>NC_056662.1:49048055-49680000 GCF_018350195.1 Panthera tigris | reverse complement strand
GGCAGAGTAGGGGTCCACAGTGTGATGATGGGCAGAGTGGGGTCCATAGTGTGATGACGGGCAAAGTGGGGTCCACAGTGTGATGATGGACAGAGTGGGGTCCACTGTGTGACGATGGACAAGTGGGGTCCACAGTGTGGATGATGGGCAGAATGGGGTCCTCAGTGTGATAATGGGAAGAATGGGGTCCACAATGTGGATGACGGGTGGAGTGGGGTCCACAGTGTGATGATGTGTGAAGTGGGGTCCACAGTGTGACGATGGGTGGAGTGGGGTCTGTAATGTGGATGACGGGTGGAGTGGGGTCCACAGTGTGGATGATGGGCGGAATGGGGTCCACAGTGTGGATGATGGGCAGAGTGGGGTCCACAGTATGGATGACGGACAGAGTGGGGTCCTCAGTGTGATAGTGGGAAGAATGGGGTCTACATTGTGGATGATGGGTGGACTAGGGTCCACAGTGTGATGACGGGCAAAGTGGGGTCCACAATGTGGATGATGGGCGGAGTGGGGTCCTCAGTGTGATGACGGGCAGTGGGGTACTTGGTGTAAAACAAGCAAAGCAAAATACAAAGTGTGTATGATGCGCAGAGCGGTGTCCATATGGTATAGGAAGGAGAGAACATCACCTAAATGTTTCCCACTGCTCTTCCTAGGAGACATGAACACAAGTGAGTCCCTCCAGTACTTGTGAGAGTTGATCAGCATTGGCCTTTCCAACACTGCCTTCACAGAAGCCATTACCATGGAGTGCTTCCCTATAATGCTGCCTCTAGGGAGAGCTTCCAAAAGCAGAATGAATGAACTTTGGGAATCAGATGCCAGATATTGACAATTATATTAAAGGCATTTGAAATTGTTAAATGCTGTGTTTCTCCTATAAAACAAGTACTACTGAGAGCAGAAGTGGAGCCACACTTCTGCCAAGTTGCAGGGTCAGGAGCTCTGCCACATGGAAATCTCACCTCTGCAGGAGGTGCACCAAGGAGGAGGCCCACAGCCGACCTGGGGGAGGTGACAGTGTGTCTCCTAGGCAGGCTTTTAGACCCTCACTTCTGCCTGCTTGTCTTCTTCAGAAGCTTGAGTCTCAGAGCCTGAAACGTATAGTTGACTCCAGAGTGCCAGGGCCTCACCGCGCCATCTCCCACGTCCTCTCCTCACATGGGTGGATGTCTGCATTGGCTAACCCAGCAAAGAGGGACAGATGCAGATGTGTAGGAATATCTGTATCATGTGGGCACTGCTCTGTCCCTCATACACCGAGGACAGGGGCTGTTATGGGCTCTTGGTGGGTTTGTTTCCTACAGTGAATTGGATCAAGTCAGAGAGGGGGTGTGCTTGCAGAGCTGTGGTCCCCAGTTGAGGTTTGTATTCACAGAAAGGCTTCTTACCTGGAGCAGGTGTGACCCTGGAGGTGCAGGCTAGGCAGGCAGCGTGGAGCTGGAAGGAAGTGCTGTAGGCCGCCCTGGGGCAGCCTAAGGAGAAAGGAGCACACCGCCTTGGGTGATTTGGGGGAAGTTTGTGGCTGGCAGCTTTCACTTGGCTCTGGGCACACTCCAGGAGGGCTCAGGCAAGGGCTGTGAATAGTTATCTAATGCAAGAGATCATACAGTCTGGAGGGATTTTGTTCTTATAACAGAAAAATTCAACAGAAACTTAAAGTCTGAGAAATGCTAGGTTGCAGTCAGGATCCCAGATGCAGTCTCTGCACCATAGAGGCCCTCCCCCTGGGTCTCTGGTCTCTGGGTGTCTGCCCTGTGAGCCCATGTGAGTGTGGAGGTACTCTAGCAGTCTCACCTGTGGGAGAGCCATTCTTCCTATATTCCTGAGGCAGAGGGCACACCCGTGTCCTGTAGCAGCAGTTGACATCTGGGTTTTATAATGGGGAATGGGGCAGCATGGTAACAGTCTTTATTAAGCTCCCATTGTGTGCAGGGCACTAAGACTGAATTAGGCTGGGTTTAGTCGGAGGCAAGTTGCCCTCGATCCAGGATGCATGGATTTGTTGCCCAGATATTTATTTTTCACTTTACAGGTGCTGAGTTCCCTTGGTTACCACGTGGTCACCTTTGACTACAGAGGTGAGTTCTTTTGCAAGTGCGTGTCTGGGCCCTCCCAGTGCTCACTTCAGGGTCTGCTGTGCAGGCATCACCCTGAGAGGCTTAAACAGTGCTAGCAGCTTGTGGTGCCCCAACCTGTGGTGATGGCAAATGTGGAAAGGTGGTGGAGGGACCATGTGTGTCCTTCACACAGATGCAGGGCATCCTTCCTGAAGTGGAGGCTCCGGTGCCTGGAACCCCAGCATATATCCTCTGTCAGCAGCATTTTCAATGTAGAAAATACTGTCTTTTTTCTTCTTTATTGGATTCAGAACCCCCCAAAGCTGGTCAGCAGACACAGTTTATAGGCAGGAGAGCTTGTCTTGCTGAAGTTCTGAAAGCAGGAAAAAGAACTCTTAGGAGAAGGTAGATTCTTCTTCTTGCCCCTTAATATATTTTCTTTCTTGAATGAATCAGGGGGCTTGCCCCTGAAGAGATTGAAAACCCACAGTTTGATGTGTGCACCTTAATGAGCCAGGAAAATACTTTGTGTTGACTAGGAGAAGTATAGGCCTCCTGTAGTCTCAACAGCAGAGGTCAGAAGTCAAAGGGCTGCTTGGCCAGCTTAGCCTGATCTTGTGGGGTGGGGCAGCGGTGTCAATACCCTCACTGCGAGGATATGGGGGTTGTGTTAGTTTCTTCTTGCTTCTGTAACAAATTACCACAAACTTGATGTCTTGAAACAGCACAGAGTTATTATCTTGCAGTTCTGGAGGTCAAAAGTACAAAATCTTTAGCCTCTGGGCTGAATACCAGGTGTTGGCAGGGCCAGTCCCTTTAGGAGGTTCTGGGAGAATCAGATTCCTTGCCTTTTCCAGTTTCTCGAAGCTGTCCTTGTTCTTTGACTCATGGCCTCTTGGGTCTGGTCACTCTGACCCTGTCTTTTGTCTTTCTCTCTCACTTGTTATATAGACCCTGGTGATTACTTTGTACCCATGTGGGTGAGCTGATAATTGCCCATCAGTTCACTGATCAGTGGCCTGAATTCTTTCTGCATCCTCAGTCCCCCTGCTTGCCACATAATTTAACATATTCATAGGCTCCAGGGATGAGGACACAGACCTCTGTGGGGGCCGTTATTCTGCCTAAAACAGGGATGATTCTTTCACAGAAGAATGTTCCATCATGATGAAAATTCTGGGCTGGGAAAAACTGCAGATAAAGGATCTGGAAAGTAGTTCACCCACTTATCCTTTTCTCCATGCTAAAAAGGGTTTTCTGTTCTTGCTGAGTGCTGGAGAACTGAGGGTGATGAGAAGGGGTGGCCTTCGTCCTTGTTCATCTCCCTGTGCTTCTACCAGGAAGTGAAATCCCTCGTAGCACTTCTTCTTTCCAGTTCTCACTGAGTTTCTGCATTTCTAAGCCCACCCTCTGACTGTGTCTCCCTATCCTGGTCTCTGTCTGTCTGTGTCTCCACATTTCCCTGTCCTTGGGTCCCATCCTCCCATCCATGCCCTAAGCCTCTCAGTCTGGCATTATCTCCTGCGTAGTCCTTTCCCTAATCTGGCATTTGGGATGCCCAGGGGAGGTGGCATGTACACACGAACTGTGGGTTTTGCTTATGCAGCAGAACTGGCTTTTTCTGAGCCTTGTGGTGCTTTCAGATCATTTGATGATGACTCACTGCTGAGTTGCTGGAAATGACAGTGGCACTTGCCCTTTCCAAGAGCCCAGGGGGAGGGCCCTGGGGGAAGATACAGTCCGGGGGCACAGATGGTTAGCTTTCCTCTGCTATGCTAAGAGCCCCTTCCCTTTCTGGGTCAGAGTTGCCTTGAGCCTGGAATCCATCCCTCTCCCTCACGCCCTGGTCTGACTTCCCACATCTGTCTTTAGCTGGGCTATAGGTGGCATGGAGTCCAAACTGGGCCCAGGGACCCCCTGGGATGCTCTGTCCTACAGAGGCTCCTGGGTGGGCTGGGGTCTCACTGACCTTTCATCTTGGGCCAGCCACCAGCAAGCCCTGAGCATTGAGGAGGTTGCTGTCCTTTTTGCTCGCAGGAATCTGTGTCAGACTGCCCCCGTCTACAGTTGTTCATCTGGACTAGGATGAGAGTGTGTGGATGGCTGTTTGGGTTTAGGGGTTGTAACTGGGGTTGTGAGGAAGTAGGAGAAGTAGGAACAGGCTTGTCCAGACACCCTGCACATGGGGCTATAGTTTGTGGTAGCAGAGACTTCCATTGCCCCAGACTGCCCTGGGCTGCCTGTTGAGAAAGAAAGGGATGAGCCTGCTCCTCAAGAGTTTCCACAAGCTGGGTTTAACTTCCTCCACTTGCTGCTCCTCTCCATCCAGGGTGGGGAGACTCAGTAGGAACGCCATCGGAGCGAGGCATGACGTATGACGCACTCCATGTTTTTGACTGGATCAAAGCAAGAAGTGGAGACAACCCTGTATATATTTGGGGTCATTCCCTAGGCACTGGGTGAGTTTGCAGCATGATAGAGCCTTGGGGGAACAGGTTTTCACAGGGCAACTTACTACCTGATCTCTCAAAGAGTGCCCTAGTGGCTTCTGGATCCGATGACACCCTTAGTCCCAGCAAGCCTTGTCCCTCATTCCCATGGTGGGGCAGGGGATCAAGCACCACAGAAGGCCATGAAGAGTTTGAGCTACAGAAGACCATGAAGAGTTTGAGCTACTTTAACTCCTCAACCCAACAAGTGACTTGAGACACACATGGGCAGTCGTGGGGTGGCCATCTCCCTCTGCAGGAAGGATGGGCACACTTGCCGTAAAAGTATGCCTCAGGGAGAGGTCTTCAGAGCAGAACGGGACAGGGCTGGAGTCCTGGATGCACTCGAGCTCTGCATCTCCTGGCTTTGGAGGGAAGGTGCTGGCTGGCAAGCCTGAGTGCCAGGGCTTTGATGACATGCATTTAGCCTGTATTTGGCTTACCAGAGAACTTTGGGGAGGCAGCAGTGGGTGCTTTCCTTCCTACATCTGCCAAGACGAGAAGCAGTTTAATATTCCATTTGGGGCCGCCTGAACCGCTTCTGCTGATGTAAGGTCCAGAGTGTTTCTAAAAGGAGCACTGCGCTCAAGGCCCAGAGTCCCAAGACCTTCAGCAGCTGTCCCTTTCCAACAGCCTTTCCTTTGGGTGCAGTGGCTGTGGCCCCCTTGTCCCCTTGCTTCTCACCTCAGACAGTGTGCTGCAGTTGGGTGGGTTCTATGGGCTGGGAAGTGCCGGGGAGAGTGAAGCATGTGCCTGCAGAGAGGAGCCTGGGCAGAGTGAGGAGCAGGCAGTCCTGCCGTGGCTGTCTGCATGGGACAGCAAGAGCCCTGGGGGCTCTCATCGCCATCCTTGTCAGAGGGTTTGGCTGATGGCAGGGGCAGCAGGGCCTACCACAGTCCTGGGGCATCTTTGTCCACACCCTCCCCCACCCCTGGAGCCCCACCAACCACTTCACAGATCCTACCTCTTCTCTGGCCACTTTCAAGACTAGAACAGTCTCCTTTAAAACAACTTTTGTCATCATACAACTGAACTGTTTCTTCCTCCCTTCTCAGAGTGGCAACAAACCTGGTGCGGCGCCTCTGTGAGCGAGGTAGGGGCTTGTGTGTCAATTCGAGTCCTGGTTGTGTGGGCACAGCCTCCTCCTGGTCTTGGGGCCTGGGCAGGGCAGGCAGCATGTTTGAGAGGTGGGTGCTGATGGACGAGCGGCACAGCAATAGCGTTTGGTGTCTTCTCGGAGTCCTGTGGGCTGGGCGTTGAGGCCGGGGTCTGGGCAGACCCTCAGCTGAACCAGGCCTGCCTTCCCCATGGATTCTCAAGTAGCTGGCAGAGTCTCCTCAGGGGTTGGGCTCCTGATACACAGTTCTAGGAGGTGTGGTTTGGGGAGCAAATCATGGTCACCCAAGTGTCCCCTGTGTGGGCCCCTTGCATGGGCACTTCCCGAGCACCAACCATGCAGGCTGGCTGGGCGGGCAGCTGGGGTCCATGGTCCAGTCCCTCCCATAGTTCCCCCGTGGGGTCTTCTTGCTCACCTCAGAGCTCCCTATTTGTTTTATTTATCTAGAGACGCCTCCCGATGCTCTTATATTGGAATCTCCATTCACTAATATCCGTGAAGAAGCTAAGAGCCATCCGTTCTCAGTGGCAAGTACAGATATTATTAAAAATTGGCCTAGTTTCATTATTAAAATAATTACTATAAAGGAAACTTTTATGTAAATAAGTATAAAGTGAAAATAATGATAAAATATGATTTAAATATTCTAATGAATATAGATTTTATTAAAAATTAATCCTTGTTTAGTTTGGGGCACTGGCCTGACTACAGAGCTGTCCGGGAATGTTAAAACTCTACGGCCAGGGAGAAGGATGGGTTTACAGCTGGATCATCTAAGGGCAGCAGGACCCTGAGGAGGCCTTGTTTCTGTGGCATGGTTTGCCTACCCGGCATCTTTGCCCCATGGGGTCCAGCCCGGGCTAGTAGCTGCTATCCTGGCTGCTTCCCCAGACATGGAGCTGGTGGGTGCACCTGCTCTCTGTCCACATGGATGGTGCTCAGCAAGCTGCCAGGCTCTCCCAGTCGTGTCTCCAGGTGATGCCCCAGGTAAACCCTACTGGGGATTCCAGAGTGAATCAGGCCCTCCTTACCTGTCAGGATCAAGGCCTTGGATCCTCTGGGGCTTCTCTGTGTCCTCTTCTGTCCCACTGCTTCTTGGCTGACCATGTGTTCTGGGGGGGGGGGGGGGGTTGGAGGGGGTGGCTTACCACCTGACCTCATGCTGCTCTGTTGCAGACCAGAGGAGTCCTCTATATAGTCTTACTTCTTTGATGTTGCTTTCGCCCAAGTTACATGAGTCCCTGTTTTCCCAGGGGTGGAGGCCCTGATGTCTGTGGGAAGTATGGTCTCTGAGCCAGTCCCAACTGCTGGTCTGAGGTGTGGGAGCCCATTTTGTGGGCAACCCCACTATGGCCAGTCCAGGGGCCCTTCTAGAAGGGAGTCTGTGGTCCAGGGACAAGGGTGGCAGGGGACCCCAGCACAGCTTTGGTGGGGCAACAGGTCAGCCAGCTCAGAAGCAGAGGAGACCCCTGGGCACTCAACACCCTTGACTTCTCCATGGCTGTTTTAATTGATGCTTCTGCACGTTGTTTCCATGTCGCCTTCAGATATATCGATACTTCCCTGGGTTTGACTGGTTCTTCCTCGACCCCATTACAAGCAGTGGAATTAAATTTGCTAATGATGAAAAGTGAGTACTGTAGTAGAAAACCTCATTTTTGAATTTAGAAAAGCACCCCCAGGACTAGTCACTTTAATTAAATAGGATGGAATTCTGAATACTGGGGGTTCTTCTCTAACCATTTGACCTTCATAAAGGGCAGGTCAGGCTGACAGCTGCAACTTAGAGAAAGGGTTTTGAAGACTATGGCTTTAAAGCAATAGAAAGACAACATGCCCACATAGTTGTTTTATTTGTGAATAGTCCGCCAAAACCAGAACTTCTGACAGGTTCTAAAGCAGTAATAGTAACTGTTACTCAAAAAATGACTGCCTCACCCATTTGATTTATGTTTGGTTATAGAAAGATGTTACAAAGTTCATTATTAAAAATATTTCTAAGGGTAGGGTGCCTGGGTGGCTCAGTCGGTTAAGTGTCTGACTTCAGCTCATGTCATGATCTCATGGTTTGTGGGTTTGAGCCCCATGTCGGTCTCTGTTGCTGACAGCTCAGAGTCTGGAGCCTGCTTCAGATTCTGTATCTTCCTCTCTCTCTGCTCCTCCCCCACTCGCACTCTGTCTCCCTCTCTCTCAAAAATAAATAAAAAACATTAAAAAAAAATGTTTCTAAGGGTACCTGGGTGGCTCAGTCAGTTAAACATTCTTGGTTTCGGCTCAGGTCATGACCTCACGGTTAGTGAGATCAAGCCCCAAGTGGGGCTCTGTGCTGATAGCATGGAGCCTTCTTGGGATTCTCTCTCTCTTCCTCTCTCTGCCCCTTCCCTGCTTGCACTCTCTCTGTCTCTCTCTCAAAATAGTGAATAAACTTAAAAAAAATAAGAAAGAATACTTGATTAAAAAAAAATTCTGTTAGGTCAACCAACAGTTAAAAATTCTAGTTAAGGATTCTTTCTTTGAACAATGTTCAGATTCTGTTGATGTTGTCTTTGTGATATCTTTATTTCATGGGTTTTAATCTCTTCAAAAAAAATTAAAAGGAAAGGATAAAAATTCTTATCTAAATGTTCAGTTAGCATTTAAAGTCTACACTTTGAAACAGAATGTGAAAAAATGGAATATTTTTCCCCTTAATTATGTGTTTTGGTTCTAAAAATAGAACAAACTAAAATTTGAGCAAACATAACCCCAAACCTGCTGGTTTGTAAATATTATTGTTTAGGAACTTAAAGAAGAGTTATCTGAATAAGCAAGATTGCTTCTAAAACCGCAACAACAAGCACCACAGTGAGTGTTGGGTCCCGCTCCCAGCTGAGCATTAGGGGGCCAGCACTACTTCACCCACTGGAAGTCAGGAGCCCCCACTTGGGCAGCTTGGTTGCCAAATACTTGCTAAGGTGACAGCATAGGAACTAGGCCTTTCCCAGAGCGGGCAGAGGTTAGGACATACTACTTATTGTGGAAATTCTGCAAAGATGAGCCATTCCACTATCACAGTGTCACCTGCACACCAGAAATGCTCCTCCCTGGAAGCAGAACAGGGGGAGAGTGGGCATACGGGTGTGCCACTAGCAGAAGCGCAGACTTGCTGTCTGGGCTCGGCGTTGGTGGGGCGTCAGGCCTCCTGGCCCAGGTCCTGCCAGGTGGCAGGCTTGCCCAGTGCTGCCCTCATGGAGCCCCCAGATCAGAATGCAACCACCAGGACCAGGTGGGTGCCATATCTACCAGCTCACCTGAGAGCTTAGTGAGGGGCCGCCAAGAGACTCCGGGGCCTATCCAGTCCCACAGCCCATCCATTATGTGGTTTATTGGAGGGTTTGAATTATGTGAACCTATTGAAAATGTTAATTTATTTGTAAACATTCAGGAGTACCTTAAATGTCCTTTTCAACAAAGACAAGTTAGAGGTTATGGACTTTTTTACCAACATATTGCTAGTAGCATTCATTTGCAATAAATTTCCTGGACCACCTAAGTTATTTGGTATGTAAATACTGTTTTGTAACTTGTTTAAGAAAGAGAGTGTGTGTGTTCATGTGCAAGTGGGGAGTTGGGGAGAGGATCTTAAGTAGGCTTCTGAGACCCTGAGATCATGACCTCAGCCAAAATCAAGAGTAGACACTCAACCGACCGAGCCACCCAGGCGTCCCTGTTTTGTAACTTTTAAAGAATATGTCTAGTGGCAAAAATAATTATTTTCAATTTTCAGAAAATACACAGGGAGGGGCCAGATTTGGTGAGTGAATCCATCTCTAGACTTGACTGAATAGATGTTGGTAGAGATATATGAGAAATCAACTTAGTTCTCTAGTGAAAAGCCCAGCAGAATTGTAGCTGTTGAACCACAGGCAGGGCTAGAGACTCCCAGGGTCCTGGTCTAGTGCCTTCTCCTCCCACAGTGTGAAGCACATCTCCTGCTCCCTGCTCATCCTGCATGCTGAGGACGACCCAGTTGTGCCCTTCCAGCTCGGCAGAAAGGTGGGTGTCAGGTGCTACCCCCGGTGTGGGCAGGCATCTAGCAGGCTCCCATTTGGGCCAGCTGGGCCTAGGCAGATGTGGAGGGAGTCCTGCTGCTGGCAGGTGCCCCTTGTGAGGAAGAGAACAGCAAGGGAGGTCAGCAGGATTGGGGTGGAGGCCAACAGTTGATGCCTTATCAGCAAAGGTAAGTTTGAGGGTGTGAACGTCTTTACCAGCACATTTGGTGATGGCCAGAGGAGACCTGAGAAGTAAGCAGATGGCTCCCGGTCCCTGTGCAGAGGTCTTGGGGTGACAGGGACTTCACTACCTGGTATTCAGCAGGAGGACTCACTGGTTGTTGGCTGGAGGGAAAGAACTCTCAAGGAGGAGGATGTGGCCCCACCTTGGCTCCAACATGGGGGTCTCAGTCAGTAGACTTCATACAGACCTCTTGTCTGTTCTCTTGTTTTTGGGATTGGACTGATGACAGAAATGCCATGCTGTTGTGGGGCCTCCGTGTTTGCTTTGCCTTTGCTGCCGGGAAGCAGCACTAGATATGTAAGTGAGAGTGCTATGGAGAGAGCACCACCTGGCATGGTGATGGTGAGGGACAGGGGCAACCTAGAGGGAGTGAGGCCCGGGTGCCAGCAAGTTCCAGCAGGGCCAGGTCCCCTCCCTTCAGAGAGTGCAGGCACACAGGACTGCCCAGCAGCAGATACCCAGACCCACAGAGCCGAGCAGTCTCCAGGGTGGGAGGGATTGTGAGCCAACCTGCTGACTGACCTTGACCCCGACACACAGTGAAGTCTGAGGTGGATGCCCAGCATCCTCCACCAGTGGGACTTCTCCGGACACTCTGGCCAGCATACCATTTCACAGCAGGCAGCTCTTCCCATAATGTGGGCTCATCCGCCTTGCCGCCCTCTGAGGAAAGGCCATCTGGGAGATAGGCATGAGGACAGAGGGTCTCAAACGTCAGGCCGAGGAGCCAAGGCTGGGCTGGGCTCCTGCTAGCACCCCTTTCCCTGGGCCAGGCCATGCAGGCTGCAGCAGTGCTATTTGCTGGGAGCTTGGGTTGCTCTTTGGAGGCAGCAGCCACTCACTGGCCTCTATAGTGGGGAGACCACCAGGCAGGTTGCCCACAGGGCTGCCATCTGTGGGTGCTGACCCATCTCTTCCTCATCCCAGCTCTACAACATCGCTGCTCCATCTCGAAGCTTCCGAGACTTCAAAGTTCAGTTTATTCCCTTCCACTCAGACCTCGGCTACAGGCACAAGTATATCTACAAGAGCCCTGAGCTCCCACGGATACTGAGGTGAGGCATTCTCCCCTCACCAGGAACTCGCCTGGGTGGTGACGGCTCAGGCCAGGCATGCAGCAGCCATAGCCTCTAAAGCTGCCTCAGTGGGGCCAGGAGTCACTGTGATTCAAGAGCCTTTCATCTCCATGGAGAGGGGTTGAGTGTTTATCACCCTTCCCTTCTGGACCATTCCCATGATCAGACAGGGCAGTGATTTCCCTGTGGTATGGGCTGTGCGGCCTGCATGGACACCATGCTCAGGGGAGCATCCAGCATGTAGACATGCACCCCAGCCACTGCAGGTCAGGCCTCAGTCCCTTCCCACATACCCGTCAGGTCCTGCCCCTGTGCACACAGCACTTGGAGACTCTGGGCTAGCTCTCAAAAGCTTATTTGTCCCCAGCTGCTTCTTGAAGGGAGGCTGTGCTCCTGGCTGCATCATGATGGCCACTGTCCAGGGCCAGGGCATGGGCTTTGGCCATGGGCAACCGTCTTGTGCCTGGGTGCAGAGACCAAGCCTGAAGGGCAAGGCGGTGGCAAAGGGCAGTGTGGACTGGACACAGCCTGGCCCCACCCAGGAGCCCAGGCTTTTGTGCTGGGACCTATTCCATCACTCAGGCAGGTGCTGCCAAGCCTCCCTGCCTCCCACCTAAGGTGCAGGCAGCCGTCCACTTCCCGGCCCAGGTGCGAATTCACCTTCTTGGGGCAGCTGAGCATGGAAGTATTTGAATCAGCCATCTTGAATTTTATCCCATCACACTTCAGCTCTCTTGTGGCTGCCTTGGCAGGTCCAGAGGCAAAGCTGCATTTCTTTAGCAGTTTGCCATTTCCTGCATCATGGACCTGGGTTGCCGAGATGGGACTGTGAGCTGAGTGTGTGGGTTTGCTCTAGAGTTGTCATTTTCCCCAGCATAAAAGGAATATGATGCAGAAAATTTAGCCCAGAGTATAGCTCAGAGTTTAGAACAAAGAATAGTAGCCTGTTACCTGGTCTTCATCCTACAGGGTTGGGATTTGACCAAGCCAATGCCATTGGTGACCTGTTTGTTTAACTCGGGCTTTCTGAGTAGGGGTGGTCCTCCAGGCTCCTTCTCAGGTGGGCCCTTTGAGGATCATAGGGGGCAGGACCTCTGGTGTGGGCTCAGGGTTTGGCTGATGGTTGTCCTCACCTGGTCTAGGGAATTCCTGGGGAAGTCAGAACCTGGGCGCCAGCACTGAGTCTTGCTGCCTAAAGGAGCATGAAGACCTCTGCCCTCCTCTCCTTCGCTCTGGCAGCCTGGCATTCTGGAGCCCAGGGGGTGCCAGCATCTTCGATGCCCCTGGAGAGAGGACTTAGATGCCAGCTGGGGCAGGCAGAGGAGGCCCCGGCAGACCTGAGGCACCTGCCCCAGATGGCTGGGAGCACGGATCCTTGTGGAAAACACAGATTGCAGGCATGTGATCCCCTCTCCCTCTTGTTGCCATTCAACCTGAGCTCTTGTTGGGAAGACAGTGACAGAGCAGGCCAGCCTCCAGCTGGTTGATCCCACACTTCCTGAGCTGGGCATGGGGAGCCAAGTGCAGGAAGCATGGGGTATTGGGACCACGCTGAGCTTTCCAGCACCATTGGTGAGATTATGGGGAGATGGATTCATCTGTCCCTTCCTGGCACACACAGAATGGACTCTAATGGTTTGACTGGCCCCTCCCACCTGGAACACCCTGCTTGCCTACATAGGCCATCCCTGCCTCTTTGGGCGGGCCCCACCTCTCAGAGTGGGGGAGGTGCCCATGACCTGCACTTCCTCTGCTTTCTGCCCACCTGTCTGCCTAACCTGGCCTTAGACTGAGCATTTATTTAAGAATAAAATCGTGGTGGTGGTCTGTTTGTTGTGTTCTCGGTGATGTTTCCAGCTGCCCCCAGGCCATGCTGAGAGCCAGCCACATGGGAGGAGGTGCAGCTCTATAAGGCTAGGGACCCTGGGCATTCCTTTTCTCCCTTCTTCCAGATGTGGATAGAGGTCAACTCAAGGAGTGGTGTTGTCTCAGGGAAAGATGTATTCATGGGGTCACTGTTTCTCCAGATGAGTTAGATGGCATAAAATTTAGGCTCTCTTCAACCTCACACTTAGCAAGGTTGCTGGATTCTGGTATTGATCAGCAGGCTCTTGGGTTTCACCCACAGACCCCAAGCAAGCCCCTGGCAGGGGTCCATGAAAGAACTTGGGGCCCTGGAGTGCAGGGTTTCTAGTTCTGGCCCATGAGCACCACCTCAATTATTCACTGGGGGTGGCTCTTTTGGTATTCAGCTTTTTTGCCAAACCAGTGTCCCCTGCAGTTCTGCTGCCTCCACCTGGCACCCTCTAAAAATCCTGCTTCTCACCACTGGGTGCTGGTAAAGGGCCAGATTCTTACGTCTGGGCTCAGTAACCTGGGAGTGAGAAGGTTCATGGCTTAAGAAGAAAGAAGGTTTCAAGCTGCCCCCACAGGGGACTGTCCTACCCCTGCTGTGCAAGTACAGAGGTATGACCCAGACCAGAGGATGTAAACCCACCTGGGACCCGATTCTTCTGATGGTGGGACTTTCTCCTAGGTCCTAAGGCTCTGGGACTGTCTAGTCTTGGCAGCTGAAAAATTCCCTGGGGGGTATGGAGGACCTTGTTCACCAGTCTACCTGTTCTTCAAGGTCATAGGCCATTGTTAGCAGCTGTGGGCAGGCTAGGGGGCCCAGAGGTCAACACTCGTTATACCTTCTTAATGAAGCACCTTCAAGCTGCCTACAGTGATTCTCATGTTGGGGAAATCACACCGTTCTTAAATAGGTTGAAATGTGAACAGACTCCTAAAGTCAGTTTATGTCCGAATATTTATTTTTCTCTTATTGGACGGGTTCCCTGCTGACTCCTGGCATCTAATTTGGGTGTGAGCACTGCCTGCAAGACACCAACCCATCCCCAGGGTGCATGTTTTGCACCTCTCAGAGCTGTGGCACATGGCCCCATCCCGTAGTGTCTTCCTGTGTAACTGCTCTGCGTATTGTGCCCATTGGACCTGACAGCCCTTCCTCAGACATGGCACCCTCTACTGGCTCTATCATGGAAGCCCTGAGACAGAGCCGCCTTCCCAGCCCACTTCCATCAGTGACACGATGTGACCTGCTGGCACGTGGTCTCAGACCCAGTCTTCACCCTGTTTAATATTTTGTGTGTGTGAGCTGCCTCAGATCTTCATGGGGTGGGCTGGGGGATAGGATATGAAGTAAAATACAAGTGTTGGTATTTTGACAGGTGGAGTGAAGAGGAGAAAGCACTAAAGAGGCAGTAAGCACTGGAGGGGCAGTTGCTGGGCCATTGGGTCAGCTAATCAGGTCCAAGCACCCCCACCCGCTGGCTTCTATTAACTAAACCTATGATGGCCTAGGACAGATGTAACCACTGATGGTTACAAAACCAATCCTTGAAGAAAAAAAAAAAGATCAAGACATGCACAGCTGTAAATTTTGCAGTTAATACACATGTCCTGGGGCACCTGGCTGGCTCAGTCGGTAGAGCATCCCACTCTTGATCCCAGGGCCGTTGAGTTGAAGCCCTACATTGGGCAAGGAGCCTACTTAAAAAATATGCAGGGGGTGCCTGGGTGTCTCAGGTTGAGTGGCTCTTGATTTCAGTTTCAGTTCATGATCTCACGATTCCTGGGATCGAGCCCAGAGTAGGGCTCTGCGCTGACATAGTGGAGCCTACTTGGGATTCTCTCTCCCTCTCTGCCCCTCCCCTGCTCATACTCTCTCTCAAAATAAACAACAAAAAAAAACTAAGCATGTCCCCAGACCCAAGACCACCCCAGCAGGGCCCATGGTGCCCCAGTGGCCTGCAGTTCTCAGGTTCTTTGTGTAACAACCCCAAGTTCATGTCTCTCCTGGACTTTGATTCAGCCTGCAGCTACACAATTTAGGGGGAAATGCTCTGGTTTTTTGGAGCATTCCACTTTCCAGGGCCAGGAGTGGGTGGCAGAAGACAGGTGCAAAAAGAACCAATGCAATTTGCACCCAAAATGCCAACACACAGATAAGTTTATGAAGCAGATTTGACGATTCTTTTGTGAGCTGGCAGTTCAGCACACATACTCTTAAGTCCCACTCACAGCTGGGATAGGAGAATGTGGTCTGTCCTTAATCCCACAGTGACGGGCTGTTACAGCGGAGGATCTGAGGCCCACACCACCCAACTCCCACCCTGCTCTCAGCACAGAATAAAACAGTTCAGGTCAACCAAGCACAGGCAGGAAGGTTTAATCATTTTCTCACACAAGGCAGTAACAGCAAGTGGCACAGTGATGGGTCCACATGTGGCCTAAGAAATGGGGCAGCAGAGGGTGTCATGGATTCAACCACAGCCCTGGAATGTGGGCCTCCCCACCAGACCTCTGCAGCTCTGGTGAAGTGTGCATGTGAGCAAATCCTCCATGGCCTGGTTCTGTGAGCAGTCAGGACCCGGGGTGAGGGCAGAACCCTGTGCCACTGAGATCCAGCATGCAAGGAGGCAGAGCCTCGGAAAGGGTGCTTCCCACCCGTGTCTCCAATAAGCCTGCAGTGAAGCGTGCCAGGCTGCTTCCTGGCTCTCTCCTCTGGGCAGCTGAGAGGGGCTCACCCACCCTTACGGCCACCAGCCTGCCATCCAGGCAGAGTGGAAAAGTGGGCTCCCTTCTGGGCCTGCTCAGTCCTTTTCCTAGACCATCTTGGTTGTACTCGTAGACAGGGAGGGAGACAGGAGACTAGCCTCATGTGTAAGACAGGAGACACAGCCCCCAGGACAGGGCAGGGGTACAAGGAGGGCATGGATCTGCAGCAGGGGCTGGGCTATCAGCCTTTCCAGCAAAGGCAGTGACTCCATCCCAGGCCCCCAGGGCTGGGCCAACCCAGGACAAAATTTCAGAAGTATAATTTTTAGTTGCTAAAATGAGAAAAGGCTTCAGCTACTTTCATTTTCCTGTGAAGTTAATTTTTCTCTTGAAAAAGCAAAACCAAGCTAACTTTGCATCAGCCAGCCTTGTCCTAGCCCAAACCCCCGAAATGCCGGACACAGGTGTCCTCATCCATGTGACCCTCACTCATCCAGGGCCCCTTTATCTGATCAGTCTGGAAACTTGGGCCAGAGCACCTACATAGCAGTTGCAGACTTGGCTTGGAGTACTGGACCCTCCCAGCACAGCCAGGAGCACAGCTGGGCCAGGGAGGTCAGAAACCCACACCAGCTGGGTAGCCCATGTAGTGCAGAAACACATAGTTCCCCAGGCTTTGCCACAGCTACCTGCCCAGACCCCAGAATCCAAAAGCTCAAAACTAAAAACAAGCTCACTGCAAGGTGCATGCAAGGTCTCAGAGGAGCCCAGCAGGTGGCTCCACCTTCCCCACCTCCTTGGGACAGGTGGGCTAAAGCTGCGGGGCCAGCTGCCCTGGTCAGTGCTGTGAGCCCCAATTTCCTGCAGAAAACTGGGAACATCTCATTCTTTACATCTTTCCTTCCTTTCCCACCCCAAGCCACCATCACGATCCCCATGGCCCTCCAGAAACAGCACTGAAACAAGCAAGGCCACTGCCAGGGCTCCTAATCCTTGGGGAGATTGGGGGGTGGGATCTGCAGGTCAGAGGGCTCCACGCCCCAGATGTCCCGGGCATACTCTGTGATGGTCCGGTCACTGGAGAACTTGCCTGAGCAGGCAATGTTCCTGATGACCTTCTTGGTCCACTCCCTGGGGTTCTGCAGAGGGAAGGAGAGGCTGAGTAATCCTAGGCACCACATAAGACAACCTGCACTTCCAGAACTTCAGGACTGTTCCCAGATGAGCTCTTAGCCCCTGGGAAGCTTGATGAACAAAGGAAATTGCAATCAACAGCTCATTCAAATGGGGGGACCCACCAACCAGAAAAGCTACCAGATGATTAGATACAAGGGCAAGGAGACTGAGAAGGTCCCGGACCTCAAAATGCACCATGTCCTCTGGGGCACGGCCCACCATGACAAAGAAATACCACCAGGTGAGTACTTGCCACTGGCTGGATCCAGGGAAAATGGCCAGGTGGTCTCCCATCCACAGCTTCCCCCAGAGCCTGGCAACCACCCGTAGACTGAGCCAGCACCAAGAGGAGTCTTCCCGAAAGGGCACACTCTGCTGAGGTCTGGGTCAGAGGAGCAAAGGATCCCCCCAGAGCCCTGCCTAGTCACTCAGTTTCCCATCCCCCCCCCCCTTCTTTCATGGGTCCCGAAGGACAGCTTTCCTAAGGGCAGGGGGTGGGGGCCAGAACAGCAACAAATCAGAAATACAAATCCCACAGGCCTTGTCCAAGAACCTGGGAAATAATCCATCCGACCCACAACTCTGCAGTCACACCATGGTAGCCAGAGTCCTCTCCCACTGCCTCCCCTCCCCACCCCCAGGAAAGGGGAGAGAAGAGGGCACCAAGGGACACCCTCGAGACCCCACATGGAGACACCCACTCCCCCAGGGACACTGGCCAGCACATGCTCCACACAGAAAACAGGACCTCCCTTGTCCACTTTTACCAAGGAGTAGGGAGCTGGCTGCAGTGGTCCTGCCCTAAAAAGGCTGCTCCTCACAGCTATGGGTCCCTCACTCTACTTAACATTGAAGCTCACACTTTTCCAAGGAAGCATTCCCATTCTCATTTTAAACACAGGCTTTCTGTGTGCACATACAAGTCTTCCTGGCTCCACACCTGCTCCCTGCACCCTCCTGATCATAGCCACATGGGAGTGCAGACCACAGGCTGAGGCATTGCCCATTGCCTCTGCCGTCTGCAGGAAGGAAACTCCTGTCCTGCTCACTTGTGTTCTGCGGCAGCTGCTCGCAGGCTGTGTGGAAACGTGCCAGTGTGGATAGCGGCCTGGTCCCAGGGGCACTAGCCTTTACCAGGGGCGAGCAGAGAGACGGCTAAGTCAGTCTGAGTGGAAGCAGCCCCATTCAGCCTGAGTCCGTGATGCAGCTCAACGGTGAACTATGACCTTCCGGGACTGGACCTCATAGATGTCCCCTGCTGCTATCCTGCCAGGGCCGCCCCCACCAGCTCTGGGGCCCGAGAACCATACCCTGTACAGCTGGTCCACCTGGGCCTGGCATGCCACATACGCTTCATAATCTGCAAACACCTTGAACCTGAAATGGGAGACAAGAGGGTGGTCCACCGTGGCAGGTGGTCAGGAAACAGGTCCCAGCCATCCAGGTCCTCACACTTTAGGATGACAGAGCCCACCTGGCCACAGAGGTGGCTCTAATGAGCAATACTTTTGTCCTGGGGTACTATTCTATAAAATCCTTGTTTTAAGCCTATGTTTCTTTAAAGAAGTGGGTGTTTCCAATGCACCCTCTCCATGCATGTGGGGTAGAGCCACACAGGCTGAGAGGCTTCCTGCGGACTCCATCTCCCAGGTGAGGGGGCACAGGATGACAGTGAGGCTCTACGCAGCCATCTGTTCCCAGGTCTAACTGGGCCAAAAATTGGTGGTCTAGAGAAAGGATGTTGTGGGTAAAAATGTAGGATTTATGAACACAGAAATGCATTTTTGTTTATGATGGAGTCACAGGGACAATTCATGAAACGGCTAAATTTTTCCTTGATCACAGACTGAGCCAGGGCCCAGCTCCCAGCCCTGTATGTGTGGGGCTGCAATCTGATCTGACACCAGCTCACAGCACTCATGGGAAGAGCAATAGACAAAACCAATCCAAAGGCAACTGAGAGTGGAACAGAGGTCAATTCTCAGCATTTGCCAGATTCAAGGATTCTTACCAACAGGGTGGAGCAAAGAACTGTCAAAAGAGGGCAAGTGGCATTGCTGACCTGCTGTAAATTAGTGAGTCTGTAAATGTGGATGTTATAATCAGGGATAGTTGTGTTGTAAAAAACCATTAACTACATCGTACTTTATGTCACAAGTTAATTCCATTTTAACCACTCTGTGTCACCACCGGCCAACATTTGCCTCAACTGGGACTGCAGGACCATGACTGTGGAGGCACAGTGCCCCTCACCCCCCATTTCCCGGAGGTTTCTGGTGTGTCCTGCCCAGACTCCTGTTCTCCCCGGGGAAGAGAGGACTCAGGAAATGCCTCCAGGCAGCCCCATCTGAAACCACCTTCTGCTTGTCATGCCGTTCTGGGGGTCAGCCAGTGCTGGGGGGCCTAGGGCCAGATCATGAACCAGCAATCCCTACCACCAGGGTCCCCCAGCATTCAAGCACCTCCAGAGACCACAGCAGGCCCTGGGTATAGCATGTCAAGGTTGGCGGCCTGAGGCTCTGCCCATGGGCTGGGGTAGGGAGCCAGCCTCACCTCGGTCCAGGGTCACTCCCAAAGTGCAGTCTTGAGCCCACCAGGAGGACCCATCTATCTGACCAGCCAGTGGGGAAGGACATAAGGACAAACCTGTCGTGGTTCAGCAGCATGTTGACAATGTCCCTGAAGCAGTCTGGATCCTTGGGAGAAAAGAAACCACTGCTGATCTGGTCCACGGCCTGCTTCAGCTCAGGCAGGCGGTCGTAGTACTCTCTGGCATTGTACCTGTGGGGAGGTGGGGCCAAGTGTCAGCCTTCAGGGTGAGCTGCAGGGCTGTTTGTACTGGGCACCTTCCTGGTCCGAGACTGCCCCAGGCTCCAGGCCCAAGTGCTGCTGGGCCCTGCAGTGATGTGCTGGGTGTGCAGAATGAATCCCACCGGCTCCTTGTGATTGCTGGAAGACACACAATCACTGGCATGGCACTATCACACTCCTACAGGAGGCTGCTTGAGAACTGGCCTGCTGCATGCCATCTCCACCCCACCTTGCTGCACCCTGCCCTTAACGATGCCCCCTGCTTCCTGCCACCACCCTGCCCCCTGCCACTGGGACAATGAAGAAGGAAATGAAGCATAAACCAGACACAACCAGACACAACAGTCCTTGGCCATCAGGGAGTTGGGGAGGGAAGCATGGAGCAGATATGCAGTCTCAGAACACGGGATGGAGCAGAAAGCCCAAATAAGGGGCAGGTAGGAAAGGGCATATGGGGCAGTGTACTCTCAAGCTGAGACATCTAACTCACCTTGAAGCTGTGACTTTTTAGGTGACATTTGGGTTTTCACCTGGCTGGTGCCTGAGGCCTCACCAACTCCCCTGAGGGCTTTTAGACAATTAGGCAATACTGTCTTTTCTTTTTAATTATTGTTCAGAATCAGGCTAGGGCCAGACTCAAGAGTGTCCACAGTCATGATCAAGAGTGTCCAAGGTCATGAAACATGAGGAAAGGCTGAGAAAATGTCACAGACCAGAGGAGACAGGAGACCTGCTATCTAAACACAGAGGGGTGCCCTGGAAGGGATCCTAGGACAGAAAAGGACATTCATGGGAAACACTAAGTATGGACGTTAATAAATAACAATGCACCACTACTGGTTACCTAATTTTGATAACGTATGACTTTAATTAGGAAAATGTAAGCAACAGGGGAGATGGCAGAAGGGTCTATAGGACTCTGTGCTATCTTTGCAACTTGTCTGTAAACATGAAACTATTTCAAGGGTTACTTTACAGAATCTGGCCAGAGAATCTCAGCAGTAGCTCAGCCCCAAATCCCCACACTGGCTGAATGCTCAGAGCTTTCCCTCCAGAGACCAGAACCTTCTACCCTTTTGAAAAGACTCACTCTGGACTCCAGGGACTGGGCCCATGGAGACAAGCACAGAGTAGCCAGCTCCCACCCAAGCCAGCCTCCCAGGACAGCTGGTGGGGTGCTCAGGCCAGGAGCAGGCTCAGCCAGCATGCCCACAGCCACCCCCACCTGCCAGGCGGGCATCTCCCCCAGCAAGCGCAGGCCTGGCTCCCAGAGCCCTCTTGGCACCCCCAACCCCCAGTGCTCCAAGCAGTGTCTGGGATGCTGTAGTGCCCCCGATGGCACAGGAAGGAATACACACCCTTTCCGGTCCAGGGCCTTGACGTCCTCTACACGCATGCCAAAGATGAAGAGGTTCTCAGCCCCAGCTTCCTCAGCCATTTCCACGTTGGCGCCATCCATCGTGCCAATGGTGAGGGCCCCATTGAGCATGAACTTCATGTTGCCCGTGCCCGAGGCCTCGGTGCCCGCAGTGGAGATCTGCTGTGACAGGTCTGCGGCGGGGATCACTGCAAGCAGGTGGACAAGAAGGTGCATCACCACAGACCCACAGCATGGCAGCAATGGGAACTGTGCAAGACACCACACGCCCACTGCTGGCGTTCCCAGAGCAGGTGCCATCTCCCACCCACTCCAGGATGGGCCTGAGCCCTGCAGCCCACCCTGCCCACCTATTAAGGGCTTCCCTTCCTGATCCAGGGCAGCCTGACGTCAAGATGGTGACTCCTGAAGAGAAGACCCCAGGTAGCAAAGGACCTTTGTTCTAGAACCTTCCAGGGACCAGGCCCAACCATACTCTGGGGTCCCCTGGTTCTTGCTTTTGATGTCATCATTCTCTTTCATCCTGACAGCACTTCTGTCTCATGCCGTCAGCCCATAAGTCTCTTCAGAGCACTTCAAAAGGAAACTGGACTCTTAAAGAACCAGAGAACTAGGAAGGCAGGGGCAATTTCCTTGTGTTCACATGCACACGAGTCACTCTGTGCTGTGTGCAGACTGGGCCCAACCAGCCACAACGATGACCCAAATGCAGTGGCCCTGAGGTGTCTCCAAAGGGTGGGCTCCCTGTGCCTCCAAGACATGATGGATGGGAAAGCCTCATCTTCCCACCCTGCCTTGGCATCCCTGCCCCCACATTCTCAGCTTGTCAATGGAGCTGATGCTGCTTCCCCAGCCCAGTGGCTGGCACTCAGGGTCTGTGAAGAGTGAAGTCCAGCTCTTCTTCAAGGTCAAGCCCAGGAGCCAAGATAAAGAGATACAGGCATCTCTGGCCCCCATGCAGCTCCACACTGAAGGCAGAGGGACACGAGCAAATGTGACAGTGGACACATTGCTGCAGCAAGTTTAAGACCCCAGCTCTGAGGCCCTAGAGCAGGTACCCCAAGACCAGTTCTGAAGATGCCCAGGAGCCAGCTGGTCCCATGTAACAGTGAGGAGGGGGAGTTCCACGTGCAAAGGGCAGTAAGATGTGCCAGAAGCTCAGTGAAGAACTAAGCACATTACTGACCCTGAACCGCATATGGTCTGTGACAGCAGAGGGACCAGAGAGACGGTTCAATGACCTGGCTGAGCTGTCAGGAGAGGGGAGCATATCTGCCTGCACATCGTTACTCAGCACAGCAGGCAGCAGCTGATCTGTGTGAGCTGCAGAGGTGCCTACTACTCAGAGCCAGAATTCCAGGCTCAGGTTTCCCATCACCTGGTTGGGCAAATCACCTTCCTGCCAGGGTCTCCACAAGTGGCCAGTTTAGAAAGGCCTGTCCAGGTCAGGAAAGCCACGCTCCAAGGCACATTTGGCTGCAGGAACTTCTCCAGATGACAGCACACATCCTTGAAGGAGCAGCCCCAGCCTGAACTCTCACCAGAGGGCTGGGCTGTCAGGCCTCGGGCTGCTCTCAGAAAGGACCAAAGAGGCAGGTGCCAGCCCAGATCACAAGTAGGTAATGCCCTTGAGAGTATATAGGTGGTGACAGCAGACGCATCCTCTGGGGGTGGGAGAAGGGAGGGAGGAGGCTGCCCTGGAAGCACATCCTGCCAGCAAGAGCAAGCTCTAGGAGCAGGAAAGAAAACTGGGGGCAGAACAAGGAGAAGGAATGAGGTCACAGGAAGAAGTGAGAAAGTACAGAGACAAAGGTTGAGGGTAATTCTCCGCATGTGAAGGGCAGAGAACTTCCCCAAAGCCTTTTACTACTAGAACAAAGTCTCCCTCTGGCTGGGGCGCCTGGTGTCTGGGACCAGCAATAACCACCCATACTGTGCCCAGGCAGGGGCAGGCCTTCCTATCTAACATGGGCCTACCTTTCTCAGCCAAGGACACTCGGTAGTTTTCCAGGAAGATCACTTTAAGCCTGTCGCCCACAACTGGATCGTGGTTGACGACATTGCCGATGGATGTGACCAGCTTGATGATCATCTTGGCCATGTGGTAACCAGGGGCTGCCTGGAGATGGGAGGGGAAATTCAGCATGAACACACCTATGTGCTGGGCAGCACAGGGTCCTCGGAGGGTCTGGCATCATTCCCTGTAACCGGGGCCCCATGCTAGATCACTGAGGTCACACCCAGTTGAGTGGCACCCCCCCCTCCATGTCCTGCATGCAGTCTGGCAGACAGCTTCATGACAGAGGAACCTGCTCTCCGTGGGGTGTGATGTCTACCCATGACCCAGCTCTACCAAGCGCCTCTCCTGACAGCTGCCCCAGCCTGTGCTGAAACCTGCCAGCCTCAAACCTGTTCTCCAATTCTAGCCAGCTCTTCAGAAATGAGGACATGAAAGGAGCAGGACTTTTAGAACCACCAACTTATAGGAAACACAGGGAACTAAGGGGCGTACTGGACATGCCAGACAGATGTGCTCAGAAAAGCCAACCTGGGGAAGACACAAAGCCCAATCTCTGTAACAAATCAGTTGCAGAGAGAGAAGAGAGGTAGGCGTGGGGAAAAACCTACTGATGACAAGATTTAACAGACAGCAAGCAATTACACGGTTAGGCCCTGCCAGGGTCCAGATTCAAACAAACTATTCCAGATATCTGTAACTTTACTATCTACATGAGAAGATGGTATCATGTGGTGGTGTTCAAAAGGGTCTGTACTTATTGTGGTTTTGGAGGAAAACAGCATTGGGAACACATGTGAAATACTTAGAGGTAAAGCAATTCCAGGTCCAGAACTCATTTGGAATGATCCAGCGGAGTCTGGGATAGGTGTATGGATATTATTACTATTCTTCCTACTTTTGTCTATGTTGAAAAATTTTAATAATTAGCATTTAAAAAACTGTTTGAAAGCCTGTATCTCTAAGAAATGCACACTGGGATACTAACAAAGGAAATGGCAGGCACTCGGGGAGATGACCATGAGCTGCTGGCTGGGCAGACAGTGCCTGGCCCCACCTGGTAGGCCCCCATAAAACAACTGGGCTCCACAGTGTCCTCATGTTCTCTGATGACAATGAGGCTCTTGGGGGAAAGTGGCAGAGGTTGGGGACACCAGCCCTAGAGCACAGAGTATGATGAGAAAACCCATCCATCAATGAGTAATGGCAACATACTGGGACTATGTGACTGAGTATCCAAAAGCATGTGTCACGGTGAATAAAAAATGAAATAAAGCTAGGCTGAGCTCACTCACCATGGGTATACATCTGGCTGATGAAGCAGCCAGCAATCTATGTCCACTCAGCACACGAGTACAGGGAAGTGAGTGGGCAGCATGCTGGGACCTGAGAGCTGGGCACAGGTGTGGAAGGGTGGTGGTTGTACAAGGAAAGGCATTGGATGGAGGGCCAACAAGTCCACTGGGGACTCCCCTTGGGGCTAGGACCCCCATTCTCATGTGCTGGGGTCCCATCCAGCTCCCTCTTAATGCTGAGCTGATGGACACTGAACCTACTCAGCCCACAAGCACACCTGGGGAAGCAGGGGGCCTCTGGCATTCCGTGTGTATGCTGCCTCTGAGCCTTTGCAGTCTCCAGCCCATTGCACAGCTGGCACTCAAGTCGGGACACAGTGGCACTGACAAAAAGCATGGTGGTTTGTGCACTCAGGCTAAATATCAAGCAAGATGCAAAGAGAACATCACCTCACCTTGCCCCCGATCATGACAGTCCTGGGCACAAAGGCCTTGGTTGGGTCCTTCTTTATTCCTGTAGGACAAACAAGAGATTCAGATAAGGCACTGAAGCCAGACATGCCCCTGCTTTGGGACACAGGATGGTGACCAGAATCCTCAGAGATCAACCCCAAACCAGGGGACATGCACAGCCACTGGGCCCCCATGTGCCTATTAAGAATTCCCACTTACAAAAGGGGGACAAGCCCCCTAGATTCTGCATTTATATCCCATGGTGAGGAAGGAGGCCAGAAACAGACTCTTCCAAAAGGCTCACAGGAAAAGATGCACCTCTGTTTCCAGAACAGCCCAAAGCAGGTGCCTGGCTTGAGTCCAATCAGTCACCAGCTGTCAAGGCCTTTGCACATGATGGGTATATGACAAAGAGGGGACCTTGAGATCATGGTAATGGCACTGTCAGCCCTCAAGGGATGTCAGGCGAGACCCCAAGTTCCCCACCCCCCTACCTTCACTGTGATAAGAGGTAAGAGGCTATCCCAAAGCTCTCCCACACAGGGGCAGCCAGAGGGTCAAGTTACAACAGTCAGCTCCCCTGCAGCTCCAGCAGACTGAGGGTGTTCTCACCAGGCCCCTGGCTTTCAGTATCAGTGTATATGGGAGGTATTGGAGGATGTCTTCACAGAGGGGTGAGGCAGCCCTACACTGCCTTCCCCAGAGGCCAAGAACCAGCCAGAGCAGTGAGAATCAGGGCTGAACTAACTCCAGGTTCTGCCAAGAACATGGCTGTGCCTTAGTTCTGATATCCTCCTGTTTCCAGAAATCAGACAGAACAACAGAGAGAATAGGAAAAAATAAAACAGAAACTACACTTCCACCAAAACTCAGAAAGAGGAAAGAGACACAAAGTCCAGGCCACTGAACAAGTTCTGCCAGTTTACAGGGTGGGTGGGGAATACGGCTTTGAGCACAGAGGTCTCAGGACCCAGCCTCCTCAGAGGAGCCGTCAGCAGCGCTGGTGTCTGGGGCACAGGAAGGAGGATGGGGGCCAGGAGGGCAGACCTCACCAGCCCCTCTCCTCTAGGAAACCCAAGAGGAAGGTCTGGCATCCTGGGGCAGAGGCCCCCAGGGCAGAAATCAGGGGAGCCAGGGCAGGTGGCCTCCTGAACCAGCCTGGGCTTGGAGAAACAGGAGTCCACGGCTGCACAGAGAGGTGCCCGCAGCTGCCTTGGGGTGCCACAAAGCCCCTTTGGTAGCCCTGGGAGGTGCAGCTCAGGCAAATTTGAACAAACACAATACGTGGCTTTGCTACAGACAAGAAATGAAACCGACATCCTAGTGAGAATACCCAAATCTCCAACCTGTGATGGACGTCAGCTTGGAAGAGTCCACGGAGCTGAAACCAAGACCTCAGGGGGAGGACAGGACATGAAAGTGCACAAAATGAGAACTGGCAGGACACGGGAGTGACAAGAAGCCAAGAGAGAGGCAAGACACAGAAAGCACAGCACACACAAAGGATGGAAACAAGAAAAGCAGACAACATAGAGAAGGAAAGACCTTTAGAAAAGTTCAGAGAGCAATGAAGAGACAAGAAGATGATAGGTGGAAGGAAACTAGCACGCACCTCGCTGGAATCCTGGAAGAAGAAAACCAGAATAGCTGCACCTAACAAATGTTTTAAATTCATTTCAAGAAAACTTCTTAGAAATAATACAAGACCACAATAGATGCATTCAGAATGCCCTGAGCATCAGGGAGAACTGACCCACAATGCTCAGCACCAAGACACAGCCCAGTAAATTTAGCACAGGTACTCAGGACAGCACAACACACCAATGCCCCATCCTCCAGACAGTGCAGGACAGACCTGAAAGATGCTTAAGGAAAGAAAGTAAAGCCAGCAACGTCACCTGCAAACCGTCCTCCATGTTCTAAACAAGCAATAATTCAGATCGTGGTCCACAGAAAGGCTGTAGTGAACCAAAGGGAAATCAAAGCAGGAAGGCAGGGCAGGATGGCTGGTGGTGACAGAAATCAGGCTGGGGACTGGGATGGCACAGCAGAGCATCAAGGCTGTCTGCTGGACCAGGGAGAAACCGTGCGTGCACAGGGAAGGGAGATGGTGAGGTGGAAATGAGCACAGGCCCCCAGCTACCTGCCTGGTAGAATAGCTGCACTCACGGGACGCCACGGAAAGCAGGCCCAGAAGTGGCAGGTCCTGGGAAGTACACAAGACCGTGCAGAGACTAGGACTGCAGGGGGTGGGGGGTAGCTGGCGCATGGGAGGATGTTCTTGAAAGGAGCTTTGCATCTTGAAAAGAATATTTGTGGTTCCTTTGGTTTTCAAAATGAATAGTCACAGCATTAAATTACAAAATTTTAAAATATAAGTTTTTCCTTAAGGCTTTGTTATATTTATAAATCTAAAAAATATTCATATTTACTTTTGGGGGTCTTTGATTCATGTTTGCTCTCATAATTGAATGCTGTCTGAACAATTTAAGGTACGTGTATAAATTTAACACATTCTATTTCATTGTTTTAAGTGCACTTTAAGTGTCTCTAATAAGTAAAATCTTTCCAAATAAGACAAGTCTAATGACAAACAACTAAATTTGAACTAAAAACTAAAGTAAACATATAGCCCAGACTTTGAGTCCCATGACGCCACAGAGGACCCACTAGAACTGTGCAGGGCTGCAGCCAGGGCCCTGTGGCCCCCAGGGACACTCACGGTTGTACAGCGTGATGATGTGCAGGCAGTTCAGCAGCTGCCGCTTGTACTCATGGATCCTCTTCACATGCACATCAAACATGGAGGAGGGGTTGATTTTCACCTTGTATTCCTTCTCCAGGAATGCAGAGAACTTCAGCTTGTTTTCCTGGGGAGAAAGGACAAAGATGGTCGAACCCCACAAGTCCCCAAGGTCTGACTAGGCTCCAGCTTTCCACTCAGAGCCAAGGGGACATCTCTGTCCCTCCACAAGCCACGCAGCAAGGTGGGGACTCTTAGAGGCCACAGCTGAGGGTGGAGACATTTTGAGGAAGGGAGGATGGGGGAATGGGGTGCTGAAGGTGGGCACACTCCAAGAGTCGCAGAAATAAACAGAAAACTAGACCAAAAGGCAAACCTGCGAAAGGATAAGAAAAGCAGAATAAAAGGGAGTCATGAGTGTGGTATAAAGGACACAAATGGGACAGTCAGTGGGGAGGAGACTCAGGATGAAGGACTATTTCAGGGCCCTAAGACCATGCGGCAGCCCAGCAGAGACACAGGCTCATGAGGGACTGAGTTCTCCATCAAGGCTGCCACCTGTCAGGTTTAGAGGGCTCCAGTGGCCCCGGCCTGTCTGGTTGTGAGGCTGGCTGCCCTGGGGAGAGGCTCTCATGCAGCCAAGCAGCACACCCGTGCATAGACGCCAGGACCAGATAGACTTTTGGAGCACCTCCCAGGAATGAGCTCTTCCTGCAGAACTTGGGGCCATGGCATGCCCAGGCTGCTCTGGGGTCTGCACCCATCTGCCTGCCTACTCCATGACCTGAGGGCTGAATGGGATGGATGGACTTGGCAGTCACTGGACCAGATACCTGGAACACGCAGGAATGCCGCCCCATGCTGGGCCTACCTGCTTGACCTTGGCCACGTCCCTGATGAGTGCCTCATCGTTGACCAATGGCAGCAGCTTCTTCAGTTGGCTCAAGTCAGTCAGGAAACCCTCCCCGATTTTCTGGAGAATCATAAAGGGACACATGCTTGGGGTGCCTGGGTGGCTCAGTCAGTTAAGAGGCCACCTTCAGCTCGGGTCATGATCTTGCAGTTTGTGAGTTTGAGCCTGGCGTTGGGCTCTGTGCTGACAGCTCAGAGCCTGGAGCCTGCTTCTGATTCTGTGTCTCCCTCTTTCTGCCCCTCCCCTACTCAGACTCTGTCTCTCTCAAAAATAAATAAAACATTAAAAAAAATTTTTCTTTAATTAAAAAAAAAAAAGGGGATACATGCCTTCTGCCTATTGTAGGACCTGTCCTCCTGAAGACTGTCCTCCATTTTGTCATCCCCACCTCTGCTTTCCTCCCTGGATCTGCTCTGGCTTGGCTCCAGGCCAGCTTTTCTCTCACAGCCCAGCTCTGGGGAAATACCCCCACACTGTGGCCTTGACCACCACGGGCAGCCCCACCCCAGCCTCCCTCTCAGTCCCTGGGCTTGCTCCTGACATTATGTCCCAATCTGGTCAAGCTCAAACATCCACAACAATCCCACGAGCTTCCCTTGTCCCCTTTACAGAAAGGCCCCAAACCTGGGGGCCAACCGTGGCCCAGCGGCTCCTCCTGGCCTGGGCCCTGTCTGCCATCCATCCCCAAGGCTCTGCACCTGCCAAGTCTGTGAAATAATAGAGCACCTTCCAGTCACTTCCTGGCCCTGAACTCTCTGCACTACAGCAGCGTGGTCAGTCCAAATGTACCTCTCATCAAGTACCCCGCTAAGTCTCCCTGCTGCTAATGTAGGATCAAGAGGAAAACTCCTAGCCTGCAAATGCCCTGGCCACTTCCGAGGCCTGTCCTCCCTCTGCCCGCCTCGCCAGGCACTGAGCCTCACTGGCCTTCCAGCTCCTGGGTGGGCCACGTCCCTCCACCACAGGGCCTTGGAACAGAGATTCACTGCTCCCAACTCCCTCCTTTTAGCCCTTTGGATCTGTCTTGCCCTCCCTTTTCCAGGGATGCCTTCCCTGACACACGCAGCCCAGGCAGGCAATGTCCCCACCACAGACTCTCAGCGGGCACCACCCTACAGCCACCTACTGCATTCTCAAGGCTAGCTGTCACCTGGTGTGCACAAGCACATGAACAATCAGTAACCACCACATCTCTGCCTCCCAAAACCTCTTCAGTGGGCCTGTGGCTGCTGCTCAACCAGGTGATCCCACCCCAGCCCCTCTTGAAGCCCAGGACCTCACTTCTGAACTCCTGCACAGGCCTCTGGGGCCATTGACTGACTGCCCAGCCCAGCCTAGCACTCCCACATCTGGGTGGCAGCAGGACCCCACCTGGGGTCCCTGGCCAGGAGCCACCACTGGTCAACACACTGGTGATGGGCCTGAGGGCCTTGGGCAACAGATGAGGTGTTAACTGTGCTCACAGCTCTCCAGGGACTCAAAGGCAGCTGGTCTCACCTCCACAATGGTGTCGGCTAGCCCCGGATTACACAGGAGCAGCCACCTTCGGGGTGTGATGCCATTTGTCTTATTCTGGAACTTCTCTGGCTCGAGCTCATAAAAATCCTTAAAG
Source organism: Panthera tigris (assembly GCF_018350195.1). NCBI lineage: Eukaryota > Metazoa > Chordata > Mammalia > Carnivora > Felidae > Panthera > Panthera tigris. The sequence continues at coordinate 49,650,025 of NC_056662.1, read as the reverse complement.
CTAAAACACAGGAAACAGACAAATGTCACAACAAACAAGGTGAGCAAGAGAACATTCAGAAATCCCACTGGAAGATCACTAAGCTCAGTTTTTTTTGTTGTTTTCTAAGGAGCACAGAGCAGTCAGCCTTGCTGCCCTCTTTTGAGAACAGTAAGCATGGAGCACATGCTTTTCAAAGCACTGCACATTTAGTCACATAGCAATAACCACACAGGTAATGGAACCTGGCCATCTTCCACAGTGAATGTGACATTGAAGAGGGTAGGGGCTATCATAGAGCTTGAGAACCAGGGTTTAGTTTCCTCATCTGTAAAATGGAGACACACCTCTCTGAGAGGCTTGCTGTGAGGATCTAAAGACTATAACACATGAAGCCCTTGGGCTGGTACCAGGAACACAGAAGCCTCCACACAGACAGACCTGGTCTGGGGTCTACCTGGTGCTCACGGAGGTACTCTATATACATCTGGGTCAAGGATGGCAGGAAGGAGTTTCAAAATCATGTCCCACCAAAAGAGGGAGGGAAAACACTGGGAGATCTGATCTAAGAATTCTTCCTTCCTCTTGCTGACGAGCCCTGACTCCTCCTGCCCTGGGACACTCTTGAGCAGGGCACTCCTGGCACCTGGCCAGCAGCAGATGGCTCCAAGACAGAGCATCTGTCTGGACAGACAGAGGACACAGAAAAGAGGAGGTGGCATTGGTGATAACTCAAAGGCTCAACGCCCTAACATTGCCCACGGTGTCCTCAGCCACTGAATAACATGCCCTGGGCAGTTCAGACAGTACCTGTGAGGGCAGGAGAGCAAGTGTGGAGCCTGGGCAACATGCCCCAGCCACTGTGTGTATGGCTGCCAACAGTGCCCAGAGGCGAGTCTAGGGTCAAGAAGAAGGTACACCCAGGTCAGCGCAAATGCTGGCTCCACTCACACTGACTGCTTCACGATCTCTGAGTGAATCCTCGCCACGCCGTTGACAGCGTGGGACCCGATCACACACAGGTGGGCCATGTTAATCCGCTTGCAGTCCCCTTCCTCGATCACAGACATCCTCCGCAGGCGGTCCACATCCCCAGGGAACAGGGAAGCCACGTGCTGTAGCCAAGTCAGAGAGCAGAAGGTGAGCAAGTGGTGAACAGGAAGCCCAGGGGCCCCCATGGGATGTTCTGCCTCCTCCAAGAAAATCCCAAGGTTGCTGCACCCCAGATATGCATTCAAACTCCCTGGATGCACCTCTGAGAGCCCCGGGCATAGCAGGAAGCTCCTCCACACTGCTGCAGCCCAGGGAAAGGCGTGACTGGCCGGAGGACTCGACAGAGCTATTCTGTGGGAGGTGACAGGAGGACCGTGGTGCTAAGATGTGCCATGTGACTTAGAAGGAAAAGACGAGAGTGCTGCCCTGTTGGCCTAGGCAAGGTCTGACCAATTGGGAACGGCTACTTTTTCACCAAAAGGTTAAACAACTGAACAAGCACACCTGGATTCTAAGTTCCCCTTTCCCTGTAGCACTCTTCTCTCCATGGGTAACAGAGGAAAGACAAATGCTGCTTTATTTCCAAATCATCCAAATGCTGCTATGGTGTCTCAGGACCAAGGCCTCTGGCATTCCAGGAACAGACTCTTACATTTGAGCCCCACGTGGGAATGAGAACATTTCAAAAAGACCTAAATCCACGACTCCCACATACACAGCAGGGGTCTAGGTCTGGGGAAGAGATTTACCCAGCAACGGCCCCTGGACCCCAAAGCCCTCTGCTGGACAGAGGGCTATTCCATGCAAGAAGATACATGTCGCAGGCCAGACAATTCCACATAGAGGACAGGAGGAACCTCCACCTCTTCCAGGTGCAGGTGCAGCCCACCACCTCCATCCCCAATCACGACAGGAGGGGTGGTCATCTCGGGGGCAGCATCCCTAAAGCTCCCACCCATACCCACCCCCACCCTGCTCACATCAAGGTGCCTCTGGTTGATGGCGTAGATGATCTCCAGGTGCCGTGGCAGGAGCTTCTCAAACATGGACACAGGCCAGCGCTCCAAGGCCTCAGGTAACACAGTGTGGTTGGTGTATGCACATGTCTTCTTTGTGATTTCCCAGGCCTAGAACATTCCAGAATATTCCAAATTGTTTTGTTTAGAAACAATCTACTTTTCTACCAGATGCTCAGGGAAAAGTCCATCAAAGGTAGATGTTCGGATCCCACTTGAAAGGGGCCCAGGTGGCTACATATCTCTGCCCTCTGGGGCTATCTAGAACCTTCTCAAAACCTACAAGTGAGCCCATGCCCTTTGCCTTCCCAACGTGACCACGAACATTCTACTTCCTAACATAGTACACACAAATGAGTGATGCTTACCTCATCACCTGGCATCACTCACTTTTCTTCTGTGAACCATTTTTTGTGAACAAAACAGAGCATCAAACAATTTTCTACTTTATTTCCACCAAACTGATCTCACACCCAGTTGGAAACACTGGGAAATTGTGTGGCCTCCCTCCACTGGCCAGGGGCAGATGGGACAATGGGGGCACTGCCCAGCCCCGCCCAGGAGTGCACCCCAAACCAGAGGGGGCTCTGGGTTCTACAAAATGACATGAAAATTGTTCTAAAGTCTTATAGTTGATTTAAACTAGATCAGGAAAATCTTGCTTTACAAGCATCCAGGACCAAATAAGTTGAGTCAGAAGAACTTATAAAAAATTTAAACAATGTGTTTCTTTACACTTAATACTTCTGCGGTTCTTGCCACAATTCTAAGATGAGAAAATGTACATGAGAAGCTCTAAGACGTGTCAGAATTTTTTCCCAGTCTTCCAGAAAACTGCTCTTCTGTGCCTTTGTGCCACTGCTCCACCTATGGTGTCCTAGTCCCTTGGGAGAAACCCCAGACCTGCTCTTGGAACATCCGCCTCCTCATGGCCCTGCTTCTCAAGGACAATGTCCCTCTGTACTCCCCAGGCCACAGGGGATAGGCCTTCCTCAACATCCTAGGGCCAGCTCAGTACTCACCACTGTTGTTGGGACAGGCTGGAAGGTGAGGGGACACTGTCACCCCTATGTGCCCAGGTCTGCAGGGAACACTATCACCTTATATACCCAGTTGTGACAGGGACAGTGTCACTCCACATGCCCATCAGTGTGGGAACACAGTCACCCCATGTGCCCAGCCCTGTGCCCTTGTCTTCAGTGCTTACCTTGTCCCAGTCTACTTTCTCCACATCCACCAGTATCCGCATGAGCTCAGGGATGGCAAGGGCTGGGTGGGTGTCATTCAGCTGGATGGCAACCTGCAGTTTACACAGGGTGATCCCCCTCAATCCCCTTGCCTGCATCTTCATGGGTGCCACGGTGATCAGTGTGTGCAGAATCAGGGTTCACAGCTGCCCACCCCTGAGGAGCCTGATCCATAGGGCTGACAGCAGGGAGCTGAAATCACGCACAGATGCTGAATCTAGCCTGAAAACCAGCCAAGGAGCAAGGAGGACAACAGGGCAAGAGGGGCCACAGGGAGGGGTTGGGAAGACCCCATGGGCTGGCTCTGCAGTAGGACCCTTGGCACCCCACGGAGGCTCTTCTGCTCTCCACAGCTCCCCCTGACCCAGAATGTTCCTCTCACCGAGGATATGTTGGCTTTGTTTAAAATCACTAAACCTAGCCCATCAAATGCATCACACTTTGCCACGGGAACCTTTTACAGTGTCCCTTGCTGCTCCTAAGGACACCTAGTGTGGCCCTGGTCAGAGAGGAGGGGGCCTGGCCCCTGATGACAAGGAAATGAGGGGGGCTGCTGTTCTCTCCTCACCCATGCCCAGCCTTGAGATAGAAATCAAGCCTGGGAATGTCCTGTCCTTCTGCACAAGACCCATCAACACCCACCTTGTCTGGGAATGTCTCAAAACAGGTTCTCACTGGGTCCCGGCAGCCAAACTTGGAGGACTTAAAGCGGCGAATGATGTCCTGGAGGGTAGCAGCCACCACAAAGTACTCCTGCTTCAGGCGCAGTTCCTTCCCCTCGAAGAACTGTGGACACAGGACAGCGCTGGCACCAACAACAGCCACCAGGGCCACCACAGGTCCTCAGGGACCCCCCGATCCCCACCCCAGGGCTCAAGAAGGGCAAGAGGCTGGGAGGCCCTGCTCCAGGGACCATAGAGACTCATGTGTGCATGAGAGGATGAGAGCCCTTGAGTGTCAGCATGGTGCTGACACCTCCATCACCACCATCCCAGGGCCCAAGGTCAGGTAACCTGCAGCTCAGGGGCACAAGCAGAAGGTCTAGATGGCCTGACCTGTGTGTGATCTTCAGATAGGGAAGCAGCCAGCAAATGGTCACGGTGCCCTGTGTGAGGACACCAGGCATGCAGGTCTCGTTCCTTAACAGCCAGAGCCACTCAGAAGCACAAGCTCCAAAGTGTCAGTGTCCTAAAAATGCCTTGTACCTGAAGCTTTAGAATCTGCTTAAAATCTTGGCAGGGGAAGGGGGAATGGGGTATGTTTGGTTGTGAGCCTTTCAACACCAATTCCCTTTGCTACTAATGTGCACCTGTTACTCTGATAAAACAAAGAACACACAACCCACTAACAAAGGCAAATTCTAAGGGCTCTTGTCTGGCAACAACAAAGCCACCAGACACTAAACTCAGTAGCAATCACTGGGGACTGTGATTGTTACTTCATCTAGTGGGTGGTGGCACATAATTAAAGCTTTTCGAACCATGACTGGCGTATGTCTCAAGGCATCACTGAAAAGCGGGGACTGCTATTCCCATTTGAGAAATAGCTCATCCAACTCCTGGGGAAGTGGCATCACATGCCAGAAGAGCAGAAACTGACTGTACGTGAGGTCTGACAAGTTCTCACATCTCCCACATGTTGCTCTGCATACGGTCTTGCACAGAGTCAGCTCAGAGCCAGCCTCAGGGGCAGCCAGGTACACAGCAGTATAGACATGTGAGGCAAGGCCAAGAACCTCCTGCTGTATCCTCTTAGGGAGAGAGCAAAGGGGAGATGCTAACAGGCACACTTGGACTTGTGGGGCTTTGTCAAGCATGTGGTGCCCTCACTCCGAGGAGCCACACAGGGCTGCTGGTAGCTACTTACGTGGTCTCACCTGATGAATGGGAGGCCAGCAAATAGGTCCTTCTAGACAGCCCCAGCCCCTAGCACACTTTCCTAGCAGAAGAGAAGCAACCACATGAGATACTCACATTATCATTTGGATACAGGACTCTGGAGATGTTCTCGGCCAGGTTCCTGTCCAGGACCGCCTCGATGTAGCCTCCCACATTAACTAGGGGCAGAAACAGTGAGGTCAGAACCCACATCCCTTCCCTTGACTCCTCATGTGCCCTTTCCCTGAAGGTCCTCCCTCACTTCCCTGAACTGTGTGAGGGATGTTCCTGCACAGAAGGTGCCCCCAGAGCCATGGTTTCACTCTGCCCCAGGCCCAACCTGTATCCCCCACACATCCTGCAGAGCCCTAGGCCCCTTGGTCTTTCCTGAGGGCACAGGGTTCCACGAGCAGTGGCTTTGCTGGTGGGCTCTCCCTGGGAAGCCCTGGTGCTCTGAGGACCCTGCCCTCTGCCCTCCACATTGAGAGTCCTGTGCTTTGCACAGCAGTGATAGTGCAGACAAGACAAGAGCTTCATGGGGCGAGTTTGGGAGAAGCCATCCAACAGAAATAAGAGGGGCAGAACGCACAGTCATGGAGCTTGAAGTCATTGGGTGCCTTGGCAGACCACAGCCTCATGGTGTTGACGGTGTTGTTCCTGTAGCCCGGCACAGGGGTGTCGTACGGCATGGCCAGCACCACCTGGCCGAGAGATGGTCAGATCCAGTCAGCTAGCAACACAGTCCCCAGTCCCAGGCCTTCTCACCCCAGCAGCAGCATTCTGCTCCCCGTTGGTAGCCAAACTGCTTGCCCTCTGGCTTTTCTCCTTGTGCCCCAAATCCCTGCAACCTGCCCTGTGCCAAGCCTGCAGGCCTCCCCAACTAAGACCACCTGTGATGGCTCTGCAGTAAGGCCCTGACCACACTCCTGAGGTCATTCTGTCTTCTCTAGCTTCTCCTCCTTCCACACTGGCATTGATTTAAGAATTCTTCCCACTCAGATCTTCAAGGTGCCACTGTGTCAACCTCACTCACACTCTGTTAGCAGTCATGACTCCAGTGTCCTTGTCCTCTCTCTGCCCTCCTTCCTCTTCTCACTCGACCCACTTGTGTAGTTTCACGACCCAAACTAACTTCTCCACAGAGGACTTCTATTTCTGACTTCCATTTTCCAATGCCTGCAAAAGGCTCCTCCTGTTAGGAGACTTGACCTCTAACCCTCAGAGAAACCAAACCAGCCCACACTCCACTCACAACAGAAAATGCAGGGCCTGCTCTCTACCCACAGAACCTGCCACGCTCCTCCCACCCCCGATTCCAGTCTGTCCACAAGTATCTGCTTTACTCTTGTCAAGCACAGGAAGACACACACCAGCCTCAAGGTCACTTCCAACCCTCAGATCCTCTGATGAGGTTTCTCACATTCAGGTATGCTCACGGGGGCTCATACAAGTTCAACTATGTGGCTTTATGAGATGAAAGCGGCTCTGACAGCCAAAAGGACTGTGTTGATAGCATCACTAGAGCCTTAGAATCACTTTTCCCTTCCCCTCTACCCTCACCCCTGCTCCCTGCTCCCCTGCCCCCCAAGGCCCTATCCAAGCCAGTGACAAGCCCTACAAAGCATCCCTAACAGCCCAGGGCTGACAGAAATGCCCCAACGGTCTCTATGCCTCCCTACATACATGACACGCTCATCTTCTACAAGCACATGCAATCAGATAACTGATCTTATTCTCTCCTCTTTTGAATTAAATACAACTTATTATGGCATTTTAGGCCTCCATAACATGGCTCCAGCCAACCCTAGCCCATGCACTCCTTAAAACTTATGCTGCAGAAAATCTGGATGACTCACTTTTGCATGCTTAGGACTTCTCCAGTCTCCTGGGCTCATTGCCCCACATCTAGATGGCTGAGCCTTGCTCATTACAGCTACCCCCTCACAAAAGCTCTCCTGCTACCTCCCTCAGTCCCTTAGCTGAAACCACTCAGATGTGCACTGTCCACCATCCCAGAGCCTGGACTGGACTCTCCATGTTCTTGCCCTGGTTCCCTCATCAGTGCCTGTGCCCTGTGCTGGGACATCCATCCAGACCACCACATGCCCAGGACTCTGATAGCTCAGTAATGGTGGGCGGCACCCAGGAGACACTACTGAGGCCTGTGGTGTGTGGTGACTGTGGTGAATGTATGCATCAAGCACCTGCTGTCTAGAGATGCTGGGGACTATCCATGTCCCTCCAGAGATTAACACCCTGCCCCTGTCACAACACTGTCCTGCTAGCCATTCAATCACTGCTGGTCTGAACCCCAACACAAGCCCCTATTAAACTGCAAAGACAGCGGCTTCACTCTGAGTGTTTTCCACTGTCTGGGCAGCCCTGACAATGTGTAAGAATTGAGTGTATGAGAACAAAACCTCCCAGTCAGTCACCTTGGGTCAGGTCCTCTGGGGAAACAGCACACCTCCCACTCCCAAAGGGAATGAGGAGTGATGACAAAATGTGGCAGCCACCTCACTCAGCCCCACACTTCCCTGGGGATGCCCAGGGTGGATACCTGAGTGTCCAGCCACCTGACACCCTCAGGGGTGTGCTCCACTCTCCCGTAGAAGTGCACAGGAAGCATGTATTCGGGCCGGGCTTTCTCCCAGGGGTTGCCATAGCGCAGCCAGTCATCTGCCTCCTCCACCTGGAAAGGGGCCGGTGGTAAGGTCAGCTCTCTTGGGTGGCAGTGGGGAGACAGTCATGGGCGCAGGGCCACCCCTTTCCACTGCCCACAATGACCATGCTGTTGAGATACCGACGCCATCCAGCACTGAAATAAACTATAGCCTATTTACAAGGCAAAGATGTCCAGTTCCAGTCAAGGCCTTGTGTTTAAAAATTAACATGTCGTCCTGTTAAAGAAACAAACTCAGATAAAATTCAGAAGAATGCATTAAAGTAAAAAGACATTAAGAACAACCTGAATTCAGCAATAAAAAAGGATAAAGTTCTGCTGCGTACTACAACATGGATAAACCCTGCAAAGACGCTGAGTCGAAGAGGCCCATGTAGTGTATGGCTCCATTCATAGGAAATGTCTAGAACAGCCAAATGCACAGAGACACCAGATAGATTAATGGTTGTCAGGTGCTAGTGTGTGACGGCAAATCCATGCTGGATTTCTTTTTGGGGTGATGAAAACGTTCTGGAAATAGATAGTGGTGATGGCTGCCCAACTTTGTAAATATACTAAAAAAACACTTGATAACTAAATAAAGCTGTTATAGTAAAAAAAAAAAAAAAAAAAAAAAAAAAGAATCACTAGAAGTCCACCACTTTGAAAATGACACCACAAATTCACAGGTGCCAGGGGCCAGGCTGCCTTTGTAGCACGAATGCCTGGACACACACAACTAGAAGACATTGCTTTTGTGCTAGGCCTTCCTTGAAGCAGCCAATTTTCCAAAAACTGCACTTAGTGGTATCCAAAATCAGTAAACACACAAAAAAGAATCCCACCAATAAAACTAAAAGTAGCCCCACAGAGTCTAACAATCCTTGAGTAGAAGCATTCGGAATAAACGAATTTGGCAGGCAATGTATAAAGAATTATAAATATAAATTAAATAAGTGAGTCTTTCTTCTTCAAATTTAACAAATAACCCCAGGTATAGGCATAACTCAGAGATATTGCAGATTTGGCTCCAGACTGCCACAATAAAGCCAATTTAGCAAAAGAGAGTCAGATGAATTTTTTGGTTTCCCAGTGCATATGAAAGTTTTGTTTATGCTATACTGTAGTCTATTAAGTGTGCAACAGCATTATGTCTTAAAAAACAATGTGCCCAGGGGCACCTGGGTGGTTCAGTCAAGTTGAGCATCTGACTCTTGATCGTGGCTCAGGTCATGATCTCACAGTTGTGAGATCAAGCCCCATGTGGGGGCTCTGCGCTGGGCATGCAGCCTGCTTGGGATTCTCTCTCTCCCTCTCCCACTCATTTGTACATGCTCTCTCCCCCCCAAATTTAATTAATTAATTATTAAAAAAACAATGTACATACCTAATTTAAAAATATTGCTAAAAAATGCTAACCATCATCTGAGCTTTCAGCAAGTTTTAATCACTGATCACAGATCACCAGAACAATATAATAAAGTCTGCAACATTGTGAGAATTACCAAAATGACAAAGTGAGCAAATACTGTTGAAAATATGGGGCCAACAAACTTGCTTGATGCAGAGTTGCCACAACTTTCAATTTGTAAAATATGCATTATGTGTGAAGCGCAATAAACCCAAGTGCAACAGAATAAGGTGTGCCTGTATGTTACTTTGAGGGTTTTCAAAAATTTCTATTCGTTTGTCTTTTTTTTTTTTTTTTTAAGTAAGCCCTGTACCCAATGTGGGGCTTGAGCTCATGATCCCAAGATCAAAGAGTCGCACACTCTACCAACTGAGCCAGCCAGGTGCTCTGGGTTTTTTTCTTAATGGTTCCTACACAGAAGTAAAAGAAGAATATTTGGTTGCAGTTTTAGGGAGGTGACACAGCTGAGGTTATTGCCTCAATATGTGTCTCTCCATAGTACTTCTGGCTGGGCTTTTCTGTCTGGTGCAGGTAGCTATTCATCATGGGACCAGTCCTGCCTTTTGATCTGGTGCCATGTCTGTACATTAGTGAAATTTTCCAACACCAAAGCCTGGTCATCTCCTGTAACGTAATTCCATGAGCAGTTTGCAGAAGCAGCATCTCCTCAAGTACAAGAGGCAGGAGGGTGTCCTCTCCAGACCCCTCTCCCTGCCCCATGGCCAACAACACTGCTGTCTGACCACTGCCCACATTTAATTATGCTACAGCTAAACTCCATTAAAAACTGACTGGCTCTCATGAAAACAGGGTGAGAGGAGGGTGAGTTTATGATTCACCTATCATCCCACAACTGTCTTTAAATTGTTTTGCAAGATGGCAATAATATACAGAAATAGAACACCAGAAGAAAGAAATGTCTGTGGTCAAACAAAAAAACAACACAAAAAACCTTTCTGCCTTTAACCATAACACCAAGTAGGTAAGGAGGGGCCTCAGAGTTTCTGTCTTACAAAAGCACATTGCATCGACTGTAAGGAGCTGGAATGGGTTAAAGGACACAGGGGTACAAGGGCTGGGGTGCCTCTGACAGACACACACACATAAGGAACTGTGCATGAAACTACCTGTAATGTACCAGGAGGAAGAGTGGAGTTCTCTTTAAGGCTGGAGAGAGTACTTCTACAAATTAAGCAACAGATACAAATCTGTTTTAAGTTTTCTTTTACTGTTAGCCACACTTTTCTTTGCCAACTTTTTATTATGAGTGCTTTCAAACATAAAGAAGTGTTAAAAGAATTGGCAGTGAACACCCACGCACCTTCCACTTAGGTTCCATAATTGTTAACATGTTGCTATACTTGATTTATCACATATCCTCCATCCATCGACCCATTAATTTCTTGATGCATTTCAAAGTCAGTTGCAGACATCTGTACACTTCTCCACGAACACTTCAGCATGCACCTCATTAAGTACAGTTCACCCTGTGTTTATTTTTTAGGTTAATATATAGATAGCAAAATGTGTAAACCTTAAGGATACTCTTGAGGAGTTCTGTCAATTGCACGTACCTGTGACCCAGCCTCATCAAGATACAGGAGCTTTCCATCACCCCAGGCATCCATCTGTTTATATTCTATACTATTCTCCTGTTACAAACCTTTAATCCCAACCACAGCCCTGCTTTGTCTGTCATTTTTAGGAGCCAAATTATATCACATAAACTATTTTCTAATCAAGTGGAATAGCCATACCTTCGATTTTAAAGTCTTTTTTTTTTTAAGTTTATTTATTTATTTTGAGAGAGAGAGAGAGACAGCATGCACATGAATGCATGGGCAGGGGAGGGGCAGAGAGAGGGAGAGAGAGAATCCCAAGCAGGCTCTGCGCTGTCGGCACAGAGCCCCACTTGGGGCTTGAACTCACAAACTGTGAGATCATGACCTGAGCCAAAACCAAGAGCTGGATGCTTAACAAACTGAGCCACACAGGTGCCCCCATTTTAAAGTTTTGAATGAGGGGAAATGACCCTCTTGCCCAGTGTAGGACATTGAGGTTGCACTGTGAGGTTATATTCTTTCCACCAATGTGTTCTTGGCCACCTCACTTAGCTATGGTTTGATATTTCAGGATCTAAGCCCACTCTTCCTCAAGGCACTTTGCTTTGCAGAGGCTGGCACAGGACACAGTCCCCTCAGTGGTGTCGGGGAGTGAAGGCAGAAGGTGGGAACAAAACCTACAATAACTCTTCTTCTAACTACTCCAGGTCAATTGTCCCACTGAGGGTAAACCAGAGAGGGCCACCTCTGTTCCATGCTGAGGTACAACAGGGAACCAGCAGGCAGCACCTGGCAATACCTATAAGGCCAGTTAGGCCCTGGGTCCCACCCAGCAGGCTTCCCAGGCTCACACAGAAGCTGTATGTGATGAGCTCACACAGAAGATGGGCCTCTGGCAGCCCACATAGAGCTCTAAGGGAAGCACGAAGCTCACAGGATACCCCCGACCTATCCCACCTCTGCCTTGCCCAGGACGGGCAGACAATCTCTCCAGGAAGGAATTTAGCATATAAAAAACTGAACTGAAAGTACCTGTTTGTTTTCTTCTGCACATGAGAGGTGGAAACAAGTGAAAGAACCGAGTTTCACCCACCTGCCAGCCATTGACAATCTTCTGGTTAAAAATCCCAAACTCATAGCGGATTCCATAGCCATATGCTGCCAGGCCCAACGTGGCCATTGAGTCAAGGAAGCAGGCTGAAAATTCCAAACACAAAGAACTTCTTGGAATCAAAGATAATTAGCAGTTTTGAGGCCCACTGGAAGCAAGGCCCAGACACCCATGTTAAGTAGGTACTGGGACACTGGCCTCTGGATGCCAGACAGCGATTCAGTGGTAACCTGTCAGCTTCAGATTTCATGAAAGTAAAACTGAGCCCTCCCTCAATCCCTTCACTTTGAGAGCCATGGTCTGGGCCAAGAGGGTGTTAGTGTGGGGGCTGTGGGGAGATGGGAAGGGCAGAAGTGAAGAACCCCAGAGAGTCTCATCTAACTGGGCACACCTTTCAACACAAAGTCCCCTCACTGCTAGCTTTGTCTTAGAGACCTCATACAGGCTGAAGGCCTCCCCACCCCTGCACCTTCTACTTGTCCATGCTGTTTGGACAGTGGGATAACACCACGAACTAGCTCTACATGTTAGTGAAGGAGGCACGGGGAGGGGGCTGGGAATGGACATTTTACCATAAAAGAACTCAAATACCCAAGGCCCCCGGAACGTGGCTGGATCAGCACATCAACCTAATAAGCCTTTGTTCCAATGAAAATGTCTTGAAAAAGACCAGTGTTTTAAATAAAGATCCAGAAGGCAGTCTGATTAAACTTCTGGATTAAAAAGGAAAAAAAGTCCACAAGAAACATCAGTAAATAAAATACTTGCTCAATTCACCAAGTATGCCCAGACCCCTGTTACTAGACCCTGTGCTGAGGGTTAGGAATAAGAGGATCCACAAATGTAAGATCTGGAATCTTGTTCTGAAGAAAGCATTCTCTCAGGAGGGCCACAGGACACATCAAGTTACAGCAGGCTGGGGGCTACCCACATCTGCACAGGTAAGAGGAGTCCATGGAAACAGGGCCCCAGAGGAGGTCACACCAGTCCATGGGCAAGGCCAGTGGCACCGCACAAGTGGCAGGAAAGGTGACTAGGAAGGCAATAGGAACCAGACTATGGAAGGCCTGCAGATGCCCTGAACCCTTGAAGGGAGCAGATTGTGTTACAGCAGGGATGGGACTGTCCTGCCTGACAGTCATCAGCCTTAGGGTAGGAGGGGAGTTTAGGCAGCTACCTGAGCTGTGAAGGAGACAGAAGGGTCTGGAGCCTCCTGGAGCTTGGAGAAACAGGTGCTGTTTTTACTGACTGGGAAGATGGCTATAATCAACAGAATGCTATTGAGGGTAAAGGGAGCCGCAGGGGACTGATGACCCAGGAGCTCCCTCAGGGCTACGCGCTGCCCTCTGGCTGTGATGCCATGATCGGGTCTGTGTGGAAAGTAAGCTACAGCTTATTGTCTGGGATGATTTCACTGCCATAAACTAAGACAGAGCCCTGCATCTGAGAGCAGTAGGTGACACACAAGCTTTTCACATCAACAGGTGGAGGTGGGGCAGGCCTTGCAAACTGTTTCTTTATATAAATCCATGTATTGTTTTGTTTGGGAGAAATATATGCTGCATTTATAATTTCTGAAGAATTTAACTTAACATTTGAAAACAAAGGCACATGCACAAGCTCAATAAACTTTAGGGTGTTTGATCCCTTTAGAAAATGACAACTCCCCAGAGGGGCAGTAATGCAAAGTGGTAGGGGCCTGAGCCCACCCTCCCATATCCCCCACACACAAGGGCAGCACAAAACTTATTTCTGTTCCAGAAACATTGTGCCCAAGAGCCTTGAAGCACACAGCAAAATCAAATCTCACTGTGACAGCTATTTCCACTTCTAAGTTCTGTTTTTTTTTTTTTAAGTTTACTTACTTTTTTTTTTAGTAATCTCTACACCCAACGTGGGACTCAAACTCACAACCCTGAGATTAAGAGTGGCTTGCTCTTCTGACTTAGACAGTCAGGTGCCCCTCCACTTCTAAGTTCTTCATTCAGCTCCCTCTGCCCTAAAAAAGCTACTAAAAAAACCCCAAAAAAACAAAACAAAACAAACACCTCAAACAGGAAAAACAAGGCTGGATATACTGTCAAACAGAATGGCCCAAGGGAGCAATATCCTGAAAGGAATGACTCTGCTATTTCCAGGCAATCTGTTTACTACACTAAAGCAGGAATAGCATACCTACATTCATAAATCATTGTGTGTGTGTATGTGTGTACATGTGTATGTGAATGTATGTGTGTGCACACATGCATATATGTGTGCATGTATGTGTCTATCCATCTTTCTCCCAATTACTGACTGCGGAAAGTGGTCAGTATACTGGAAACCCCCTCCCAGGGCCAGCTACCCAAAAACCAGCAACCCTGGTTTTCATGATAATTAGGAAGTATCCCTTGTATAAAGGAAAAACATAATATTTTGCATTTTTTTCGATGTGGATGAAACACACTCTTCCATCCACTCAGAGGGGCCAATCTACACTGACAGACTGCTGTTCAGAGCACGGCTGACCTCTGCCTCGCCATGTGAGCAGTGGCCAGGGCATTACACCAGGAGAGACTGTGCACCAGCCAGGTGCCGGGTTTACCTGCCAGCCTCCCCAGGCCTCCATTGCCAAGGCCGGCGTCCTCTTCTATTTCCTCCAGTTCTTCCAAGTCCAGCCCTAGCTGTGAATAAAAACAAGGGCAACGTTTTAGTATTACTTAGTGTCTATCTTCCTCACACAACAGGAGGAAAGATATTAAATCTTGTGAGTTTCTATCAATCAAAGGTTAAAAAAGTCTGCTTTTAGACTTGAAAATCCAATGTTAAAATCTGGTATTTATGAAAATGAAAGTTTCCAGGTATCTTAAAAGCTGCCAAACTACTTGAGAATTAATAATCAGGGGAGCCTGGGTAGTTCAGTTGGTTAAGCCTCCCATTCTTGGCTTCGGCTCAGGTCATGATCTCACAGTTCGTGAGTTCAAGCCCTGTGTCTGGCTCCGAGCTGACAGCATGGAGACTGCTTGGGATTCTCTCTCTCTCCCTTGCTCTCTGACCCTCCCCCACCTCTCAAATTAAATAAACTTAAAAAAAATAAAGAATAAATAATCCAAATGAGACATGTTTAACATCCAAAGATATTGCCAGGTTATTAACCTACGTATAGTGAACAGATTATAACATGTAGCCTAACACCAAAATTAGTGGTTTCAATAATTCTTTAATTGTATATGGTTTAATGATATTTATGTAACTTATTTATTTATTTACTAATTATTTAACTGCTTAGATTTATTATTCGCCTCTTGGATGTGGCCTCTTCTCTAGCTGTGAAGAATCTGTTCTGCCAGTCTTCAGGTCGTTTTCTGGGTTATTTATGCTGATGTGGTTATTAGGTAGGTGTGTCTTTGGGATGACGTGAGCCTAGGCTCCTCCTACTCTGCCATCTTCTTCGGATGTCCTATGTGACATCTTTTTCAACCAACACCTAAAACTACCTTTCCTGTGGCATCCCAACTACATTTGTGCAATCTTGTGAAATATGTATACAATGTTAAAAATCAGAAAGAAAGTAACAAAGTCACAACTTCTTCACCTGACTTGAAACCTTTCCAGAATGCATACCTGAAGGCTTTGCCTATCAGTTATGATAGATGGATAATTGTTCCATTAATCTGGCTTTAGTGTGTTAAACTTCACAAATGGCTCTCATTAATTATCTTGATGAGTGGTTTTTAAACTTTTTGGTTTCAGGAAGACCCCCCAAGAGCTATTCTTTATTGAAATTATATCTATCAATATTTATCAAGTTAAAAATTTAAAACAGATCAATGTTTTTTAAGCCTATATGAATTCATTTTAAAATAATAAACCCATTAACATTAACATAAACAACATAGTTTAATCAAATATACAGTTTTAAAATGAAAACAATTTACTGAGAAGAGTAGCAGTGTTTTACATTTCTACAAATATCTTTCTTTAATAACTGTCTCTCTTAGCATTCAATCTGTTGAGGTATCACACGGATATCTCTGGAAAGCTTCACCATATACCTGTGACAGAGTAAGAATAAACAGTTCCGATCTAGCAGACCCACTGAAAGGTCTTGGGGCCCCTGGGGTCTCCGGACTATAGGATCCGATAAATTACAAAGGGTAGAAGCAAAGTTGTAAGGACATAAAAACATCAAAGTCATAAAGAAACAGTTTAGTGTCTATTAAGTAAATTGAACAGCATTAACACAAACTGTGATCTGATTCAGAGTAAGATTTCAAAATATTGACTTAATTCCCACAGCAATTTCAAGGAGTGTGTTCCACCAAAGATATTTTGGATATGCAGGGGAGGCAGAATTTACCCAGTAATATACACTGGCTCCAAATTAAGCAACACATTTAACTACATTTTCCAGATTTATCTGACTGTGAAACCTCTTATTCACAAAACACCTACTAAAGTCAGAGACCAGCATACCACATAAAGGCAGGCTATGTGGGAGGAAAGATGTTTTGTTCTTTTATGTTTTTACCCTTGAATGTTGTAGGTACATCTCAGTCTAGTAAGGCAAATTTTGCCATGAGTTTGAAAGTATTCAAAAGAGGCACAAATAGTAGCTAATTGACAGAAAGTAAAATCTTGCTCAAGTGGGTTTCAGAACCGAAGACAGAAAAAGCATGATAAAGCATCTTTAACCTTTTTAATTGAGATATAATTCACATACCCTATAAAATTCACCATTTGAAGAGAATAATTCAATGGTTTTCAGCATATTTACAAAGTTATGCAACCACCACTAATTCCAGAACTTCACCATTCCAAAAACAAACCCGATATTCACTGGCAATCACTCCCAGTTTCCCTATTCCAGACCTTGGCAATCACTTTTCTACTTTCTGTCTCTATAGATTTGCCTATTCTGGTCATTTCATTTAAATGGAAACAAACCACATATGGCCTTTTGTATCTGGCTTCTTTCAATTAGAATAATGTTTTCAGGGTTGATCCATGTTGGAGCATGTATCAGTACTGTTTATCACTGAGTACCTTTCCACTGGATGACTACTCCACATTTTGTGTATGCATTTATCACATAAATGGATATTTAGGCCGGTTCCACTGGTTATTATGAATAATGCCGCTATGAACATTCAAGTACAATTTTATGGGTAGACATATGTTTTCATTTTTCTTGGAAATAAACCTGGGAGTGAAATGGTTAGGTTACATGGTAAATTCTATGCTTAACTTTTTGAGTAACTTCCAAACTATTTTCCAAAGTGATTCTACCATTTTACTGTCTCCCAGCAGTATATGAAGGTTCCAGTTTCTCCATGTCCTAGCCAACACTTGTTCTCTGTCTTTACAAGCACAGCCACTCCAGTGGGTGCAAAGTGGTATCTCATGGTTTTTATTTACATTTCCTGACGACTACTAATGCTGATTATCTTTTCACATGCTTTTTGACCATTTGTATACCTTCTTTGGGAAAATGTCTGTTCAAGTCCTTTGCCTATTTTTAAATTGGGTTATCTGTCTCTTTGTTATTGAGTTGTAAGAGTTGTTAATACATTCTGAATACTAGACCCTGATCAGATTTATGATTTACAAATATTTTCTCCCATTTTGCCTTTTCACTTTCTTCATAATGTCCTTTGATGACACAAGTTTTAACTCTCATCCAATTTATCTATTTTTCTTTTTATTGGTTGTGCTTTTGATGTCATTTCTAAGAATCTATTGCTAAATCATGAAGATTTGCCTATATACTTCTAAGGGTGTTATGGTTTTAGCTCTTACATTTAGGTCTTTGATCCATTTTGACTTAATTTTTATATGGAGTATCAGGTAGGGATCCAGCTTCATTCATTTGGATGTGGACATCCAACTGTTCTAGCAGTATTTATCAAAAATAATATTTTTTCTCTATTGAGTTATTTTGGTACACTTTCTTAAAAAAAAAAAGCAATTTGACTATACAGGCCACCAAAAGCACAGGTGACAAAAACAAAAACAAAACAAAAAAAACTGGACTTCATGAAAGTTAAAACTTTTCTGCATCAAAGGACACTGTCAACAAAGTGAAAAGACAACCTGAGAAAAAATATTAGCAATGCTAATCACATATCTGACAGGGGATTAATATCCAGAATAGAGAATTCCCAAAACTCAACAATAACAATAAAAACAAACAACTCAATTCAGAAACGGGCAAAGGACTTAAACAGACATTTCTCCAGAGAAGATATTTAGATGGCCAGCCAATAAGCACATGAAAAGATGCTCAACATCACTCATCATTAGGGAAATAATGGGTTTTTTTCTTTGTCTTTAAATTTTAGTTAGTTAACATACAGCACAATATTGGTTTCAGGAGTACAATTCAGTGATTCATCACTTACATACAACACAGTAGGGAAATAACGTTAATTAAAACCACAAGAGATACTATCTCCCATATATTAGAATGGCTACTATCAAAAAAAAAAAAAAAAAAGGGAAAATAACAAGTGTTCAAGTGTTGGTGAGGATGTGAAAGAACTGGAACTCTTGTGCACTGCTGGTGGGAAAGTAAAATGGTTTCACCACTGTGGGAAACAGTATGATGGTCCCTCAAAAAGTTAAACATAGAATTACCATATGATCCAGAAATTCCACTTCTAGGTATATACCAAAAAGAATTGAAAGTAGGGTCTTGAAGAGATATTCGTACATTCATGTTCATAAAAGTATTATTCACAGTAGCTAAAAGGCAAAGCAATCCAAGTGTCTATAGACCAATGAATGGATGAACAAAATGTAGTACATACATACAATGGAATATTATTTGTAGATCCTTAAAAAGGAGATTCTGACATATGCTCCAACATGGATGAATCTTGAAGATATTAAGCCAGTCATAAAAAGACAAATATTGTATGATTTCGCTTATATGAAGTACCTAGAATATCAAATTCATAGAAACAGAAAGTAGAATGGTAGTTGTCAGCAGCGTGGAGGAGAGAATGGGGAGTTAGTGTTTAATGGATATAGAGGTTCAGTTTTGTAAGATGGAAAGAGTTCTAGAGATGGATGGTGGTAATCATGGCACAGTATGAATGCAATTTATATTATGTGTATTTTACCACAATTTCAAAATAATTGGGGGAAAATCAGTTGGCTATAAATGTGAGGGTTTATTTCTGGACTCTCAATTCTATTCCATTGTTCTATATGTCTATCCTTACGCCAGTACCACACTGTCTTGATCACTGTAGCTTCATAGTGAGTTTTGAAATTTGGAAGTGTGAGTCCTTCACACTTTGTTCTTCTTTCAAAAAAAAAAGTTTATTTATTTATTTTGAGAAATAGAGCATGCGTGGGAGGGGCACAGAGAGAGGGAAAGAGAGAATCCCAAGCAGGCTCCACACTGTTCTTTTTCAAGCATGTTTTAATGATTTCTGGTCTGGGGGCACCTGGATGGCTCTGTCAGTTAAGTGTCTGACTCTTGATTTTGGCCCAGAGATCTCACAATCATGAGATCAAGCCCTGCTTTGGGCTCTGTGCTGAGTGTGAGCCTGCTTGGGATTCTCCTTCTGCCCCTTCCCCACTCACCTGCTCTCTATAAATACATAATACATACATACATACATACATACATACATACATTCATACATACATACATACATACATACATACATACATACTGATTTCTGGTCTGTGCATTTCCATCTGGATTTTAGGATCAGTTTGTCAATCTCTGCAAAGAAGACAACTGGAACTTTAGTGGGGGATTGCAATAAGTCTGTAGATCAATTTGGGGAGTACTGCCATCTTAAGATTCCAAGTCATGGATGGACATGAAATGTCTTTTCATTTTTAGGTCTCCTTTTATTTCTTTCAACAATGTTTTATAATTTTTAGAACATAACTCTGCATCTCTTTTGGAAATTAATTCCTAAGTATTTCATTATTTTTGATGCTATTTTAAGTGGAATAATTTTCTTAATTTCATTTTCAGATCATTCATTGCAGTTACATAAAAATTCGGTTGATTTCTGCATATTGATCTTATATCTATAAATTTGCCGAACTCATTCAGTTGTACTAATATATTTTTGTTTCATCTGCTCAAAGAGATACCTTTCCTTCTTCCTTTCCAATCTAGATGCCTCTTATTTTGTTTTCTTTTGTAAATACCCCAGCTAGACCTGTCAGTATTATGTTGAGTAGAACTGGTGAGAGTAAAATCCTTGGGACAAAGCAGCAGGTTAAACACAAGCTGGGAACACCATCAGTCCAATAGAGACTGCAGGACACTCTATAGGACAAACCATTTCAACAAATAAACTGGAAGGCAGAAGAATAAAAAAAGAGAAGCCTATATATTAATAGAGACTTAAGAGACATATCAAACAAATGCAGCTAAGTTTCTGAATATACTGCTTAAAAAATTATAAGGCATTATGCTAAGTGAAATAAGTCATACAGAGAAAGACAGATACCATATGTTTTCACTCTTATGTGGATCCTGAGAAACTTAACAGAAGACCATGGCGGGGTGGGAAGGGGAAAAAAAAATTAGAGAGGGAGGGAGGCAAACCATAAGAGACTCTTAAAAACTGAGAATAAACTGAGGGTTGATGGGGGATAGGATGGAGGGGAAAGTGGGTGATGGGCACTGAGGAGGGCACCTGTTGGGTTGAGCACTGGGTGTTATATGGAAACCAATTTGACAAATTTCATATTAAAAAAATTATCAAAAAAATTATAAGGCAGTCAACAAGTTTGTCAACTGCCTGAAAATGATGGTCAATATCTTAGGGGTCATAGCGCTATGACCCTATCTTTACAGACACCTGTTGAAATGGCAATAAGTGAAATATGCTGTTTGATATTAGCTTAAATAATCTGGAGTAGCAAGGGATGTGAGGGAAATGAGAAGTCATGAGTAGGTCTTGATGACAGGTGGAACCCAGTGATAGGTATGTGGAAGGAGTTCTTCATAGCAGTCACTCAATATTTGTACATATTTTAGATTTTCTATGATAAAAAAAATATTTAAATGTGCCCTTGATGGCAGTCAGGAGGGAGCTGCTTCTGTTGAAGTTCTAGTTTTTAGTGTAATCTGCTCCCTGGAACTAATTTCCAGCCCTGTATGATACACTGGTGGTGTGTTTCACTTTTCATATTATATTATAAATAGGGGAGGGGTATGGGGGAGGAGGCCCACCCAAGCCCTGCATCATCATCTGATTCCCACTCAAAGCATGTGGCACCCCACTTTATGAATAGAAGGGCCCAACAACCATGTACCTAGAGACAGTAAAGCTTTGATCATCATGAAAACCTTTCAAATACAAGATTAATTAAAACTTAGAAATACCACTTTTAAGAAAAAGATGTACAACATTTAAAAAGATATATGCTACCCTTCATTTTACAACTCCCTATAATTAACATGTTATTTGTGTAATTGATTATAGAGATGGCATAATTATGGCATAAACATTCCCTCAAATCTTTACTATCTGTAAGAATATATATAAAGAGAATGTTTTGAAAACTAAAACACTTCCTATAACAATAAATTCCACTGAAGACCTAGACTTTACATGTTTCGTGGTCCTTACATACGCATTCTGATGTTCATATTCAGTAAACAGAATTCAAATGACAAATTTGAAGGATAACCTCTTTTTTAGATAATTTTTTTCATTCTAATTCCAGTATAATTAACATATGGTGTAATAGTTTCAGGTGTACAATATAGTCATTCAACAATTCCATATATCACCTGGTGCTCATCACAACAACTGCACTCCTTAATCCTCATCAACCTATTTCACCCATCTCCCAACCCACCTCCCCTCTGGAAACCAGTTTGTTCTCTACAGGTAAGACTCTGTTTCTTGGCTTCTCTCTCTCTCTTTTCCCTTTTGCTTGTTTCTTAAATTCCACATATGAGTGAAATCATATGGTATTTGTATTTCTCTGACTGACTTATTTTACCAAGCATCAATAATCTCTAGCTCCACACATGTTGTTGCAAATGGCAAGATTATTTTTTATGGCTGAATAATATTCCATTGTATATATACAATTTCACCTCTTCTTTATCCATTCATCTATTGATGGACACTTAGGCTGCTTCCATAATTTGGTTATTATAAATAATGTTGCTATACACATAGAGGTACATATATCCCTTTGAATTAGTGGTTTTGTATTTTTGGGGTAAATACCCAGTAATGTGATTGCTGGATCATAGCATAGTTCTATTTTTAATTTTTTGAGGAAGTTCCACACTGTTTTCAAGAGAGGCTGCACCAGTTTGCATTCCCACCAACAGTGCAAGAGGGTCCTTTTTCTTAGTATCCTCACCAATACCTGTTGTTTCTTGTATTTTTTATTTTAGCCTTTCTGACAGGTGTGAGGTGATATCTCATATAGTTTTGATTTGCATTTCCCTGATAATGAGTAATGTTGAGCATCTTTTCATATGTCTGTTAACCATCTGATATCTTTGGAGAAATGTCTGTTCATTTCTTCTGTGTGCATTTCTAAATTGGATTATTTTGGGGGGGTGTTTAGTTGTAGAAGATCTTTATATATTTTGGATACTAACCCTTTACAGGATAGGTCATTTGCAAATATCTTCTCCCATTCTATAGATTGCCTTATAGTTTTGTTGATTGCTTCCTTCACTGTGCAGAAGCTTTTTTATTTTGATGTAGTCCCAATGGTTTATTTTTGCTTTTATTTCCCTTGCCTCAGGAGACCTATCTAGAAAAATGTTGCTACGACCAATATTAAAAACTTTACTGCCTAGAACTCTCTTCTAGGATTTTTGTGGTTTCAGGCCACACATCTAGGTCTTTAATCTATTTTGAATTTATTTTTGTGTATGGTGTAAGAAAGTGGTCCATTTCATTCTTTTGTATATAGTAGACCAATTTTCCCAACACCATTTGTTGAGACTGTCTTTTTCTCATTT
Organism: Panthera tigris; assembly: GCF_018350195.1. Lineage (NCBI taxonomy): Eukaryota > Metazoa > Chordata > Mammalia > Carnivora > Felidae > Panthera > Panthera tigris. Next base: position 49,627,213 of record NC_056662.1, on the reverse strand, counting down.
GATATTCTTTCCTGCCTTGTCAAAGATTAATCAACCATATAGTTGTGCATTCATTTATGGGGTTTCTATTCTGTTCTATTAATCTATGTTTCTATTTTTGTGCCAGTACCATACTGTTCTGATCACTACAGCTTTGTAACATGGTTTGAAGTCCAGAATTGTGATGCCTCCAGCTTTGCTTTTCTTTTTCAAAGTTGCTTTGGCAATTCGGGGTCTTTAGTAGTTCATATAAATTTTAGGATTGTTTGTTCTAGCTCTGTGAAAAATGTTGTCAGTATTTTGATAGGGTTTGCATTAAATGTGTAGATTGCTTTGGGTAGTATAAACATTTTAACAATATCTGCTCTTCCAATCCATGAACACAGAATGCCTTTCCATTTCTTTGTGTCATCTTCAATTTCTTTCATCAAAAAAAGTGTTTTCTAGTTTTCAGAGTACAAGTCTTTCACCTATTTGGTTAGATTTATTCCTAGGTATCTTATTATTTTGGGAGCAATTGTAAATGGGATTGTTTTCCTAATTTCTCTTTCTGCTGTTTCATTATTAGTGCATAGAAATGCAACAGATTTCTGTACACTGATTTTGTGTCTTGTGATTTTCCTGGGGTGCCTGGGCGGCTCAGTCAATTGAGCATCCAACTTTGGCTCAGGTCATGATCTCATAGTTTGTGGGTTCAAGCCCCACGTCGGGTTCTGTGCTGACAGCTCGGAGCCTGGAGCCTGCTTTGGATTCTGTGTCTCATTCTCTCTCTGCCCCTCCCCAACTTGTGCTCTGTCTCTGTCTCTCAAAAATTAATAAAAATGTAAAAAAAATTAAAAAAAAGTGTTTTATAGTTTTCAGAGTACAAGTCTTTCACCTCTTTGGTTAGATTTATTCCTAGGTATCTTATTATTTTGGAGGCAATTGTAAATGGGATTGTTTTTCTAATTTCTCTTTCTGCTGTTTCATTATTAGTGCATAGAAATGCAACAGATTTCTGTACGCTTGATTTTGTGTCTTGTGACTTTCCTGAATTCATTTATCGGGTCTAGTAGTTTTTTGGTGGAGTCTTTAAGGTTTTCTATATAGAGTATCATGTCATCTGCAAATAGTAAAAGTTTTACTTCTTCCTTACCAATCTGGATGCCTTTTATTTCGTTTTGCTAACAGCTGTGACTAGGACTTCCATTACCATGTTGAATAAAAGTGATGACAGTGGACATCCTTGTCTTGTTCCTGGTCTTGGGGGTGGCAGGGAGGAAGCTTTCAGTTTTTCCCCATTGAAGATGACGTTCACTGCGGATTTTCATATATGGCCTTTATTATGTTGAAGTATGTTCCCTCTAACCTTACTTTGCTGAGGGTTTTTATCATGATCAGATGTTGTGCTTTGTTTTTTTTAATTAAAAAAAATTTTTTTAACGGTTTTTATTTTTGGGAGACAGAGAGAGACAGTGCGAGCGGGGGAGGGGTAGAGAGAGTGAGGGGACACAGCATTGTTCAGGGCTCAATGTGGGGCTCAAACTCACAAGCCATGAGATCATGACCTGAGCCTAAGTCAGGCTCTTAACCGACTGAGCCACCCAGGCACCCCTGTACTTTGTTTTTATCGTGATCATATGTTGTTCTTTGAAAAATGCTTTTTCTGCATCTACTGAAAGGATAATATGGTTTTTAATGCTTTCTCTACTGATGTGATATCTCACGTTGACTGATCTGTGCGTTTTGAACTTGTGTTCTGGGAATACCACTTGACCGTGGTGAATGATTTTTTTTTAATGTAGTATTGGACTCTGCTAGTATTTTTTTTGATGATTTTTGCATCTGTGTTCATCAGGGATACTGGCCTATAGTTCTCTTTTTATGTGGTGTCTTTATTTAGTTTGGGTATCAGGGTAATGCTGGCCTCATAGAGTAAATATGGAAGTTTTCCTTCCTATTTTTTGGAAAAGTTTGAGAAGAATAGGTATTAACTCTTCTTTAAATGTTAGGTAGAATTTGCCTGTGAAGGTATATGGTCCTGAGCTTTTGTTTGTTGGGAGTTTTTTGATTACTGATTTGATTTCTTTGCTGGTAATCGATCTATTCAAAATTTCTATTTCTTCCTGCTTTAGTTTTGGTGGATTATATGTTTGTAGGAATTTATCCATTTCTTCTAGGTTGTCCAGTTTGTGGGCATATAGTGTTTCATAATATTCTCTTACAATTGTTTGTATATCTGTGGCATTGGTTGTTATTTCTCCTCTTTCATTTGAAATTTTATTTATTTGAATCCTTTCTCTTATTTTTTGATGAGTCTGGCTAGATGTTTATCTATTTTGTTGATCTTTTCAAAGAATAAGCTGCTGGTTTCATTTATCTGTTCTGGTTTTTTAGTTTCTATATAATTTATTTCTGCTCTAATCTTTATTATTTCCTTCCTTGTGCCGGTTTTGGGTTTTGTTTGTTCTTCTTTTTCTAGCTGTTTTAGGTGCAAGGTTAGGTTTTTGTTTTGTTTTGTTTTGTTTTTGTTTTTGATTTTTCTTGCTTCTTGAGGTAGGCCTATATTGTTATAAACCTCCTCTTAGAACCACTTTTGCTATATCCTAAAAGTTTTAGACATTGTGTTTTAATTTTCATGTACTTTTATTTCCATGTACTTTTGGATTTCTTATTTGATTTCTTTGTCAACCCACTCATTGTTCAGCAGCATGTTATCTACCCTCAAAGTATTTGTGGTTTCCAGATTTTTTTTCTTATGATTTTTAGTTTCATAGTGTGGTATCAACACTACAAAAAGATGCATGGTATGACTTCAATCCTTTTGAATTTGTTGAGGCTTGTTTTGTAGCTTAATATGTGATCTATTCTGGAGAATGTTCTATGTGCACCTGAAAAGAATGTGCATTCTGCTGTTTTAATATGGAATATTCTAAATATATCTGTTAAATCCACCTGGTCCTATGTGTCATTGAAAGCCATAGTTTCCTTATTGAATTTCTGTTTGGATGATCTATCCATCAATGTAACAGGGGTATTAAAGTCCTCCACTATTACTGTATTATTACCAAACAGTTCCTTTGTGTTTATTATAACAATTTTATGTATTTGGGTTCCTCCATGTTGGGTACATAAATATTTAAATTATATATTCTTATTGGATTGCCCCCTTTATTATTATATAGTGCCCTTCTTGGTCTCTTGTCACATTCTTTGTTTTGAAATCTATTTTGTCTGAAATAAATATTGCTTCTCCAGCTTCTTCTGACATCTATTTGCATGATAAATGTTTCTCCATCCCTCACTTTCAATCTGTAGGTGTGTTTAGGTTTAAAATGAGTCTCTTATAGGCAGCATATAGACTGGTCTTTTTTTTTTTTTTTTTTTTTTTAATCCATTCTGACACCCTATGTCTTTTGATTGGAACATTTAGTCCATTTACATTCAAAATCATTACTGATAGATATGTATTCATTGCCATGTTATTACTTATTTTCTGGTTGTTTCTGAAGTTTTTCTCTGACCCTTCTCTTTCTTTCATGGCTTGTTGGTTTTCTTTAGTGATGTATTTGGATTTCTTGCTCTTTATTCTTTGCATATTTGTTAGTGGTTTTTGATTTGTGGTTACCATTAGGTTTATATATACCATCTTCTGCATGTAGCAGTCTATATTAAGTTGATGGTTGTTTAAGTGTCAACCAATTGTTTACTCCTCTCTTCCCTATGTTTTAGGTATGGATTGCTTTTGTTGAGTCTGTTGGGGGTACTCTGGGCTTCCTGGATCTGGACATTGTTTCCTTCCCCAGATTAGGGAAGTTTTCAGCCATTACTTCCTCAACTAAATTTGCTGCCCCCTTGTCTATCTCTTCTGGGATCCCTATAATGTTATTGTTTGATGGAGTCATTTGTTCTAAGTCATTAATTCCTTCCTCTGCATTTTCCAGCCTGCTGTCCATTCCATCAAGTGTGTTTCTCATTTCTCCTATTGAACGCTTTATCTTTCTTATCTCAGTGTTGATCATCTCACCAATGCCTTCCATTCTTTTCTGAAGTCCAACAAGTATCTGGACTTTAAATTCTCTATCAGGTATGTTATTTATGTCTCTCTTGCTTAGATCTCCAGCTGTGGCCTTATCTTGTTCTTTCATTTGGGATAAATTTCTCTGTCTTCTCATTTTAAGTCTCTATGCCTATTTCTGTATGTTGGGAAAGTCAGCTACACGTCCTATTCTTGAGAGTAATGGCTTTATGAAAAAGAGGTCCTGTAGTGTCCTGCAGTGTAGTGTCCCCTATTCCCCAAAACCTGATGCTTCAGGGAGTGTCTCCAATGTGTGCTGTGTGTGCTCAACTATTGTGTTCTGGCTGCTTTATCCTTTAGGCCAATCATCTGCAGAAGCCGTCTTTGTCTGTTGCAGGCAATGTTTAATCCCTGGCCTGAATGTGGCAACTTTTGACTAGGTGTGCTCTGGTCAGCTTGTGAAATGAGACCTGTCTCCACCACTGCTGAAACCAAGGCCCATCAAAACTCTCACAATGGGAGACATGGTGTAAGTAGGGGTTTGAGCCAGTCTTCTGGGGGGAAGGGACCTGCCACCCCGGGACTGAGGCAAGCATGACTGGGAGGGGCAGTTCCACCAGGGTGCTGGGGGCATGACTTTGTGAAAGCAAGTTACTTAGGGAGTGATGGCACTATGCTGGTTCCCGCAAGTGGCCCTGTGCTTATACTGATGGGTAGGGGAGAGAAGCGGTGCCTGCCAGTTCCTTTGTTCTCAGAGGGGTCTCTGTAAATGCTGCCTCTCTAGAACACACTCCAAAATGAGCAAACACCCTTCCCACTGTGTGTTCCAGGTCCTCTCCAGATTGTTGTTTCCACACAGTATGTCTAAAGGTATTTGTCTGCCTTTTCTCCAAGAGCAATCCAATGCCTCTGGGTTCTATCCCAGCCCAGCCTGTTGAACTTTAAAATTCCAGCCTTTAAGGGGTGCCTGGGTGGCTCAGTTAGTTAAGCATCCTATTCTTGGTTTGGCTCAAGTCATGATCTCACAGTTCATGAGTTCAAGGTCTGTGTCAGGCTCTATGTCGGGCTCTACACTGACAGTGCAGAGCCTGCTTGGGATTATCTCTCTCCCTCTTCTTTGCTCCACCACTCAAGAAAATCAATTAAAAAAACAAAACAAACAAACAAAAAAAAACCCTCCAGCCTTTAAGCCCCACTGGTCACAAGAAGTCATGAAATTGAACCTCTCTCACTTTCCAAGTCAACTGCTATGGAGATTTATCTATCCCATGCACTCCCCTGTGTGCTAGTCTATCTCTTGCCCTTCTCTGCAACAGTGGCTCCCTCCCCCACCACAGTGGGCACAATCTGATCCATTTCTTTCCCAAACTATGTCTCCGTACTTCCTACCTTCTTCGATGTGGCCTCTTTTCTCCCTTTAGTTGTGGAGTTTGTTGTGTCATTCTTCAGGACGATTTCTGGAGTACTTAGGGTGGTTTGATAGTTTTCTAGTTGTGTTTGTGGGACGAGGCAAGCCTAGGGTCCTCCTACTCCAACATCATCTTCCCTTCCAGTCTCTTCTTAGATAATTTTGAGCTTACAATTTCCATTTTGGGGAGTCCAATCTTTTTCCAAATTTTTATTGTACCATGCCTGAGACCCATGTGAGGTCCCCACCATGCTGCTACCAACAGGGCCCCCAGATTGCCTCCCACCCTAAACTGAACCAAAGCAAAGGCAGTGGAAGGTGCTGGGGGAGGGAAGACTCTGGTGAAGACCCTGCTATGTACGTGCAGAAGGGCAGAAGTGCTACATATTCACACCCTAGAAATTGTACACTGAGTGTCCAGTATAGGAGGAAGATGGGTGTCCAGGGAGGTGGGTAGAGAGCAGAAAACAGACAGGATGGATTCCAGCTCTGCTCTAAAACCACAAATGAACTGTGTACGGAGTTAGCCTCCAAGTGAATAAGTGTTAATTAAGACCCCTTAAGCAAAGACAGTTTTTATTCCGACTGGGGAGAAGGGGCAATTTTATACCTAGAGAATAAGATGAGCACAAAAAGTTGCCTGGGGTGGGAGAGGGGCCCAGAGGTGGGTTACTAGTTCAGTAAGGCAAGAATGAAATGGACAATACCAAGCACTTCTGCCCTAGGGTAAATCTGCCCCTGGGGCGGGTGTGAGGAGTACAATGGCTCCTAGAAGCCTTGAAACCTTAGCACCACAATGAAAAGCCATGTTTGCCCTCCCATGTATTAGTTTCCCATCCAATCCTTACTTTTTCCCCTTGAGAAAGAGTGTCACCCACCAACCTATTCTCCCCCATGTAGGACAGACTATGTCATAAGTCACTACCAGCCCCAGATGGCAGCAAATCTCAACATCAATGCTCACCTCTGTGGGGCCTGGATTAAAACTCAGTGTGCTGCAAGAGGCTACCCACCAGCCCAGACCCAAAGCACTGTACCTGATAAATGGCTTCATCACAAGCATTCTGAAGACCCAGGTTCACCATTGTGTTCTGCAGTGTGCGGCCCATGTAGAATTCCAGGGAAAGATAATAGATGCGCTGAGGAGACAAAAGAAAGAATCTTAGATTTCTTTTCCATCCTGACACATGAGGAAGATTAGGGTGTTGGGCAGATTCGTAAGGGCACCTACTTAGGGGTCTCATTTAGGCTACCCACAATCCCCCCTAAATGGGCTCACTCCCTTTGCCGAGTCTTGGCCAAACTCAGCTTTCCAAAGGCAGCCTGCCAGGGACCCTTCTATAGCAAAACTGCTCATTGCCCTTCTGGATATAAGCTGGCCTCCCTAGATGGGAGGAGGCAGGGCAGGGCAGTGGTAGGGAACAAGGCTCCCAGAATGGATAGAGCCAGCTCTGAACTTAGCTTGGCCTCTTCCCCACCATGAGCCCTTGAGCAAGTGACCTCTTCAAATCTCTAACACAGGATAAAACAACTTGGGGGGGGGGGCGTGCGGGGGGGGAGATATTTTCAAGTATTAACAGCTTTTAACACCCATGTTAAGTACTCGGCAAACACCACACAGTCAACACAACTGGATGGATGGATGGATGGATGGATGGATGGATGGATGAACAGACGGACACAAGTGAGGAAAGTTTCTGCTGCCTATTGGCTGGCTCTGGGGGATTGGAATATGTGACTTTCTATGTAAACAAAGAGGATGACCACCCACACTCACTGGGAGCTGAGTTGGGTTCTAAGCCCTTCCCATGCATGGTACCATTTACTCCTCACAAACCACCCAGTGGGGCCACTGGGTGGCAGTGGCAGAGCCACAATCTGGCCCTCAGAGTCTTGCTTTTATACAGGACTCCATGCTGCTTCCTGCCATCAAAAGTAAGGTCTGGAAAAATAAATGGGGAAGAAGGGAGAAATATTCCTCACAGATAAATTCCAATGAATGCATGCAGATGGAACGAGCGAAACAGAAAATCAGCATGAGAACAGCGCAGTGTAATTGCTGCAGACAACGGCCACAGCTGAACTCTGAAGCCAGCTGGCACAGCTTTACTATCTGCACAGCCTCTAATATCTCCCCCAAAGTATATACTCATTACCATGTGGTTTTAACAAATGTCAAAAAATTCTCTGATATTCTTCACTCCAGCAGGTGGTGCTAAATCCCCTCCCCCTTGAGGGTGAGTTGGCTGAGGTGAGTCTGGGAGGGAACCTGTAACTTCACAGGGGAAGAACCTGCTGACACCACATTCCCCTGGTGACAAGGTTAACATCACCAGTGATGGGTTGTGATGATGCGCTGTGATGAGAAGGGGGCTCCATGGCTTGAGGTATTCTTTCTAAGCTCGATAACCCACACTAATTTGGAGAAAACCTTGGATGGGCACCAACTAAGGGTTGTTTTATGAACTCCCTGGCCAGTATTCATCAGATTATCCAACGTTGTGAAAGATGAGGAAAGACCAACCACCATCACCAATGGGAGGAGATTAAGGAGACATAATAACTAGAGAGCCCTGGATTTGGTCCAGGGACAGACAATATTAGAGGAAAAACTGGTCAAAAATGTGAAGAAAGTGCTGAGCCAGTGCTAGCTTACTTTGATAACTGTGTTGTGGTCATGCAAGATACTAATATTAGGGGAAACTGAGGGAGGGCTACATGGTACTCCACACTATGTTTGCAGCCCCCTGCAAATCTAATGTTGCTCCTAAAGGAAAAGTTAAAAAAACAAAACCAAGCCTTGAAAAAGGGTGTGTCGTGAGTGTGTACATATGCATAATGATGAGAATGTGTGTCTTGGATTCAGATGTGAGTCCATGGAGAAGTACTGACTGTACTATGGTTTTATCTTTCCTGCAGGTTAAAATGTTCAAAATACAATTAAAAAAATCAATTTCCCTACCGTTGCAGAATGCAGAGAGAGAATTCACTTTCCACAGACTGCAGAGAGGGCTTGTCAGGGCTTTACTGGAATGCCCACATAGGGTGACCTGCCTGAGTGGCTTGGAGACCCACGTTCCATGCAGTGACTCTCTTAAAGTGTCTTTTTTATACTACCTTTAGATTTCTGACCAGCAGCTGACTAGAAACCTTTTGAAAAAACTCTGTGGCCATGGGCCATCCACCTGCTGTTTCAGCAGTGTTGCTCTCTGGGCTTTTATAGCTGCATTTATACCATTACTTCACATTTTACTCCTCAGGACCATAAAACAGCCATAGAGGATGAGCCAGGAAGAAAGGGGTTCCACATTTGCAAAATATACAGGCAAAGGAACTAAGATAATGGAGAGACATCCCATGTCAGTGGATTGCAAGGCTTAACAGTGTTAAGATGGCAAAACTTCCAAAATGGATCAACATATTCAACACAATCCCAGTCAGAATTCCAGCTGCTTCCTTGCAGATTGACAAACTAATTCATTAGGTGGATTAGGTGGATCCATCAGACGGAAATGTGAGGGATCTGGACGAGTCAAAACAATCTTGAAAAAGAAGGACAAAGTTGGAGGACTCACACTTCCTAATCTCAAACCTTATTACAAAACTATAGTCAGCAAGACTGTGTGGTACTGGCAGAAGTATGGACACACAGAGCAATGAAATATAGGGTACAAAAATCAACCCTCAAATTTATGGTCAACTGGTATTCAACAAGCGTGCCCAGATCATTTAGTCAGAAGAACAATCTCTTTAACAAATGGTGCTGGGACAACTGGATATCCACATGCAAAAGAATAAAGCTGGACCTCTACCTCACACCACATACAAACATTAATTCAAAGAACATCAAAGATCTAAATGCAAGAATCAAAACCATACAACTTTAAGAAGAAAACAGAAGTAAATCTTCATGACCTTGGATTAGGCAATGGTTTCTTTTGTATGACATCAAAAGCACAAGTAAGAAAAAAACATAAATTAGACTTCATTGAAGTTAAAAACTTTTGATAAGATGGAGAAAATTAAAAGATAACCCGTAGAATGGGAGAGAATATTTGCTAATCATATAATTGATGAGAGAAGCTGTATGTAGAACACACGTACAACTTAATAATAAAAAGACAAGTTGGGCGGGGGGGGGGGGGGGCGCCTGGGTGGCTCAGTCGGTTAAGCTTCCAACTTCAGCTCAGGTCACAATCTCATGGTTTGTGAGTTGGAGCCCCACATTGGGCTCTGTGCTGACAGCTCAGAGCCTGGAGTCTGCTTGCAATTCTGTGTCCCCTCTCTCTCTGCTCCTCCCCCACTTGCACTCTTTCTCTCTCTCAAAAATAAATAAACATTAAAAAAAAAAAAAGACAAGGTGGTTGAGCAAAGGATCTGAACAGACATTTTGGTAAAGAAAATACACAATGCCAACAGGCACATGAAAAGATGCCCAACATCACCCTCATCAGGGAAATGCAAATCAAAACCACAGTGAAATATCAATTCCCACCCACTATAGGATGGCTATAATCAAAAAGTTATCAGATGAAAACAAATGTTAGAAAAAATTTGAAAAAAATCAGAGTCTTCATACATGGGGTATGAAGGGTGGGCTGTAAAATTGTGCAGTGGCTTTGGAAATCAGTCTGGTAGGTCCTCAAAAAGTTAAAAGGGATTAGCATGTGGTCCAGCAGTTCTCCTCCAAGGCATGTATCCAGAAGAAACAAAACCTATGTCTATGCAAAAACTTGTATGTCAGAGGACAGAAACTACTCAAATGCTCATCAATTGGTGAATGAATAAATAAAATGTGGTATATTCATATCATGGAATATTATTCAGCCATAAAAAGGAATCAAGTACCAATACATGCTACAACAAACAAGAACCTACAAAGCGTTACACTAGATGAAAGGAGCCAGTCACAAAGGACCATATATTGTATCATTCCATTTATAAAATATAGGCAAACTTAAAGAAACAGAGAGTAGATTTATGGTTCCCTAATAAGTAGGGAGGGGTATAGGAAGTTTACAGTGGGTGACAGCTAAAAGCTGTGGTGTTTCTTTCTGGAGTAATGAAAATGTTCTAAAATTGACTGTGGTGACCATGGCCCAACTCTGTTGACTATACCAAAGCCAATGAATTGTGCACTTCTAATGGGTGAATTGCATACTATTTGAATTTTATCTTAAAGCTGTTACCAAAAAATATAAAATAGTAAAAATAATGCACAAAATTTTATAAATGTTGTACATTAAGTAGAATACTTGCAGTTGTAAAGATGGTGGAACAAAAATGCCTCTGCCCACTTCTCCCGAAAACTCACTGATGGAAAGTCAGGACAGGTAGAACTAAATTGGAAAACTGACCCTTGTACATCTTCACCACCAAGCTGCAGGGTGGGGACAGGGTGATTGTTCACTGCTGGTCTCTGCTTTTCTGAAGTCGAGGAAAGGATAAAGTACTTTACACTCATATGCACGCATGCACACACACACACATGCACACCTACAGATGCACATACTTGTGTGCACAGCCATACATGTGTGCGCTTACATGCACTCACACACATGCAATCACACCTGTACACAATTCATTAATTTGCACATGTGCACTCACATGCACACGCTCACATGTGTGTACACACACAGACACATGCACACACTCATAAATCTGCGACCCAAGGAAGAGCTGCTCACTCCAGGCTGCACACACCAGGCCCTTGCCCCATTATCCAGCTGCAAACAGCTGGTTCAGGAAGAATTCCTTCTACTCAAGGAGATGGAACTCAGGATCTACATCCTGAAATCTAAAACAGGAAAAAAGAACAGGAAACAAAAGGGGTAAAGAACACTAGCATTTACCATGGAGCAAATACAATTTGTTAATACAGACTAATCTGAGACATCAAGAAACACCAATAAAGTAACAAAAGAACCGCACCAGGCACAGGAAAGTAAAATAAAAAAGAGATAAAACTACTACAGAAATGGAGGCACCACTGAATGCAAAACAAAGGGAAAGATGGAAATAAAAACCTGGCTGGAAAAGCGGACAAAATGGGGGAAAAGCATGAAAAGGATTGGAGAGGAAAATATCCATATGGAAGACAAAGAATAGCTAACATCAGCAAAATTAGCGTCCCTGAGAAAAGAAACTGAATAAAACATTAAAAACATTTTTAGGGTGCCTGAGTGGCTCAGTCATTTAAGCATCAGACTTCAGGTCTGGTCATGATCTCACAGTTTGTGAGTTGGAGCCCCCCATCTTGGGACACTGCTTGGAGGACTCTCTCTCTCTCTCTCTCTCAAAATAAATAAATAAACTTAAAAAAAATAAAAACATGTTTTTCAGTATATAACTGAAGAAAACTTTCTATACATAAATCTATGCATACATACATACAAAGAACATACATACATACTAATAAAATCCATGGCAAGTTCAGACTTTGACAGACTTTTCTTTTTCAATCATTTGAATGTATGGCTTCTCAGTTACTGCCCAGATTCCACTGCCCTTTAAATCACAAACATGGCAGCGCAGTGAGTGAATCTACAGCCACTCTGAGTACAGCTGCTGTCACTACTGCTCATGGCCCATTGCTTCTTCCCGGACGCTATTTACTCTGCACTTGAACTGAGTTATTGTCATATGGGGTTTCCATAGCGCTATGCTGCCCCTCCCTCCACACAGGGCTTAGTAACCACTGAGAACACACTGAGCCCAACAAAATCCAGCTGTATGAGAAGAGTGTGAGTGAAGGTTCCAAGCACAATCATGCCCTTTTCCTATGTACACAAGAAGGCTCACTTCTCCCCCACATACCTACTTCTGGGGTTCTCCCTGGAGAGGTTTTATGACAAGTTGGAAACTCAGGAATATGATCACAATGTTTTCATGTTGCCTTTAACTGGAACTATGTATTTTTAAAGCTGTAGTTTGATCTCTGCTAAAGTTTCTAATTTTTAACTAGCACTATGAAAAGAGCTTGACTATGTTTGTGTAAGGCATAAAATGTTGGACCTTGTCTTAAGATCTTTCAGTCTTGGGGCACCTGGGTGGCTCAGCTGGTTAAGCATCTGACTTCGACTCAGGTCACAATCTCACAGTTCATGAATTTGAGTCCTGCATTGGGTGAGTGCAAACCTCACTTTGGGTTCAGCACTCTCCATTCCTCTCTCTCTCTCTCTCTCTCTGCCCCTCATGGTATTCTCTCTCTCTCCCTCTCTGCCCCTCCCTCACTCACACACACTCTGTCTCTCATAAATAAATAAATAAATAAATAAATAAATAAATAAGTTACAAAATGATATTTAAAAAAAAAAAAAAGATCTTCCAGTCTTTAATTTTCCTTCCAAGTTGAGCACAGATGTCAAGGGCTCAGCAGCTTATTTAATTCTGCTAATAGTTCCAGGCAGCCTCCCAATGCACCTCTGCATACGAGGGGAGCAGAAGTGGCGGCATCAGGGCTCCCTTGGACAGCACCCACCCAAAGACTGGCCATGGCCGGCTCTAGGTTAGGCACTGCTGCACACCCACCCAGCCAGAGCCCTGCACTCTGGCCTTTGTCTGTTGTTGCTATCTGTGTGATTTGTTCCAAGAATTTTTATAGTTTCCTCAAATGTGTTGAATTTGTTTTCCTCAGTTTCCTTAAGATGGTTCAGAGTAAAACTAAACTGAAGAAGGCTTGCCAGAGGGGCTGCCCAAGGAGATGCACACACTTTTGAACCATGCACGCTGGGGTCCAATCCTGGTTCCTGGCCTGGCCAGCAGGGTGGCCTGGATCCCTTCACCTCTCTGAGAAATACCATGTCTAGTTTGGGGTTTAACACAGGGCTAGCTGTGGACTCAGGCAATGTTGGTCCCCTTGCTGGGCCAGATTTTCAGGGAGAGTGATGGAACCTAATTAACAGGGTGGCAATTCTGGACTGAACCAACTGAGGGCACAGGATTGGTGCAAGAAAAAGCACAGAGGGCTCACCAGCAAAGGGCCAGCTCCTCAGTGTCCCCAAACTCTGCTGCTACTGCAGGCCCAAGGCCAACCCAGGCTTTGCCCAGTCTCTTTCCATCCCTCTCACCCCACCCCCGGCCTCTCCCACCACCATCTGTGCAACTGTGGACAGGGTCTCCCAAATCAAGGAACTCTGGCCAAAGAACCTGAACTCCCCTCCTTCAGCATGAGAGCAACAAGGACCCCTTAAACCCTCTACAGCAGTTCTGGGGGCCTGTGGCCTGGGGTGTGAACCGGGCTGCTGACCTTTCTTGTATGGTCCCTTCTTGCAATATGACTGTTACACATGTTAAGAGGCTTAGAGGCAGCCTTAAATTTTTTTAATTGGGTTTACTACATGCAAAGTCTACACCAAAAGCATCACAGAAAAGCACAAAAGAAGCTCCTTCCTCAAAATGAAGAGATGAAAAGATGACCAACGCAAATACACAACATAGTAGTCTTCTCCTAAGACATCTTAGGAGTTAAGGAACTCAAATTGTGGAGCTGGAGCTTAAAAGCAACAGGTAGAGCCTCATTTTGCTCTTTATACAATGGAGATTCATGAACAGAACTGGACTTTCAGAAACCTCCAATTTCTCTTCCCTCTCCAAAAAGGCTATTTAGAGTCTTTGTTTAACAGAAAGTGAACACTCTGCAGGAAAAGGAAAGAAAGAACTCCAGCACTCAGGGCAACAAAACACAGACTGATGCAACTGTTTTCATCAAGAGAAGAACCTGTTTCTACAGGTGGATCTGGCCAGTGACATGTCATCCTGTGCCCAGGAAAAGGCAGCAACACTCCCCCTGTCTATCAGATTCTGTGTTATGTCTTAACGTGCCAGCCATCTCGCTGTGACTGAGCAGGCACAGTGACGCCCACAGACTACCAGCTCCCTGCCAGACAGAGCTGGCGTGGACAGGACACAGGAACAGAGACCACTGGCCCAACATAAGGCCAGTTCTGGTGAGCTCCCCAGCCTCGCCAAAGGCACCAGGGCAGCCCTGCCCTTGCCAGCCTAGTGAGGGTACTGCTAGGGGGCATCAGCCTTCTCACCTGCTAGACAGCTGAGGCTCCTCCTTGTCTTCACTGGTCATCCTGCTTCACACCCATTCTGCTGTGTCTGAGGGGCTTTTTGGAGGGTCGCACCGACAACAGCTTTATGAAACCACTACTATGTTTGCCGTAAGGATGCTGAACACTTTCTACCACATCTCATACTCCCAACCTATGGAGCCACACTCAAGCATGTTCTTTTAGAATTAAGTGACAGGGAAATTTGGCTTCTGGTGAGTAACTGGCAGAAATTCCATGGATCACGGATTTCCTTTTTTACTTTAGGTACTGGTACCTAGGACTAGAACACAGGCCTGTTTGCTCAAAGTCAATTTGGAAAATGTAAAATATAATAAAATAATAGAGTTTGAGAACTTATAGGGATCACAGAGATCAGTCAGCTCTGCAGGGAACAAATTTATTTTGCACTCCATGATATAACTTTTTTTATAATCCTCAGCCTCCTGCCTTCCATGCTGTAAAGCTCTACAAAATGTCTCCTCACTCCCATCCCCGAGCCAATCACAGAAGTCTTATCACACTGCCAGAGAAGCCAGAGCCTAATCAATTTATGTTAAGTGACCTGGACTGTGTCAAAGTATATTTATAACTAGTGTGGCACTAGTAAGCATTTTCACCCTGAGCTTCTTTCACCTTTCATTTTAAATGATGTTTCATGGCCAAGAAGACACTCAGCTAGAACTGAAATCACATATAATTCCTAATCCCAGAGATCCTGTCAAAGGAGTTAACCAAACTCTTCTGTGGTCTGATTACCTTGCTAACTTTGTGTTCATGCCTCTTCCCTTTACCATGTCCTAAGAACACCATTCTGTATAAGGTAGAAGACAAGCCAGCTATTATCTGTTGATTACTTGTTTCATGTCTCAGAATGTGCAGGTTTCTAAATGGCTTAAAGCTCTGGTCTGTTTAATGAAAAATTAGGTATAATCCGAAAAGACATAAAGTTCTCTAAATTTTCTTATCTGTATTTCTTATTAGTCAGGCAACTGGCAGAGCTATATGAGATCTGCAGGTGACAGCACCATGTCAATGTGCATGTCCTGGGTTTAATTGTTCACAGTGTTTGTCTAAGAGAGTCTCCCTGATTTTTGGAAGTACACACTCAAATTTTTAAGGGTAAAGGAGCATCAAGTCTGCAATTTACTTTCAAACGGTTCAGAGAAAAATGTATTAATATGTATAGAAAGGGACAAATGTGTTAAAATGTTTAATGCTTGGGGAATCTGCATGAAGAATGGGAATTTATTGTATTATTCCTGCAACATTTAAAAGTCTGAAGTCATATAAAATACAATTTTGTAAAAACTCATTTAAAAAGGGCTGGGGGGCACCTGGAGGTTGAGTCAGTTAAGCATATGACTTCAGCTCAGGTCATGATCTCACAGTTCATGAGTTCAAGTCCTGCATCAGGCTCTGCACTGATAGCTTGAAGCCTGGAGGTTGTGCTTCAGATTCTGTGTCAGCCTCTCTCTCTGCCCCTCACCCACTCACACTTTATCTCTCTCTCAAAAATAGATAAACATTGGGAGAAAAAAAAAAAAAGGCTAGGATTCAAATGCAAGGTCAGTTATGATTATTTCATAAAAATACAAAGGGTCCCTGCAGCCTCCATGGCACCTGGGTATTAGAGATCTCCAGAGAAACAGAATCAACAGGATATGTATATACAGATTTATTTTAAGGAACTGGCTCACACAGTTGTGGAGGTCTGAGACTAAAATCTCATGATTTTCAGGCTGGCAAGCTGGAGATACAAGGAAGAGTTGCGTTTGGAGTCCCAAAGCAGTCTGCTGGCATAATCCCTTCCCGCTGAGGAGGGATGATGTGGGGGGTGGGGTAATCAGTCTTTGTTCTATTAAGGTCTTAACTGACTGGAGGCCCACCCACATTGTGGAGGGTGATCTGCTTCACTCAAAGTCCACTAATTTAAATGTTAATCTCATCTAAAAAACACCTTCACAGAAACATCTAGAATAGTATTTGATCAAATATCTGGGCACTGTGGCCCAGCCAAGTTGATGCAGTAAATAAACCATCACAGCCCTTGAGAGGCCAAACTGTCTACTATGAAAAATCATGGCTCACACTCTGAGAGGCTCTTTAATCTCATAAAGTGATGGTTTAACCTTACCTTCCACTCGTGGAGCTGTCAGGTTAATCAGCAACACAAAACATCTGTCCCTTGTCAAGCTTCTAGCCAGGGAAAATAATTGAGCTATCTGGTGTCAGGGAAGTTTGCCCATGGGATACAAGGTCAACTTCACAAGTGGAAACATATCAAAACTCGGTGTGTTAAAAAGACTCCGGTGGCTGGTCTCACCACTAATTAAAACAAAATCTTGTAAGTCGGGGCTATGGGCAGACAAGGCTGCAAAAACACTGCTCTAGATCTTCTTCCTTTAACTCCAGGGTCCAGCCAAACAGTAAGATTAATTGTATTCATTATGATTATCTTATTTGAAATATTTAAGACTGCAGTTTGGGCCTCATGGTGGTAGTGGTGCACTATTATTTTCCTTAATCTACTATTGTGGCTATACCATGAGTTTACGGGAAAGAGCCATAGTAAACAGACTATCCCATCCATTATAGGGATGCAGTAGGCCAGCTGTCCACATTGTGTATTATCCACTTTAAAGCCCCACAGAAGATATCTCACACCTGCCCATTCTAGAAGTTATCACAGAGATCCCATGACTCCCATAAGTAGACATGAGCTGCCATTTGCTCTGGTTGCCAGAACTTATGTCTGCAATTTGTGTCCTGACATCGTCCTTGAATGCAACCTGTTTCCCTACCCTTATTCCCTGGCCCCAACTTTCTCTTTGAGGTCTTCAATTAATCTGAACCTTCTGTGTCATGCCTTGCTTAGGCATTCTTCAATTCTTTTTGGATAGAGATGGAATGTCAGCATAAAATGGAAACATTTTATAAGCAAACACAAAGCCACAACTTTTTAGAATGGCAAGGAACCTCAGAAATGAACTACCTCCCTCCACCCCTGTCATTTTTAAGATGAAAATACTGAGGCCAAGAAAGGTTAAGAAATCCAGCCAAGTCCAAGGTCTTATAAACTGCATAGTAAAGCTAGGACTAAAAGGAGCTTGGACTCATATGAGCCATCCCTCACTATCCATCTCTTCTCTCTTTTTTTTTTTTTTCTTTCCATCCATCTCTTTTCTATTCCTGAATTCAGAGTGGAGTTCCAGCTCTGGAGTTTTATCCCAGACTCCTGACCTTGCCATCACTTCAGAGAATCCTTGAACCATCTTTAGAACTAAGTGCTACCTCCTGCCAAACACCAACCTCTCAATTTTAGGGTTTTTTTTTGTTTTTTTTTTTTGTTTTTTACTTGATTTGCCAGGCCGGTTGCCTGAAAAATCTTTCCCTGAGCATTTGAGTTTCATTTGTTTCTGCTATTACCAAAAACAGAAGGCCAAAAGGGGTTCTGAAACAAGAGGTACAGCATGATACTATTTTTGTAATAAAAACAGCGTTTCTACCAAGGTAGAAAAAAAGATGTAGAATACAAATGTTTATAGATTTATCATGTTTTTACTAGGTGTTGTGATTACAGTTAATTTTTTCCTTCTGGCTTTTCTGTTTTCCAATTTTTCTTCCAATAATCATACGAACTTCCATAATTGTTTGAAAGACAAAAAATTAAGTAAAAGCACGCTAATGTATTAAATATAGATCATCTGGCTCCCCCAGTCAGAATGCAGTGGGACAAATCCCTGAGGTCATCCCCAAGCTGGGGTGAAGCTCTGCAGGATTTTTATTGGGAGCCTACCTCCTGTCAGGCTCGGACCCTTGTGGGGCTTGTTTCTGGTCCATTACAAGCAAAATAACACTTCTGCAGAAAAAGGAGAGAAGCTTATTTTTCAACACGAATTAGCCAGACTGAAACACTTAAATTCCAATTTTCCATTTTAAAATGGCCTTGCTACCCAGAACAGGCAAACAACTTTCCACTCACAGGCTGTGTGGTTTGTAAAGAAATTTTCTCTAGACAGAAAATTTTCCGCCTGTAGCCACCACAGCAGGCAATCAAAACTCAGACCTCTCAATGACGATCAGGAAAGCAGTTTTGTTAGAGGTATTAATTCTGTTCAGGAAAGGTCATTTCCATAATCCCTGAGCCCATCACTGTCCTTTTCAGGATCTAATTATACATAAACACTCTAAGAGGAATCCCAAGGTGTTGAGGTGTGTTCTGGTCCAGGGAAATGTCCTTGAATGTGCATGCAAAGCTGTACCCTTGTCGTCTACTTACACTGACAACAACACTGATGTTGCAAATCAGAGCTCTGCCATCAGCAGGGAATTCTGGGGGAGCCACAGCCTCTTGGCCAATTTCCCTGGCAAAGACATCCTAAGCCCTTGTTCTAAAAACCTGTTTTAGCCACTTGGTGCCACTTCTATGTTGTCTTGCATACTAAATGTGAAGCAGCCTCGCTGGTATTCTAACAACTCTGTCCTTGTTACCATCTCTGTTTTAGAAAAAAGAGTGCTCCACAGTAAGTATGGAAAAGCAATGATCTCACTCTTAACAACTATTAAACATTTTTTAATGCCTCATGAAAATACTCTAAAATAATATCAACAAAGCAACTATACAGTGCCTATATGGATACTGCAAAACAAATCTTTGCAAACTGGCTTCAGGCCTGCAAGTGTATCCTTTCTTCAGGAGTCATTCTACCTTAGTATAGAAAGGACAAAATTCTCTGTGGTCAAGAGCAAGTAAAAACACCCAAACAAACTGGCAGCAGGTGGATGGCCAAGACTATGACAGGCCTATCCAACTACCAATGATACTTACTAACTTGGAAAGCTGTTGAAAAAGTTACAAATGTCAATGAATGAAACAGAAAAATCACAAAGTTGTATACGCAATATACTTTTTAAAATGTGTACCTATATTTAAGAATAGAAAATGATCTGAAAGGACATACACCTTCATTTTAATATGGTTGAGAGTAATGGAGTCACATCAGTGACTTTTCTTTTGTGTATTTAGTATTTTTCTGCCATAAGCATAGATTTCTGCAAAATATGAAAAGTAACAACCTCCGTGATTACTTAATCTCCATGAACTTTAACCCAACAATGTTCTTCAAGAGAGGTGTGGAAACCCCAAAGACAGAGACTTCTTTGAGGGCTTCTTCTGAGCTCCTGACCCCTGCTTTAGCAGGCATCCTCAATGATTTTCTTCCGATCAATGCCTAGCCAAAAAAAAAGCCCACAATCCCCTGCAGATGACTGAGCTCACCCCCTTCCAACACAAAACTGCCCAGGCCCGGTTCCAGTCTCCTTTTCTCTCACACTCTGCTGCAAAAAAAAAATCCCCAAAAGGTGGGGGGCGGAGTCAGGGGAGGAGGAAGCACCGACTCTGCAGTCATCACAGAAGCACACGGCTAGAAACAGGCTGGAAAATTCCGCCAGGACTCCAGGGCTCAGGAGACGGCGGGGAACAGGAGACCCCTGCAAGACCGAGCTCCTTGCGCAAAAGGACTGTGGACTGGGGCCTAAACAGAGGAAGAGGAGGCTAGGCGCCCCGGGGCCCCGAGTGTAGACAATACCCTACACTGTCTGCCGTAGAGGACAGCCCGGATCCGCTTTGCGCCCGGGGTGGTAGGGTGGTAAGTACTGGGCCAGGTCTGTGTAAAGCTGGCTGACCGCCCCAGGGGAAGGCGGTGGGGGAGACGTGACCCCAGCCAAAGCTATTCTCACCGGCGTGGACCACCGATGGGCTGCGGGTGCACACAGAGGGTGGCCGTGCTCAATTTAAAGACACTCCGCAAACACAGGCCCTACGTGCGTCTTTCTGGGAGAGGTGCATCGCTCTGCTGTCTTTTCCCAGGGGCCCGTGTCTCGAGAGGCCCGGCACAAGGGCTGCCCTTTTCCGGGGTGGGGCAGCAGGCACGGCAGGACGAGCGCAGTGACCCTGGGCAGGCGACCCCGGCCTCCCTCGGGCCGCCTCACCTTGGGGTCGCGCTCGTAGTAGTGCTGCTGCGTGCGGATCCAGCGGCCCACCAGGTGGTCGCGCACCGTGTGAGCCAGCGCGAAGAAGTAGTCGCGGGGCGTGGCCACATTGCGGTCCTTGACCAGTGTGAAGTGCAGGTGCCGATTGAAGCTCTTCCGCACCTCGGCCACGTCTCCCAGCCCCGCAATGCCGCGCACACTGATTTGCTTCCGCTTCTCGCTGTCAGTCAGCGGCTTCGCCATCGCGCGGTCAGAGGAGGAGGAAGACGAGAGGCAGAGCAGGGAAGACAACGCCAACACCGAGGATGCTGCGGCGGCTCTGGCGCCCGTCACTGCGGCGCCGCACGGCTGGCACGGGCCGCGCCTGCGCGTTGCGTCGGGGCGGGAACTCCTGAGAGGAGGGGCGGGGCCGCGGGGGGGGAAGGGCCGGTCTTCGGGGGCGGGGCCTCCGAGAGACGGGGGGCGGTCTCCGGGGACGGGGCCTCCGGAGAGGTAGGGCAGGGCAGCAGGCAAAGGCTTTAAGTCCTTGGACGTTGGCAGGGGCGTGCCTTTTTGTAGGTGTGGAAGATGAAGTGACCTGTCCAGGCCAACCAATAGCGGGGGTCTGTCCCCAAGATAGCCAAGCCCAGCCTGGGGGACGCGAGTGAAGGAGCAGGAGGACTCGGGAGTCGGAACCTCTGTCCTGCTTGCCTCTCTCTGCCCCCCAGGGTCATGAGGGGGTCTCTGCCATCGCAGCTTTGCAGATTTCTGGGCCCGGCGTCCCTCGCCCAGTCAGAGTTACCGGCTACCCCAGCCCGGAGTTCCCTGGGTGTTGGGGTGCGGCCAAGGCCTGGCAAACGGGAAGGAAAACCGGGTACATGCTAGAAATGCAGTCAACAACGCCTGGTGGGCTCAGTCTCCTGAACCGGGGGCGAAGTGGCTCTGAAAACACCAGCTAAGAATGTAAAACTTTGTTTATACTGAGAAAGTGCCAGCCTTCCTGCGACCCTCCGACTGAGATGACAGCATTCCCCAGGGGCACTGCAGCCCTGAAGGGTTACAATGACCCCTCTGAGGGACCACCGCTGCTTACTCAGAGAAATTTTATTCCCTAAATCACAGGCCCTCACTTTGCCCTTTAAATACCGTCAGGAAGAAGGAAACACCCCACTCTAGCCGAGGATCCGGGTCATTGTGACAGAGACGCCGCCTCCTCCACTCCACCTAGTTGTATGCCTCACTTAAGGGGTTCCTGGACACAGCTACCCACACCTGCTTAACACGGGAGTTCCCAAAGAAATTGTGCCTGGGCCCACCTTGCACGCAGCCCTGCATTGCTCTGAGCCTATGGGAACACTGCTTCATTAGAGTTTCACCTTGACCCCTTTCCCCTAAACCCCATAAACTCTGCCTTTTCCTGTGTTCTTGAAATTGCCCCACGGTCTTACCGCCTGCAGTTACTTCATTGCAGTGGGTCAGTAAACCTGATTTTGAGCCACTTGCAGGTTTGCACTTGGTGGTCTTAGACTGATGAGCAATAAAGATTCTCCATGTACATGGAGGTCAAGTTTGCCTGCAGGAGAGGTCATGAAAGTCTAGGTGCAGGAATTTTCTAGTGTGATGCTTCCAAAGTTATCTTCTTACCTGGATTCTCCTCTAGATGCATACTCCTCGGGGGACAATAAATGTGGAATGCCCTGTCTGCCCCACCTATGCACACACTCACCTGTTCCAGGTGGCCACCAATATCACTGGAATGGATAAATAAACCCCATGGCCATCTCAGCCATTTTCAGATAAGTAATTTTTAAATTATTTAATGTTTATTTATTTTTGAGAGAGAGAGAAAGGAGAGAGAGAGAGAGAGTGGGAGAGGGGCAGAGAGAGACTGAGACACAGAATCCAAAGCAGGCTCCAGGCTCTGAGCTATAAGCACAGAGCCTGACACGGGGCTCTAACTCACCAGCAGTGAGATCATAACCTGAGCCGAAGTCGGAGGCTTAACCGACTGAGCTGCCCAGGGGCCCTGAGATAAGGAATTTTTATATAGTTATAAGTGCTGTGAAGAAAAGCACATTAAGTAGCCAGTGACAGGAGATGATATTTGAGTTGAAACTAAAAAAATATTAATGAGTAATGAATCTGGGGGAGGAGCAAATACAAAGGTCCTGAAGTAGGTACCCACTTGGACAGTTCACAAAATAGCAAGTCCAGTGTAGGTAGGGCAAAGAGAGCAGCTGAGGGGGTATGAGAATGTGCCACCCCCCAAAATGCCTCTTTGGTCTACAGATTATCTTGAGCCAAAGGCCACAGAGTAACAACAGAAGCAGGAAAAGCTCTTAAAACAGGGCACACTTTTTCCTTTTGTAAAGGAAATTCACATTTAAAAACATACTTCCATTTGTAGAGAGCTTTCCTCTCCTGACAGGTCTGACTATAAAACCTTACCAAACAACTTTGGTTACCATGCTTCTGGTTACCTTCCCATAACTTGCCTCCCTGGCTAGAAGCCTCAAACCCCTTCCTTGTTTTAGCCTAGGACGATATATAAATTCAAGTTCTAACCACCCCTTTGAGTCACTCATCTGTGGTACTTCCGAGAGTATGTGGTGCACATCCTAATAAACTTATGTGGGTTTTTTTTTTCTCTTGTTAATCTGTCTTTGGCCAGCCAAATTTACAGGGGCCCACATGGAGAACTTGAGATGGGTAGAGGAAAATATTTTTTCCTTGCCAACACAACCAATGGGTAGATTCAGATTAGAGGTGGGGAGCCAGGTCAAGGTGCCCGGTCAGCGTTGATGAGGAATTTGGATCTTCGAACAAAACTGTAGAGCTTCCGAACAGACAAAAAAGAAAGAAAGTGGGCTCAGCTTTGCTCCTTCAACGAAAAGGACTGTTTTTCTGGCAGCCTGGTCTTAACTGTGACCAGGCCAGTATACTTGCTCTTCTAATGGGAGAAGATCATGAGGCCAGTCAGCCCACTTTGTTATAGTCTGTCCGGTGCTCTATTTTGGGGAGACCTCTTTAAATATTCATTTACTAAGAAGTGATGGATATTGATCCAGGTTCAGTTATTTTTTGTAATGAGCTATTTTGTATGTTGGAGATAAATTACCTTTTAAGTGCTTTCAAGCAGGTATTTAAGACTGTCTATAGCTAGTTCCCTGCCTTGGAAACAGAGACAAAAGATGTCCTTGTGTGTGGAATGAAATGTTGTGGGAGTTAGAAGAAATTGGGTGTGGAAAACACACAAACAGACATTTTGGTCTACTTAAACTTCTTGAGTGTCTCAACCGATAAATGTTGGTTAAGTCAGTGTCTTGGAAGCTCCGCCAGCCCTTGTTGAGACTCCTCAAGCCAAGGATAGAGACTTCTGGGGACCGCAGAAACACCACTGGCCAATCTGTGATGGTCAATAAAATATTTGCAAATTAACAAAGGCCTGGCATTTCAGGAAATGGGAGGCAAACAATAAATGCATTATTTGTGAGAGGTCAGTAATAGTAAACCTCAGTACAATTAAGACCACCAGCTAGAATGGTATTGTGGAATTGGGGCTCTTCCTTCACTGGGGTATGTAACAGATACTCACAGTGACATTAATGTATTGGAACACATTGTTTTTAAAAAAATCTATGAGACCGGAGTGACATGAAAAGGAAATAAAATGGGGGTGAGGAGAAAGAAAGGAAGCTCTTCTCTGCAGAATACCAAATAAATGTAGGAGTGGATGCTAGGACTATCAGACAAAGGCTGTAAGGGAACAGGATATTCACACAGTCTCAAAGTATCACCCACGGATTACCTTAATAGTTACAAAAAAGAGAAGGCACTTTACAGTGGAGAAAGCTTCATGAAGTGATCCAACCTGGCATTACCAATAAGGGGACAAAATGATAGGTGCTTTCTGATTCAATGCACTGAGAAAGACACAATATCACTTATAGAATATAACATAGTATACTATGAATGTCATGGTAATATAGTAAAGACACCTACCCAACTAATAGAGGCGCAGATAACAGCTAAGGCAGTTTCCCAGACTTGCTGACCAGAACTCCCTTTAAGCATGTTCCCAAAGCCCCAAATCCATGATTCCAACTGCAGTACTTCTAAGCCAATTTTTTGTGTGTGTGCAAATGTGGGGATCTCTGCCCCAGGCAGCCTTTCTAACCCAGCAACCAAGGCGCTGTCCTAGTAGGAATGACATTAATGCACTGTGGAGTCCCCCAGTGTGTGCCAGAAGTGCTGGGCTTTCAGGTGTGTTCAAGCAGGACACTATCTCATGCTCAGCTTGGCTTGGAGTCCGCTACTTCTTTTAAAAAAATTTTTTTTAACATATATGTGTTATGTTACTTTCAGGTGTACAATATAGTGATTCAACAATTCTATACATTACTCAGTGCTCTTCATGATGTGTAGTCTTCATCCCCTTCACCTATTTCACTCATCCCCCCATCCAGCTCCCTTCTGGGCAAGCACCAGTTTGTTTTCTGTATTTAAGAGTTTTTCTGTATTTTTTTTTGTTGTTGTTGTTTCTTAAGTCCACATGAGTGAAATCATATGGTATTTGTCTTTCTCTGTATTTCACTTAGCACTAGACTTTCTAGATCCATCCATGTTGTTGTAAAATGGCAAAATTTCATTATTTTTATGGCTAATATCCCATTGTGTATATATACACCACTTCTTTATCCATTCATCTATCAATGAACACTTGGGTTGCTTCCATAATTTGGCTATCATAAATAATGCTACAATAAACATAGGGCTGCATACACGTTTTCAAATTACTGTTTAGTATATTCCTTGGGGAAAACCCAGTAGATCATATGGTGGTTCTAATTTTAACTTTTTGAGGAACCTCCATACTGTCTTCTACAGTGGCTGCACCAGTTTGCATTCCCACCAACAGTACATGAAGGTTCCTTTTTCTCCACATCCTCGCCAATACTCGTTGTTTCTTGTGTTGTTGATTTCAGCCATTCTGACAGGTGTGAGGTGATATCTTATTGTAGTTTTTATTTGTATTTCCCTGATGATGAGTGATGTTGAGCATCTTTTCATGTGTCTGTTGGCCATCTGGATGTCTTATTTGGAGAAATGTCTGTTCATGTCTTCTGCCCATTTTTAAATTGGATTATTTGTTTTTGGGTGTTGCTACTAACCCTTTATCAGATATGTCATTTGCAAATAGCTTCTCCTACTCAGTAGGTTGTCTTTTAGTTCTGATTGTTTCCTTCCTTGTGCAGAAGCTTTTTATTTTAATGTAGGCCCAAAAGTTTCTTATTGCTTTTGTTTCCCTTGTCTCAGAACATATTTAGAAAAAATGTTGCTACAGCTGATGACCTTACTGCCTGTGCTCTCTTCTAGGACTTTTATGGTGTGAGGTCTCACATTTAGGGCTTTAATCCATTTTGAATTTACTTTGGTGTCTGGTGTAAGAGAGTGGCCCAGTTTCATTCTTTTGCATGTAGCTGTCCAGTTTTAAGGTCTGTTACTTAAGTGATTATGAGATGGGCTCTAAAGCCAGCAAGAGTCAGCTTGGGATGTTCCCCTTACTCTGGGGCCCTCCTCCTGGAAGGGAGGGTGACAGACAGACAGGGGTTGGTGAGGGACAGAGTGGTGAACACGTTAAAGAGAGGAAGCTGGTCACACTCCAAGGCCATTGCCCTGCCATCCTCCAAGCCAGAAACATTACCCCACTTTGAGGGGGTTGAATCAGACAAGCCTTTACAGTTTTTGTAATTGAGTACTGGATGGACTTTCTGGTGTACTGGAATGAGCTGGGGCACCATGGTTTCAGCCATGGGGCCAGGCAAACCATCAGCCTGGAGAGCTCAGAGGGCCAGGCGTGAGGAGAGCAAGTCTCAAGTACACACCTGCACCCACCAACTCCTGCTTATTCAGGGTCAGACCCCCATGAGGAAATCAGCACTTACAGGATCAGGGTCCTCAGTATCACTCCTGTCACTTATCAAAGACCTCCTGACATTGCATGGAGTAGAAGGTTCCAGTTCATAGGCAGGCCTGGTTGTTGCATTACCTGTCTCCAGGGAATATGTTAAGCTCACAGTGAGAAAGTCTGTCTCTGCACAGCCTCAATTAATGTAAAATGAGGGATAACTGTGAAAGTCACCCTGAAAAACAAGAGGTCCTGTGAATGCATGTGCTGCCCTTGGAGTGGGGTAGGCTGAGGAGGAGCCAGACTCAAGGCGGGGCTGAGCTAGGCCAGCTCCCCTCAGGCTGCAAGAGGAGGGGGCCTGATCCCCTGCACCTACTCCACCACTGGGTGAACTTCCTAAAGTCTCCAGCACTCCTAACACCTGCTGTGCACAACTCAGGCCACTGGCTGGTGTGCTCCAAACCCAACAGAAAACACAAAGATGGTGGGTGGGGAATGGAAAAGGGGGCTGGAAGGAGACTGGGAGCCAACCAAAGAGGAATTTCAGGATGCTTTCTGTGGGATAAACTGTATAAAAATCCTATAAGAGGGTAGGGTAAAGGGCTCCATTATTCTTTAGGGCTCCTTGAGTCAGATCTCCACATCGTCATGTGGGGGCACACCTCTTAGAGGACTGTCTCACTTGGGTAACAGTTATGGCAGGCCCCTCAGGTGGTGCTTCCTAGAAGGTACAAAAGAATCATCTGGGGGGTCATGTCAGAAGGCAGGTTCTGATACAGCAGGTCTGGGGTGTGGCTGCAGTCTACATTTCAAACAGCCCCCCAGGTTCTGGGAACGCACCCTAAGAGGCAAGGCCTTAAGGCATAAGCACTGCTCAGAGTTTTTAATGATGGAAATTACTGGAAAGGGGGTTTTGAAGAAACAATTTCCCACTCCCTGCTGCTGTCCTGAACAGGGAGGGGAGAAGGGCAGTTCCTCAAGGCAGCCAGGCTGGATGTAAGTGTCCCTCCAGTACATCCAACTATCTCTTCTGACTTGGAGTTTCCAGGCTGTGCTGTGACTCTGAGTGAGCATACCTATGGACTGTTAGGGACAACCAGTACCTTTTGGGGGACCAGGTATGCCACACCATAAATACATCAAATTATTTGTTTCTTAACTGGCATCTCCTAAGACTTGCTATATGGCAATTTACTGCCGTCTTCTTACCCCCGGATGAATGATTTAGCTGAGTTTCTTGACGTGCAGAGCTGAGGATGAGGTCCTAGACTTGTGGTCCGAACTCCTGCTGGCATCTCTTCTCTTCTCCAGGCCATGAGACTGTCTCACTACCCCTCTGCTCTTGTTCCTCCTTCCCAAACCCAGAGTCGCCTGGTTCCTATGGGCAGACCCTGGGCTTGGGGACCCCTTACTCACTGTTACCAGCAACCTCAGGTCTGCACCCACTAACATCACTGCTGGTGTTCTTCAGGGCCATATTGGGGCCCTGGCTTCAGTCTTGCTCCCACTGACCTTGATCTCATCTCGTTGGCCTCTGTAGTTTCTACATCAACAAGTGCACTGGCAGGTTGGTACTTTGAAAAACTGGTAGTATTCTTTTATTATTATTATTATTATTATTATTATTAAGTTTATTTATTTAAGTAATCTCTATACCCAACATAGAGCTCAAACTCATGACCCTGAGATCAAGAGTCGCATGCTCTTCAGACTGAGCCAGCCAAGTGTCCTGGTAGTATTAAATAAACTCTGAACCAGAACTGAACCTGCTCTGAACCAGCTATTCTAGTCCAAAAGAGATACCCAACAGAAATGAATGCTTATGCTGACCAAAAGGCATGCACAAAAATGTTCGAAACAGCCCTATTCAAAACAGTCCAGACTGGAAACCATGCAAATATCCATTAACTCTGGGGTAAATACTTTGTGGCATATTCCCACAGCTGAACAGTCTGCAGCCCAGCCCTTGAGAATGATCAGCCATACCCAGTAATCGGCATTAGAGCTCATCCTGTATGATTCTGTTTACATGATATTCTAGGACAGGCAGACCTCTAGAACATCAGCCCTAAGAATGGTGTTGAATTTTAGGGGTGGATACAACTGGGGACGATATGAGTCTGTGGGATCTGACAAAGCTATTGCAGTGTGGTGTGAACAAGTGTAAAAGTTCATTGTGTGCTCACTAGAAGCCAGCCCCATGTGGGGAATATCTGTGGGTGTGGTGAACACCACAGACTTGGGGGTAGGGCCCGGGGGGTTTACACTGTGCTGCCCATGGCCTTCCACCGTCTTCTTCCAAACCTTTCCTGTTTCCTTGTCCTCCCTGTGCAGCCAGTAGGGCTCCAGATCCTTTTTTAGGCCAGGAGCTTCCTGCCTGCTTCCAGATCAGGCAGCAATGCCACACAGGTTTGGTGGGCACATTCTCCCCTAAGCTCCCAAGGACTGTCTCAGGAACTGGTCCTCCAAGAGCAAGTCTGAGGCCTCCAGCTGTGTTGTTCCTTGTGGTTCTAGACTCCTTTTACCCATCCTCAGCTGCTCTTTTGGGTTCTCTTGCTAGGATTCCTGCTGTAGTTTCCTAATGGGCTTTCCTGCCTCCCAAATGCTCCCCAGAACAGTCCTACACAGGCTGCAGAATTGGACCCTTCCTCAGGGAAGGGCTGAGCCCAGAACTGCTTCTATAAACCCCAACCCCAACTGAGCAACCTTCCTAGGCCAGTGTCAGCCAGTCCCTGGCAGGTCTTGTGGCGAGCATGGGGCTAGCCCAAAGTAGGACCTGATAGGCAGGCAAGGTGATAGGAGGCACCGGACTACAGGGGGTCAGCTTTCTGACACGTCTGATTCCAAAGGGGCCAGGCAGAAGCAGGAGTGTCATAACTGAGGTGAGGGTGGGGAGGATCCCCAGAATTGTGGAGCTTGGGGCTGACTTTGTTGTTGAGAGGGTCTGTGAAGGACACACAGCCAGGCTTTACAGGCCTTCCCATTCTGGTTCTCGCTCTGCTGCCCCTTTCAGCCTTTCCCTCAGTGGACAGCATCCTAGCCCCTCACCCTCAGGGTCCCTGACTGGAGGAGTGGGATACTGCCCCTCTATCCCATGGGCACCAGGCCCTCAGTGAGTCTCCTGCCTGGCTTAGGGCTGCCTCTGAGCTGACTGCCTCTGCTTACCTAGAGCAGGATTAGCAAACAGCAGTCCTCAGCCATTGTATGGCCCTCAAGCTAAGATTACCTTTTACATTTTTAAGTGATCAAACAAATCAAAAGAATAATAATGCATGATACATGAAAACTATATGCAATTCAAATTTCAGCATCCGTAAATCAAGTTTGATTGAATGCAACTGTAGTCATTCATTTACATTTTGTCTAAGGCTGCTTTCACACTTCCACAGCAGAGCTGAGCAAATGGGACAGAGACCGTATGTTCTGCAGAGACTGAAGTATTCACTATCTGCTTCTAACCAAGAGTTTGCTGCCCCTGACCTGGAGTGTGTCCCTAGCATTGCCTTATACTTGTGGATCCCAGTGGATCTATGTTCAGTGTGGCAGCTAAGTGGACCGGGGCGGGGGGTGGGTAGGAGATGTGGCTGGCCTAGGTAGGATTCTTGAAGCCTCTTTAAAATTCATTACATCACATCAAGGAAATGCATGTTAAAACCACAATGAGGTAGGACACTGGGTGGCTCAGTAAGTTAAGCATCTGACTTCACCGCAGGTCATAATCTCATTGTTCCTGAGTTCAAACCCTGCATCTGGCTCTCTGCTGTCAATGTAGAGCCTGCTTCGGATCCTCTGTCTCCCTCTCTCTCTGCCCCCCCACCCTCCTGCTCACTCTCTCAAAAACAAATAATAGTATTTAAAAAAACAAACAAAAAACCCCACAGAGGGTTACCAGAACTCACCAGCTAGAATGGCTAATATTAAAATAACTGACAGACAGTACCAAGTGTGGATGAGGATGTGGAACACTGCAGTGTAAATGGTAATTCACATTGGAAAACAATTTGGCAGGTTCTTATAGTTAAACATACACTTACCATATGAACCAACCATTCCACTTTTAGTTCATATCTTGAAGATATTGTAGGTTTGGTTTCAGACCACAATAAGCGAATACTGCAATAAAGCAAGTCAAATGAATTGTTTGGTTTCCCAATGCATATAAAAGTTATGCTTAGACTGTACTGTAGTCTATTAAGTGTGCAATAGCATGATGTCTAAGAAAATGCATGTACCTCAATTAAAAATGCTAACCATCATCTGAGCTGTCAGTGAGTCAATTAATCACTGATCACAGATCAGAACAAATTTAACAATAATTTTTTTTGAATTATTGTGAGAATTACCAAAATGTGACATAGAGATACAACGTGAACAAATGCTGTTGGAAAAATGGTACCAGTGGACTTGCTCAGTGCAGGGTTGTCACACACGCACAATGCATTGTCTGTGAGGTACAATAAAGCAAAGCACAACAAAATGAGGTATGCTTGTATTCATCCAAGAGAAGTAAAAACATATGTCCACAAAATAACTTGTGCAAGACCCCATATTGGAAACAGCCCAGGTGGCTATCAACAGGAAAAGGAGGATACAAAGTGTTGTATATCGAAATAATAGACTACTACTCAACAACAAAAAGAAATAAACTGCTGATCTGCATGTTGATATGGGTGAATCTCACAAACATGTTGAGCTGAAAGCCAGACCCAAAAGAGCACATACTGTATGATTCCATTTAGATGAAGTTCCAGAACTGGCAAAAGTTATGTGTTGTGATGGAAATCCGAACAGTGGTTGCCAGGCGCCAAGGGTGGGGGGATTGTCTAGGGTCTGTCTATGGTGAAAGAATAAGGGTATGGGCCACATGGCTGTTTTTGCCAAAACTGTTTGAACTGTATACTTAAGATCTGTACGTTCTACTATATATACCTCAACAAAAATATTCTTTTTTTTTTTTTATTTATTTTTGAGACAGAGAGAGACAGAGCATGAACGGGGGAGGGGCAGAGAGAGAGGGAGACACAGAATCGGAAGCAGGCTCCAGGCTCTGAGCCATCAGCCCAGAGCCCGACGCGGGGCTCGAACTCACGGACCGCGAGATCGTGACCTGAGCCGAAGTCGGATGCCCAACCGACTGAGCCACCCAGGCGCCCCAACAAAAATATTCTTTAAAAAATTCACTAGGTCAGAAGTAAAGCTTAGAAGATCTTAAATACCAAACACAGCTTCCATCATGCAGGCAGCCTTTTGCAAGTCTAGACCTCAAGGAAGCAGCACCAAATTCCTTCTGAAATTCACTTTGTGTAAAGGAATTCCAGCTGAAGCTTTGAGTCAACTGTGAAGACTCCATCTAAGAGGGAAGTGAAGAAGTCTTGCAGAAAGCCTATTTGCTTTGTTGACAGTTTAACCTTGCTGTTTGGCTTGGGTGGAGTCCTGGCCAGGCACTCCCATTGAGTAAACAAGAGGATTGTTGGCTCCACAAGGAAATTTGGAGGATGGGAAGGCAAGGTCAGTATCCCTATTCTCAGGGTGTTTCAGTTCTCCTGCTTTCTTTCAGGTAGCCTTTTATTACTCAGTAGGCAGTTAAGAGACCCTCCCCAGAAACTCAGAACTTGCAGGAGCCAGGGGTTCACCAGATATCTGGGAGCAGACCTGACCCCTCCCCAGGAAGGGGATTTTCTCTTAGCCCAAAGGTCTAAGGGCTAAGGGGCCACCATGACAATACAGGAAAAAGTCTAAGGGTTGCCTTTCCATTTTGTTGAGTATTCCGTTTGTTATGCAACAGCTTTTTAGTTTGATGTAGCCCCGCTTGTTTATTTTGCTTTTGTTGCCTTTGCTTCTGGAATCAGATCCAAAAATCATCACCAAGGCCCATGCCAAGGAGCTGACCACCTAGTTTTCTGGTCTCAGGTCTTCTGTTCTTTAACCCACTTTGGGTTAATTTTTGTGTATGGTGTGAGATAATGGTCCAGTTTCTTTCTTCTGCGCGTGGCTGTCCAATTTTCTCAGCACCACTTATTGAAGAGACTGTCCTTTCTCCACTGTATATTTTTGTTTCTTTTGTCATAGATCAATTGACCATACAATTGTGGGTTTATTTCTGGGATCTCTATTCTGCTCCATTGATCTATGTGTCTGTTTTTATGCCAATACCAAACTGTTTTGATCACTACTGCTTTGTAATACAGTTTGAAATAAGGGCTTTGTTCTCCAGCTTTGTTTTTCTTTCCTAAGATTGCTTTCGTCGTTTGGGTTCTTGTGTGTTTCTGTACAAATTTTAGGAATGTTTGTTCTATTTACTTTTTTCTTTTAAAATTTCTTTTGTTTATTCAGTTTTTTGAGAGACAGAGACAGAGTGTGAGTGGGGGAGGGGCAGAGAGAGAAAGAGACACACAATCTGAAGCAGGCTCCAGGCTCTGAGCTGTCAGCACAGAGCCTAACATGGGGCTCGAACCCGCTAACTGTGAGATCATACCCTGAGCTGAAATCAGACGTTAACCAACTGAGCCACCCAGGCGCCCGTGTTTTTTCTATTTCTGTGAGGAATTTTGATAGGACTTGCATTGAATCTGTACATTGATTTGGGTAGTATGGAGATTTTAACAGTATTGATTCTTCTAACCTATAAATATGGAATATCTTCCCATTTGTCTTTTCATTTTCTCCCTTCAATGTCTTATAACTTACAGTGTACTGGTCTTTCAAAACCTTCTGCACAGCAAAGGAAATCATCAACAAAACAAAAAGGCAACCTACTAAATGGGAGAAATTATTTGCAAATCATATCTGATAAGGGGTTAATATCCAAAATATATAAAGAAACCATACAACCCCATAGCAAAAAAGACAAATAATCCAATTAAAAAATGATAGAGGATCTGAATCAACATTTTCCCAAAGACATACAGATGGCCAACAGACACATGAAGATCCTCACCAGTCACCATCAGAAAAATGCAAATCAAAACCACGAGACATCACCTCAAATCTGTCAGAATGACAGATTATTGATATTGTCTTATTATCAAAAAGACAAGAAATAATGAGTGTAGGAGAGAGCATGGAGAAAAGGGAACCATTTTGCACTGTTGGTGGGAATGTAAACTGGTGCAGCCACTGTGGAAAACAGTATGGAGGCTCCTCAAAAAGTTAAAAACAGAACTACCAGATGATCCAGCAATTCCACTTCTGGGTATTTATCTGAAGAAAACAGAGACATTAACTCAAAAAGATATATATACCCCATGTTCCTGGCAGCATTATTTACAATAGGCAAGATCTGGCAACAACCTGTGTCCATCAGTGGATGAATGGATAAAGAAGATGTGGTGTGTACATCTGTCTGTGCATATTATCTATAATGGAATATTATTCGTCCATAAAAAATGGACTCTTGCCATTGTGACAACATGGATGGACTTTGAGGGTATTATCCTAAGTAAGTCGGACAAAGACAAGTACCATATGATCTGACTTATAGGTAGAATCTAAAAAACAGAACCAAAAAAGCCTGAGCTCATAGATACAGAGAACAGATAGGTGGTTGCCAGAGGCAGGGGGTAGGGGGTGGGCAAGATGGGCAAGGATGGTCAAGAAATTATAAAATAAGTCATGGGAATGTGATGTATAGCACACTGACTACAGCTAATAATACTGCATTGTATTTGCAAGTTGCTAAGAGAATAAATCTTAAAAGTCCTCATTGCAAAAAAAAATTTTTTTTACCTATGTATGATGACAGATCATAACTAGACTTACCATGGTGATCATTTTGCAATGTTTACAAATTTTGCTTGCCATACTATGGTGCTGCCTATTCTGGACATCTTACGTAAGCAGAATCATGCAATATGTGATCTCTGTATCTAGCTTCACTTATTAGCCTAATGTTTTCCATGTTCATTCATGTCGCAACATGTGTCCGTACCTCATTTTTACTGCCAAATAATATTCCAATGTATAGAGAGTCCTAGAAATCTCTTCATCCCCAGAAAGCTGAAAACCTTGGTTTACATTCCCACTTCTCCTTGTTGCTTTAGGATGAGCACTGTAGGCCTCTGAGTGTTGGCATTTTTACTTGCAAAACCATCTGATCCCTAGCAGACCTCCAGATGGATCTGGGGAACCACACAGCTGTTTTGAGCACCTAACACCTTGGAAGCTGTTTGGAGCCATCCCACTGCTGTGTTCCATGCCTTAAAATGAGGCTCTGGAGCTCTGCTGACCTTTAGAGGCTTCTCAAGACAAGATGCCATATAGGGGGATGTCTGCTCTGTGCTATGTAAATCCTGAGGCAGACACAAAGATTTACAGAGCTGCACTTAAGCTCTTAAGCGGAAACCTTTATCCACCAATCAATAACACAGAAAAGTGGGAATCAGGCTGTCAAAATGATAAAGAGGCAGTTAGGCCTGGAGCTAGTTTTAATTTTTTTGACTGTTTAACTACTTTTCTAAATATCACAAAACACATTATTACAGTGATAACGGATTCCTTAGTGGAGAGAGCTGCTTTTGATAAATAGCTTCATGCAAGACCAAATGTAAGGAGGAAAAATTAATCTTCTACCACCTCTAATTTTGGAGGCAATGTGGCACACTAATTTGGGGTTTGGAAGCCTCTGGATCTGTGTCTGGGTGGGGCCCTTCACTCTTTACTTGCTGACCTTGAGTCCTTAGGGCCCCTTGACCAGTCGGTGCTCCGTGGGCTGCCATGACAGTGCAATCACTGGCTATTCCAAAAAGCAGTTGGCTCCATGCCTGACCTAAACACTCCACAACACAGGCCATTGTTATTTCAACTCAAAACTGAGGGACATTATGTGTAAGTATGCTTACCGGCTCATAACTTTCAAGATAATTTTCAAGGCGCATTCAAGGATCTTGAGAGTAAAGAGGCCTTAGAAGTGCCTGATATGACCTCTTATCTGGACAGGGATCCCTTCTTGAGTACCCTTGAGTGCTGGCAAGGGTGGGGATGTATATGACAGAGAGCCTATCTTCTTTTAGGACATCTTTCCTTGTTAGAAACCTGAAAATGGTCTGTAACTTGTGCCCATGTGTCTAAGCTCTGGCCTCTGTAGCAACAGAGGCAAGTCCAGGATCTCACAATCCTTACAATATTGAAGATCCTGTCAGATTCCCATCGGCCATAAAGCCTCTTTCCAGGACTGTGATTTTGTGATTCGTAACAGGAAACATAGATTTGGCCTTCATCCCTGCTCTTGGCCCCACAGCTCCTAAACCCTAGGGGGACTTCCTAAGTCATAAAAGCAATGGGAGCATCTTTTGTTATAACATTTGGTCTTTGGTCCCAGGTGCCATAAGCTCATTCAACCACCCCTGAGTCTATGTTAATGAGGTGATTTCTGGAAAGCCCCTAGGTGACCACAGGAAGGGGGACAGTTGCCAAGGAGAAACAGCCATGCAATCAAAAGGATGGATCTTTCAGCCTCCCCCACCCTGACCTCTGGAGGAGAGAGAGGCTGGAGGTTGACCTAATCACTAATGGTCAATTATTTAATCAATCCTACATAATAAAACCTCCATAAAAAATCCCAAGTAGGGGTTCAGAGATCCTGAGATCAAGAGTTGCTTGCTTTAATTAAACTTCTGGTTTAATTAACATGTGGAGGTGCTAGGAGGGTGGTATGCCCAGAGAGGGCACGGAAGCTATGGACCCTTCCCCTATGTCCTGCCCCACATGTCTCTTCCATCTATTCTCCGCAATAAATCAACAAGAGTAAGTCAACTGTTTTTCCTGAATTCTGTGAGCCTCTTTGGCAAATTATCAAATCTGAGGAGAGGGTCATGAAAACCACTTAGAGCCAGTTATTCAGAAGCACAGGTGACAACCTGGATTTGTGACTGGTACCTGAAGCAGGGGTGGGGGTAGTCTTGTAAGACTGAGCCCTTCACCTGTGTGGTCTGCACTAACTCCAGGTAGATAGTGTCAGAACTGAGTTGTAGGCCACCTAGTTGGTGTGGGAGTATTGCTGACACATCTAGCATCAGAGAAAAGTACCGAGAGTAGAAGGCTGAGTGGAGAGCAGAGAAGAGTTTTCCTCCACAATGATGAACTGCCCCAGGGACTTCAATCATTCCTCACACTTCATGCTCTCCAAACAAGTCATTAAAACAACCTTACCAGAAACTGCACACACAGTGTGGCTTCCCTAGGAGACTCTTCCTGACACTGCTATGATTCTGCACACTTCTGGGATTGCTCATTACCTTATTGCCAGCCTTGATTTTATCCCAAAATGGTATTACCCTAGTTTGAACATCACATTTGCCTTTCAGGGACTCTGAAATGGTTCTAAAAGTAAAATCCACCTTGAAATAATGATTTACTGTGCCTGAGGGTATTCATAAGTATATATTGGGAGTTCTTAAAGTAATAAAATCAAAACCATAAAAAACAACAACACTGTTGGTTAACTTTGAAAACTATCCCAGTGGGGTAGCCTTTCTAATTATGACACAAAACCTGGAAGTCATCATAAGTCTATATAAAAATATAAATTAAACTTAAATACATAAAAACAGTAAAACTGTGCATTGAGAAAAACACCATAAATTCAAAAAGTAATAAAATGGGAAAAAATTTGCCACACATTCTGTCACAATGGCTAATTTCCCTAATGTATAAACATTCTTCTAGTAAGAGAATGACCACAATCTCTCAGAAAAATTGGCACAGGGCATGGACAGATGTTTCACAGAAAAAGAAATGCTCTTAGACATACATATGACATGAATTAGGCCAGTGCACAGGAAAATTACCATCTGACGACATGGTCACAATTTAAAACATTCCTGTCTTTGGATCTGGCAATGTCAGCATGGCTCACGTATGGATGTGGTGCTGGAAACAACCTGATGCCGGGGGTCCTGTCATCCAGACATATGGATGACACCAGCCACTGGAGGACTGAGGCAGCTTAGTGTGCATCAACGGTGTAGCTGTTCTGAGTGAGAACAGGGAAGTGCAGGACATGTGGG
Organism: Panthera tigris; assembly: GCF_018350195.1. Lineage (NCBI taxonomy): Eukaryota > Metazoa > Chordata > Mammalia > Carnivora > Felidae > Panthera > Panthera tigris. The sequence continues at coordinate 49,589,889 of NC_056662.1, read as the reverse complement.
CAGGAGGTGGTGTGTGGGACGTGCTAGAAAGATCTGAGCACATAGATGCACATGGCTTATGTGAAGTGGGGCACACCAGAGGGAACAAAATTCTTACTGTATCTCTAGTTTGACTTTTATATGTTAGGATGTGCATATGTAGTTACTTCTTTTTTAAAAAACAAAGCCTACTTTATAATCACAAAAGACACAGCAAAATGACTTGCGTACTTTGCTGGAACTAAAAATATTCCATGACTTATTTGGTGATCTTTTGGGAAACTTCCAGTTGTTGCCACTTTTTCAGATGTGAGATCACTAACCTATAAATGGACCAAATCAATTTTCACTTTTACCTTCATACACATTTGATCATGGCCTCTGGAGTTCCTTAAATATTTAACTTGTTAGATATTATAGAAGGAAAAGGCTGGGGAAACCCTGCCAAGGCAGGGATGGTGAGGTGCTGGTAGTTGGATTTTCTTGCCCTTTTCAAATGAAGGTTTCCTAGCTGTAGTCCAAATGTGGCTTTTTATTTAGGTAAAACACCTTCCCTTCTTTGTCTTTTTCTGCTTATGTCATATGCACACCTCCAGACCTCTGCCCCAGGGTTTAAATTCTGGGGAAACCACTGGGCAGAGGGTGATTAACCTTATCTTGTCAGTGGATTTTGTACTGGGGTCTTCCACCAGCCTTCTGAAGTTGGGCCAGTGACGATCAGACCACAGAATCAGGACGCTCAGAAAAGGGGGTAACTGCTCCCCCATCTCCGTGGGCACAGCACTTCAACATCAAAGGTTTTACACTTCGATCCCTCCCTGCCTCCACCCCTGGGGACGAAGGGCTCTTGGAGGTAAGGAGTAAAACTAACCTCCTGTAGCTCTCTGCAGAGCCCTTTCCCCAACACAGGCCTCCACTCATGGGCTCATTCAGTAGTCACATCGGTCCTGGTCCTGCAGTGGCCCTAAGTAGTTGAGGGGCCAGACCCTATGCTCACACCCAGTCTTTGTCTGGCATGCGACCCCTTTCCAGCTGTCCCAGATTAAAGCCAGATCCTCAGAGAACACACTGCAAGCTGGGTCACAGCATCTTCTTGAGAACTCCACACTGCACATGGCTGCGGGTCACAGTCTCAGGGAAGAGGGGAGCTCTGCTGGGAAGGCAAGGGGCTCGCCTATAACCACAGGCATGCATGATGGCCTGAGGATGCCCTCCCTATGCCCTTCTGTTGTTTTCTCCTTATGAGGCACACTGACAAGAGTTAATGTGCCACCTGTCACCTGGCATGGACAGTTCTTTGTTTCAACTATAGTAAACAGGGATCTCAGGGGCTTTTCCACCAGGGGATGAACATTGCTGATGCTCACCTAGAAGAGTGACTGGAGAAGAAACCCTTGTAAACCCTTTATTTTGAGTGGAACACATGAGGTTCAGCTTATTCCATATACCATACATTCACTGCAGAACGACTGTGGCCCCAGGGCCTATGTCTCACAGACTTCACGTCCCGATGCAAGAGGGCCCAGAGCCAGTGTCCTACAGAGGCCCCAGACAATGGGCATAGCCCTGTACCCCAGCAGAGCCTCAAGAAGGCAGTTCTGGGGATTGCAGTCCACCTGACCCACAGGGGGATGGTGTGTGTCTTCAACACTGCTCAGCTGCAAATGGCTCACGGTAGCAATACATTCACTGGGGCTCAGAACACAGCTGCTACACAAACACCCAGCACCACACAACAGAGATGTCACTCACACAGCACAGCCATAAATATTGTAAGTAGGTCATGCTCACATTCAGACCTCCTCTGAAGAGCTGGGACACACAGAGGTATTTCCCCCAGCCCTCTTCTACTCACAAGGCCAACTTCATCAGCTTGCCCCAAGCCATCCAAGAACCTGAGAAAACAGACCTCTGGATGACCTCGCATGTCCATAACCAAAGAGGAGGCCAATGCATTCAGGTCCGCCCTATTCACTGTCCCAGAGGACATGGTGGTTGCCACTTGGCCCACCCTGAAAGCAGCCAGGACAGCCTGTAAAACCTCCCCACCAAGTCTCTGGGGAGAAGGTGGAGGTCCACCCTGGGGATGAGAGGAGGGACCAGACAGGGGCAGGGAGACAAAACAAGACTCCTGTCATAGAAACACGTTACAGTCACCCAACCCTGCATACAGGGGAGGGATGGGGGATGGTGTGCCTGTGTCATACTAAACTTGACATGTGCCCTTTGCCCTGTCTGGTTTACTGCCCACCTAGGGCTGAGGCAGGAGGAGACACTAGGCCTGGTCACGTTCCAGCCCTCTGCCTGTCCAGGGGCAGGTCTGCAAGGCCAAAGGGAAAGGGGTGGCAGCCCGAGCAGTGGCTTCCTCCCAACACATCAAGGCGTTCCACACAGGTCTGTTCTCATGGAGATGGAGCCGTTCTGTAAGGATGGCTGGGGCAGCTTGGCCACTATGAGGCTGGATTCTTCTGTCTTCTCAGGGAGTCGATGTAATGAAAAATGGCCCCCAGAGCCCAGCTGGTCTCAACATTGTTGATTTTCCGAGTCAGCTTGAAAACACAAAGGAAGGCGCAGAGTGGGCATGGTTGGGAGGCTGGAAGCAGTACCCCCAGCCCTTGGGGTCATAAAGGGCACAGGAGCACCCAGAGACAGTCTTTACCTTCAGCACTTTGTTCTCTGGGAAGCCAAACTCTTGGAGCAGCAGGCTGATGTAGGTGAGGTCCATGCACAGAAAGGGGTTGCCTGGAGGATGGGTCTCCGCTGTCCTGCACACTGGGGGTGAGAGAGCCCTTTCCCAATCAGATTCCAAGTGGTTCATTCCTGGGTGGGATGGGGGGGCTCTATGCAGACTAGACTCCACCCACCCCAGGTGCCCACCCTTCACAGGGCTCTATGTTGGCCCAAGATTCTCACTGATTTAGAAAAGACTATAGCCCAGAGTGGGAAGGTGATCTGCCAAGAGCACACCAAAGGGTAGGGTCTCAAAGCTAACCAGCCTCCCCCGGGCCTGGCCTCCAAGACCAAGAGGGACTTGTGTGTCTTGTCTTGGTGTCATGGGCCTAAGGCCAAAGTCTCACAGGGCATAGCTCTGCACCTATGACTTCTAGATACCTCTCTCAGGGGTGGATCTGGGCTTTCTGGGGAATGAAAACACCAACAAATCTGGCTCAGAACATTCTACTCTTATTCTCAAGGAGGATGAACAAACCTACCGATAGCCTTCCCAGAATTCTGCTCAGAACCTTTTCCTGTTGAAAAGTCATGACAAACCTCTCTAAGTGACAAGAAAACTTGAAAAAAAAAAAAAAAGCCACTTTGAAGGGGAAGGGGAGAAAGGACTTTCTATAGAGAAACATATGAAGTTTAACTCTTTTGATCTGCAATTAACAACAACAACCAAAGAGCAGAATATTTACAGACAGCCTTCATTTCACACCCCAGCCAGCCAGATTGAGTGTGATGGACAAAGGACGAGAGGAAGGGGGACTGCTGGGTCAGTCACCTGCAAACTCAAGGGGAATAGCTCTTCACTCCCTACATGTTGGGCTCTGCTGTGCAGGGGTTGTTGGTGTGACAATTGTGAATTTGCTGGGACAGTATCAGGGGAAATCCCTGAACCGCAGTGAAGAGGTGTCAGAAACAGTGAAATCAAGGGAGTCCATTCCTAACAACCTTAGAACTAGAAATATGCCGTATCACAGCCAGGGACACTGAGGCTCCCCTCTCCCCCTGCTGTGGCCACACAGGATGTGGCTGACCTGTGGTCTGGGCCCAGCACAGTGACCCCAAGCACCCTCTCCCACCTCTGAACACTCATCTGCCTGGCTGAATCAGGAACTAAATCCAGAAGTTCTCAGTACTGCCTCACAAGCACCAAGGTACATCTGCCACACAGAGGGACTGGGTCCCTGTCTCCCGCTCTGGCTCTTCTCACCCAGGCAGTGCAGCCATCACTCACCATACTTGGCTGCGATATCAAAGTCTCCCACGACGAGGCTGCCTCCCTTCTCCACATCTGTGGGATAAGACCAAACACCTGGTCTGCACCAGCATCCCTGGAGCACCAGCATGCCCTGAGGCTGGTGCCCATGAGAGGATGATGTAAGGCGGCGTATCCAGGCTGACTGCAAGTGGGGCAGTGGCCCTCCCATGCACTGATCATTTGTCCAAAGTGACGTGGCTGGGGGTGGGTAGGTGTTCCATGCAGGACACCACATGGGGATGATTAGCACAATCATGGGGCTTAGAGGGTCCCTCAGAGGAAAGGCACCAGGATCCCTGGACCCCAGAGACTGGGCAATCTCTTAATTTTAAGTTAAAAAAAAAAATAAAAGGGAAGAATTGGATACATTTTCTCAAGCTGTGGCCCAGAGTTCAGCAATGGTATTCTGGTATCAATTTTATGAATGTGGAAAAAAAATTCTATAAAAAAAGTCAAATAGTGGTTTGCCAGGTCTTAGATCAAATGGTCAGAGAGACTTTACAGGGCTCTCCAGAAGGGAATGGCCCCAGCCTTCTGTGACATTCCTAGGGAGGGAGGCATGGCAGCTGTGTCTCCCAACTCTCAAGAATGGTGACTGTTTCTTCAACGCACCCCAAAACCTCTACTTTTCAAAGAGGAGCCTTGAGATATCCCACACACTTATGTTTCATAGGGGGCAGCTGCTCAGTGAGCTGAATTTTCCTTGACTTTGGGCATTTGCTCAGTCAGCAAATGTCACATTGAAGATGGATACCATTTCTGAAAACAGACCTAAGCAGCTCTTTCAGAGCCATGTGTGACCACAAAAGGGAGTTGGAAGAGCTTTTCTGAACAGGCCAGCATCTCCCGAGGTCACTCTGGGAGGTTGTTGGTCCCCTAGGGAAAGGGCAACCTGCAGCCAGTGATAAGGTGATGCTGGGAGGTGTCTCTTCAAGCCAGCCTAGGAGAGTGGAGTCCCCCAGTGTGCTGCCAGGCCAAATTTGTGTGTGGCAGGCCCTGAGCATCGTGATGTCCGCAGCCAGTGGCACAGTCAGGAGAGTGGGGATCAACTAACATTGCTCCAGGTATAGGGAGCCTGCAGGGGCCCTCAGTCCTGGCAGGTCAAGTGGCCATAGGGCCAGCTACCAGGAGGTAGCTTATTCTATGCCAGAGAGAGAGACCTGGGGCCTGAGCAAAGGGTGAATAGAGATCATTTTCCACCTGGACTACCCACCCTTGGGTGGTAGTGTTCCACACTGGTCCCAGGCAGCAGGTGGCTCAGGGAGCCTGGAGACGCCACAGTGCCCATAAGCTCCTGAAGCTGGTCAGTGGGCTGACCCCTCCCCATGCCAGCCTAGGTGCCAGATGGGGAAAGTTGGCCATGTAACCAAGGGCTCCCTCAGCTAGAGACCTGGGGGCCAGGCAGGAATGGCTGAGGGTCTGAGTTACACAGGTGCGTCAGTTCTGCCTTAGAGCAGAACAACTCAACAGCAAGTAACTGTTTTTGCACTGACATTGTATTACTAAGTGGCTCAAAAACCTGCTTTATTTTTGAAAAGGGGGCTTACTATTGCCTATACGGATGACAAGACACTTGCCCTCCTGTCTACTTCCAGTTGTGAGGGTCACTGATGACATGATTACTCTCTGCCGTGGGCCCTCTGCACACCTCAGCCCCACCCTTACCTATGAGGCCAACATTTGCTGCAAGGTCATAATAGTAGGAAAAAGCATAAAAATCCACATCCTTCACTTCTTCTGTTCTATGCACTTTGTTTCGAAGGATTTCCGACACTCTGCTGGCACACAGCTCATGGAGGTTCACTGCTGAGGCAAAGGAAAAGCACAAAGATAGCAGTTCGGGGGCTCAACACCTGGGCCACACAGCCTCCAGGGCTCTGTCCAGTGATTTGAGGCCCTGACCTGGAGGGTGTGGCAGGGCAAAAAGCCTGCATAGCACCTACCCTGAGTCAGGGTGCTCATCAACACCACACATATCAACAGCAAACTTTCAGGAGCCACAGTACTGTGGGCCCAGGTCAAGGGAGAGAAACCCAAAGCATGAAGGTGGCCAGAGACGGTGTGGTCCTCAACCCTGAAGGACATCAGCCCTTGGCTCAGCACACACAGCTGTCCTAATGCAGCCCAATGGGTTCAAGTTCACACTGTTTACTCTCTGCTAGCCCTTACTGAGCTCTGAACATGCAGGCTATCCCATCAGCCACTGTGGAAGTGGGACCTGCACCCTCCTTATGTCACAGATGAGGAAACTGAGGCCTAACAGGCAGCTTGCCAAGCTCACACAGCTGGCAATTAACCCCTTGCTCGGAAGAAGGACAACAGACAGCCCCAGAGGTTATCAAACGTGGATATCCCATAGCCCACCCCTGGACTCAGCTTCCCATCTCCCCCAACAGACCTGTCCATGGCCTGAAGGCAGCTCCAGCCAGTTCTCCCCTTGTCCTTGTCCGCTGGATCTCATTTCCCTCCACTGTCCCTTGTCAGGACAGCCATACTTCCACTTCCTCATTCCTTAAACACAGCAGCCATCCCAGGGCTTTTATACTTGCTGCTCCTCTGGCCTGGAGAACTGCTGCTTTAGATCATCTGTGTGCCTTATTCTCCATCTCTTTAGGTCTTGGCTCAAACACCACTCCATGAAGCCTTCCCTGGCCATCATATTTAAAACAGCTATCTTCCTCTCAGGTACCCCCTCCCCACAACCCCTTCTGTTTCTTTCTTCAAGTTACTTTCTTGTTTATCAATTCCTCTCACTGAAATGTCAGCTGTATGCCAGTGGCTGCAACAGGGCCTGACGCATAGGACGTGCATGAGCAGCTGGCTGAGTCGGTGACCTCCATGGTCAATAATAAGAAACATATATTTGGTCTTTGTTCTGGACACAGCTTCTAAAACCCTTGGGATTTCCCGAGGGATGGAGATAAAAGGAAGATCTTCTGTTACTCAGGATAAATCCGCCCCTTTTTCTCAAGTATACCTGAGTTTATGGGAATGAGTGGGCTCTTGTTGGTGGGTCCCTGAGTGGCTTCAGGATGGCAGCTGGTTGTCAGAGGAGCCAACCATGTGATTAGAGGGTTGGAACTTTCAGCCCACCCTTCAAAATTCAGGGAGGGCAGGGGGTTGGGGCTTGAGTTAATCACCAGCAGACAATGATGTAATGACCTATGCCTGTGTAGTAAAGCTTTATAGAACCCTAAACAATAGGTTCCGTGAGCTTCCTGGGTGGTGAACACATGAAGGTACTGGGAGGTGGTGTCCCCAAGGAGTGCAGGGAAGCTCCACACCCCTTCTCCAACACCCTGCCCTATACATCTCTTCCATTTGGCTGTTCCAGACTTGTGCCTTTTATAATAAAACAGTGATATTATGTAAATTGCCTTCCTGAGTTCTGTGAGCTATTCTGGCAAATTATTTGGGAGTGGTGGTGGTGGTTCGTGGGAACCCCTAATTTGTAGTCGGCTGGTCAGAAGTATAGGAGGCCCAGGACTTGCTATCTGCATCTGAAGCAGAGGGGGGTGAAGGGAGCCTTGCAGGTCTGAGCCCTTAACCTCTGCAGTCTGCACTAACTCCGGGGTGAGTCTGAACAGAATTATTCATGTGTGGAGAACTGGTGGGTGTGGGGAACTCCCTCCCCTCCCCTGCCCACATTTGGTGTCAGAAATGTGAGTAGGAATAGCTCTGTCACCAAAGACAGACAAACCTCATGCCCATTATGTCCAGCCTGGAAACAGTTCAATGTTTCTTTTAGCAAAAACTAAAGGAGCACAGAGCAACCGAAGACCACGTGGGGCAAGAGGGGTCAGGCTGGTGAGACAGCACACCCAATGTCACAGGCTGGGGGGGCTATGCCACCTGGAGCAGCCTCTCCTGTGCTCACCAGGCAGCCTGAGGTGATAGGTGGAGGGAACTGATTCCACTGAAGAAGCCATTTCTCCCTCTTTTCAGAGATAAGCTCACACTGCTACTGGGCCAACAGCCCCAACTTGGCCATTTGTCTTAAGAGTGGTGGAATGTTCAGGTCCTTCCTCACTGGAGGCTTGTTAGGAAGTGCAGTCTTTTGGAAGAAAGTATGTGGCGACAGACAAGGGAGCCTTGTGCAGAGACCCCATGGGAGCCAACAGTTCCCAGTGTGTTCTGGCGAGGGCCTCCTGCAGCCCTGACAGTTCACAGAGGTGCTTCCATTTCAAGTGAGGGCTTGTCTGTGAATGAGGCTTGGCAACAGCCTCCCTGCTTCTGAGAGGTATTCAGAAGGTACAGGAGAGAGGGAAGGCTGCGGATCTTAACCCTCATAAACCACTGATGAACAAGAACTCCACCATACCTGCCTTCTGTCCTGAAATTCTGTATGTTATTTCAGCATGTTGCCACTCTCCTGTGAAACCTGGAGACAAACAAGGGCTAACCAACTCCTTTCCATCCTCAGCTGAAATAAAGAGAAATAAGAAGAAAGGCACGTTATCACAGTAAGAATGGGGCACACATGGATTCTCCCGAGAAGAGGCCTATAACACAGAGGATTATAGGCTAGTGAGGGGAAGATTTTTATCTCTCCCTTAACTACCTAGAAGAATTTAGATAGTGTGTCTAGCCTAGAAACAGGGCTGTTACCAGAGATATTTTAATCTAAGTGACCTCTGTATGGATGGGCAAACATCTAATAACCAAACCTCTGTTCTTGTGTCCTGTGAATCACCTCCTTCCCTTTTAAAGCCCCCAGGCCCCTGGTCTATTTCTTAGCTCAGGATGACACATAGCCTCAATTGCCCAACTTGTCCTTGGTGTCATATTTCTCTGGGGCTCCCATACATTTGTAATTAAATGTTTTTCTCCTATTAATCTGTCTTATGTCAATTTAATTAATATACTAGCCAGAAGAACCTAGAAGGGCAGGAAAAATTTTTCCTCCCCAACAGTTGGGGAGCCAGCCAGGAAAAACTTCACTGGCTGCAAACTGCTTGTTCTGAGGCTGCTGCAGCTGAGAGATCCTGAGACTTCTGACAGGTGTGGCACAAGGTACGAATTTTGTCAGGCTCCTGAATCTCTGCCTGTAGGGTCCAGTGGAAATGAGTGGTGAAAATCTACCCCCACCCTTCTAAATTTAGATTAGCAGGAGAAAATATTTGTACAAGTTCCTTGGGTATGGTGACTCTGGTAAAGATTTATTATTAACACTCTTGACTTTTTTATTGATCCTTTTTGTTGCAGAGATGGTCACTGCTTTTCTCTGGTCTGTCATCATTTGTCATAAGAAGGAAGACCACAGGGTAGAACGCAAGCCTAGGTCCTATAAGCCTGCTGAGTTCACAGTTCCCACCAGACTAGTGTCTGTTTAGACAAATGTTGCTGTGGGTCAATATGCACATGAGGTAAAGGAAGTTGCTAGGGGACATCTTGGAAGCCAAAGCCACAAAACAGGTAGGCATGGGTCAAGCACTTAAAAGCTGTCAGAGTGCTCCCTGTCTAACCCAAAGACTCCTGTGTTAGGATGAGTTAGTCACAAAACAGGCCAGACTGACACTAGGTCACCTGTGAACCTTGAGAAAACTGCCATACGAGGTACTCTGTAAAACACTTCACAATCTCTAACCCAGCAACACATCCCTCAGGTACAATTTGGCTGAGACACCAAAGGCTCAGCTAAAGCTGTTAATGTGCCTATAAGGGGCTTTCCTTTCATTTTGTTTATGTATTGAGAGCTTGTCTTTATGACCAGTGAGAATATTCTCTCTGTATACATCACATGCATCTCGGTGGCTAGCTGAGTAGTCTGTGGTTCTGAGACTTTAAGTCACAAGAAGCACTCTTTGTCTGACCAGGCCAGCTCTCAGGAGAGTTTGTCACAGGGGTCCTGGTCCATATGGGGTTTTTGTCATCTCAACCTTCACTGTTTTGTCAGTGCCGAAAAAGTCCCATTTTAGCAGCGCCTACCTGGTATCTGATTAGCAGGTGTGTGACTGGAGGTGCCTCATGTTCTCATGGGGAACTGGAAAGTGTTTTCATGACACCATTCTTACTGCTTGCAACAACAAAAGGCTTTACTTTCTTAGACTATTTCTGGGAGTAAACTTTCTGGATCTTATAAGGGCCCATCATCTTTTGGGACACTTCTTGTGTTCATGGTTAAGCCATAGAAAGGCTTATTGGTTTGAGTCACTATTGAGATTAATATAAAAATCCTGCTCACCAATGGCCAATGAATCCTTTGAATTGATAATATTTGAAAGAAAGAAAAATATTTTTGAGAGTTCTCAATTATTATCCTAAATAATTGTCTTATTGGTACCTATAGAAAGACCAAGTTAAAAAAAAAAACAGACACGAAGAAATGTAACAGCTAAGCTTTAGGGACTCCTTTAATAAGATGGGGCAGGGGGAAGAAAGGAAATTAGACTTAAAACAAAAATGAAAGTCCCCATCCAACATAAATTTCTTAAAATCTGGCCCTGTCTCCTCAGCAACTTCCCTTAACTCCCAAACTCGTCCACCTTCCCCAGAAAATCCCTTAAACACTGAACTGCTTACTTTAGCTTCCCTTTCCCTACAAGATTTACAGAGAGCACTCTGGCCTGATCTCTACGCCCAGGGTATACAAGTTACTCATATAAATACTAAAAGCCAAAAAACAAATTTAACAGTAGCACCCAAGGTAGACAATAAGGCTTAGAGAGAAAGCTCCTTGCTATAATCAGGCTCTGCTAGCTTTAGGTCTTCCTGTGCAATGTCCTTTACAGCTACATCCTAGATTCCCACCCAAATAATTCACATGCCCTAGATAGCAGATTTTTAAAATTATAAAGCCCTTAAAGGGCCTTAAAAGTCTTGACTTTCATTGGATTCTACCAAATTAAAAGAAAATCCCAGATTAATGTCCATTTACAACCCTACTCATAGGGATCTTGTTTGGGTGCTAAGGGGCATTCTTCCCATCATGGTTATATTGTAGTTATCAGACAAGCCAGATAGCTCCCTGAAAGTCCCCGCCCCCACCCAAGGAAACAGATGACTAGCATTTCTCCTAGGACCTCCTATAAATGATCAGCTGAAGGCTGATGTTAGGGGCTGATAGGCTTTTCTTCCTAAGATGAAGGTCCAAGGTTGAAATGTGCACTCAGAAAGGAGGCCTTTGTTAAAATACTATATATAGACTTTACAAAGGCATACTGCATTAATCCCGGAAAACATCTGCTGTTTGTCCAGACTGAAAATTGCCAAGACATTTAAAAGATTTTTTTAAATAGCTCTGTGGCTGGAGACCGGCCAGACTGGAAAATGATATTCAGAGACTGATAGGATTTTTTAGGTCTTTTCCTCTAAGCTAAAATGAAACTATGTTCTCAGAGGAAAAGAAAAATCTTCTGAAGCCTCTATAAAAAGTTTTATTACTAAAACACTACAAAGCTCTTATATATATATATATATATGTTTATATATATAAACATATATATATGTATATATATGTATATATATATGTATATATATAATAAACATATTAATATAGTTGGATGGGTGGATCAAACTATGATATCATTTAAGCTGCAACCCAATTCTTTTAAAGAATTGAGAACTGTCCTTGTCTTACAAATCTTTGCAAAACTAACAGTGCAGCTTTACAGGCAGCTCAAAGCTCACCTGTTCTTTTTCACCAATCCTCTCCCCCTCAATTTATCATCAACATGCATTCTTCCTTGTGCCTTTGAAATTGAAATGTTAAAGTACAAAATTCAGGGAGGTAAAACAAAAAAGGGAATGGTCACTTGGAACTTGGGCTCATAGGAAATTTTAAGTGTATGGAAACTGTAAGGTCTCAGTTTGCATCTGTTGATATGTTTATGTATTGTATATGTATGTGTTGTAATTGGGTGATATCTTCTATGTCCAAATGGTGTCAACAAAACTAATTTGTAAGAGAGCTCTATTTAATTGGCTTAAAGAAATGAAGTGTTTACATAAATTGAATTCTCAAAAATATGCAGAAACTAGGGATGCCTGGCTGGCTTAGTTAGTGGAGCATGTGACTCTTGATCTCAGGGTCATGGGTTAGAGCCCACATTGGGCATAGAATTTACTTAAAAAAAATTAAGGAATAAAATACTTTATTCTTTTTTTTTTTTTTTTTTTTTTGAGAGAGAGAGAGAGAGAAAACAAGCATGCACACTTGCGAGAGGAGGAGGGGCAGAGGGAGAGAGAGAAAGAATCTTAAGCAGGCTCCAGGCTCAGCACAAAGCCAGATGCAGGGCTTGATCCCATGACCCTGGAATCATGACCTGAGCTGAAATCAAGTCAGTCACTCAACTGACTGAGCCACCCAGGCACCCCAAAGACAAAATCTTTAAAAAAAAAAAAAAACTAACCCAAATGTTTTCAAGTTAATGTGATCTAGTATTAACCTTTAGTAAATAAAAACTAGTTTAAGTTTGTTGATTAAAACAGGCAGGTCTTCAGAAGTTAATCAGTATGGCAGAGTGCCTGGGTGGCTCAGTGGTTGAGTGTCTGACTCAACTCTTGATTTCAGCTCAGGTTACAATCTCAGGATTGTGGGACTGAGCCCATGCTGAGCATGGAAAACTGCTCAAGCTTCTCTCTCTTCCTCTCAAATTAAAAAAAAAAAAGTTACTAGTATGAAATATGAATATCACTATGAATAGCACTATATCACTTTTATTCCACCTTGGTTTACTTAAGGTCAAATAAGCTCATGCCATCTTTTACAAAAATCTATCAGCCAGAAAAATAGCTTGGGATGATGGCTGACTTTGTCTAAGGTCTCATAAAGCAGTCTAAACACAGTTGTTAAGAACAAGTAAATTAAATAGATACAAGTAGTATATGAGATTTTTAGGTGAACTTTTCTGCAATAATTATGTTTTATGGTATGTGTACTTAAAAAATTTTCCCAAATCTTTTGGATAAGCTAAAGCTTTAAACTTTTGCTAAATGATGATTTAAGTTAAATTCACTGACTATCCAGACCATTTCTAATTAAGAGAAAATACTGGAACATTAATTACTGAACATAGATTTAGACACTTTTATTTCCTTTTACAGAAGAACTAAAAGGTATTTGGATCATGAGTAAACATATCTTATGCCATACTGAAAAAAAAAATTGTGCTATGAGGAAGCATATGTCTCTAAGAATTATTGTTTATTTATTTGGGGGGGGAGGGGCAGAGAGAGAGGGAGACACAGAATGTGAAGCAGGCTCCAGCACAGAGCTGTCAGCACAGAGCCTGATGTAGGGCTCAAATTCACAAATGGTGAGATCATGACTTGAGCCAAAGTTGGAAGCTTAACCCACTGAGCCACCCAGGCACCCCTAGAAATTATTAAATGTATTCATGTTTGCCAATCTAAACAATGCTGGTGTGACGTAGTTTACAACTGTTAACTTCTTAGGTGTTCTAAGAGTTAATTCTAATTAATATATGTAACTAAAATTACTAGCAATAATAAGGGAAACAACTCTGTATGCAAAGACAGTAAAATGTGCTTTCAGTAAGAAGAGGTATGAGGTATGAAGATGCATTTTTGTTAAGGAGAAAGAAAGTAAATTTGATCCAGGTAAAACTGGTTATTTCCAAATGGGCAGGAGAAGAATAAAGACCAATTAAATGGAAAGCTGGAAAGATAAAATCTTACCTTGTGTGGTTAAGTTGGCTAAAACTGAATGAATTTATTTAGGTTATAAAATGAAGCTTTAAAATCAGTAGTGTACTTATATGAAACCAAAATTGAATGTTCTTTCACCTACTAAAAGGACAAAGTTTTCTGGGACTAGTAACTGGCCTGTTCCTGATAAGACCGTGAAAGGCTTTTTGTTACCTTTTAAGTAACCAGCCTACAAAAACAAAGATTATGTTTTATCAAAAAATTTTGTTTTATCAGGTCTTTGACCAGTTTTGCTCACAACTATGTAACCTTCTGTTTTGCCCTCCCAAAGGATTTTACCTTTGTCACTTTGGTTAAACAGATAAGTAATGTTTCATAGTGATCAGTAATTTGTATTCATCAAGTGTACAAATCTTGTGGGTTTTTTTGACAAATTTCCAAAATCAAATTCTAAATGAATTCTTTTTTGACCTCCAACTAAGTTTGAGATTTTTAAGAGGGCAAGGATAACATCTCAAAATATACGCTCTCTCTATAAAAAGAGATGTTACACTGAGTTTATTTGTTATGTTAAATTACCTGGGAAGCATGTCAGATAAGTGATGATAAGCCTTCTTAGATTATAACATATGAGTAAATGTTACTAACATACATATTATAGAAATTGTTAAGAAATTCCTAAAATTCTGGTATGTCCTGGTATAATGTTGTGTCATAATTCTGTTACCTTAAAATATTGCACACCACAGAAATAACCAGACCTCTTTGCCAATTCCACTACCATGAACTCTCATCAGATCTTTGACAATGGGTATTTTAATAGTCACTTACAGTTACTATTTTTACTCTTGCAAAAGTGTTCCTACAAAAGGAGCATTCAAGAAAAGGACTTTTGACAAGTCCAGGTTTCTGATAACTTTATGATCATAAAACCGGGCTGGGTAAGAATTTCGAGAGCTAAAGAGAAAACGGGATTTAAGGGAAACAAGTACTAATTACATGGAACTGAATAAACTGAGGAGAATTATAATTTTTATGAGTTTTTGTTTGAAATATTGCCTGTTCTGTTATGTTTTTCCAGATTTAGAAAAAAATTTTTTAAAATATATTTATTTATTTTGAGAGAGAGCGCGCAAATCAGGGAGGAGCAGAGAGAGGGAGACAGAGAATCCGTTGCAGGGCTCAAAACTCAAACCATGAGATCAAGACCTGAGCTGAAACCAAGAGCTGGCTGCTTAACCAAATGAGCCACTCAGGTGCCCTTGTTTTTCCAAATTTAAGGAAACATTTTTTCTCTTTTTTCTTAAGCTATTAACAACTTGGTAAGATATACCTTTGTGAACAAAGATGAAACAATTACTTTTTCTCCCTATGTGATACTTCCAGAATTTGGAAACTTACTGAATATGCTTATTTTCATGGCAATATAGTTACGTGTCTAAGTTCAGTAAGAATCCATTCTCCTGGGTCTCCAGAACACAACTGGAAACACTGGCTATATTACCAAGGTTTTTACTAGAATGTCATATTTGAGAAGGATGTGTGTAAGCTCAGACATGATCAGACAATTTTAAGGAACTAAGGCTGGTGTTATGAAGCCAATGAAGCACCTTGAAAAAACTGGCCTGATTTCTTGCTTGAAGGGTTCCTAGCATGCTTACAGGTGAGTAAATGTTTTCTGGCAGGTGCAGGAACCTCATGATATTTTAGACACCTCAAGAAAAGAGGAATTCACCTAAACTATAGGTATTGCAGGTTAAGTCTGATGGCCTTGGCTTGATGGTTCTAGCTTCAAGAGGCCATTTTAAAAACTTCAATTTGAGATTCCTTATGAAAGTTCCAGCAAAGAGGATTAAAAGAGCCTATATGATGGTCAATCCCTATTCTTGCTGCACTTATGCAAGTAATCAGACCAAATTTATTGAAACTAAACTTAATCTGCAAACAAATTAGTCTTACTGCGTTTATCTCTGGTAGAAATGAGGTGGCTAGTAGAAACCACAGTATACACTTCTACTCCTGCTGTCTCTGGGGTTTTATCTTCTGCCTATAAGCTGGACTGGAGCCTCATTATTCTACTCTTCTCGGATAGCTGGCTATAACTCTCCAAACTAACATTTCCAGTTTTTCTCCTACACCTCTGACTTGGAATCATTGAGAGCTAAATTGCCCTTTTTTGAAGCCATTAAACCTAGACTGGACAATTGGATATAAATTTCAGAGAATCATCACAACAGCTCACATATGGATAATCTTCATGCCGGCTGCTATGTGGAGCACTCAGAAAGATCACCAAAGACATTCAAACTACAACAGGAAAACCTATCAGTTTGCCGCTGTCTGCCCTCAGTCTGTCTGAAGGTGCTTCAAGCTGAACATCTAGAAAGCTTCTCAAATGGCTGCCTTCAGAACAGAAACTAGGATTACAATCTGCCAGTCATTAACCACTATGTTTATTTCCACAGAAATGTATTTTACTTAAACACCTGATTTCCGGCACCACAGGCCTAACTTTGGGTACCCACCTGCATCACTGCCTCCTGAAATGAGACACAACTATCTAACTGAACCCATCCGTTATCAGGACTAAGAGCCTGGTTCAGTGATATGGAACAATCTACTAGCTTGAGTTCTGGACTGTGAAACTTCTTAGAAAAATTTCAAAGGTAGGACTAACAGGGAGTTGAACAGATGACCCCAAAATATGCCACTTTGGCATGTGGAATGTTTTGAGCTAAAGATAATCAAGACTCAGAAGATTCAAGAAAAACTTTTACCTTTCTCTTAAATACTAAAAGAATTTAGATAGGGGGTCTAGCCCAGAAAGAGAGCTGTTACCAGAGTTAAGTTAAGAATGACCTCCGTATGGGAGGGCAAACACATCTAATGACCCAACATCTGTTCTTCCTATTGTCTTGTGAATGCCCATCCCCCTCACCTTTTTAAACTGTACTTTTATTATTTTATTATTAAGTAATCCACTTCTGTGACTGTCATGAAACCCAGGCGGGGTTAACAGTAATGAGTCCTAGAGGTAACTACACCCAACTATGGACTTTCTGGGTATAAGCACTATCTTCCCTCTCTACCTCAGCTGAAAACCCAGACTCATGAGGCCTTAATCCCAGCCTCCCTATTCTTGGAAGATGCCAAAGCCAACTATATAGCAGGTTTTTCAGAGAAGATGACTTTGTCTTCCCAGAAGACAAATGCTCTAGTTTGCTTTATGAGGCAGATAGTAACCCCCAAGCCCCAAACCCCAAACAAGTTGGGACCTGCACAGACCTCACTGTGCCCTCTTCCCCTTTAAGGCCCTAGACCTCTATCCTATTCCTTAGCTCAGAATGGCACGTAAGCCTCAATTGCCTGACTTGTCCTTGGGTATCATATTTTTATGGAGTTCTGTGCATACATAATTAAATTTTTCTCCTATTAATCTATCTTATGTCAATTTAATTAATAGACCAAAAGAAAAAATTTTCCTCCCTAATACTAGTAATGGAGGCATCGGAGAGCTAAAGGAACAGGCTTCTTTTTGCCAGATTAGACCTGACCTGTGGAAGGATTCCAGGTCAACTAGGGGAGGCAAAGACTTTTTCTATCACAGAAGTTGCAGCAAAATCTCATCAGTTCTAGAAACATAGCCACCACAAGCTTACATGCACTGAGGGGCTTCAAGGTTCCAGGCATTGGGTCAAGTGCTATTCAGTCAATTTGTCACAACCATCTTAAAAAAAGGGGAGCCAACACTACTTGATTTTATGAACAAATGAGGCAGCGAGTAACCTGGCAGGGCCAAGACAATGCTATCATGCCATGCATCTGTGTTGCCCCACAAGACAAAACCTGAGGCCCCACAAATTGCAAAGGAAGCATGGTGGTTGGCCTCCAAGGCTGGCCCCACGATGCCACCCCTCAAGGATGTGCATGCTGAGAAGTGAGTCCCTATGTCTGCCCTTGATTCTGGCCTGGGGCTGCTTTCACCATGGAATGTGCAGGATATGATGGCATGTGACTTCAGGGCATTTTCCTTCCTGATCTGCCAGGGAGAAATGCAGGCTGCTCTGCTGGGGGTGGGCCACATGGAGGAGCACTGAGTTGCAAGACATTCACCCAGACACCCCAGGTGTCACCACACAACACCCTAGGGATCCTAGAAGAGGCTGCCCAGCTCAAGCCTGTGCAATCACGAGATACAACAATGACTGCTTTTTGCTTGTTTAACCAGTTTGGTGTGTACTTGTGCAGCAACAGATAACACAATATGGAGATGACTCCTCTGGGGCAGGAGCTGTCCACACCCTTCATGGCAGGTGTTACAGTCCTATGTGTCCCAAGTGGGCACTTCATGCAGATGACAGGACTCCAAGGCTA
Organism: Panthera tigris; assembly: GCF_018350195.1. NCBI lineage: Eukaryota > Metazoa > Chordata > Mammalia > Carnivora > Felidae > Panthera > Panthera tigris. The sequence goes on along the minus strand of NC_056662.1, from coordinate 49,571,945 downwards.
GCCATGGACAAGGCTACCTGCCTTCTTCTTCTTGGCTAAATAGGTGTTTTCTGGTCCCAGAACAAAGTCTGCAGGTATGCCTGAGACATGGACATGTTTCTGGTTTGCAGCAAAGGGGATAGATGCCATAATAAGGTTGAACACTAGGATTTGAAATAAGTGAACTGAAATAAGATGTATGTGAAAAACAAAAATTCCTGCTGAACATTACCACCTGTCAGAACAACCAGGCCCTTAGAAGAAGTGCAGAGAAGTGCTAGGCCTATGGAGGGGAGCGGGTGTGGAGCAGGGAGTGGCAGGGCTGAGGGAAGGGCTTGTGGCTGGAACACAGGTGTGCACTCACACACACACTTCTGGACCAGAGGCATGGGTCAAGGCCTTTGGGCCTTGATCGATGCCATCAGTAAAGAGAGGCCAATGCCAGCATCAGATTAGTGCCCCCCAAATCGGGAAACTCCTAAGTGTCTCCTAAGTGATCTCCTAAGACCTCATAAGAGTTCATGTATCCTGGTGGCCAGCACCAGGCTTCTCCTCAGCCAGGCCAGTCAGAGAAGATCAGAAAAGGCCTGGGAGGAAACATCCTGACCTGACATAGGCTCCATCTCTAGTCCAATGCCATGTCTACAGGAAGGGCCAAGCCCATGTTTAATGATCCTTCACAGAGCAAGAGAAGATGGAGGGACATTCTCATAAGACTAGAATTGCTGTGAATAAGGGAATTCAACCCCAGCTCCAAGGCAGCAGCCTCAGAATCACCTCCTCATGGTCCCTCCTGTACTGTCATGAAGAATAATGTTCCCTCCAGATCCTTAAAAACCAGTCCATTCCAAACACAGGTGATGATTATACAGTTTCTTGGCTAAAATCCCCCAGCTCAGTGTTTGAGAAATAACTTCACTAGCATCTCTTCCTTTTGAAAAATAACTTAGCAGGTACACAGCTAAAACACATCACCATTCATCACCATCAGAGTGCCCACTGACAAGATGTGGGGTGCGTCCCTCCATATGCATCCCTCCTGGGCTCTCCCAGTCCCCCAGGGCCCAGCGGGCTACTATGAGGGTGGAGGGTGGGAGCACCTTTCCTGAAGGGCCCCTGAAGGCTGCTGAGCAAGGAGGGCTCTGAATTCTCATTCCACTCACCAGGTTTCCCCTCCATGCCACCCAGAATTGCTAGCCGTGCCGACATCAATCCGAGGCCCAGGTAGCTGTGGAAAGACAATCCTAGGTGAGGGACTGGCCTGCCAGAGGAAGCGCTCGGTGCCATCTTCAACTCCACCTCCAGTATGGTCACCCGGCCTGGATCCAAAATAAATGGGAGAGGGAGGAAACCTGTGCCGAGGCAGCAGATTTTCTGCTTCTAGAAGCCTCTCTTTGTGGAGTTCAGGCCATTCAGTTCAACAAATGAAAGCCTATTAATTGACAAGAGCTTGCTTAGGAGCTGCGGGCACCAGTGAACAACACAGATGCGCCTTGATCTTTATGGAGCACATGTGCTTTATGCCAATAATCTACTAAAGGTGCCACGTAGTAAATAGATGGCTGAGAAAATTCCTGCACAATCCATGGGCTCTTCCCACCTTTTGGAAACCTCTTCCAAAGCAGAGGAGAATAAGCACAAAAAAGAGAAATGTGATTTTACTGTAGGTGAATTGAAAAATGAAGCAGGGAGAAGGCAGGAGAAGGGAGGAATAGCAGGGAGGAAGAAGAGGAGGAGGAGGGAGAGCCTCCAGTGGGGCATCCAGCAGAGGGGTTTCTGGGGCCTGGCCTGTTTGTGACCGGGTGCTCTGGCCACTGCACAGGGCTGGCTGAGTCATACTCCTGGACAGGCAACCCCTCCGCCCCCACTCCCAAAACAAACCTGTAGGAATAGAGCTTGTAGGTCCGATTAAACATCTGGAGTGACGTCAGGTAGCCAGGCGGGGAGGTCTGGAGGGTGTCCTGAGGAAGAATGTGAGGATCACTATCCTTCCTGCTGGTCTTTCATTTGAAAAGACCAGGGTATATGGAAACCAATTTTACAATAAATTTCATATTAAAAAAATAATAAATACATATCCAAAAAAAGAAAAGAAAAAGAAAAAGACCAGGGTATTCACAGATGTATTCAATTAAATTAGTTTTTTGTTAAGTCACATGTTATGAAAGAGTCTGGAACAAGCAAATGAAAAATAAAATGTCCAAAATGAAAAACTATGTTTTTCCTCCTTATAAGCAATATTTACCATTTTGACAAATATGGCCCAATCAAGACAATTATGAGTAAATTTAAATGTTCTTCCACCGAAAACTAAGAATAATAATAAAGCGGTTGGTGAGGAAGGCACTGTAGTTAACTATGGTCTTGACTGAGAGCATTTTTATCTCCTTTACAAGGTCTATCACACAGGGCTTGAGCTCTCTCAAGCTCTACTGGCCCCTTAACTAATAGCCCCTTTTCTGGCTGCCCTGGTGGGGAAGGGGAGCATCTCACATCTTATGGCCCAAAGGGTTCCAGGTAGCATCTAATTTATTATCCCATTGAAGACCAAATTTCCATTTTTTTCCCCTGGGCAGAGTTAAAATCAAGTGAAGAAGCATTAACTGTGAATGCTTCAGGACAGGAACTGACTACACAGGCCCAGAGGCTCCAGTTCTATGGGCCTCCCCTAAGGGGCTGCAACTCTTGGGGACAGGCAGCCTTGGGGGGGGGGGTAGGGGCCACAGTGGGGTGACAGAGACCAGTTACCTCGACTCTTGGAAGGAAGGTGATCTGAGTGGACCCTCCACCCAAATCCAGCATGCCCACACTGCTCCTTCCTGGGGTTTTCAAACTGCCTGGAGCACAGTGAATAGAAACCAAAATAGCACTGTCACGTTAGTAATTAGACCAGAACAGCCAAAAAAGTAAAAAGAGTTTAGGAGCCAGGCCCCTCAGTGAAAAGAAGAACAGAGAAACAGCTGTATTTAACAATCTCTATGGAAGGATGCACTACATGTTTCAGGGACATGAACGTGGCTCCACTGGCTGTGGCTTTAACAATACAGGATGACACTGATCTTCAGCAGAGAAGTGGGGCCTGCCCTTATCTACTGCTCACCCCTCAGAGACAGACTTCCATGATGTCCCTTTATGCCCAGAGGCATGCCTTCCCCTAACTCAGCACTCCCAATCTGGCCCCTAACATGGCTCTCCACCCCAAGGGGCAAATTCTGCCACAAAGCTTCTTTCTTTTTCATATATGCATCACACACGCTAGTCTTTGCCATAATTACAATAAAGAGACAAAAATCAACATGTACTGAGAATAATCTAAGAATAACAACAACTTGCCACCTCGATCCAAGAACTAATGTTTTTGTTCCCTGTTCTGTCTACAGCACAGGAATTCAATTCTAAGGTGATGAGCATACGCCACATTTACTATGTGAAAGCATGACTGGTTTTATACATGACTTCCCTAAGAAATGAGAGGACAGGGTCCCAGGCAGGTATGGCTCCAGGACAAGAGGCTGGAGCCATGCTGGTGAAAACCAAGCGTACAGAGAAGCTGCTTTTCCTAGCATTTTTATCTGCAAGTTCCATGCTTGCCCTGATGAGCCCCCAACCCATCCCAACACCCTACTTTGGGTAGCAACACTGGGGAACCCTAAGGGGTTAAAGACTAGAAATGAGGCTGCTGCTGTCAAGAATGGCATCTGCGGACTGTCAGCTTCTGGCGGGTGGGGAGGAATGTACCTGTTAGGAAGTTGACGGTGATCCACGCTGAAACACCTATAAGAGAGGGTCACAGACAGCATGTGAATAACCTCAGATGCTGTAAACAACACATGCACTCAACTGACCACTTTCAGATTCCAGGAGCTGGAAGTGAGCACCCATCACTCCTCAGCCTCCAGACCAACTACAGGAAGAGGAATCAGTCATCAAGTCACCAACAGCTTCTGGAAGACTGTTCTAGAAGACACCACACTAAAACAATAAATACTCTGTCAAATGTTGTATCTCTCCCTCCTATTCTTTATCATCAGTTTCCACTTTTTGGAAGAGAACCAAATGTTGCTCTCCCCTCCCCTGGTCATATTTAAAATCAGGGGCTGGTGAGGAACCTGACCTTTTCTCTTTTAGCAATAACAATGTAACAGCAAACTTCTAAATAGGGTAGCAAGTGGGGATTCTCTCTAAATGTTCTTAAAACTGAAGAGGATTTGTTTTCAGAAACTTCATCTGTGCCAAGTTTGGAGCTGGTCAAGATGAGAACCCATCTCTAACACTGGCCCACAAAGATCCTCTGAGACAGTAGAACTGTGAATTGAGTGGGACTGCCATTTTTGTTTGCCTGTGTCTGACCAAGGAGAAAGCTCCCACTCGGAAGCCAACAGCAGCCCTGCATACAGCCTGTCTCGAGGGACAGAGAGCTTGGGAGACCCTACCTTCATCCGTTCCATTCATGATGGAAACACAGTCATCTCCCACAAGGAAAGGCGATGCCTTAAACACTTCTTTCACCTAAATGTAAAGAGACATGTCTTTATCCTTCAGAATCTAGACTCAAAGTTCCCAAATATGCTGTGTTTTCAGCAGGTGGTGACAAAACAGCAAAGGATGGCAGCTGTTGCTGTGAAGTAACAAAACTCTTGTTTTAAATTTCTCTAATCCTCGGCAAGTGGTATCCTCCTTAATCTATTCTCTGGGCTGGCAGAGGCTACCCTGAAGAGCCCTGTCTTCAAGCCACTTTGGGCTAGAATTGCTCAGGGGCATCCTGAGCCTACTGGGCCCCCAAACACTGCCCAGCTTTAGGACTAGAGATGAGGGGCGAGAAACCCCTCAAGGCAGAGTTTAGCTTGGGACTCAGGAGACAGTCCCACAGAGGGAAGGTGAAGGCAGAGGAGCAGCTGCATTTGGGTGTATTTCCTTTTTTTTTTTTTTTTTTTACCAAGTATTGACACACAGAAACTTCAGTACTCTGCACATTCCAACTGCACTTGTGGCCCACCATCTGACTTGAGCATGCAAGGTAATTTTTATAAGGGACTTTGAAAAATGTGCAAAAATTCATTATTTAGCAGTTGCACAGTTTAGAAACAGTACAGAGGATGAGGGGACCATATTGTTGAGAGCAGTTTCCCTAATGTGCCTGACAATAAGAACCATTCAGGCACCTGTTAGAGATAGGGTCCAGAGCCCCTTTACAGGGCTGCCGCTGGTTCTGGGGACAATCCTGGCCGTTTGAGAAACGAACAGGGCCGGAGAAGGCTAAAGGCCTCCTCAGCAGTTACATCTGTGGATCAGACCAAGAGGGATACTAGCAGTTTCCATGAGAACAAGCAGGCTGGAGATGAAATGTCAGGAACTCGGCTTCCACAGCCCTCTACAAGGAACAAGTCTGCATGGAAGGAAGCCCTTCAAAAGGCTTCAGTGTATTTTTAAAACAAAGTTGCTGTTATCACAACAGATTCATTCTAGAAAACACAAACAGCTAAAAGTGATGCTGTTAACATTTTGATGTGTTTTCCTCCTCAAGAAGCTTCTACATAGCCCGTCTGACTGCTTGGACAATGGCTGAATATTTGGTGTTTCCAGATATCATAAGCTATGCACCTCCGCCCCCCCTGCCCCCAGGGGTAAATGGATAAGATCACCTTTTGCAGTAACTTCTGAGCCTTTTCTCCTGGTAATAGACGTAAGCCAGCTGTGGCCTTGAGAACCAAGGGGGTAGCCTTCCAGAAGTCAAAAGGAACGTCTTTTTTAGCAACATCCAGTAATTCCTGAATTCCCGAAGTACTCTGTGAAGGTGGTAAAAGTAAAGTAGAATCTGTCAAAGATCAGCATACAGGGTCACAGATGCTCCCCCAACCCTTTTGGTTTTATTAACTCATAAATACATTTTCTTCTAATTTTCCAAATTGGCAGAAAATGACTTAAGTGGTGCTGGTGGGTGTGAGGGGCAACAGGGACCAAGTGAGTACAGAGAAACACCCTTGGCAGTGGAGCATGGTGGGAAAAGGACACACACAAGAGGGGTCTTGCTGTTCTATACTCTGGCAACCAAAATCCCACCCAGCCCCCATCACCAACCCCCAGTGGGTGACCTCAGATGAGCTGTGATTCTCCTGGACATCATGAATGAAATCTGGGGTCTCTCATGGTGCTAAAATCCCATGAATAATTACACAGAGGAATCATTTACACCTGCCAGAATGCTTGAGGTCCAAAAGTTGGCTAGGGCCCTGTGTCAGTGCATAGGTGGCAAAACAACTTTGGTAAAGTATTTCTGGGCATTATCAATAGGTACAATGCTGTGGGGTGGTGTGGGGCAATTTGACAATGTCTGTCCAAGAAAACATACATTCCTTTTACTCAGAAATCCCATTGTAAGAATTCATCTGAGATAAATGCCCTTGAATGTGTGGGTAATGAAGTTCATATAAGGTGACAAACTGCAGCCTTATACCGTTAAGAGTAAAGTGCTAGACGTTATCCAAATGTCTTTCAGGAGGGGACTGGTTCTGTAATTTAATGTGCCCGCACATACTGCAATATCATTGCCAGAAAAATCAAGGAAGCTCTTCATATCCTGATAGTAAATGTTCTCCATGTTATACTGCTGAGGGACAAAAACAAAGTATGTAACAATGTGAATGCCATTCTATTGTAAAAATAGGGGAGGGGGAAGAATATAGATGTATTTGCTCATGGGTATATCACCTAGCCCTTGAAGGACACATAAGAAACCAGGGACACCAGCTCTCCTGGAGGGGACTAGAGAGGGAGGAGAGTTCTCATTGTCCGCCCTGTGAAGCTGTGAAATATGTCCCACTTGAATGTGTACTGCCTACTAAAACAAATAAGAGTTTAAAAGTCCTATAAGTTTATTCTAAAGACACCTAATTTAATCATGTGTAACCTTATGGTTACTCTAGCATCACTCATTTCAGTTTTGTTTTCAATTTTAACCAAGCCACAGGAAAGCAGGGTGTGACTTCACTGAGATCAAGAGACACTTGTGGGCAAAAATGATACATCAGTTTTTAAGACATATTTGAGCCAAAAGGCATGTATAGGTATATCACTAACTAGTCCGTTTCATCAGTGCTTTAGTGGAAATACAGGTGTCCAGTATTAGTGCAGCTATAAGCTTTAAGGACTCAAAAAATATAAAAGCTACAAGCTTACAAAAATCATTGTTTGACAGTTTAAATAAATCTTTCACACTTACTTGGTTTTGTGGACTTTACATAATACATTTTTAACTTCAATTTTTTGTGTTAGTCAACTTTTGTCACCCTCAATCAGAGGAACTGAAACAAAAACAAACTCTCAAATAATGCTTTTTTTTTAAAGCAATTTTTTTAAATGTTTATTTTTGAAAGAGAGAGAAACAGAGCACAAGCAGGGGAGGGTCAGAGAGAGAGGGAGACACAGAATCCAAAGCAGGCTCTCGGCTCTCAACTGTCAGCAGAGCGGGGCTTGAACCCAAGAACTGTGAGATCATGGCCTGAGCCAAAGTTGGACACTCAACCAACTGAGCCACCCAGGCGCCCCTCAAATAATGCTTTTTGTCAAGTTTGTAGGCTTTGTGTTTTTGAACCACACTAAGACTTCTGGGTGGCATGTGTGTTGGCTGGGGGAAGGCCCTAGGGTGGGGGCAGCGGCCCTCCTTGAGCCTCACGTGCAGTACCAGTTTCCTCCAACTGATCATTCTAAACAGCAGGAGATCTCCCAGGTTAGTACTGTCAGAGATGCTTTTCTCTGTGAAGAAGGCCTACTGCACTCAACAGAAAGGGAGCTGGCTTTAACAGATTACACAGTTGGAAGACAAATGTGAAGAACAACAGATGTGAGAGAAAATAATTACCTTTTCAACATCATCAGCGTAAGCAGAAAGACCTGGCTTCAGTGCTTTGAAGGTCTCATGGGTCAAAGTGGGAGTTTCTAAGGGGGAAACATGTTTAAAAAGGTACACGACAAATATATACATGAATATATAAATATATACAACAATGGCTTGCTGCCCTTTTCAAAGCAGATGACTGAAATCAGACCAATCCCAGGGTGACTGGGATGCTGCCTCTTTAGTTCAGATAAAAAAGATGAATGTTAACACCTGAGGCTTTGGTCAGAACTTTTTTTTTTTTTTTAGTCAACCTTACTGAGGTATAATTTATATACAAAACTGTATCCATCTAAAGTGCTAAATTTTAACATGGTTTTCGTGAAATTAACAGAGGAGCAGGACAGATGATTCCAAACTGCAAACATGAAAATCATTTCTCTGTTCTAGGATGGATGTAGTACAGGTTCTGAAAGAACATTTATTTTTTCCCTTCTTTTAAACCATAAGGGGCCTGGACTCATGAGCATATAGCAAGGGAGTGTTCAGGGGTACACTGGTGGCCAATGGATGCTGGTTCAAATTTGGACATGAAGACCCAGGAGGAAAAATCAGGGACAGAACTTTTTGAAAGGATGTCTCTCCAGAGATAAAATACTGGAATATGGCTATTAAAGGATTACATTCTGAATATGAATTGTCTTAAAAGCTTCAAAACTGTTATGGGAAGTATGTGGGTCTGGCATATAAAACTTTAACTACTGAAATGAGTTAATTAATAGAGCAGATGAAGAGTAGAGAAAACATGCCACAACAGTTTTGGAGAGAACTACTAATGGTGTCTGTTGCCACCAGCTCAAAAACAGTGTCTACTCAAAAGGTTTCGAGGGTCAGCAAAGAACCAGACACGACCAGCAGACCTACTGAGCAGCCAGGGGGAAAACACTCACTGGCTAGAAGCTGGAGGGTGGCCCTCAGAGCTGGAGGGTACAAGGGGCGCTAGGGAAGGAGATCAAAGTGGGGAGGGAAGGAGATCAAAGTGGGGAGGGAAAGAGTTCAGAGCTGGGCAGTGACTGTGTCTCTCCACAGGAGCAGTTAGGGGGCGAACATACACAAACTCCCTCCTCCTTCTTGCCGGAAGCCTGTGGTCCCCACCCTAGCAAGCAAAGCTGATGGGGCTCAGATTCCAGCTCCCTCCGCACTGCTGAGGCCACTCTCGTCTGTCACCCCCCTCTCCTCCTGGACCCACTGGGCAGCACCATGTCAGCCTGGGTCCTAGGTCCGTGCCAGTTCATGACTTACCCAGACTGCTGCCTCATACCAGTCTGAGTTTGGGGCAACTTCCTGCCTTAACCTCGCCCAACGCAGCTTCTGGCTTAAGTCATGGTCCTAGTCATCTGACATGCTGGTAAACACTGGGACAGGACAGGACACCCAATACCCTTGGGGATCTCAGTTGCTCTGAGGTGGTCACCAGATGCTAGTGTGAGTATGGACAGTCTGGTGCTCCAGGGAAATTCAGATTCCTGGGCCCCAAACCACACCGGAGCCAGCTTCTCTGGGAACTGCATTTTTGACAAGTTCCCAGATGAGTCCGAGGCAGGGCATCCAGCCCACATGCTGATAAACCATTGTCTCTAAGTGGAAGAGATCCCAAGAGCTCTGACGTGAGCAAGGAGAACCATGCAGTGAATGGCCAGGGCCCTCTGCCCAGCATACCTCCAGGCTGCCGGGCGAATTGGAAGATGTGCACACGGGTGCCAGTGCTTCCTGCGTCAAACATGATGCCATAGAAAACCTCATGACCATGTGTAGCTGTCCCCAGAGGACTATGAGCCTGCTGGCCCCTCCGGGCCCCAGACGCTACCTCAGTGATGCTGAAGAAGGCCTGGGTGGCGGAGGCCCAGTGCCACTTGATATAGGCGACATAGATGAACAGGCAAATGAACAGCCCCAGAGGGTAAGCCACTTTTGTCATCTTCAGGTTCCCATTATTTGGTATTTTTCTCATGTCTCTATCTGCTGAGGACTGTGCTGAAGCTGTTGGTGAAAAGGGAGGGAAAGCAGGAAAAACACGTTAGCAAGCTTCCAGGGCGAGTCAGACAAACATTTGCGCTTGGAGACAAAACATTCAGCCAGAAACTGGTCTGCATTTTTCTGCCTGGAATGAGAAGCTTCATTTGGTCTTCAAAGAGCTTCTAGAAGGTATGAGCCCACTTTATAGAAGAGAAGAGGGGGCGCCTGGGTGGCTCAGTCGGTTGGGCGGCCAACTTTGGCTCAGGTCATGATCTCGCAGCTCGTGAGTTCGAGCCCTGCATCGGGCTCTGCGCTGACAGCCTGGAGCCTGCTTCAGATTTTATGTCTCCTGCCTCTGCCCCTCCCCTACCCACACTCTGTCTCTCTCTCAAAAATAAATAAACATTAAAAAAATTTTTAAAAAAGAAGAGAAGAGGAACTGAGGCTAGTTATATGTATATATACATATATATATAAAGTCTTTTATATATAGAAAGAATATAGTCTTTATAAGACTAGATAATCTGTTCGAGGTGGGAGGTCTTGCTGAGGCTGACTCGGGGCACAGATCCACAGCTGCCAGCTCTAAGGCAAGTGCTGTTCCAGACGAGTGGCTTTTGGATTTATGGGCACTTTAAAAAGCCAGATGTAAATGGTATCCCCAAACCTCTCAGGGTACAGGAACATGTGTCCAATCCATTCTTTCAGTTCTCGCTTCCTCTTCTATATAGGTGTTCACTTCTCAGAAGGCTTAAAGTCCCATCCTTTGGGGACTACAAAGAGCCCCAGCCACGTCTGAGAAATGCAGCTCATCTTCCTGGAAGTTTCACAGGAGATGTCTCATTTTACTCAGGCAGAATACTCCACCAAGGAGGAAATAATGCCTATGTGCTTTCCAAGCCTATGAAATCCTACCCGAGCAGCAAAAGAAACTAACTCCGCGCCACTGTCTTTGGTTCAATACCCCTCAGCCCCTCAAATAAAGCATTCATTCAAGCTTTCTTAGCAGCTTCTGGTATAAGACACCATGTGGGAACCTGAGGCTTCAAAGAATAAGAAGCAGGGTGCTTGATTCTCAGGGCTCCCTACCCTTGGGGAATGTCCACCTGTCTGTCCATCCCTCACTCTGTAAGTTGTAAATGGAGTGGACTCTCCTAGGAGTAAGGAGACAGGGAAGTACAAAGCTGAAAGCAGGACATGGGTTTATACTCTGCCCATAGCAGCATGTGACTGTGGGCAAGTTAACCTTCATGAGGGCTGGTCTCCTCATCTGTAAGGGGGAAAGCTGCTTCGTGATGCTGTTTGGGGATACAATGAGATGTGTGATGTGCTCAGAAGAGGACACAGAGAATGTGCCAGCCCATATTCAATGCTGGCTTTATAGCAGGGTAGTGGGAGGTAACACCCCCCTTGGAACCAGGGACAGTGACAGGCAGGAGTGCTGGAAGATAGTGTGACTGCACTCTCTGGGAAGGAGAAAAGCAGGGGCCAGAGTTAAAAGTGCAGGGGGCAAGCCTGTGGTGGTCTTCACACCAACCTTGAGGTTGTCTGGGCAGAGGAGAAATGGAATGAAAGTGGCCCTTGGGGTGGTGGGGAAGGGAGTCCAGGACTTCTGTGGCCACTCCTTTCCAGGATCTAGCCCTGCAGCTAAACCTGGATGCCCTCAGATCCAAGAGCGCTGCCCAAACCTTTGGATGTCTCTGTGCTCCTGCTCAGGGGGACACCAGTGGCCCACCACCCAAGTTTAGGCAGGGAGCAGGACAAATCACACTTCCCTGAGCATCTGCTGTGCACAGGGCTGAGGGAAAGTCTATGTTGGCAGGACCAAGGAGCAAGCCTCCTCCCCACCCCTGTTCCTGCCTAACTTTAAGCCTCTCTTGGGTCTCACTTGGGAGCTTCTTACTGCTCTAAGGATCATGGTGCACACCCTGGATCCTCACCAGCCTTTGTAGCTTTCTCTCATCCTCTCTTGCCTTTGCTCATAGTGCTCTGAGAACCTAGTGCCTCCTTCTGTCCCTAGAACTCAGCTCCTCTCTGCCTCAGTCCCTTTGCACACACTGTTACCAGTTCCCAGAATGCTCGTGCAACAACCCAGTCAACCTTATTCTCATCCCCAAGCCTCAGCTGAAATGTTATTGTCCCCACCATCCCTGACCACCCTCAACTTGAAAGATCCTCACCCCCATTATGCTCTCTCTGTACTCCCTGCCCCCTCTGGCCTGGTACCCCCATAATCTGTAACAATGCCAGGATCTGTGGGATTAATTCCTGAAGGTCCATGTCACCCTCTAGGCCATGAGCTTCAAGGTCAGGAACTTATCCTGGTTGTGCCACTGCAGCTCAGTTGAGAACACAGGTCCCTATCTAGAAGGGTGGAGTATGCGCCTCTATCCCTGTCTACCTCCCACACTGTCACCAGACACACAAGAGTCCCTATTTTGGGGTGCCTAGGTGGCTCAGTCAGTTAAGCATCTGACTTTGGCTCAGGTCATGATCTCACAGTTTGTGAGTTCAAGCCCCACATCGGGCTCTCTGCAGTCAGTACAAATCCTGCTTCAGATCTTCTGTCTCCCTCTCTCATGTATATGTGTTCTCTCTCTCTGAAAAATAAACACTTAAAAAAAATAAAAAGAGTCCCTGTTTCAAATCCTTTAATGAGGAGAGGAACATCAGCAAGACAGTAGAATAGGGAGCTCTAGGCCCTTGCTCCCCCACAGAAATATTAGAAAAAAATTGGGACTGGCTGTAATATTTTATAGGCATTCTGAAAAACAGTCAAAGATCCATAGATTTCTACAAGCAAATGCTGAATCAAGAAATCACATTCAGAATGTTCGTTAAGTTCAGTGGTGTTTACTCATCCTTGCCCCCACCCCTCTCTGCACAGTGCAGTCTAAAGGAAGCAGCAGCTCAGTGTCTACCTATCTCCTTCCTTCAAACTGGAGGGATCAGAGCAACATTCTAACCTATCTTCAGGCTGCCCAAGAGACAGGTCTCTGTTTTGCCTGACTTGGAGCTCAGAGCTCCAATGGGGGGAAAACCGTGGAACACAGCTATGGGTACTTCTTATGAAAGTCACGGGGTGACTGCAGAACCACACATGCTTGGGGCAAGAGGCCAGGTTTGTGTGTGTGTGTGTGTGTGTGTGTGTGTGTGTGTGTAAGAAACAAGAGAACATTGAACACCTAAGAAGGAGTGTGGATGGAACCGTTTAAGAAATTAAGACATTTAGGGGCGCCTGGGTGGCTCAGTCGGTTGAGTGCCTACTTCGGCTCAGGTCACGATCTCGCGGTCCGTGAGTTCGAGCCCCGCATCGGGCCCCTGTGCTGACAGCTCAGAGCCCGGAGCCTGTTTCAGATTCTGTGTCTCCCTCTCTCTGACCCTCCCCCATTCATGCTCTGTCTCTCTCTGTCTCAAAAATAAATAAACGTTAAAAAAAAAAAATTAAAAAAAAAAAAGAAATTAAGACATTTAAAAGCAACCATAACATATGGGAGAATTGAAACTAACACACACACAGGCCCAGGTAACAATTCTGAGAGGACCTTAAGCCTTTGCCCTGGACTGACTCGAAGGCTCAGACACATTCTGTTAATTAGTGAAGATCTTTCATGGCACAGAACCAGTCTGCAAAGCCTCAGAGAGGTGGCTATTTTCTTAAATGCTCCACTTTTCAACAATAGAAATCACAAGGCATACCAAGATACAGGAAAATTTGGCCCATTCAAAGGAAGAAAAGGTGGCAGAAACTGTCTCTGAAGAAACATAGGCATTGGATATACCAGATAAAGACTTAAAACAACTGTCTTACATATGGTGAAACACAAGAACTGAAAGAAATATGGAATGTGACATATGACAACAAAATGGGAATATCAATGAAGAAATAGAAATTATAAAAAGCAACCAAATTGTGGGGCTAAATATATTGAAAAATTCACAAGAGGGGTTTAACAGCAAATTTGAGCAGGCAGAAGAACCAGTGAACTTGAACATGGACATTAAACTTATTGAATCAGAGGAGCAAAAGAAAAAAAGACATAAGAAAAGTGAACAGAGCCCAAGGGATTTATGGGACACCACAAGGGACCAACAGGCACATTTCAGGAGCCCCGGAAGAAAACACAGAGAGAAGGACAGAAATAATGGCTGAACTCCAAGGAGGATAAACCCAGAGACTCATGCTGAGATACACTGTAATCACACCACTGAAAGCCAGAAAATAAAAGAAGGAATCTTGAAAGCAGCAAGAGAAAAGCAATCCATCATGTACAAAGAATCCTTAAATAATAAGATTATCAGCCCATTTCTCAACAGAAACTTTGGAGATCAGAAAGCAGCGGGATGATATATTCAAACTGCTGAAAGAAAAATCTGTCAGCTGAGAATTTCATATTGAGTAAAACTGTCCTTCAAAAATGAAGGTGAAATTAAGACATTCCCAGATAAATGAAAGCTGAGGGAGTTCTTTGCCAGCAGACCTGCCCTACAACAAATGCTAAAGGTTGACATGCAAGGACGCCAAACAGTAACAGAAATCCATAAGAAAATATAAAGATCTCCAAAGAAGTTAAATACGTGGACAAACACAACAACCAGTATTAGTGTATATTTGGTTTGTAACTCCACTTTTTATTTTCTTCAGCATTAAAAAAAACAAATGCTGAGGGGTATGTGGGTGGCTCAGTTGGTTAAGCGTCTGACTCAGCTCAGGTCATGATCTCACAGGTTTTGAGTTCAGGCCTCTCATTGGGCTTCGTGCTGACAGTGTGGAGCCTGCTTGGGATTCTCTTTCTCTGCCCCTCCCCAACTTGCACTCTCTCTATCTCAAAATAAATAAAAGTAAAACAAAGCAAAACAAATGCTGTGACATCAAAAACAAATTAGGAAGATATGTGATATAAAGGAGAAGAGTTAACATATGTAATTCAAGCTAAACTGGGATAAATTTTAGAATACACTTATAATTTCAGGATGTTATATGTAATCTCTGTGGTAATCACCAAGAAAATATCTAGAAAATATATATAAAAGGAAATGAGAAGGGAATAAATACTGTCCTTAGAAAAGAATCAATTACACCCAAAGGAAAGCAATAATGGAGGAAATGAGGGACAAAAAAAGCTATAAGACCTACACAAAATAAAATGGCAAAAGTAGTCCTTCCCTGTCAGTACTTTAATTTTTAAATTTTTTAAAATGTTTATTTAGTTTTGAGAGAGAAGAGACAGAGCATGTGGGAGGAAGAGGCAGAGACAGAGGGACACACAGAATCCAAAGCGGGCTCCATGCTCTGAGCTGTCGGCACAGAGCCTGACAGAGGGCTCGAACTCACGGACCGTGAGATCATGACCTGAGCTGAAGTGGGACACTTAACCAACTGAGCCACCCAGGCACACCTCCCTGTCAGTACTTTAAATGTAAACGGATTAAACTTTCCAACCAAGATACATAGAGCAGCTGAATGGATAAAAAAACAAGATCCAACCATATCATTCTACAAGAGACTTACTTTAGATCTAAGGGCATATACAGACTGAAAGTAAAAGAATGAAAAGGATTCCATGAAAAGAGTAACCAAAACAGAGTAGAAGTGGCTATACTAACATTAGACAAAACAGACTTTGAATCAAAAACTGTCAGAAAAAATAAAAACATACAATGATAAAAGGGTCAAGTCTCCACTAACATAACAATTATAAACATATACAACAGAGCTCTTAAATATATGAAACAAACAGAACTGAAAGGAGAAATAGTTGTACAATAATAGTAGGAGAATTCAATATCCCACTTTCAATAAAGGATAGAAAAACCAGACAGAAGATCAATAAAGAAATAGGGAACTTGAACAACACTAAAGACCACCTGGACCTGAGAGGCACATACAGACCACCCAACAACAGCAGAATCCACATTCTTCTCAAGTGCACATGGAACATCCTCCAGGACAGACAAGATGAGAAGCTACAAAACATGTCTTAATGTATTTTAAAAGATCACAATCAAAGTATATTTTCTGATTACAGTGGAATGAAACTAGAAATCAATAGAAGAAGGAAAGCTGGAAAACTAAACACCACACTCTTAGCTAATGTGTCAAAAAAGAAATCAAAAAGGAAATCAGAAAATACCTTCTGACAGGTGAAAATTAAAACACAACATACCAAACCTTTGGAATGCAGTGAAAGCAGTACCAAGAAGGAATTTTATAGCTGTAAATGCTTACATTATAAGAAAGATTGCAAACCAACAACCTAACTTTACACCTTAAGGAACTAGAAAAAGAACAAATTAAACACAAAACTAGAAGGAAGGAAACAATAAAAATTAAAGCAGGATAAGCAGAAGATAGAAAAACAGAGAAAAATCCATGAAGCCAAGAAAAATCCATGAATCCAATTCTTTGAAAAGATCACCATAACTGAACCTTTAGCTATACTGACTAAGGAATAAAGAGAGAAGATTCAAATTATAACTAAAATCAGAAATTAAGGGAACATTACTACTGATTTTACAGAATGAAAATGATTATAAGAGTTTTATGTTCAACTGTATACCAATAATTGGATAACCTACATGAAATCAATAAATTCCTAGAAACACAACCTACCAAGATGAATTATGAAGAAATAGAAAATCTGAAGACCTATAACTAGTAAGGAGATTGAATCAGTAATCAAAAATCTCCCAACAAAGAAAACTCCTGGACCAAATGACTAGTGATCTGGTCACTACTAATTTTACCAAACATTTTAAGAAGAATCCCAAAATCTTCCCCCAAATTGAAGAAAAGGAACGTTTTAACTCATTCAATAAGGCCAGCATTACCCTAATATCAAAGCCACTACAAGACAAAGACACTACAAGAAAATACAGACCAGCATTCCTTATGAATAGTGATGCAAAAATCCTCAACAAATAGCAGCAAACTGAATTCAACCACACAGCAAAAGGACCAACTGGGATTTATTCCTAGAATGCCAGAATGGTTCAAGATTTAAAACCCATCAAGGCAAATATATCATATTAACAGAATAAAGGGGAAAAATCCATATGATCATCTCAATCAATGCAGAAAAAACATTTAATAAAATTCAACACTTTTTAATAATAAAAATAACCAGCAAACAGGAATAGAAGAAAATACTTCAACATAATAAAGGCCATATATACAAACCCAACAACTAACATCAGACTCAATAGTGGAAGACTGAAAACTTTTACTTTAAAATCAGAAACAAGAAAGGATGTCTGTTTTCAACACTTCCATTCAACATAACATTGGAAGTTTTAGCCAGACCAATCAGGAAAGTAAAAGAAATAAAAGGCATCCAAAGTGGGAAGAAGAAATAAAATTATCTGTTCATAGATTACATGATCTTACATGTAAAAAACCCTAAAGATTCCACAAGGAAGGAAAATAACTGTTAGAACTAATAAATTCAAGGTTACAGGACACAATATCAACACATAAAAATCAGTTGTTTCTATACACTATAATGAACAATCTGAAAAGAAAATTAAGAAAATAATTCTATTTACAATAGCATCAAAGGAATAAGATACTGAAGAATAAAATTAACCACCAAGGTGTACCTGGGGTGGCTCAGTTGGCTGAGCATCTGACTCTTGATTTTGGCTCAGGTCATGATCCCAGGGTCATGGGATCAAGCCCTGCATCGGGCTGTGTTGAGCATGGACCCTGCTTGGGATTTACTCTCTCTCTGCCCCTCTCTCCTGCTCACACATGCTCTCTTTCTCAAAATAAACAAACAAATAAATAAAAATTTAAAAAAGAAAAAAGTTAACCAAGGAGGTGAAAGACTTGTACCCTGAACACTACAGAACATAGCTGAAAGAAAACTGAGTCAAATAAATAGTAAGATAACCCGTGTTCATGGACTGTAAGACTTAATATTGTTAAGATATCAATACTATCTGTAATGGTCCACAGGTTCAATGCAATTCCTATCAAAATCCTAATGACTTTTTTGCAGAGACAGAAAAAAATAAATCCTAAAATTCATAAGGAATCTCAAGGGACCCCCAAATCACAAAACAATCTTGAAAAAGAACTAATTGGATGCCTTATACTTCCTGATTTCAAAACATACTACAAAGCCACAGTAATTAAAAGCTTGTGGTAGTGGGACACATAGACCAACAGAACAGAAAATCCAGAGATAAACCCTTACATACATGGTAAAATGGTCTTTGATAAGGGTATTGAGACCATTCATGGGGGAAAGGATAGTCTCTTTAAGAAATGGTACTGGGAAAACTGGATATACACACACAAAAGACTGAAGTTGGATCCTTTCTTTATACCATATACAGAAATTAATTCAAAATGGATTAAAGACCTAACTATAAAACCTAAAACTATAAAACTCCCAGAAGAGGGGAGCGTAGGTGGCTCAGTTGGTTGAGTGTTTTGTTTTGCTTTTTTAAAAAGATCTTATTTCTCTTGTCTTTTCTCCACATCTCTACAAAATCTACCCAAGATGTTTACTGCCACTCTAAACCCTGGCAGCTAGAGGCTTCTCTCTTGGGCTCTTCGGTGCTCTACACATTTCCCCTCCTTGAGTAAGCGGTATGTGGAGCTATTCATTTGTGCCTTTCTTCCTTCTGGTTAGAGTGCCTCTCTAGAAGCAAGGACCAGCCCACTCATTCCCAACCCCAACACAAGGCCAGAGCCCACAGCCAGTAAGCCAATACTTGCTGGTAAAGGAGGCTAGATGATGGCTTAGCAATTCTCTGGTAGTCAGGGAAAGATGGAGCCATCAACAGGGCTTCATGACCCAGATGATGGCCACCAACAGAAGCAGGCTGTTTGGGAAGGGGCTGTTTGGGCAGGAGACAATAGTGACCAGGTTTTCTACAAGTTTGAAATTACAGCAGGGCATGGGTCAGAAATGGAACTGACCCTTGTGAGAGAGCAGGTTTGGGGCTGTGACCTGGGGAACCATCTGCACTGAGATGTTAGCTAAGGTTAGGAATGAAGAAATCAATTACAGAGAGAAGATCCAGCAACAATCAAGGCTGAGATGTGACCTGGGGAATGCCCATCCCCAGGCAGCCAGTGTTCACCCTACACCCTACCCCCTCACAGGCTTCCCTTCGTTAGGTTACTGTAACCCAGAGTTTTCCATTGCTAAGAGATGATTAAACAAAAAAGTATTTATAAAGAAAGCTCTAAAGCAACTATTTCTAAGGATGAACAGTAAGGACACAAAAGTAATACTAACATCTTCCAACTCTGATGGTGCTTTTTATAAGACTCTTTCTTGCCTTTCTTTCTCTCTCTTTCTTTCTGTACACTCTCTCTCCTCTTTTGCAACCAGAAGGCTGGCACCACATTTGCCTGTCTGAGCCACACGGGTAGAAGACCCTTTTTCATAATCACATTTTATCATGTCCTGTGTTAGTCTACGAACCATGTCCTACATGATCAGATTAACAGGTGGAATACCAAATTTTGAGGCAAAGGTTGCTCTTTATTACATTTGTCTACCCATTAAAAAAATACACTTTACATATGCTATATCCTGTTACCAGAGGCCTACAAGGCTGGCACTTATACTACATAACATATGACTTACATAACTTATTGCCATATGACAGCACCAAGGCCCAGAAAATGTTTGAAAACAGACTTGCCTGGAATCACAGAGCTGGCACGTGGTGAGGCACAGACCAGACTTTCTGGCTTCTGTCTCCAAATCAAATGTGCTCCATCACTTCACTTACCCTATTAATGTAAGACTCTACTTTAGACAACAAAAAAATACTCACATGGAATTACACATCATCATTAAAGTTACACACCAAGAAGTTTGGCATGACATAAACAGAGTCCAAATAGAAAATAACATTTAGGAAGCATAGAGCCAGGAACAGCCTGGCCCACAGGAACCTCCACATCCTGGAGACCCAAACTTAAAAGCCAGTTTCACTCCACTGGGTTAAGATGTTTGTTCAGTGATACTAGTACTATGAGACAACCTTTGGAGGGGAAAATTGCATTTCCATGGGCACCACTAACACCATAAGTGTAAATGTGTTGATCAGGCCCTCCCTAGAAGGAAAACAATTCACTTTAGCTTTGTCCTTTAAAGGAAGAGTCTAGAACAAGGCTATAAGGAAGGTAAGCCAGGTGGGGAATAAAGAGTAGGCTGGGAGTAGGGTGGGGCAGGATCTAAGGTGTGCAAAGGCAAAAAGAGGTTTGGCTTAGCATATCTTGCTTCCAGCTGACTCCAGCTGGGGGCTACCTTCCATCAGAGGGAGGGTGGGGTCACAGAGCAGAATTTGGGTGTGGAGCAATGGTGCCCGAGACAAGTGCCTGGCCATCCATTGGCTAGCGTTCTAGAAGCTAGGGAAGGTAGCTGAGCTTCTGGAAATACAAGCTCATCTGATTTGGATCAGTGGCCCCACAATATGTCGGCCAGTTTCGTCAAGGTTTTCAGTTAAAATACACAAAAGGGCCATGTGTGCAAATGACTGTCACATATGCTAAAAACCTATCCAAAATTAAATGACATTAACAAACCACTACTTATTCTCCTGGTAGGTTTAAATGGATTTTTCTCCCCTTCTCTGAAAAAAAAAGCATACATACATGAGTCAGCCCTGTTAACATCACCCGGTGTTTCCTTTTCACAAGACAGAGTGGGAGGGGAGGTTCTTCCAGATCTCTTTACATGGTTGTCCACCTCTCTGGTTTGTCATATGAGGTTCCACAAGGGAGAGAGACACACACCTTATTAGCCAACTGATGCTTATAAGGGTGGGGGGGAGACAGAAACAGTTTCTGGATTTGTATCACTATGCTTTTCTCCCCCATGAACCTTGTTAATATGTTGGTGACAGCAACACAAGAACCTCCCCCAGACAAACCCTAATCCCTCCATCCATCATGAGTTTTGCACAGTACGTCAGAAGGTCCTTGTAATCACAGTTGATATCCACCTATCCCCAAGCAACCTCCTTCCTAGAAGTTTCAGTTTCCTTCACTGGGTGGCTATGGGTTAGGACCTCCATGGCATCCTGAAGGATGTAGGATATGTGGCATGATATGCATGATTCTGGAATACAAGTGTCTGGAGAGACAACTGAAACTACCCAGGCACTTCTGGGTGACTGATTCCTTTGGGTGGATGCCCAGGATATGGGGTCTGTGCCCACATCATCTACAAAACAATTCAGGCTTTTCCCCAACCCTTAAAACCATTCTATGGCTTCTAACTTAAGATAAAAAACACCCTTCCTTCCATGGTCCCTGCCCATCTCTCCCTTCTCTTCTACCTTCCTGATGCTTCAAGGCTTTCCTCTGAAGGAAGTCCAGCTTGGTGTCCAGCTCTATCCACCTCTGGCCTCTCTCTCTCTCTCTCTCTCTCTCTCTGGTAGCCTGGAGCACTCCTGGCTCATGCCTCAGCTCAGGCAGAACCGACTGACCACCCTATGAGGTCTATTCCTGGTCACTACAGCAATGCCAGAGTTTATTGTCCTCACATCCGCAGTACTGTCAGAATGGCATGATCTTGCCCGTTACCTGGGCTTCCCACCTGGGCTGTGAGGCCCAGAAGGGAATTGGGCCTGCCAGTCCTTCCCCTACTGGATCTCCTGCATCTGGCACAGCTCTGGGAACCGGTCAGCAAATGCTGCTGAATGAATGAATGTAGCAGGGCTCCAGCTTCCTGGGGGCAGAGACCCCTACTATTTGGCCCACCCAGTTTCCAGAACACGAATCGCTCCCCTCACGGGTCAGCGGAGCCCAGAGTTCAAGGAGGACTAATGGAACCAGGACGTTAAGGCAGCAGGAGGTTAAAGCCGGGTGCGAATGACCCCGATGTCGCCTGCAAGCACTGCCGCTAAAGCCCGAGGAGCTGGCAGGCGCATGGGTCTGGACCCCTCCTCCACTCCGCGCCCCCGCTACGGGCGGCCCACGTGCAGACCCCCGGGTCCGGCAAACTCCGCCGGCCCCACACGCGTCCCCGCCCCCCCCCCCCCGCTCTCCCCCCCGCACTTACCCTGTAGGGTCCCCTCTTCACCACGGAGGGAGGTTCCCTTTCGCGGAAGCTGGCGGGCTACCCAGGAAGCGTCCGACTCTCCTCTCCTACCGGCGTTACCAGCGCCACCACCCACAGGCCAAGAGCCGGCGGATCCTGGGAGCCTAGGCCCCGCCTACGTGCACGTCATGTCTTTGGCGGAGCATAGCAGAACGTTGCGGATCCAGCGCGCAGGAGCGGCGTGTGGGCGGGGCTTAGCTGGATCGCCTGAGCGGTGTGGCCGTATTTTCCGCCTGGGTAGGTCTTTGTGGTTCCCTGCTGGAGGCGGTTCGGGTAGTGTTGGACTTGAATGAGGTCTCGGCCTGTCTGGCCTCCACCGCCCAAGTGCGTCCTTCACGGGCCGTGTTCGGCTCCTGCCCTGTCTTGTAGGGGTTCCTCTGTGCAGTAGAGCCGGCCATGGTGCTGGCCAAAGAATTACCACCGCAACCTCACAACCTTGACCTTAACTAGCCTGTGGAAGTTTTGAATTTTCCTTGGGTCCTTTCATAGCTAAAGTCCCCTCTCTTTTTTTTAAGGTAATATGTGATGGAAAATGCAACAGAATAGACAGCACGATAAATCTCCTATTCTTGCCCCCCATTTTCTTTCTTTCTTTTTTGTTCTAAGCATTTTATTTTTATTTAATTAATTTATTTTTAAAAAATTTACATCCAAGTTAGTTAGCATATAGTGCAACAATGATTTCAGGAGTAGATTCCTTAGTGCCCCCTACCCATTTAGCCCATCCCCCCTCCCACAACCCCTCCAGTAACCCTGCTTGTTTCCCATATTTAAGAGTCTCTTATGGTTTTGTCCTCCTCCCTGTTTTTATATTATTTTTGCTTCCCTTATGTTCATCTGTTTTGTATCTTAAAGTCCTCTTCTGAGTGAAGTCCTATGATTTTTGTCTTTCTCGGACTAATTTCACTTAGCATAATACCCTCTAGTTCCATCCACATAGTTGCAAATTGCAAGATTTCATTCTTTTTGATTGCTGAGTAATACTCCATTTGTGTGAGACACACACACACACACACACACACACACACATTCCACATCTTTATCCATTCATCCATCGATGGACATTTGGGCTCTTTCCATACTTTGGCTATTGTTGACAGTGCTGCTATAAACATTGGGGTGCATGTGCCCCTTCAAAACAGCATACCTGTATCCCTTGGATAAATACCTACTAGTGCAATTGCTGGGTCCTAGGGTAGTTGTATTTTTAGTTTTTTGAGGAACTTCCATACTGTGTTCCAGAGTGGCTGCACCAGTTTGCATTCCCACCAGCAGTGCAAAAGAGATCCTTTCTCTTGCCAACATCTGTTGTTGCCTAAGTTGTTAATGTTAGCCATTCTGACAGGTGTGAGGCGGTATCTCACTGTGGTTTTGATTTGCATTTCCCTCATGATGAGTGATTTGCAGCATTTTTTCATGGGTCGGTTGGCCATCTGGATGTCTTTGGAGAGGTTTCTATCCATGTCTTTTGCCCATTTCTTCACTGGATTATTTGTTTTTGGGGTGTTGAGTTTGATAACTTCTTTATACATTTTGGATACTAACGCTTTATCTGATATGTCCTTTGCAAATATCTTCTCCCATTCCGCCGAGTGCCTTTTAGTTTTGCTAATTGTTTCCTTAGCTGTGCAGAAGCTTTTTATTTTGATGAGGTCCCAATAGTTCATTTTTGCTTTTGTTTCCCTTGCCTCTGAAGTTGCTGTGACCGAGGTCAAAAGGTTTTTGCCTGTTTTCTCCTCGAGGATTTTGATGGCTTCTTGTCTTACATTTAGGTCTTTCATCCATTTTGAGTTTATTTTTGTGTACGGTGTAAGAAAGTGGTCCAGGTTCATTTTTCTGTATGTCGCTGTCCAGTTTCTCCAGCACCACTTGCTGAAGAGACTGTCTTTATTCCATTGGATATTCTTTCCTGCTTTGTCAAAGATTAGTTGGCCTTATGTTTGTGGGTCCATTTCTGGGTTTTCTATTCTGTTCCATGGATCTGTGTGTCTGTTTTTGTGCCAGTACCATACCGCCTTGATGATTACAGCTTTGTAATACAGCTTGAAGTCTGGGATCGTGATGTCTCCTGCTTGAAGTCCGGGATTGTATCTCCTGCTTTGGTTTTCTTTTTCAAGATTGCTTTGGCTATTCAGGGTCTTTTATGGCTCTATACACATTTTAGGATTGTTTGTTCTAGCTCTGTGAAGAATGCTGGTGTTATTTTGTTAGGGATTGCATTGAATATGTAGATTGCTTTGGGTAGTACTGACATTTTAACAATATGTATTCTTCCTATCCAGGAGCATGGAATATTTTTCCATTTTTTTGTGTTTTCTTCAATTTCTTTCATAAGTTTGTATAGTTTTCTGTAGATTTTCACCTCTTTGGTTAGATTTATTCGTAGGTATTTTATGGTTTTGGGTACAATTGTAAATGGGATCGATTCCTTGATTTCTCTTTCTGTTGCTTCATTATTGGTGTATAGGAATGCAACCGATTTCTGTGCACTGATTTTATATCCTGCCACTTTGCTGAATTCATGGATCAGTTCTAGCAGTTTTTTGGTGGAATCTTTTGGGTAGATTCCATATAGAATATCATGTCACCTGTGAAGAGTGAAAATTTGACCTCCTCCTGGCCGATTTGGATGTTTTTTATTTCTTTGTCTTCTCTGCTGAGGCTAAGACTTTCAATATTATGTTGAATAACAGTGGCGAGAGTAGACATCCCTGTCTTGTTCCTGACCTTAGGGAGAAAGCTCTGTTTTTCCCCATTGAGGATGATATTAGCATTGGGTCTTTCATATATGAAAGATATGGTCTTGAGATATGATCCTTCTATCCCTACTTTCTTAAGGGTTTTTATCAAGAAAGGATGCTGTATTTTGTCAAATGCTTTCTTTGCATCTATTGAGAGGATCATGTGGTTCTTGTGCTTTCCTTTATTGATGTGATGAATCACATTGATTGTTTTGTGGATATTGAACCAGCCCTGCATCCCAGGTATGAATCCCACTTGGTCGTGGTGAATAATTTTTTTAATGTATTGTTGGATCCTGTTGGCTAATATCTTGTTGAGGATTTTTGCATCCATATTCATCAGGGAAATTGGGCTATAGTTCTTCTTTTTAGTGGGGTCTTTGTCTGGTTTTGGAATCAAGGTAATACTGGCTTCAGAGAAAGAGTTTGGAAATTTTCCTTCCATTTCTATTTTTTGGAACACCTTCAAAAAAAATAGGTGTTAACTCTTCCTTAAATGTTTGGTATAATTTCCCTGGAAAGTCATCTGGCCCTGGACTCTTGTTTTTTGGCAGATTTTTAATTACTAATTCGATTTCTTTACTGGTTATAGGACTTCAAATTTTCTATTTCTTCCTGTTTCCATTTTGGTAGTTTATATGTTTCTAGGAATTTGTCCACTTCTTCTAGATTGCCCATTTTATTGGCGTATAATTGCTCATAATATTGTCTTATTATTGTTTTTATTTCTGCTGTGTTGGTTGTGAGCTCTCCTCCTTCATTCTTGATTTTATTTATTTGGGTCCTTTCCTTTTTCTTTTTGATCAAACTCGCTAGTGGTTTATCAATTTTGTTAAATCTTTCAAAGAACCAGCTTCTGGTTTCATTGATCTGTTCTACTGTTTTTGTTTGTTTGTTTGTTTGTTTGTTTGTTTGTTTGTTTTGGTTTTGATAGCATTGATTTCTGCTCTAATCTTTATTATTTCCTGTCTTCTGCTGGTTTTGGGCTTTATTTGCTGTTCTTTTTCCAGCTTTTTAAGGTGTAAGGTTAGGTTGTGTATCTGAGACCTTTCTTCTTTAGGAAGGCCTAGATTGCTATATACTTCCCTCTTATGACTGCCTTTGCTGCGTCCCAGAGGTGCCCCCCATTTTCTTAACTCTTCCTAGAAGTCACCAAGATTGCCAGCTCCTGACTTGGGTTAGTCATCTACAGAGGCCCCCAGTGTACTTAAGGATAATTGTGGTAGGGGCTGCCCACATGTCCCCTCTGTGGGTCCCAGTGTGTTCCTGCTAGAGCTGGAGCCACCTTCCCATCTTCCCTTGTGGCTGGTCTGCCCAAGTGACAGTGTATGGCCAATGAGCTGTGTGTGTGCCCCTTCTGGGCCTGGCCCAGAAACCCATTCCATCATGATGTTGGTTGGGGGAGACCCGGGGAGGGCTGTTAATGGGCTCCTGAAGCACATGGTGCTCCTAAGTCTGTGGTCAAGAGGTGGCACTTTTGAGAATGAGTGGGTGCTACCCAGACAGTGTGTAGGGACAATGTGCATATACTAGGACTAGGCACAGGGCATGTCATCATTGTGAGCACCTGGTTGCACACTGCCCTTCTTCACCAGTCAAACCACTGAGACTTGGTTGTTTATATAGCAGTTAGCCCATATGGTCCCTTGTTCCAGACACTTGCTATTTTGAATAATGCTATAGAGTCCTGAGACTTTTTGTGTGTGTGTGTGAGTGTATCTTTAGGAAAAATTCTTAGAAGAATTGCTATCATAAAGGATGTGTCCCTCACCCCCTTTTCTTTTAAATATTAGATACATGTGGCTAAATTGCTCCTTAGACATTGTAAACTAACTGATACGCCCACAGTTATGTATAGGAGTGTAGGTTTCCCCACGTTTTCCCCAGTGGAGTCTTTACAAACCTTTGGATCTTTGCCAATCCAACTGTTATAAAATTCTATCTCACAGTTTCCATTTGAATTTATTTTAATATTTTGAAATGTCTACTCATGGAAATGTGATGACCTTTCTTCTGTCCACCTCACTCATAACATTACCTTCACCATATTTCACTCTTAGAATTTCTAGAATTTGTCAATTTTACTGACATGTGTGTTTGCATATGCTGTTCACTGCTTGGAAAGCTCTTCCCCCAGGTCTTTCCTTAGTAAACTGGTATGGTTTGAATGTTTGTGTACCCCCCAAATTCATGTGTTCATATCATAACCCTTAAGGTGATGTATTAGTGCGTGAGGCCTTTTGGAGATGAATGTGATTAGTACTCTTGTAAAAGAGGTGCTGGAGAGATCCCTTGCCCGTTCTGTCATGTGTGATTACAATGAGAAGCTAGCCCTCTGATGAAATCAGCCCTTATCAGACACCAAATCTGCCAGCACCCTGATCTTAGACCTCCAAGACCCTAGAACTGTGAGAAATACACGTTTGCTATTTATAAGCCACCCAGTTTATGGTGTTTTTGTTGTAGCAGCCCGAATGGACTGATACATAGATTCTTTCTTATCCTTTAGACTCAGCTCAAATGTCACCTCTTCCAAACAAATAATTGTTTGGAATATAAATCTAGAGTGGTTCTGTTTTTCTCCTCTTTCCATTATTTACTTCATAGTATTTTTCAAACCCATCATTATTTAATTGTTGGTTTGTACACCATACTGAAAGGTAAGTTACACGAAAACAAGGAAGTGATTTGTCCTGATGGTTGTTGCATGGCCAGCACCTAGCATTCTGTTTGACAGGTGGTAGGTGCCTATAGCAAACATGGTCACTTTATCTCCTCAGCCCACTTCTGACTTCCGTTCTCCAATGGTGGTGGAGAGTTCCCACGAATGCTGCCACCTCAGTTAGCTCTTTGCTGTCCTCTTTAGAGCTTACCTTAGAACTTTATCTGGAGCTGGCACAGCCTGGAACTTGAAGGAAGTTAACCTATAACTTATTGGGGTTGAATGCCTCAGCCTTCCATGCTTCATAGGGGCTGTATTGAGCTTTAGTTGCCCATGGTGGTAACTAGCTCAGTCATGCCCAACCCCTTGGGTTGACTTTTCCTTCTGCCTTGGTGCCCTTTCCCAAATAAACTACTTACACCTAAGCTTTTGTCTCAGACTATCTTTGAGGAAACCCAAACCAAGGCAATGCTCAGTAAATATTTGTTGAAGAAATGCATAGATTAATTATAGTGTTTCTTCAGCTTTCACTGGTAAGCCCGGAAGAAGCAGCTCAGTCCTGCAGGTGGAAAGTGATGGAAGCCAATCGACACCTATTGTGGACATGCAGGAAATGGGACAGATAACTATGATATGGGCTGTGGCAGAAAATGTGTACAAGTGCTCTGACAGCAGGGAGGTGTAGCAAACATTGTCACCAAAAGCCCTGCTTTTGGGAGGTGAATATTTTAGAAGTGGTAGATGAATGATTAAATTCCCTCAGTTTACCCAATGTGACTAAGGACAGAGTGGAGTATGTCCACTATTTTGTGCAGCTGCCTGTTCATATTTGTCCATCTACTCACATCAATCCAGGAGGATATCTGCAAATCTGTGTTACACAAAACAGTATAACATGGACTCCATAGTGTCCTGATAGTAGATGGTACCACAGTATCCCTTACCCATATCCTTCCTACTGGAAGCACCAGTGATTCTCCCCATAACAGCTTTCTTTTGGCCCAAGCATGCACAACAACTGGAAGTGCTAGGGAGCTAATGTTACCCCTCAGCCAATGACAGGTGTGAATATCTTAGATCCATTGCCGCTCCCTTCCTTGCCCCTCAAGTGGGACAATACTCTGGCATGTTCTACAGTGGAATTGAGCCCCAGTTGTGCAAAGTAGTGACCCATATTGGCTTTCTTCCTATCCCTGTCTAACTTTCCCACTCTACTGGTGTTCCCTGGGGTCACCTCCCAAGTAAAATACACTCCTTTCTCAGGATTTATTTTTATGGGGTGGTTTGTTCTTTTTTTAAAAAGAAATTTTAATGTTTATTATTGAGAGACAGAGTATGAGCATGGGAGGGGCAGAGAGAGGAGGAGACACAGAATCCAAGGCAGGCTCCAGGCTCTGAGCACAGAGCCCAACACGGGGCTTGAACTCACAAACCGCAAGATCATGACCTGAAGTTGGACGCTTAACCGAGAGAGCCACCTAGGCACCCCTATGGGGTGGGTTGTTCTAAGACACCCATTGCTCATAGGTCATTTTGATAATAATACCAAGTAAAATATC
This sequence comes from Panthera tigris, assembly GCF_018350195.1. Classification (NCBI taxonomy): domain Eukaryota; kingdom Metazoa; phylum Chordata; class Mammalia; order Carnivora; family Felidae; genus Panthera; species Panthera tigris. The sequence goes on along the minus strand of NC_056662.1, from coordinate 49,543,083 downwards.
TTAGTCATTTATGATTCCTTGAAGAATATAACCACAAATTACTACTTTCTCATCCAAATTCTTTTTCTTTAACTCTCCAGAAAAGTCAGATCCTCTGCACTCATGGCTAGTCTTCCATTTTCCAAAATCTAGTACACACGTAGAAGATGTGAAGGAAACCTTATCCTTAACTAGAGGAGGTGGACTTTTTATTTCTACCTGCCATGTTGGTCATCACAAGATCTCCTTTGACTTCCTGATATGTGCTCAACAGAGGCCACCTGTACCATAATGAAAATCTAATTGGGACACCAAGAAGTGCAGGTATAAGAAGCATAGGTAAAGTTCTGGGTGACTGGGTTAACTATCAAGAGGAGAGACAGACTGGTGTGGATGATTGTCCTGTTTAATTCCTCAAGTGGCTGTGTATTTATTCTCCTCCCCTCTGTGGAGGCCCTTAACTTTTTAATCACTAAATATGAAGATGCCCTTTGTCAGATTAAGAAAACTTCCTTTTAAGAACTTTTAGTTTAGTTTAAGAGTTAAAAAAATCATAGTGGATGTCAATTTTATTTTGTGCATTTTATTAATCTATTGAGGCAATCATATGAGTTTTATCCATTATTTTGTAAATGTGGTAAATTAAATTCTTTTTAAAAAAGTATTTAGTACATTTTTGGGAGAGCACAAGCAGGGGAGGGGCAGAGAGAATCCAAAGTGGACTCTGTGCTGACAGCCTGACAGCAGCAAGCCTGATATGGGGCTCAAACTCACAAACTGCAAAATCATGACCTCAGCTGAAGTTGGACACTCAATGGACTAAGCCACCCAGGTGCCCCAAATTCTAATGTTGAATCATTCCTGATTCCCAATAGAAAGTATGTTTTTTTTTTGTTTTTTTGTTTTTTTATACATTGTTGGATTTGATTTGCTAATATGGGCTTTAGGCTCTTTGTTTCTATGTTCATGAAAGAGGTTAACTTCTAATTTTCTTTCATACATTGTACTTATTTGGATATATGGTCATGGTTATATTGCCTTACAAAGGGAATTGAAAATTAAAAAACAACAACAACAACAACCTCCTAAGAGAGTTTGTGTCGTTTTGAATTTTCTATTCCTTGCGCATTTGAGAGAATATGCCTGTTTTCTACGTGAAACATTTTAAACTGCTGATTCCATTTCTAATCATTCAAGTGTTCTATTTATTTTTCAGGCAATTTTGGTATATTTCTGGTGAAAAATTTTCCCATTTCACCTAAGTTTTCAACTTTATTGGCATAACATTGCTCATATCTTATCTCCTTAGCATTTGTAGTTATAGTCTCTCTTGCACTAATATTACTTCTTTTTGCCCTGTTTCTTTTTCTTGATCAACATTCCAGAAATTTAAATATTTGGTTACATTTTCCCCGCAAGAACTAACTTCTAGCTTTGTTAAACAACTCCATTATATCTGTGTGATATTTTAAAATTTCTCTCATCTTTATTTTATCTTTCTTCTTACTTTCTTTGAGTATATTCAGTTTTTTCCTTTTTCTAATTAATCATCTCATTAATATTTAGCCTTCTTTCCTAATGTATTTAAAGCTTTAAATTTTCAAGTACCACATTAGCTCTATCCTACAAATCTTGCTATATTGTCTTTTTATAATTGTTGGCTTGAAAAATTTTCTAAATTCCATTACAAAATCTCTCTGTTCCATGAGTTATTTAGAAATATGTTTTTAGGAGTGACTGGGTAGCTCGGTTAAGCATCTGACTTCGGCTTAGTTCATGATCTTGTGGTCTGTGTGTTCGAGCCCCACATTGGGCTCTGTGCTGACAGCTCGGAGCCTGGAGCCTGCTTCGAATTCTGTGTCTTCCTCTCTCTCTGCCCCTCCCCTGTTCACTCTCTGTCTCTCTCTCTCTTAAAAATAAACATTAAAAAATTAAAAAAATTTGTTTTGAATTTTTTGAATTAATTTCTAAAATTAACCTTTTGCTTAGTAAATTCTCACCTGATTGCATTGTAGCCTGGGGATGTAATCTCTATAATATCCATTCTTTGAAAATTATTGAGAGTAGCTTTGCATCTACTAATTTTAAGTTGTATTTGAGGAAAATGTGTGTGTTTCAGATGTTGAGTGAATAAAATACCCACTATATCACACTTGTGATATTGATAAGCTGAAGTGATGAAATGAGATCCCACCATAGGTCTAAAGAGAATAGAAGATGATTGTTTGCCATCCTAGTGACGCAGGGCTGGGAGCCCTGCTCCCTACCATCTGTCATCTTAGGACCCAAGTTCATGGGCACTGCTATGCTCAACATGTGCTGTCTAAGGCCATCCTCTCAGCAGCATCTACATTCCAGTAGGCCAGGAATGTATTTGTTTTCTTCACCTTTGTTCCTCCAGACAGTGCCCAGCATACAGTATACATTTACTAAGTATTTGTTAAATATATGAATTTGTTAAATATATGAACCAATGAATGAAGAAAAGATGCCCTCCTAGTTAACATACTAGCAAAATTTAATAAACATGTTTTTTTTTCTTTTCAAACTGCTTAATTATTTTCAATTGGCGATACATTATTATGGCTTAAAATTTTAAAGGTACAAAATTATGTACAGCAATAATTTTCTCAGCTTCCCAGTTCCCCTTCCTGGTTTACAGCTTGTTTATATTCCCCAGAGGTATTTTATATATACAAAAGCATCCATGCATATATATAGACTTGTTTCTAATGTATTTTTCAATTATAGTAACATGCATCATCCTTAACCTTATATATTCCATTATTTCTGAATTCACATTTCTGAGGATGTGTCAGTTTGTTTATGGGACATTAGGTGGCAGTATATTACCAGAAGATGGAGGCAGAGTGGAGGGTGAGAGTAGGAGTGGGTTGTGTGTGTGTTGGGGGATCTTTCCAAAAATTGAACAGCAGTTTCACATGGTTATCCTCTGCACAACAGGTCTCCTGAGCATGTGTGTCTGTGCATGTGTGTAGGTAAATGGCTACCCAATTTTAATAAATGAGGGCTTGGTTGAATTTTAAATCTATTATAAAAATTGAGTGTAAAATCTGACACAGGACTTTAGTTTGTTGAGAAAAACACAATTTTAGAGCCACTCCAGACTCCCCTACAAGCCTTCCAAGATCATGCATGTGCACATGTTTCCTCCCTCAAAATTGTTAGCCTCAAATGATTTAAACCCACACAGTACTTATAATCTGAGGTGTTAAAGTAACAATGAAAGCACCCTTACTTTCTCCATGCTTTAGATTTTCCCTTGCTTTAAAAAATTAATTGACTCCTTTTCCCACATGTGGTCCTTGCCTCAGGCCCACAGCTACGCTTCCCCTCTCTCCTGGTGACAATGCCTCCCCCATTTCTCCTACTCCCTTCTAGTGAAGTTCTAGGAAATGTAAGGATAGAAGTGTATACATTTCCTTTAATAAAACCCCTACTTTCATCAAAGATTGCATTCTATGCACATTATTGTATATACATTTTTCATTTAACAGTATACCCTGGAAGGGCATCTGGGTGGCACAGTCAGTTGAGAGTCCAACTCTTGATTTCAGCTCAGGTCATGATCCCAGGGTCATGGGACTGAACCCTGCATGGGGCTCTGTGCTGAGCATGGAGCCTGCTTAAGATTCTCTCTCTCTTTCTATCTTTCTCCCTCTGTTTCTCTCCCTCACTCACACAAACACACTCTCTATCTAAAATAATTATAAATGATGATACACTATCTATCCTTGAACACATGCCATCTCTTGTCTTTTTACCTTTATAGGCAAGCCCAAACTCACCCCATAGAAAACACACAAAAGGTAATTTTAAACAAGGCCTTTTTGATCTTACTATGTATTCCTTTCATTTCTATCTTTATTCTATACACATTCCTTTCCCTCCTTTTAATTCCTATTATTCTTCTTGTCTCACCAATCAGTACCCTGCATCCTCTTGCTTTTTCCCTTAAGGTGACCTTCAGCCTCTCCCACTAGAACAGACACACTCTGAGGACCTGGACCTGGGACTCATCTGTTTGCATTCCCATGCTTGGCCCAGTGGCTGGCAAATTCAGATTAAAATCTGGATTTGTGTCTGCTGGGTAAACAAATTTGTATGCCAATATATTAGATCTTAGGATTGTTACAAATATGTAACACCCTCAAGGATCAAACATCTGTCTGCTAAACAGTTAAGCAACAAAACTATATATAATAGACTGTATGGAGCAGACTAATTTCTTAACCTAAATGCTATAATTAGTATTCTTACTAAGGTTCTTCCTAAGGCACTCTCCTACATAGCCAGTGCATTCACCAAAATTAGAAACTTAACACTAATGCAGTACTATCATGGAACCCACACAGACCAAGTTTCACTGGTTGTACCAAAAGTGTCTTTTGTAGCAAAAACACAACAGAACAAAAAATTCTTTCCTTTATCTTTCTTCCTTTGTGGTCCAGAATATAATTCTGGATCATGTACTGAATTTAGTTGTCTCTGCCAGTGTTTTTCAATCTAGAATAGACCCTCTCAGCCTTTCCTTGTATTTCATGACCTTGTCATTTTTGAAGAACATGCACCAGTTACTTTGTAGAATGTATCTCAGTTTGGGTTGGTCTGATGTGTCTTCATGATCCAATTCAGGTTATGTATTTTGGGCAGAAGTGATTTACCACAAAAGTGATGTGTTCTCAGCGCATCTCAGAGCCCTGATGGCTCATTATTGGTGATGTTAACTTTACTCACTTGGTTGAGATAGTATCTGCTAGGTTTCTTCACTTTGTTACATACACCCTTCAAATTAATTCCTCAGAAAATGATTATTATCTTCATTCTATAGATGAGCAAACTGAGGCACAATGATGTAGATACCTTGCCCAAAATCATACTAATAAGCCAGGATCCCAACCCAGACATTCTGGCTCCAAAGCAAACACTTTTAGCTGCCAAACCAAAAGTAACTTGTTGGGGCTAGAAGACTTGATGTGCTTGGCCTGTGGAGAACCACTGGAGGGCAGAGAATATGAGGATGGACAGAAAGGTGGAGTGGAATGGGCTAAGCTTCTTTATCAGTATGTCTGGCTTGGGGCTTGGTGCATTACTCTGGATAATTTTGTTAACGGTGGCCTGAGGATGGCTTGTGCTGACCTGGCTGTCCTCTGGAGTATCAGAGCTGGACCGGTTTGGGATTACCACTCCAAATCCTCATTCTGAGGGTAAGTTCCTTGTAGTTGTTGGGAGGTCATGATGTTCCCCCAATCTTGATTTCTTGGCTATATCCATCACTTACATTGTAGAAGCATAGTGAAAGAGTTGTTATAATTGAGTCATGAACAAAAAGAGTTGATCTATATTTTGGAATGCCATGTGAACAAGAGCTACAGACCTGCTTCACAAATACTTCCCTGTTTGTTAGTGTCCAAGCTCATCTAGGGCTAGAGACTCCCAGGTTTCAAGGCTTTATCTGAGCAGCCCTACTCCCGATCCTTTCTTCTTCCCTCCAATTCTTTTGACCTGTCTTCTCTCAAGCCCTTTATGACCCTTGAAAGGCTCTTAATTTTCTTTAATGTTTATTCATTTTTTAGAGAGACAGGGAGACCCAGAATCTGCAACAGGCTTCAGGCTCTGAGCTGTCAGCACAGAGCCTGATGTGGGACTCAAACCCATGAACCACAAGATCATGACCTGAGCCAAAGTTGGACACTTAACTGACTGAGCCACCCCGGTGCCCCAAACTCTTGAAAGGCTCTTGGTCATCACTGTCTTGATTCCCTATTGCTGACCCAACTGTGTCCTTATAACCTAGACTTCGCCATGCACTCCTTCTCCATACCTGGCAGAGCTCCAACTTTCATTCAGTCAAATTTCCTCTGCTCCACAGTAATATTTCCAGATTCTCAGTCTTAGTTTGGGTCCCTTTGGGAACCAAAGTCTAGAGCAGGAGGCAACTGGGGTATACATCAGCTTCTGTCAGTCATTTGCCAAGCTTTAATTTCTCTGCATATCTGGCCTGCTGTACATGCAGGCTCCGGAAGAGCCCTCAGGCACAGAGACCAGACAGGACATTTGGAGTTAACTATAGTTGATATCGGAAAGGTAGGATTTGGAGGCTATTTATGAGGGTACTGGAAACCTGGTTCTTAGTTAATATCTTAGGGCATTAGAGCAGAAAGGGAGTTCAGAGACAATCTAGTCTACTTTCTCCCCCTCCCCCAATGGAATCAGGGATAAACATTGTATCCTCTTATAAAGAGGAAACTCAGATGGAAAAATTTCCTGAATTTCCTCAAATTCCCTGAGCTTCACTCTTTTTTAATTTTATTTTTAAAATTTATTTTTATTCTTGAAAAATTTAAATTCCAGTGTAGATAACACACAACATTATATTAGTTTCAGGTATACAGTATAATGATTCAACGGTTCCACATATTACTCAGTGTTCCTCAAGTAAGTGTACTCTTAATTCCCTTTGCCTATTTCACCCATCACTCCACCCACCTCCCCTCCAGTAACCATCTGTTTGTTCTCTGTGGTTAAGAGTCTGATTTTGGGGTGCCTGGGTGGCTCAGTCAGTCAAGCATCTGACTTCAGATCAGGTCATGATCTCACAGTTCACGGGTTTGAGCCCTGCGTTGGGCTCTGTGCTGCTTCACATTCTGCTTCAGATTCTGTATCTCCCTCTCTCTGCCCTTCCCTGTTCACACTCTCTAAAATAAATAAACGTTAAATTTTTTTTTTAAATATTAAAAACAGAGTGTTTTTTGGTTGGTCTCTATTTTTTTTCTTTTGTTCATTTGTTTTGTTTCTTAAATTCCACATATTAATTAAATCATATAGTATTTGTCTTACTCTGGCTTATTTTGCTTAGTATTATACTCTCTAGATCCATCTATATTGTTGCAAAAGGCAAGATTTCATTCTTTTCATGGTTGAATAATATTCCTGTGTGTGTGTGTGTGTGTGTGTGTGTGTGTGTGTACACATCGACTTTTCTTTATCCATCCCACTATTGATGGACAGTTGGGCTGCTTCTACAATTAGGTGTTATAAATAATGCTGCTACAAACATAAGGGTGCATGTATCTCTTTGAATTAATGTTTCTGTATTTTTTGGGGTAAATATCCAGTAGTGCAATTACTGGATCATAGGGTAGTTCTATTTTTAACTTTTTGAGGAATCTCCATACTGTTTTTCAGAGTAGGTGCACCAGTTTGCCTTCCCGCCTACAATGCACGAGGGCTCCTTTCTTTCCATATCCTCACCAATGCCCATTGTTTCTTGTGTTGTTGATTTTAGTCATTCTGACAGGTGTGAGGTGATACCTCATTGTAGTTTTGATATGTATTTCCCTGATGAGTGATGTTGAGCATTTTTTAAATGTGTCTTCTTGGTCATCTGTATGTCTTCTTTGGAGAAATCTCTGTTCATGTCTTCTGTCCACTTTTAAATTGGATTATTTGGGGGTTTTTTTTGGTGTGTTTATGTTGAGATGTATAAGTTTTTTATATATTTTGGATACTAACCTTTTCCTGAATATGCTATTTGCAAATATCTTCTCCCATTCAGTAGCTTGTCTTTTAGTTTTGTTGGTTGTTTCCTTTGCTGTGAAGAAGGCTTTTATTTTGATATAGTCTCAATAGTTTATTTTTGCTTTTGTTTCTCTTGTCTCAGGAGACCTATCTAGAAAAAAATTGCTATGTCCAATGTCAGAGAAATTACTGCCTATCACTCTTATCATATGTAAAATGAAGATTAAAAATAATATCTAACCATTGGGTAGCACAGAGTAAACAACAAATGTTAGGTGTTACTTTAGGAGAAAAAGGCTTGTTGTACTAGTTAGCTATTGCCATAGTGCTATGTAACAAACCATCCTAAAACTCAGTGCACACAGTAGTAGCATTTCTGAAATGGTGGTGTAATGAGCACTGCAGACCCTTTCCCAAGCAAAACAAGCAAAACTGGTAAAACATATTTAAAAGTAATAGCCACTTTAAGTCTGAAAATTCTAAGGGCATACAGCATATGGAAAAACACTTATTCAAGAAATTCTACTAACTCTGGGTAAGAACAGTGAGTGTCTGTGGCACTGAGGCATGATCATGATCTGTCTCCTCTCCCTCCATGAAGCTCTATTTTAGGTGGGTATAATCAAGAAAATGGACTCCTCTCCTCAGTTCTCAATCTTGGGTTACACATTCACCCCAGGAGGGAAAGACTACTAACATTTCTCATCTCCCTCCAGCTCCGTGTTGCAGAAGTTCTATTTCAGATAAGAGTAGCCAAGAGGTCTGTGGCTACCCTCTTCCACCTAGGCGCACCCACACGTAGGGCACAGGTTATACCCCAGGTATGGCAGGCCAGGAATACTGGGTCCCGGTTGCCCTTGCCCCAGCTCATTCATAAGCTAGACTTTCCATTCCAGAAAAAGCAGGCTGAGAAAACCTCAGAAAGCTGAGGGGCTATATCCCTGCTCTAGTGTCATTCTAGTAAAGCAGGAGCATCATTCTAAGAGAAGGGCGGGGGGGATGATTGTCCCTACCTCCAGAAACAAGGCAGTGGTGCAGAGGTTCTGTGAGGAAGAGAGACAGGTCATAAGAATAACAAAGACTTTGTAGTTCTCCTCAAGAGGACTGACTTTACATGGAATAGAACATGGGGAAGTTCAAGCCTAATCATAGTCTCAAAAGCAATGGATCGAGCTCTGTACTCTTCACTGACACCGAAGACCCTGCTTCAGATCCTCTGTCTCCCTCTCTCTCTGCCCCCACCTCAAAAATAAATAAACATTAAAAAATTTTTAAAAAGCAGTGGAGATTTTGGTGGCTAGCAATTAAGAGGAGACTGGTAGCAACAAGGGAAATGGTGGGCCAGTTATGCTTTCAATAGAACCAGGGAAAGAGGTAGCTAGGAAGATCCCCACTGGAGTCAGAGCAAGCCTCAAACACTGATTCAAAACCTACTTTAATCCTTTAAAGGGGCCCCAAATTTGACTGGATCAGATTATAGAGCAATTTATGCCCCAGAATGTTGTCAGAAACAACAGAACAATCAGCTAGCAATTAGTGGAAGTTAAATCTGGGTACAATATCAGTAGAGACAGATGATCTAGAAACATAAAGGAAACATTTCTTTCCTCAGAGAAAGAGAAGTCAAAGCAAGTCCAACTAGGACCATTGTCATCCCTGGACAGAGGAAGGGTCAAAGTGACTGTGAAAGTGTCGAACATTGTGCTCTCTGAGGAGTGAAATAAAAGGTTGTTCATATGAGGGGAAAGAGACAGTGAAAACTTCCAGACAAATCAGTAAGCAAATATGTGATTATAGCCTTGGAATAAGTGTCCAGAATTGCTACAATATATTATCTAAAATGTCCAGTTTTCAATGAAAAAGAATGAGATATGCAAAGAAATAGGAAAGGGTGACCCATTCACAGGAAAAACGTAGTAGTAGTAGTAGTAGTAGTAGTAGTAGTAGTAGTAGTAGAAATTATCCTTCAGGAAGCCAAGATGTTGGATTTACTAGACAAACACTTTAAACCAGCTATTGTTCAAATGAAAATATGTCTAAAGAATTAAAGGAAAGTAGGAGAACAATGTCTTGCCAAATAAAGAACATCAATAAAGAGATAGAAATTATTTTAAAAGAACCAGAGATTCTAGAGTTGGAAAAAGACAATTTCTGAAGTGAAAAATTACTAGAAAAGTTCAATAGCAGTTTTGAACTAATGTAATCAAGAATTGGCAAATTTGAAGATAGATCAATTGAGATGATCAGTCTGAGGATTGGAAAGAAAAAAAAAATGGACAAATGAACAGAGTATAAGAGACCTGTGGGACACCATCAACCGTACAAACATACACATAATTAAATTCCTAGAAGGAAAGGAGGTAAAGGGGCACACAGAAGATTTGAAGGAACAATAGTAATAAACTTCCCAAGTTTTATGGAAAACATTAATCTGCATATTTCAGAAGCTAAACTATTCCAAGTAGAATCAGTCAAAGAGATCTACACCAAGACACACCATAAACAAACTGCTGAAAGCCAAAAACAAAGAGAGAATCTTGAAAGCAGTGAGAGAGAAGTGATTCATTACCTAGGATGGATTCTCAATCAGAAACCATGGAGGCCAAAATGACACTGTCTTCCGAGTTTGAAAAGAAAAAAAACCCACAAAATTTATATTCAACAAAAATATCCTTCAAAATGAAAGAGAAATTAAGACATTTTCAGATAAAACCCAGGGAGTTTGTCACTAGTAGACCTGCCATACAAGAAATGCTAAAAAGAGTTTTTCAAGTTGAATATAAGGACACTAGACAATATTTTCAATCCACATGAAAAACCAAAGAATACTGAAAAGATAAATATATAGATTAAAATAAAAGACAGTATTCCGTATTTTTGTTTGTAAGCATTTTCCTTTCATATATGATTTAAAAGACAACTGTATAGGGGTGCCTGGGTGGCTCATTCAGGTAAGCTTCTGACTTGGGCTCATGTCATGATCTCACAGTTTGTGAGTTTGAGCCCTGCATCGGGCTCTGTATTGACAAGTCAGAGCCAGAGTCTGCTCTGGATTCTGTGTCTCCCTCTCTCTGCCCCTCCCCCACTGTCTCTCTCTCTCAAAAATAAATAAATATTAAAAAAACCACAACTGTATAAAGCGATCATTATAAAATTGTATTGATAAACTCCTTACATATAAAGATGTCATTTGTTTCACAATAATAGGACAAAAGAGGGAGCAGGGAACAGAGCTACACTGGAGCCAAGTCTTTGTGTATTACTGAAATTTATTAGCCTTAGTCAGAACTAGATTATTACAAAAATTTTGTTTATTTTTATTTATTCATTTTGAGATAGAGAGAGAGCAAGCAGAGGAGGGGACAGAGAGAGAAGGAGACAGAATCCCAAGCAGGCTCCATGCTATCAGTGCAGAGACCAATGCAGTGCTTGAGCTCATGAACGATGAGATCATGACATGAGCCAAAAGCAAGAGTCATACGCTTAACTGACTGAACCACCCAGGCACCCTGGGCCTAGATTATTTTAAGTTAATAAGTTCATTGTAATCCCCAGGGCAATCACTAAGAAATTATCCAAAAAAAAAAAAAAGAAGAAAGAAATAAACAGCAAGGGAATTAAAATGATACATTAGAAAATATTTAAATAGAGAAGGCAGTCATGGAGTAATAGAAGAACCAAAAAGATGTAAGAATGTAGAAAACAAATAGCAAAATGTAAGACATAAATTCTACCTTATCAGTAATTATTTGGAATGTAAATAGATTAAACATTCCAATAAAAAGGCAAGGATTGCTGGAATGGGCTAAAAATGATCCAACTGCACTATAAGCCAACCAGGAAAAGAGTTCCTTTATAAGCTAATTTATTAATGCTCTCTCAAGATAAGGCAACATTACACAATTAATTACATAATGAGAAGGAGAGGTCTTTCTGGATCACAGACACATAAACACACACAGATTGCTTCAATTATAGCCCTTTTCCCCACTAAATGATCTTGCCACCTTTGTTGAAAATCATTTAACATATATATACAGACTTACTTCTGTGCTCTTTATTCTATTCTATTGGTTTGTTTGTCTTTATGGTAGTATAGCTGTGGATTTCATAGATACCCTTTAATAGTTTGAGAATGTTCCCTTCATTCCTAGTTTTTATCATGAAGCATGTTGGATTTTGGTCAAATGCTTTTGTGTCTGAGATAATCATGTGATTTTGTCCTTTTTTTAATTATTAATACAGTGTTTGACACTGACTGATTTTCATATAACCAATCTTGCATTCCTTGAATGAATTACACTTGGTCATCCTACCTAATCTTTTTTATGTGTTGGTGTCTTTGGTTTGCTGGTATTTTGTTGAGAGGTTTGCATTTATATTCATAAGAGAAATTGACCTATAGTATTCTTTTCTTGTTATGTCTTTGGTTTGGGTATCAGAGTAAAACGTGCTTTGTAAAATTAGTTGAAAAATGTTCCCTTCCATTATATTTTTGGGGGTGAAATTGCATTGTGTTTTTTTTGTTTTTGTTTCTTTAAATTTTGGGTTTAAGCCATCTGGGCCTGGGGTTCTCTTTATAGGAAGGTTTGTTTGTTTTGTTTGTTTGTTTGGGGTGGAAGTTTTTTTTTTTAAATATGAAATTTATTGTCAAATTGGTTTCCATACAACAACATATCAAAAATTCACAAGAGAATTTCAATAGCACATTTGAACAGGTAGACAGAAGAATTACTAAATGGAAGATGAGACAATTGAAATTATCCAAACCATAAGAGACTCTTAAAAACTGAGAATAAACTGAGGGTGTGGGTGGGAGGGGTGGGTGGGTGATGGGCATTGAGGAGGACACCTGTTGGGAGGAGCACTGGGTGTTGTATGGAAACAGTCACTTTCCTCTTGCTACTTTCAAGATTCTCTTTTTGTCTTTGTGTTTCAACAGTTTGACTATAAGGTGCCTTGCTGTGGATTTCTGAGTTTATTGAGCTTGTTAAATGCGTAATGTCTTTTATAAGATTTGGGAAGTTTTCAGCTACTATTTCTGCAACTATTCTTTCTCTCCCTTTCTCTCTTTCCTCTCCTTCTGGGACTCTCATTATGCATATGTTGGTATGCCTGATTGTGTTCCACAGGTGACTTAGGCTCTGCTTATTTTCCTTCACTGCTTTTCCTTTCTACTCTTCAGCTCAGGTCATGATCTCGCTGTCTGTGGGTTTGAGCCCTGCGTCAGGCTCTGTGCTGACAGCTCAGAGCCTGGAGCCTACTTCAGATTCTGTCTCCCTCTCTCTACTCCTCCCCTGCTTGCACTCTGTCTCTGTCTCTATCTCTGTCTCTCTCTCAAATAAAAAAACATTAAAAAGTTTATAAAAAATAAAAACAAAGAAAACTGGATCTACACATGCCAAAAAAAAAATGAAGTTGGACCTTTACTTTACAACATATATAAAATGTAACTCAAAATAGATCGAAGACCACAATGTAAGAGCTAAAATAAAATTCTTAGAAGAAAACAGAAAAAAGCTCCATGACACTGGATAAGACAGTGATTTTTTGGATATGACACCAAAAGTACAGGCAAAGAAAGAAAAAATAAATTGACTACATCAAAATTAAAAACTCTTGTACACCAAAGACAGAGTGAAAAAAACCCACAGAATGGGAGAAAATATTTGCAAATCATATACTTGTTAAGGGACTAATATATAAAAATATCTACAACTTCACAACAACAAAAAACAACCTGATTTTAAAATGGGCAAAAGACTTGAGTGGACATTTCTCTAAAGGTATACAAATGAACAGTAAACACATGAAAAGATGCTCAACATCACTAATTATTAGGGGAATGCAAATCCAAACCACAATGTGATACCATTTTACATTCATTAGGATGGTTATTATTAGGAAAACAAAACAAAACAGAACAGAACAAATCTTTTTTTTCCCTTTTTTATGAGAGAGAGAGTGGGGGTGGGAGAGTGGGAGGGGCAGAGGGAGAGGAAGAAAGAATATCCCTTGATCTCACAACTGTGAGATCATGACCTCAGCCAAAATCAAGAGTCAGGCACTTAACTGATTGAGCTCCCCAGGCACCCTGAAAATAACAAGTCTTAACAAAATGTGGAGAAACTGGAACACTTCTGCACTGCTGGTGGGAATGTAAAATGATGTAGCTGTTACGAAGAGCAATATGGCAGTTATTCAAAAAATTAAAAATAGAATTACCATATAATCCAGCAATTCCAATTCTGGGTATATAACTAAAATAGTTGAAAGTAAAATATTTGTACACCCATGTTTATAGCCCCATTATTCACAGTAGCCAAAAGGTGGAAGCAACTAAAATTTCCATCAATGGATAAATGGATAAACAGAATGTAGTACACCCATAAAATGGAATATTACTCAACCTGAAAAAGGAATAAAATACTGACACATGCTACAACATGGATGGACCTTGAAGACATTATGCTAAATGAAATAAGCCACACACAAAAGGACATGATTCCACTTCCTCTAATACGAAATATCTATAGTAGTCACATTCACAGAGACAAAAATAAAATGGTGGTTACCAGGGACTGGAGGTGGGAGAGAATGAGAGTTAGAGATTAATGTGGACAAAGTTTCAGTGTAGGAAGATGAAAAAGTTCTGGAGATGGATGGTTGTGATGGTTGCAGAACAATGCTAATGGACTTAATGCCACAGAACAGTGAACTTAAAAATGGTTGTGTGATGCATTATATGTTATATGTATTTTATCACAATAAAAAAAACACAGTTAACATCATATGCAGTGGTGGAAAACTAAATGTTTTTACCCAATATTAATAACAAGACAAGGGTACCAACTCTTGCAACTTCTATTCAACATTGCACTGGAGATTCTAGCTGGGGTAATTAGACAGGGAAAAGAAACAAAAGGAAACTTGGTTGGAAAAAAAGAATTAAAATTACCTCTATTTGCAGATGACATCATCTTATATATGGAAAATCCTAAGGAATACACTCATACACAAAAAAGCTTTTAGAACTAATAAATGAATTCAGCAAAGTGGCAGGATATAGGACTTATATAGTAAAACCAATCATCCTCAATGGGGAAAAACTGAGAGCTTTCCCCCTCAGATCAGGAATACAACAGGGATGCCCATTCTCACCAGTGTTGTTTAACATAGTGTTGGAAGTCCTAGCCTCGGCAATCAGACAACAAAAAGAAATAAAATGCACCCAAATTGGCAAATAAGAAGTCAAAGTTTCACTCTTTGCAGATGACATTATACTCTACATGTGAAACCCAAAAGACTTCACCAAAAAACTGCTAGAGCTGATACATGAATTCAGCAAAGTCACAGGATATAAAATCAATGTACAGAAATCAGTTGCATTTTTATACACCAATAATGAAGCAATAGAAAGAGAAATAGAAACTAATCCCATTCACAATTGCACCAAAAGCCATAAAATACCTAGGAATAAACCTAAACAAAGAGCTAAAAGATCAATATGCTGAAAACTATAGAAATCTGTGAAAGAAATGGAAGAAGACAGAAAGAAATGGAAAAACACTCCATGTTCATGGATTGGAAGAACAAACATTGTTAAAAATGTCAATACTACCCAAAGCAATCTACATGTTCAATGCAATCCCTATCAAAATAGCACCAGTATTCTTCACAGAGCTAGAACAATCCTAAAATTTGTATGGAACCTCAAAAATCCCTGAATAGCCAAAGTAATGTTGAAAAAGAAAACCAAAGCTGGAGTCATCACAATCCCAGACTTAAACCTGTATTACAAAGTTGTAATTATCAAGACAGTGTGGTATTGGCACAAAAAACAGACACATAGATCAATGGTATAGAACAGAGAACCCAAAACTGGACCCACAAATATATGGCCAGCTAATCCTCAATAAAGCAGGAAAGAGTATCCAGTGGAAAAAAAGTCTCTTCAGCAAATGGTGCTGGGAGGACTGGATAGCAGCATGCAAAAGAATGAAACTGGACCACTTTCTCACACCATACACAAAAATAAATTAATAATGGATGAAATACCTAATGTGAGACAGGAAACCATCAAAATCCTAGAGGAGAACACAGGCAGCAACCTCTTTGACCTTGGCTGAAGTAACTTCTTACTTGACATGTCACCGAAGACAAGAGAAGCAAAAGCTAAAATGAACTATTGGGACCTCATCAAGATAAAAAGCTATAAACAATCAACAAAACTAAAAGACAACCAGTGAAATGGGAGAAGATATTTGTAAATGACATATCAGATAAAGGGTTAGTATCACAAGTCTACAAAGAACTTACCAAATGCAACACCCAAAAACAAATCATCCAGTGAAGAAACAGGCAAAAGACATGAACAGACATTTTTCCAAAGAAGACATCCAGATGGCAAGTGGACACATGAAGAGATGCTCAAAATTGTGTATCATCAGGGAAATACAAATCAAAACCACAATAGATACACCTCACACCAGTCAGAATAGCTAAAATTAACAACTCAGGAAACATCAGATGTTGACAAGGATGTGGAGAAAGGGGAACCCTATTGCACTGTTGGTGGGAATGCAAACTGGTGCAGCCGCTCTGGAAAATAGTGTGGAAGTTCTTCAAAAAATTAAAAATAGAATTACTCAAAGACCCAGCAATTTCACTACTAGGAATTTATCCAAAGAATACAGAAATCCTGATTTGAAGGGGCACATGCATCCCAATGTTTATAACAGTGCTATCAACAATAGCCAAAGTATGGGAAGAGCCCAAATGTCCATCAACTGATGAATGAATGAAGAAGATGCAGTATATATACACAATGGAATACTACTTGGTGATGAAACAGAATGAAATCTTGCCATTTTCAACAACATGAATAGAACTGGAGGGTATTATGCTAAGTGAAACAAGTCAATCAGAGAAAGACAGATATCACATGATTTCACTCATATGTGGAATTTGAGAAACTTAACAGATAATCTTAGGGGAAGAGAAGGAAAAATAAGGTAAAAACAGAGAGAGAGGCAAACCATGTAAGACTCTAAAGTGCAGAGAACACACTGAAGATTGATAGGGGTGAGATTAATAGTAAAAAGCTTAAGGAGGGCACTTGTTGGGATGAGTACTGGGTGTTATATGTAAGTGATGAATCACTGGATTCTACTGAAGCCAAGACTACATTTTTTTTAAAACTAACTTCCGAATTAAAAACCAAAAAAAAAAAATTGTATTTCTATACACTAGTCATGAACATTGAATGAAATCAAATTTAGGAAGCAATTCTATTTATAACAATATCAAAAGAATAAAATATTTAGAAAGAAATTTACAAAATGTGTATGACTTATACATTGAAAACTAGAAAATAATAATTGAAAGAAATTTTAGAAGACCTAAGTAAATGGAAAGACATGCTATGTTATGAATTAAAATATTTAATATTAAGATGGTAGGTCTTCTCAAATTGATCTGCAGATAAATGCAATCTTTATAAAACCTTAATTACACTTTTTTGTAGAAATTTGGCAAGATAATATGAAAATTCATACAGAAATGAAAGAGACCTGGAATAGTCAGAAACCTTTGAAAAAGAAGAAAGAGGAGGACTCATAGTTTCCCAATTCAAAATTTATTAGAAAGCTATAGTCAACATTACTGTATAGTACTGGCACAAGAATAGATGTATAGTTCAGGTTAATAGAAATAGAATTTAGAGTCCAGAAATAAATCCTTACGTTTCTACTCAATTAACTTTGGACAAGGTTGTCAGGATAAGTCAGATGGGAGAAAACATATTCCTTTCAACATACAATGTTATATAATTTGGTATAGAAACAGTAAATTTGGATCCCTGTTTCACATCATATACAAAAATTAACTCCAAAAGGATCATAGGGATATTACTGAAAAGAGAGTATGGAATTCAAAAGGCCCATCTCCTCACTGAAAAAAAAAGCAAAAGAAAGGCGTGATCAATTTTCTTGAACCCCAGAAAATAGTCAAAGGTTTAGAGCAATGAAGAAAATGCTGAATCAAGAAAAAGATAGCTGAAGCACAGCATTTAAGCAAATGTCTGTGAAACTGTTAGCTGCACTTCAGCCATCACATGCGAAAAAAATAGTCTTTTGAGAAAATATTTTAGAAAAATCACTAAACGGACAATCACAACCCATAGCAAGCAAAAACAAACACTGAGGAGAGGGAAGAATCTGATTTAGATTTACCACATTATAATATAAAAATGTTCACTTTTCAATAAAAAATTATGAGACATGGAAAAAAAGCACAAGAAAGCATGGCCCATTCACACACACAAAAAAAATGAACAGAAACTGTCCCTGTGGAAGTACAGACATTGGAGTTATTAGACAAAGACTTTATTTTTATTTTTTTTATTTTTATTTTATTTATTTTTTTAGACAAAGACTTTAAAGCAACTGTCTTAAATAGGCTCAAAGAGCTCAAAGAAACTAGATAAGGAACTAAAGGAAACCAAGAAAGTGATGGCTCAACAAATAAAGAATAACAATAGAGAGAAATTATCAAAGGAATGAAATAGGAATTTGGAGCTGAAAAGTACAACAACATATCAAAAATTCACAGGAGAATTTCAATAGCACATTTGAACAGGTAGAAGAATTACTAAATGGAAGATGAGACCATTGAAATTATCCATTCTGAAAAGTAGAAAGGAAAAGCAGTGAAGGAAAATAAGCAGAGCCTAAGTCACCTGTGGAACACAATCAGGCATACCAACATATGCATAATGAGAGTCCCAGAAGGAGAGGAAAGAGAGAAAGGGAGAGAAAGAATAGTTGCAGAAATAGTAGCTGAAAACTTCCCAAATCTTATAAAAGACATTACGCATTTAACAAGCTCAATAAACTCAGAAATCCACAGCAAGGCACCTTATAGTCAAACTGTTGAAACACAAAGACAAAAAGAGAATCTTGAAAGTAGCAAGAGGAAAGTGACTGATTATATATGGCTCTTGCTATATAGATGGATTAAATATGACTGCTTAGGGCACCTGGGTGACACAGTTAAGTGTCCGACGCTTGATGTCAGCTTAAGTCATGATCTCAGGGTCATGAGATCAAGTTCTGCATTGGTCTCCCTCCTGGCTATGAAGCAGGCTTAAGATTCTCTCTCCCTCTCCCTCTGCACCTCCCCTCTCCCCTGCTCATGCTTTCTCTCTCTCTCTCTCTCTCTCTCTCTCTCAAAAACAGATCCCTATATATTGCCCTTATGTGGTTTACTTCTTCATGTAGTCTAGGACTGCTAGTTCAATGTCCAGTGGCACCAAACTTAAATCTTATACACTTACTATTTTATTTATTTATTTTATTTTTTAAAAATAGCTAAAAATACTTTTATTTTTTATTGAAGTATAGTTGACACACAGTGGCATTTTAGTTTCAGGTGCATATTCACTGTGCAAATTTACTTTTATTTATTTTATTTATTTATTTTTGTTTATTTATCTTTGAGATAAAGAGAGAGAATGCATACATTAGCAGGGGATGGGCAGAGAGAGAGGGTGAGAGAGAGAGAGAGAGAGAGAATGAATCCCAAGCAGGCTCTGCACTGTCAGTGCAGTCAGATGCGGGCTCAATCTCACAAACCGTGAGATCATGACCTAAGCTGAAACCAAAAGTCAGATGCTTAACCGACTGAGACACCCAGGCGCCCCAGATTCACTTTTAAATGTAACCCCCAAAGCTACTTAAGTTGAGCCTTCCTGCTTTGCATACCCCATGAAATTGCACTCAAATGTGCTAACCAAAGATATGACAAACTCTTTGTCTATAAAAGACCCTAAGCTTCTGTTGCTCTTCAGAACTCCATGACCCAGAGACTCCATCTTGCTACTGAACAACATCACCTAAACATCATGTAAGCCCTCCAATTTCCCTCTCTTCTGGGAGTTCCCTTACCAGTTTCCTCCTTCTGGGAGGTACCTGTGCCACAGTCTTTGGAAGCTCTCCTGCTGTGAGGGACTTTCTTTCTCATTCAATTCTGTCCAAGCGTTGCCCAATAAAAATATTGGCATCTTGTGGGTCTGTCTTTTCCTTGATCAGCTCTGAATCCTATAGCTTACTATAGATCCTCAATAAGACTGACAGCTGATTTATCAATGGGATGATATCTTCAAAGTGCTTAAAAGAAGAAATCTGTCAAACAAGAACTCTAAAGCCAGCAATACTGCCCTTCAAAAATAAAGGCATAATTAAAACATTCCCAGATAAATAAATAAAACCTGATGGAGTTTGTTGCTAGTACACCTACTCTACAAGAAATGCTTATAGGGAGGTCTTCAGCTGAAATGAAAGCACACTAAACAGTATCTCAAAACCACATGAAGAAATAAAGAATACTGGTAAAGATAGTCACATAGGTAAATATAAAAGCCAGTATTGTGTTTTTAGTTGGTAACCTACCTTCCTTCCTTCCTTCCTTCCTTCCTTCCTTCCTCCCTTCTTTCTTTCTTTCTTTCTTTCTTTCTTTCTTTCTTTCTTTCTTTCTTTCTTTCTTCTTTCTTTCTTTAAATTTATTTACTTATTTTGAGAGAGTGTGTGAGTGAGGGAGGGGCAGAGAGAGAGGGGAGAGAGAGAATCCCAAGCAGGCTCCACTCCTTCAGCACAGAGCTGGACATGGGGCTTGATCTCACAAACTGTGAAATCATGACCTGAGCTGAAATCAAGAATTGGACGCTTAACCCACTGAACCACCCAGGCACCCAGTAACTTTTTTTTTCTATATTATTTTAAAGACAAATGCATAAAACAATAATTATAAATCCAAGTTAACAGACACACAATGTATAAAGATGTAATTTATGACACTAACAACATGAAGGAGAAAAGAAGGAGCTACATAGGAACAGAGTTTTGGGATACTATTGAAGCTAAGTTGTTATTAGTTCCGTCTAAACTAGTTCCATATAATTTAAGATGTGAGTTGTAATTCCCAAGGGAACCATGAAGAAAATAATATACAGAAAAAAAATCAGAAAGACATAAAAATAGTGCACTATAAAAAAATCAAACACAGAGTTAGTAATGTAAGAATTGATGAATAAAATAGATAAAAGACATAAAGAAAAATAAAAAAATTGCAAAAGTAAATCATTATCTGTAATTACTTTAAATGTGAATGACATTAAACTCATTTAAAATGCAGAGATTAGAATGCACACACACAAAAAAAGTGCCCCAACTATAAGTTGTCCACAAGAGTCTCCTGTTGTATTCAAAGACACAAAAAGGTTGCAAGTGAGAGAAAAGATAATGATATTTTATGTGAATAATAATCAAAAGAGAGTTGAAGTGGCTATACTAATCTCAGGCAAAATAAGCCTTAAGTAAAAAGTTATTATAAAGACAAAGAAGAATATAATATATTGATAATAGGGTTAATCTGTCACATAGATACAACATTTACACATATACACACCTACTGAGTCTCATGATATTAAACACTGACATAATTAAAGAGAGAAATAGATAATTCTACAATAATAGTGGGAGACTTCAATTCCACATTGTCAAATGAGTGGAACAACTAGACAGAAGAGCAATAAGTAAATAGAGGACTTGAACAACATCATAAATCAATTAGATCTAACAGATATGTACAGTACACTCCATCCAACAACAGCAGAATACACATTCTTGTCAAGTGCACAAGTCGTGGTCTACGTATTAGGCCATAAAACAAGTCTCAATAAATTTAAAAAGACTGAAATCATACAAAGTGCCTTCTATGACCACAATGGAATGAAACTAGAATTCAATAACAGAAGGAACTGGAAAATTCATGAATATGAGGAAATCAAATGAAACACTTAACCAGAAGGAAAATTTGAAAATATTTTGACATGAATGAAAACAGAACACAACATACCAAAATTCATGGGATACAACAAAAGCAGTGCTCAGAAGGAAATTTATAGGTGTAATGCCTATATTAAAAAAAGAAGAAGAAAAACATATAACTGATATCATAACTTTACAATAGGAGCTAGAAAAAAAGGACAAACTAAACACAAAGCTAGAAGAAGGAAAGAGATTATAAAGATTAGAGTGGAGATGAACAAAATGGAGGATAGGAAAACAATAGAAAATCAACAAAACCAAAATGTGAGTCTAGGAACATCAACAAATTGACAATCATTTAACTATACTACTGAGAGAAAACTTAAATTATTAAAATCAGAAATGAAAATGAGGATATTACTACTGACCTACAGAAATAAAAAATAACAATAAAACATTGTAAACACTCATATGCCAACAAATTAGATTATCTAGTTGAATAGACAAATTCCTAGAAACATACCAACTACCAAAACTGATTCAAGAAGAAATAGAAAATCTGCCCAGAATATAAAAAGAAAGAGATTGAATCAGGAAAAAAAAAACTTCCAACAAAGAAAAGCCAAAGAGTGGATGGCTTCCCTAGTGAATTAGACAAAACATTTAAAGAAAATTAACTTCAATCCTTTCAAACTCTTTCAAAAAAACAGATAAGAGATATTTTTCTAACTCATTCTGTCAGGCCATAATTACCTGAATACCAAAGTCAGACGAAGACATCAGAAGAAAACAAAACTGCAGGTAATATTCCTTATGGATATGTGTATTAGTATGCTTGGGCTGACATAACACATTACCACAGTCTGGGTGACTTAAACAAGAGAATTTTCTTTCCCATGGTTCTAGAGGCTGGAAGTCTCAGATGAAGGTGCCAGGGTTTGGCTTCTGAAGGGTGCTCTCTTTCTGGCTTGCAAATGGTTGCTTTCTCACTGCAGTCCTCACATGGCCTTTCCACGGAATGGAGAGACATAGATGGATAGATACATAGATGGATGGATAGATAGATAGATAATAGGTAAATAGATGAAGAAATTAAAGAGATATCTTCCTCTTCTTTTGAGGTCACCAGTCCTATCAGATTAGGGCCCCACCTATGACTTCATTTAACCTTAATAACCTTCAGAAATGCTATCTCCAAATATCATCACATTGGGGGTTAGGACATCAACATATGAGTGTTAGAAGGGAATCCAATCTATAGCAATATATGAAAAAATCCTCAGCAAAATACTAGCACACCTAATTAACAGTACAATTCAAAAGGATTATACACTATGACCAAGTGGGATTTATCCTAGGAATGCAATATATGAAAACAAATTAGTGTAATACACCATATTAATACAATGAAGAAAACCCCACATGATCACCTGCATTGATGCAGAAAAAGCATTTGACAAAATTCAACTCCCTTTCATAATAAAAACAATCAACAAACGAGGAATAGAAAGTAACTTACTCAATATAGTAAAGGGTGATAGTGAAAAAGCCCACAGCTAATATCATACCCAAAGCAAAAGGCTGAAAGCTTTCCTTATAACATTAAGAAGAAAATATTGATACCAGTTTCACCACTTCCATTCAAACACTACTGGTCTTTCTATCCAGAAACTTAGACAAGAAAAAGAAATTAAAAGGCGTTTAAAATGGAAAGGAAAAAGTTAAATTAACACCATTTGCTCATGGCATGATCTTATACATAGAAAACCCTGAGGGATCCATAAAACCTTACTAGCAGGTAACAAATAAGTTCAGTAAATTTGCAGGGTACAAGACACTGGCCACAATTAGTTGTATACCACAATATACCACAATTAGCTGTATTTATAGACACTAGCAATGAACAGTGTAAGATGGAAAGTAAGAAAAAAATTTTACTGGGGTATCTGGGTGGCTCAGTCCACCCAGTCCACTAAGCACCTGACTTTGGCTCAGGTCAAGATCTCATGGTTCATGAGTTCAAGCCCTGCATCAGGCTCTGTGCTGACAGTGAGGAACCTGCTTGGGATTCTCCCTCCCTCGCTGCCCCTCCCCCCTCTCAAAATAAATAAATAAACTTAAAAAAAGAAAAAATTTACTTACAACAACATCAAAAATAATAAAATACCTAGGTATATATTTAACCAAGGAGGCATGAGAAAACCACAAAACATCGCTGAAAGAAGTTAAAGATCTAAATAAATGAGAAGCCATCTTGTGTATTGGAAGTTTTTTTTTTTTTTTAATTTTAATTCCAGTATAGTTAACATTCAGTGTTCTATTAGTTTCAGGTGTACAATATAGTGATTCAACAATTCCATATATCACCTGGTGCTCATCAGGACAGGTGCACTCCTTAATCCCCCTCACCTATTTAACCCATTCCTCCACCCACCTCCTCTCATGACCATCAGTTTGTTCTCTATAGTTAAGAGTTTGTTATTGACTTGTCTCTCTCTCTTTTTTCCCTTTGATCATTTGTTTTGTTTATTAAATTCCACATATAAGTGAAATCATGTAGTATTTGTCTTTCTCTGACTGGTTTATTGTACTTAGCATAATACTCTCTAGCTCCATCTATTCCTTTGCAAATGGTAATATTTAATTCTTTTTATGGCTGAATAATATTCCACCATATATATATGTATATATACATATATATATGTGCACACACACATATGTGTATGTGTATATACACATACATATGCTACATCTTATTCATCCATTTTCTATCAGTGTACACTTGGGCTGCTTCCATAGTTTGGCTATTGTAAATAATGCTGCTATAAACACAGGGGTGCATGTATCCCTTAAGATTAGTGGTTTTGTATTTTTTGAGTATTGTGGACGGGAAAATTTAATATTGTTAAGATGGCAATACTCTTCAAAGTGATCCAAAGACTCAGTGTAATCCCTATCAAACACAAGAGCCTTTTTTTTCCCTTGCAGAAATAAAAAAGCTGATCCTAAAAGTCATCTATTATAGTAAAGGATCCAAAACAGCCAAAACAATCTTGAAAAAAAGAATGAAATTGGAAGACTCACATATTCCACTTTCAAAGCTACAGTAATCAAAACAGTGTGATACTGACATAGGATAGGTATATAGACCATGGAATAGAACTGAGGATCCAATAATTAACCCATGCATCTATGGCTAATTGATTTATGGCAAGGGTTCCAAGAACATTTACTGGGAAAGAAAAGTCTCTTCAACAAATGGTGTTGGACAACTGGATATCCACATGGAAAAAAAAAGTGAAGTTGGCCCCTTACTTCATACCATATATAAAAATTAACTCACAATGGATCAAAGACCTAAATGTAAGAGATAAAACTATACAAAACTTAGAAGACATAGGTTTAAATCTTCAAAACTTTGAACTTGGCAATGGATTCTTTTTTTTTGTTTTCATTTTTTTTTTAATTTACATCCATGTTAGTTAACATATACTGTAATGATTTCAGGAATAGAATTTAGTGATTCATCACTTACATATAACACCCAGTGCTCATCCTAACAAGTGTCTTCGTTAATGCCCCTTGCCTATTTAGCCCATCTCTCCATCCCAAACCCCTCCAGCAACTCTCAGTTTGTTCTCTGTATTTAAGAGTCTCTTATGGTTTGTCTCCCTCATTGTTTTTATATTATTTTTGCTCCCTTTCCTTTATGTTCACCTGTTTTGTATCTTAAATTCCACATATGAATGAAGTCATATGACATTTGTCTTTCTCTGATTGACTCATTTTGCTTAGCATAATGCACTCTAGTTCCATCCATGTTGTTGCAAATGGCAAAATTTCATACTTTTTGAATGCTGAGTAATATTCCATTGTATATATATACATCTTCTTTATCTCTTCATCAGTCAATGGACATTTGGGCTCTTTCCGTACTTTGGCTATTGTTCATAGCACTGCTATAAACATTGGGGTGCAAATGCCCCTTTGAAACAGCATTCCTGTATCCTTTGGATAAATAGTACTGCTATTGCTGGGTCATAGGGTAGTTCTATTTTTATTAAAAAATTCTTTTTAATGTTTATTATTTTTGAGAGAGAGAGAGAGAGACAGAGTGTGAGTGGGGGAAGGGCAGAGAAAGAGAGAGAGACACAGAATCCGAAGCACGCTCTAGGCTCCCAGCTAGGCTCTAGCTGTCAGCACAGAGCCTGATGTGGGGCTAGAACCCACAAACTGTGAGATCATACCTGAGCTGAAGTCGGACACTTAACTGACTGAGCCACCCAGGTGCCCCTATTTTTAATTTTTTGAGGAACCTCCACTCCACAGTGGCTGCATCAATTTCCATTCCTACCAACAGTGCAAAAGGGTTCCTCTTTCTCTGCATCCTCACCAACATCCGTTGTTGCCTGAATTGTTAACTTTAGCCATTCTGACAGATGTGAGGTGGTATCTCATTGTGGTTTTGATTTGCATTTCCTTGATGATGATGTTGAGCATTTTTTTCATGTGTCTCTTAGCCATCTGGATGTCTTCTTTGGAAAAGTGTCTATTCATGCCTTTTTGGCAATGGATTCTTAAATATAACATTAAAAGCACAGGCAATGAAAAAAATAGATACATTACATATCATAAACATTTTAACGTGCATTAAAAACCACAAGAAAGGGAAAAGAAAACACACAAAATGAGAGAAAATATTTGTAAATCATATACCTGTATAGGATCTAGTATTCATAATATATGAATAACTCTTACAACTTAAACACCCCAATGATAAAATCATTCAAGAATTTGAATGCATTTCTCCAAAGAAGATGGATAATGATATGAATGGTCACTAAGTATATGAAAAGATTCTCAACATCTTTTCCCGGACATTGAGGAAATGCAAATCAAAATTATATGAGGTACCCTTTCATTTCCACTAGGATGGCTAGTGGAGAAAGGATGTGGAGACACCACTACAAGCATGAAACCTACAGATATCACAATGACTCTAAGCCCATATCTTTCAATAATAACACTGAATGTAAATGAACTAAATGCTCCAACCAAAAGACATAGGGTATCAGAATGGATAAAAAAAACAAGACCCATCTCTTTGCAGTCTACAAGAGACTCATTTTAGACCTGAGGACACCTTCAGAGTGAAAATGAGGGGATGGAGAACTATCTATCATGCTACTGGAAGTCAAAAGAAAGCTAGAGTAGCCACACTTCTACCAGGCAAACTAGACTTTAAATTAAAGGCTGTAACAAGGGATGAAGAAAGGCATTATATAATAATTACAGGATCTATCCATCAGGAAGAGCTAACAATGCCTATGCACCAAATTCAGGAGCACCCAAATATATGGAACAATCACAAACATAAACAATCTTATTGATAAGAATGTGGTAATTGCGGGGGACTTTAATACTCCACTTACAACTATGGAAAGATCATCTAGACAGAGAATCAGTAAAGAAACAATGACCCTGAATGATTCATTGGACAAAATGGACTTGACAGATACATTTAGAACTCTACATCCCAAAGCAGCAGAATATACTTTCTTCTCAAGTGCACATGGAATGTTCTCCAAGATAGATTACATACTGGGTCACAAAACAGCCCTTAATAAGTATAAAATAATTGAGACCATAACATGCACACTTTCAGATCACAATTCTATAAAACTTGAAATGAACCACAGGAAAAAGCCTGAAGGCTTTTTCCAAAAGTATGAAGGTTAAAAAACATCCTACTAAAGAATGAATGGGTCAACCAGGCAATTAGAGAAGAAATTTAAAAAATATATGGAAACAAGTGAAAATGAGAATACAACAATCCACATGTTTTGGGATGCAGCAAAGGCAGTCATGAGAGGAAAATACATTTTAATCCAGGCCTATCTCAAGAAACAAGAAAAATCCCATATACGAAATCTAACAGCACACCTAAAGGAACTAGAAGCAGAACAGCAAAGACACCCCAAACCCAGCAGAAGAAGTGAAATAATAAAGATCAGAGCAGAAATAAACAATATAGAATCCAAAAAGAACAGTAGAACAGATCAAAGAAACCAAGAGTTGGTTTTTTGAAAAAAATAAACAAAATTGATAAACCTCTAGCCAGGCTTCTCAAAAAGAAGAGAGGACCCAAATAGATAAAATCACAAATGAAAATGGAATTATTACAACCAATCCCTCAGAAATACAAGCAATTATCAGGGAATACTATGAAAAATTATATGCCAACAAACTGGAAAACCTGGAGGAATGGACAAATTCCTAAACACCCACACACTACCAAAACCCAGATGGGAAGAAAAAGAAAATTTGAACAGACTCTAACTGGTGAAGAAATTGAATCAGTTATCAAAAATATCCCAATAAATGACAGTCCAGGACCAGATGGCTTCCCTGGGGAATTCTACCAGACATTTCAAGCAGAGTTAATGCCTATATTTCTCAAGCTGTTCCAAAAAATAGAAAGGGAGGGAAAACTTCCAGACTCATTCTATGAAGCCAGCTTTACTTTGATTCCCAAACCAGACAGAGACCCAGCAAAAAAAGAGAACTACAGGCCAATATCCCTGATGAATATGGATGAAATAATTCTCAACAAGATACTAGC
Source organism: Panthera tigris (assembly GCF_018350195.1). Taxonomy (NCBI): domain Eukaryota; kingdom Metazoa; phylum Chordata; class Mammalia; order Carnivora; family Felidae; genus Panthera; species Panthera tigris. The sequence continues at coordinate 49,515,114 of NC_056662.1, read as the reverse complement.
ATATCGAATTCAACAGCATATAAAAAAATTATTCACCATGATCAAGTGGGATTTATTCCTGGGCTGCAGGGCTGGTTCAGTATTCACAAATCTATCAATGTGATACATCACATTACTAAAATAAAAGATAAGAACCATATGATCTTGTCAATCAATGCAGAAAAAGCATTTGACAAAATTCAGCTTCCTTTCTTAATAAAAACCCTCGAGAAAGTCGGGATAGGAAAAACATACTTAAACATCAGAAAAGCCATTTGTGAAAAGCCCCACAGCTAATATCATCCTCAATGGGAAAAAACTGAGAGTCTTCCCCCTGAGATCAGGAACACAACAGGGATGTCCACTCTCACCGTTGTTGTTTAACACAGTGTTGGAAGTCCTAGCAACAGTAATCAGACAACAAAATGAAATCAAAGGCACCAAAATTGGCAAAGATGAAGTCAAGCTTTCACTTTTTGCAGATGACGTGATACTCTACATGGAAAACCTGGTAGACTCCACCAGAAGTCTGCTAGAACAAATACATGAATTCAGCAAAGTCGCAGGATACAAAATTAATGTACAGAAATCAGTTGCATTTTTATACACCAATAATGAAGCAACAGAAAGAGAAATAAAGAAACCGATCCCATTCACAATTGCACCAAGAATCATAAAATACCTAGGAATAAACCTAACCAAAGATGTAAAAAATCTAAGCTTATGAAGGAAATTGAAGAAGACACAAAGAAATGGAAAAACAGTCTGTGCTCATGGATTGGAAGAAAAAAATATTGTTAAAATGTCAATACTACCCAAAGCAATCTACACATTCAATGCAATCCCAATCAAAATTATACCAGCATTCTTCTTGAAGCTAGAACAAGCAATACTAAAATTTGTATGGAATCACAAAAGACCCTGATTAGCCAAAGTAATATTTAAAAAGAAAACCAAAGTGGGAGACATCGCAATCCCAGACTTTAACCTCTACTACAAGTTGCAATCATCAAGACAGTATGGTATTGACACAAAAATAAACACATAGACCAATGGAATAGAATAGAGACTCCAGAATTGGACCCACAAAAGTATGGCCAACTAATCTTTGACAAAGCAGGAAAGAATATCCAATGGAATAAAGACAGTCTCTTTAACAAATGGTGCTGGGAAAACTAGACAACAACATGCAGAAGAATGAAACTAGACCACTTTCTTACACCATTCACAAAAACAAACTCAAAATGGATAAAGGACCTGAATGTAAGACAGGAAACCATCTAAACCCTAGAGGATAAAGCAGGAAAAAACCTCTCTGACCTCAACCGCAGCAATTTCTTACTTGACACATCTCCAAAGAAAAGGGAATTAAAAGCAAAATGAACTATTGGGACCTCATCAAGATAAAGCGCTTCTGTACTGCAAAGGAAACAATCAACAAAACTAAAAGGCAACCAACCGAATGGGAAAAGATATTTGCAAATGGCATGTCGGATAAAAGGCTAGTATCCAAAATCTATAAAGAGCTCACCAAACTCCACACCCGAAAAACAAATAATCCAGTGAAGAAATGGGCAGAAGACATGAGTAGACACTTTTCTAAAGAAGACATCCAGATGGCCAACAGGCACATGAAAAGATGCTCAATGTCACTCCTCATCAGGGAAATACAAATCAAAACCACAATGAGATACCACCTCACGCTGATCAGAGTGGCTAAAATGAACAACTCAGGAGACTATAGATGCTGGTGAGGATGTGGAGACACAGGAACCGTCTTGCGCTGTTGGTGAGAATGCAAACTGGTGCAGCTGCTCTGGAAAACAGTGTGGAGATTCCTCAAAAAATTAAAACTAGGTCTACCCTATAACCCAGCAATAGCACTGCTTGGAATTTACACAAGGGATATAGCAGTGCTGATGCATGGGAGCACTTGTACCCCAATGTTTATAGCAGCACTTTCAACAATAGCCAAATTATGGAATGAGCCTAAATGTCCATCAATTGAGGAATGGATAAAGAAGATGTGGTTTATATATACAATGGAATACTACCTGGCAATGAAAAAGAATGAAACCTGGCCATTTGCAGCAATGTGGATAGAACTGGAGAGTATTATGCTAAGTGAAATAAATCAGGCAGAGAAAGACAGATACCATATGTTTTCACTCATATGTGGATCCTGAGAAACTTAACAGAAGACCATGGGGGAGGTGTAGGGGGAAAAAGTTACAGAGAGGGAAGGAGGCAAACTATAAGCGACCCTTAAATACTGAAAACAAACTGAGGGGTTTGGGGTTTGGGGGAGAGGGGAAAGTGGGTGATGGGCATGGAGGAGGGTCCCTGTTGTGATGAGCACTGGGTGTTGTATGGAAACCAATTTGACAATAAATTATATAAAAAAGTAACAAAAAAAAAACACTGAACTGTACACTATTAATAGGGAGGACTCTAAGGTTTATGAGTTATATCTTAATAAAGCTCTTACAAGAATAGCAAGTATTTTCTCTGCACTATGGAGCAATGATTAAAATTAGGAAGTTAACACATTAATTTAATACTATTATATAATTTATATATCTTAATTAATTTGCCATTCATTCCATTAATTCCCCTTATAGCAAAAGAAAGTCTTTGATCATGTGTTGCTATCAGTTGTCATGTCTCATCTCCTTTAATCTGGAGCAATTTCTCAGCTTCCCATCCTCCCCCCATACTTTTACCATTTTTAAGAGTGGATTATTTTGTAAAATGCTTCTCACTTTGCTTTTTTTGATATATCCTTATGATTACTTTCAGATTATGCATTTTTGTTAAGAATACCACAGAAGTAGTATGTGCCTTTTCTTTTCTGTGTATCCTATCAGAAAACACCTGGTGTTGATTGTCCAGTTACTGGTGATGTAAAGTGGTGTCTGCCTGGTTCTTCCACTGTCAAGTTATCATATTTACTTGTGAAATTAATATATATTTTGTGGGGGAAATACATTGAGACTATGTAAATATCCTCAAAGTTCCACCTGATGATTTAGTATTCACTGATGATTTTTGCCTGACAAAATTGGGACTCACATCAATTCCTATTTTTGTTTTTGGGGGTTGTATTTTGATTCAAAGGGTTCAAAGAGCTTTGTGTTTTCTAAAATATGTACAGTCAAGCATTGGCCTGCCTGTTTTGAAGTGGTCCATAAAACTAGCCAAACCAGTCAAGCTTAATTTTCCCTATTTGCAGAGAAGACAATGATGTCCTGTGCATCATTTAGCTGGTCTTAAAACCAGCTAAATTTTTGGAGTTTGCACTCTGCCTTTTTATACTTGGAGGGGTACGTTGATGATTTGGTGATTGTTTTAAAGGATGCTAAGGTAGTTCTTTGTACTTTACAGAAGTTGAGAGGGTCCTGGACCACTTTTATTTATTGAGATTCTAGGAATAGTAAAATATAAGTAGCAAAAGTGGGTTGAGACTCTGGTAGAAACAAGTCAACAGGTACTGCCAATGGGGTGGAGGTGAGGATGAGCTGGGAATGGGATGGGATTGCCTGGAAAGGGGCCAGAGAACTTTTTAAGGTAATGGTATGTGATATTATGTATGTTTTACCTAAAAATCCCCACCAACACATACTGAGCTCTGGTTAATGATGCACATGCTGAGGTATCTAGGGGAAGGGCACTGATGTCGGCAACTTAACTTAGATGCCAATTTTAATGGGTGGATAGGTGGACAGAGAGATAGATTTGTGATGAGGCAGGTCTAACAAAATTTTAACAATTGTCAACTGTATGTGGTGGCTGAATGAAAGTTCACTTTCAACATTTCTGAATATTTGAAAATTTTTATAATAAAGTGTTGGAGGAAAATGAGTTACCAAAAGGCTATGTATATTTCAGTTGTTTGCATTTACCAAGTAAATGCCTTTAATGCACCAAAATACAGTGCAAGGAAGTTGTGCTATTTACGAGATAATTTGGATTCGTTAAAATATTAATTTACAGTGTCAAAGGTATGATCTCATAATGAGACACAAGTTAAAAGTTGTATGAAAGACTTTTTAATTTTAAATTCTGACAATATAAGTTGGAATTATAATCTGATTTGAACACACTTCTCTTCAAACTTTGGTGATCTATCCGAAGTCTGAATTTGTTGAAGTGATATGGCCCTTGTTACTCCCCACTACCCCTCACACCTTGTCTGATGGTGATAGTTCATCACAGGAGACTTGCCACCACATTTTACAGAGGAAAAGCAAAAACATGGCACACTGAACACACTGGATCTCTGAGTTGCTCAATCCCTCACCCCCAACCCACAGGCCCCTCTATAGTGCCTGAAAATAACAAAGCTTTAACATTTACCAAGCAGGAGGTGACAGGTTCTCCCCACTCTTTCTATTCATGGTTTCAATTAATTAGTCGCCTGTAAAATGAGCCAATCTGTTTCATGGAGGGGAACAACCTTGAGCCAAGGCGATTAGCATCTTGGTTCTGGCTGCCCTGGGAATTTAAGTTAGTCACATGGCCCATTTAACGTCTCCAAATATTGTTGTCTCCTGAAGAGGGAAGTCATGATTGTTAAATGAAGGAAGGCCCTGGGGACCCATATGCTGAGGATGCCCTGTGCAGTGGGTTGGCTGGGGCACAGGGCCAGCGGCTTTTGTCCAGCCCACATGCCCGCTCTATTCTTCTCCTAGGACTCAGCAGCTGGCTCCAGGCAGCAAGGACCATAACCACCAGCTGAGGGAGTGGCGGCTGCCCCCAAATACTTGCACACTTGAGCAGCTCTTTTGTCTGCTGAGAAGACATTCCAACTGTCTGTTACCAGTTGGCCTTTGCACAAAGAGGGTGGCGGTAGAGCAGGGCAGTCTGTCTGCACAGAATATTGTTGAGGGGAGGCCAACCTGCAAACAGGCAGCTGTGAGTTGTCTCCTGCGTGGATGTGTACATGGAATGGCTGCAATGCCCAGGACGGACTGAGGCCAGGGGGTGGGCTCAAGGAGCAGGATTAACCAGACAATTTAATTAGTGAGATTTGAGGAATCTTACAATTAAGATATTGGGGCTCCAGGGGGAATGTGAGGAATAATCTAGACCTTTTCTATTCTTTTCCAGGAACCACAAATCTGGCGAGATGGAATCTTCTTTTAAAAGAAGTTGCAAGGCGTCCTGTGTTTAACAACTGTTGCTGGAAGAAAATTCTTTGAATCGTGCTGATTCAAAAATCTGCTCTCCTTTTTCAAATGTCCGTCAATAACAGATGGCTTTTCATCTAAGAGGAGACGTGAAAAATGATCACTAATGATGGCAACAATAGCATGCATTATAGAGGCCTCTGAGAGGCATGTACCTCTGAGTGTTTATACTTCTCTCACTGCATCCCCCACAGCAACCCTCTTGCCACATTTCAGAGGCAAGAGAATTGGGGCTTTAAAAGGACTAAGTCCTAGAGCACTGACATAGGAACTGAGACCAGGCTGGCCTGCTTCCACACCTGTGCTGCACACCCTCCTCTCCGCCTCCCCAGTGGCAGCTCTTCTCCTTTCTCTGCCAGCTTTGGCTTCTCACCTGGTTGTTCCCCAGGACAGGTTGCAGAGCTGCAGCTCAAGCACCGCCTTCGAGCCTCTTTGGGGACAGCGCCCAGGCCATGGGAGAGCTGGGAAGCATGCTGTTGACTTTGGGCATTGCTTTAGTCCACCCATGCTACCTGCATCTGATGTACAGGGTGCCATGAACAAAGAGCTGGTGGATGGAGGGAAGAGCTCTCCAAAAGTCTGCATACCCTTGCTGGGGATGAGATCAGAAAACAATTTGGAGACCTGGGCAGAGATGGTGGAGGGCCTTAGGAGTATATTGTCAAAAAGGGTGAGATGAAATGGAGAGGTTGTGATAGGGGAGCTGGGAAGAAATGGTGTAGATCAGAACTCAGGAGACAAGGCAGAGGCAGAGGCAGACACTCAAGAGAGCAGGTCATCAGGGGCCTCTGCTTGGGCAGAGAGATGGGGCTGCAAGACAGACATGAGGATGGGTGGAGGTGCTGGCTGTGTTCCCAAAGGAGTGTCTTGACACCTGTCTGGACACCCAGGGCCTCTTGGTGCACCACTTGTGACACTGTGAAATAGTCCCACCCCGGCCAGTTGTAAGGGGAACCTGGATATGGCAATTAGGGCTCAAAGCCCACTCTGGTGGGCTTCAGCATCCTCGACGAGCACACTAGCTAGGACGACATCAGGCTAGGATGCATGGTGGCTGTTCTCAAGGTGGGGGATCACAGAATGGCCTCTGTTAGCCTTTATATAACAATAATAGCATCCTTAGCCCTTTCACAAATACACAATTTGTGAGGCCACTTGACCAAAAGCAGAATTACCCATCACTGCAACAGCTATACCACTTCTGTCCCAGGGTATGCCAAGCCCCTTTACCACCCCACACTGAGATGCTCTTGGTCCCTGGAAGGGGGTTAAGTGGAAGCCCTGCTGGAAGAAGAGGCCCAGAGGCCAACTCACATGAGAAGGTTAGCTTGGCTGTAGGTAGAGCACACCCATCAGAATTTGGAGTGTAGGTATCATCTTCCCTGATGTTGTGCAACCTCCATGCCTCTCGGGCTGTCACACTGCATCCAAATGCATGTGAATTAAACACATTCTTACATTACTCTGTAAGTAATTTTCCTTTGGGGGAAATAAAGAAAGCAAGGGCTGTGGGCAGTAGGGAGCCAGAGGGAGGGTGTGTGGCATGGAAGAACTGAGCAGGTCTGGGGTTAACTGAGACATATAGAATGGAGATGTGACAGACAATTTCCCTACCATAGCTGAAGAAACAAAGGTGCCTAGGATATCCATGTCTGTTTTGCCCATCATGGCCAGATGTCAGTTGGAGCAGGGGTAGAAAGATGGCCATCAGTGGCTGGGGGAGTGTGCTGATGTCCTGTGATTGTCACAGGATGCAACATGCCAAGTGGAACCCACCAGTAACAGGTTTTTCCTAGTAGCTGATGGTGGCACAATGGTTCAGCATTTGGGCCCTGAATCTGACAGTGCTGGGTTCAAATTCTAGCTCAGTCACTGCAGACTTGAGACGGGATTTGGTGCAAGGCATTTAATTGGTAGGTGACTCAGGGAAGAACTGTGAGGGATGTGGGAAGTGAGACAGGGAAGAAAAGGGAGCCAAGGCAGGACACATTAGTGATGAGCTTACTTTTGTGGGCACTTGGGCTAAATCCCACTGGGTGCCTCTGGAACCTGGGAAAACCAGTTTGTCTGGTGGGAAGCTGGGGTCTTTATCCACTAACAGTAGTCTGGTAGTCCGTGGTTGGCTGTGGGCCGTGCCTGGGGATGTTAGTTCCTTAGCCCTTCTGCCTTCCCTCATGTGGTCTTGGTCAGGTCCCTGGGCAGAAAACAGCTCTGTAAGAGCCTCGTCAGCACTCTGGTTGGAAGCTGCAAGAGCAGCCAGTGCAGGAAGGATGGGCCCTCTGCCCCATGATCTGAGGGATGTGCTAGCCCCGCCTCCTCCACTGTCCATCCTCTTGGTTTCTCCTCTCCTCTGTGATTCCACTTTGCCCAGGAGCAATCTGATGTTCTGGCCCATGGCCCTGCACTAGAGAAGAATCATCCTTCCTGTGGAGGCTCTCTGGGCCTGATCTGCAGTGCCTGTGGGGAGCTGACACACAAGGCCCTTCTTCCCTGGGGGACAGTTCTCAGACACCTTACTGAAGTCCCTTTCAGACACTGCACAAGCAGGGTGACCAACTCAGTAATGCACCCCAGTATTGGCATCCCTCAGCCTGCATACCTGCTCCCTGGGATTGCTCCCCAAACCAAGCCTGCATGCCAGCCTGTGTCAGGTTCCACCTTCTGTGGACCAGCTGTTTGCCTCAAGGTTACACTGAAGGATACTATATGTTTGTACCTTTACAGGGCAGGGTGGAGACTTGACTTTGCTGTGGGTATGTCAGAAAGCTCAATGGGACGACAAAGTAGTTTAATCAGATCAACACTAGGTTGCAGGGCAAGCAAGGACTGGTGAGATGGGGAAATTCTTCCAATGTGTCAACCATGTCTCCATGTTCAGAAGTAGGCAAAGGGCAGAACAGTATTGAGGATTGTTGCTCAAGGCATTTCTTTCCAAGGTACAGAGAAATTTCAGGGGAAGGGTCACCTCTTCATTTTTCCTCATTGTCCTGGAATTCGGGGCCACAGTGTGAAACAGCACTGTTGTCACTGCCCCTTGCTGACAGCAACTGTCTGAGGGGATCATGTGGCAAATCCAGGGAGCGCCTATGTAACCATGTTACATTTATCAAAACTAAAAGCTTCATACTGGTACTGCTGTTCACTGAACTACAGACTTTATTTGGATTTCACTAGTTTTATCTCTGTCATTTTTCCTGTTTCAGAACCCAATCCAGAATGCCACATTGTGTTTACTCACTGTGTCACCTTAATCTTCATCTCTGGCAGTTCTCAGTATTTCCTTGTTTTTTCATGACTTTGAACTTTTGAAAAGTGTGTTTACCAATTTTAGAAAAGTGAAGCTGGCTGACAACCAGGTTGGTTGTTTTGTTTCTGTGACTTTTGGCATTCTGGCACGTGAGACCTAACTTCACAACAGCCAGAGGTCATCTGCATTCCCTGGTGCAGTGAAATCATCAAAGATTTCCAAAAATGAATTGAATGTCATTGTTTTCCCATGTATGTGTGCTTTGATGCACTCTTTTGTTGTTGGAAGGGTGCTCCTGTGAAAATAGGCTGCAGTAGGAAGCATTTGGAGATGGTTGCCCCACGTGCTTGAGTTTCTGCAGTAAGGGCACGTTTTAATCCCCACAAACCGCTTGTTCCAGCGTGGTGATGTGGTTCTCTCCTCCTGGCACCTGCGTGGAAGGCTCATCACCTCTGCAGGGAATTCTCCCTTGGCTCATGTTCTCCCCAGCAGATGTCAGTCAGTCTCTGTGGTGGTAGCTCCAGGCCAATATGGTTCCTTTTGGTCCTCCTTGGCCCTCTTCCCTGACCAAGGTTCATCTGTGTTTCTGTGCAGAAACAGCCCTGTAGAACTTACTGGGATGAGCTCCTTGGATTGCAAGTACTAAGTGCTCTGGATTCAGTCTCTCAGGACTTGTCTCTGCATTTGTATGGTTCATTTAACAGGCTTGGGAAGTACAAGGGAGAGAGACAAGAAGGAAGACAGCCAATTACCAAAGACCCTTAGAAGCCATTTGAGTGATTTCAGACTCCATGTCCTCATTGGTGAGGGTGCCCCTGGCACTTCCTGGCTTTCTCTGGGTGTGGGCTGAGAAGGTTCCCAATATACCCAGAAAGCCCCCAGCATTGTGATCTTTTTATTTAAAAGCAATTTGGCTGTATTGAAATCCTGGGCTCACATTCTTGCTTTGCATCTTAAATGGATTTCTCTAATTCTTTTTGGAGTAAACGTTGCTGTCAACACTGATGGTGATCTGATTTTCTATCCCTTTTTTATTATGTCCAGTCATGCCCTTTTTGCCCAGCTGTCCAAAGGAATTATTTATTTGACTTTAAAGCTCAGTACTTTTACTAGGATCTGTCTTGGTTTTGGTCATTCTGGTGATATTCTCAGGTGTGTATTGTGCTCTTTCCAAACCTCTTTCTAACCCCTATGTTTCAGGAAAATTTTCTGCAATTACAGATTTCAAAATTTGTTCTCTTTCTTTACTCTTGTTTTTTCTTCAGGTACTGCTATTACCTATATGCTGACTTTGTTGTTGTTGCCTAAATGTCACTTCTAGCAAATTCATTTTTCATCTTTTTAAATTTCCTTATGATTAAAATAATGTTCTATTTTCCCCAAGGCATTGACTGTTGTGTTATTTGCTCTTATGTTCCTTGAAATTTAGTCTCCATCTCTCAGGTGATTTTCTTTCAATTTGAATTCTTTCCTGAGTTCTCTCTTTTCTGGTTTCTCCAGTTTCCTTCACTTCTCTCTCCTCTCTTGACACAGTGGTGATACCAGGCAGGGCTCTGGCCATATGGTGGTTGTCCTACTTGCTTGTATTTGGGGGCTTCGGGGCAGATACTTTCTCATCTAGTTTTGTCGTAAGTTTGTTCATGTGTTTTTGGTTTCACTTTCTAATTGTCATATTATTTTTGTTATTATTAGGATTCAAAGAGATTCAAAACTTTCGTTACTACGGCTATCTTCCCAGAAGCCCCTTAAATCCTCCTGGATTTGATGACATTAAGCATGTTCCTGAAAGCCATCCCATGCTAAGATGGCTGCAGTAATCTAGCTGCAATCAGAAGTGATGTGAGTCACATAAGTGCATCCCCCACTCAACTTCCCCCGAATGCCTCCGACCACCCAGAGCCACTTGACACACAAGGATGTGAGGGAGACAGGTTGGAGAGGTCTTAAGTGCCTGCAGTTACAGTAGTTCACTGTGTCAGATTTTACAAAAACATATGACCATGTGAACACATTGCTGGAGCTCTTTCTAAGACCTTGAAAAGGCCGGGTAAAGACTTTGTAAACCAGAGGGTATTTGTAAGATGAAATATTACACAGCCGAGGAGAACAATATTTTTGTATTTAAAAATAATCTCTTCATAATAATAAATGTGCATTTCAGAAAATTAGAAAATTTAGATAAAACTGCATAAAATAAGAAAATAAAAACATCGTATTCTTGTCACCAAGAGGTGACCACTGTTAATACCTTAGCAGATTTTGAAATCTCTTGATGACAGTTAAAACTGCCCAAAAATGATGTGGAGTGAAAAAAAAATCAGTACAAGTTGTCTCAACAATGATATTGAGTTGTGAAGTTACATATACGTTGAACAGTATTAAAATGAAATATACCAAAAATGTTAACAGGGTTTATTTGTGGATCATAGGTGTAGGGGGATTGTTATTTTCTTATTTCCTATATTTCCTACATCAGGCATGCAGACTTTTATAATCAGAAAAAAATGAATCATTTAGAAAAGTAATTATAGATTTCCAGAAGTTAGATGCAATTATGAGTGTATGTAAAATCGGATAAACAGCTTATTTTGTGTCTGATGATTATGTAGCTGCATTATGGTGTTTCATGTTCTCCTTCCTTAAAAAAAACCAAAAAACAAAAAACAAAACCCAGATCAGATCAGATTGTGATTTTGTTCCCTGACATTAACACGTGGGCATTACAGGAACGTGTATGTCACATGGTCAATTCATTGCCAGAAGGATTATGTCGTCAGGGGAATAAATTTGAAATTCTCAAGGTACTTTGCTCTGGTAATCAGGACTTTATTTATCTCTAAGCTAAAAGAGGGGATTGAATTCTTTAACAATGATCAGAAAATGCTTTTAGGAAGATTCCTTTCCTATTAAAATTTTTCTTAAAGTTGCAGCAAACACTGTGTGATGTGCCCGTGCACGTGGAGCCAGCAGAAGGCTTGATGGGATGGTTTTCTTTTCCTTGAAAGACACAAGAAAGAATGTCACAGGACGCATGGAGGAAAAATGATTTGTAAGAGGAAAAGTTTGAGTAAGGTGCAGTCAATGCTAGTGATGACATTTTGGCAAGGTTTCCTGGCATAGTCACTTTTGGGGACTTTGATTTTCCAAGTAAAACTCAGTTGGTGACAAAATTCCCACCATTGACCACAGAGTATTCTTAACTATTTGAGAAATGTAGGCCTTAAGTTAAAATCAGATTTATGCAACTTAATTACACTTTAGTAGTTCAATTTAAGTGCAACTTCTGTTTTTGAAATGTGTCTAATTTTTTAGCAGTGTAAATTGGAAGGGCTAGTACTTACCAGATGGCCGAGCCTCAGAAGACCTGAATGCTTCCAGTGAGAAGAACCTAGACCACACCCACTTAACCCTACCCTTTCTTTGGGGCTGCTGGAGATATCCGATATATCCCATGGTTCATACTATTGCACTTACACTGTTGGAAGGGAGTGGTGGACTTGCTATCCCCATGCCACTGCCCAGAGGAGAGGACCCCATTTCCCAGGAACAATGACTGTCCTATCTCCTAGGCAAGAAAGTCAGCAGGAGCCCTTGTCCGGCGGCAGCAGCTTAGGTAGGGGTCCTCTGCACTCCTCTCTTCTGCTTCTAGAGAGGCTTGGAAGATGAGGGAGTATTCCTACTTGCTTCTAGGTGACTCTTACCTGGGTCTGGATCCAGACTCACTCACAGGAGAAAGAACCTACTCATTTCCATGTTCAGAACTGAAAGGTGCATCTTTACTCAGACCAGAAAGTAGATATTTACAACTTTGACCCCAGGGGAAAGCCACAGCTTGGACACTAATAAATATTATGTGTGGTTTTTTTTTTATCTATAAATCATATGAGAGAAGTTAAGTTGTGAGTCATGTACCTTGATAAACAAACTATTGACTTAAGTCTTCTTAGTAATTTGCTGGGCACTCATGAGTATAATCTCTCCCTTTCACGTTACTGGGGAAAGCATCATGGGTGGGAACTAGATGTCTACTCATTATGAGCACTGAAATATCAAAGAATTTCTATGCATATCTCGCAAAAATATTTCTGGGGTACAAGGGATTTGCTCACATATATAAAGCTTACTGGTAGTAAGACTCTCTTAACATACAGTATGCAGGCATATTTTATTTTATTTCATCTCACAGATATGGTGTTTTTCACAAATTGAAGGTCTGTGGCAACCGTGTGTGGAGCAAGTCTATTGCCATCATTTTTCCAACAGCATTTGCTCACTTCATGCCTTTCAATTCTTGAAATATTTTAAACTTTTAAAATTGTTATTATTTTTGTTTTGATGATCTGTGATCAGTGATCTTTGATGTTACTGTTGTAATTGTTTTGGCCACAAACTGTGCCCATATGATAGTGAACTTGTTTGATAAATGTTATCTATCTTCTGATTGCTCCACCGACCAGCCATTTCCCCCATCCTTCTCCTGCTTCTCAGGCCTCCCAGTTTCTGAGACACAATATTGAAATTAAGGCAACTAATAACCTCACAGTGGCCTGTAAGTGCTCAAGTGAAAGGAAGTATCACATGTCTCTCACTTTAAATCAAAAGCTAGAAATGATTAAGCTTAGTGAGGAAGGCATGCTGAAAGCTGAGACAGGACAAATAGTTGGCCTTCCACCAGTTAGCCAAGTTGTGAATGCAAAGAAAAGTTCTTGAAGGAAAGTAAAAGTGCTACTTCAGTGAACACATGAATAATAAGAAAGTGAAACAGGCTTATTGCTGATACGGAGAAGGTTTCAGTGATCTGGATATAAGGTCAAACAAGCTTAAGCCAAAGCCTAATCCAGAGCAAGGCCCTAACTCTCTTTAATTATGTGAATGCTGAGGGAGGTGAGGACATTACAGAAGAAAAGTTTCATGCTAGCAGAGGTTGTTTCATGAGGTTTAAGGAAAGAAGCCATCTTCATAGCATAACAGTATAAGATGAGGCAGCAAGTGCTGATGTAGAAACTGCAGCAATTATCCAGAAGATCTAGTGAAGGTAATTAAGAAAGTTGGCTATACTCAACAACCGACTTTCAATGTAAATGAAAATAGTCTTTTATTGGAAGAAGATGTCATTTAAGACTTTCATAGCTATAACAGAGAAGTCAATACCTGGCTTCAAAACTTCAAAGAACAGGCTAACTCTCTTCTTAGGGATTAATGCAGCTGGTGACTTAAGTTGAAATGAATGCTCATTTACCATTCTGAAAATCCCAGAGCCCTAAAAATTATGCCATATCTACTCTGCCTGTGCTCTCTTAATGGAACAGCAAAGCCTGGATGGCAGCACATCTGTTTACAACATGGTTTACTGAATATTCTGAGCTCACTGTTGAGAACTACTGCTCAGAAAAAAGGATTTATCTCAAATATTGCTAATTGACAATGAACCTGACCACCCAAGAGTTGTGATGGGATGTCCAATGAGATTCATGTCATTTTCATGCTTGCTAACACAACAGCCATTCTGCAGCCTATGGATTAAGGAGTTACTTTGACTTTCAAGTCTTATTATTAAGAAACACAGTTTGTAAGGCTATATCTGCCATTAAATAGTATTCCTCTGATGGACCTGGGCAAAGTAAATAGTAAACCTTCTGGAAAGGGTTCACCCCTCTAGATGCCACTATGAACATTCATAATTCATGGGAAGAGGCCGAAATATCATCAGGAAGTTTGGAAGTAGTTGATTCCAACCCTCATGGATGGCTTTGAGGGATTCAAGACTTCAGTGGGAATTAACTACAGATGTGGTAGAAACAGCAAGAGAACTTGAGTCAGAAGTGGAGCCTGAAGGTGTGACTGAAATGCTGCAATCTAATGATAAAACTTGAATGGATGAGGAGCTGTTTCTTTTGGATGAGCAAAGGGTCATTTCTTGAGATGGAATCTACACCTGTTGAAGATCCTGTGAAGGTTGTTGAAATGACAGCAGAGAATTTAGAATAGTATTTAAAATTAGTGGTAAGCAGTGGCAGGGTTTGAGAGGATTAATTCCAATCATGAAAGAAGTTCTACTGTGGGTAAAATGCTATTAAATAGCATCCCCTGCTACAGAGAAATTGTTTGTGAGAGGAAGAGTCAATCAACACATCAAACTTCATTGTCTTATTTTAAGAAATTGCCACAGCAACCTCAGCCTTCAGCAACCATCACCCTTATCAGGTCAGCAGCTACCAACATTGAGGCAAGGCTCTCTATCAACAAAAAGATTACAACTTGCTGACATTTCAGGTGATGGTTAGCATTTCTAAGCAATAAAGTATTTAAATTTTTAAAAAATGTTTACTTATTTATTTTTGAGAGAGAGAGTGCAAGCAGGGGGTGGGGCAGAGAGAGAGAGAGAGAGAGAGAGAGAGAGACAGAGACAGAATCTGAAGCAGGCTTCAGGCTCTGAGCCCACAGTCAGCACAGAGCCCAATGAGGGACTGGAACCCACAAACTGCAAGATCATGACCTGAGCCAAAGTCAGACACTCAACCAACTGAGCCACCCAGGTTACCCAGCAATAAGGTATTTTAATTTTTTATTTCTTTATCTTTATATTTAATTTTTTAAAAGTAGGCTCCACACCCAATGTGGGACTTAAACTCACAACCCTGAGATGAAGAGTGGCATGATTCACCAACTGAGCCAACTAGGCACCCCTAGGCAATAAGGAATTCTTAAATTAAGGTATGTACATTGTGTTTTTAGACAATAGTATTGCACACTTAAGAGGCTAAATTATAGTGGAAACAAAACTTTTATATGCACTGGGAAATAAAATATTTGACTCTTTATATTGTGATATTTGCTTTATTTTAGTGTTCTGGAACCAAACCTGCAATATCTCTGAGGTATGTCTGTAATATAATCATGGCTGCTTTGTAAGGCCGCTTATGTGTCTGAAAGATCATGCCTTATGGGATTAGAGTGTCTTGTATTTGAATATTGTATGATGTTGGGCAAGTTACTTAGCCTTTCTGAGCCTTGGATGTATCATCCTTAAAAACAGGATGATAAAATGGAGTCACATTATATGACCTTTATAAATACAGTTACACAAGTTTCAGGGTGAGAGAGAGAGAGAGAGAGAGAAGGACAGAGTGGGAGACAGAAATAATCAGAAACAACAATTTAATTAGTGGCAGTCATTCAATCAGCAGTACACCTAATGAGCACATGGCCCAGAGAGATGGTGCTTTCCACTTGATTATTCTCAGCTACGATGTTATTGCTGACTGTGAGTCTAACACTCTTAGACACATGAAACATCCTGAGTGAATTCCAGTATTCTTAGACATGGGCTTTTTCATGGTTAAGTTCACTGAGGGCTTGTATATCAGTCTTCCACATAATGGATTCCTAAGGGGTATTCAGAGGCAATTCTGACCATATGAATACCTCACTTTGCTCAAACACTTTGGAAGCTCATTCTGTGGTGAGCCATGATTCTGAGCACTGCCTTGTTAAAGGCTTGTTGTGAGGAAGAAAGGAGACTCAGCCTAGGAACATGGCTGGATACATTAGGAGCTCAATGAATGTGTATTTTATCACATCCATTGGGGTAATATCATTTAAATCTAAAGTCAAAAGATTATTTATTTATTTATTTATTTATATTTACATCCAAGTTAGTTAGCATATAGTACAATAATGATTTCATGAGTAGATTCTAGTGATTTATCCCCCATATAAAACACCCAGCACTCATCCCAACAAGTGTCTTCCTTAAGGCCCCTTACCCATTTAGCCCATACCCTACCCACAACCCCTCCAGCAACCCTCAGTTTGTTCTCCATATTTAAGAGTCTCTTATGTTTTGTTCCCCTCAAGTCAAAGGATCATTTAATGGGACTACAGGACAAGCACTTTGGGCAGGTATCCATGAGAGTTGACCGTATTTGTCCTCCATGACCCAGCAATCCCATTGCTAGGGAGCTATGCAAAAACTTGTATACCTAAGTTCACTATGTGCTCCATGGCAGCACTATTTGTAATGATCCCACATTGCAAAGAACTCAAATGCCCATCACCAGTAGAATAGATGAATAGCTTGTGAAATACACAGCAACGGCTTTAATGAATAAGCCTCAGCTACCCACAGAACATGGATGAACTCACAAATGCAACGATGAGTGAAGGAAATCAGAAAGAAAAAAGAGTTCACATTGTATGATTTTAGTTATATAATGTTTAGGAAATGGAAACACTAATCTGTAGTAGCAGAAGTCAGGAGAGTGGTATCCTTAGTGGGTGGGGAAGGGTGCTTCTGGGGTTCTAATAATTTTCTACTTCTTGATCTCGGTGTAAACATTTTGTGAAAATTCGATGAGGTGTACTTTTATGACTTGTGCATTTATGATTTTGTATGAATGTTATACTTTAAAAATATGATTGTGGCACCAGATTTTTAAAAATGCTTATTATTTTTGAGGGAGAGCATGAGTGGGGAAGGGGCAAAGAGGGAAGGGGAAAGAGAATCTAAAGCTCTGTGCTGGCAGCAGTGAGCCTGATGAGGGCTCAAACTCAGAACTGTGAGATCATGACCTGAGCCAAAGTCTCACACCCAACCAGCTGAGCCACCGAGCCACCCAGCCACCCAGGCATTTTTAAATGCTGTTTTGTGTATGTTTGTTAGTTTTGACTTTTTAGCATACCATCCTTGAAGCAGAGACCATTCTCGCTTCATTGTGACCCTCCATGGAGCCAGACTGCAACAGCGCATACTCCAACATTTGTGGACAGATATTCAACATCCCTGTGATGATGGAGTCATCCTCATTCCTCAGCAAAATCACCATGTTGGGCATTAGTAGGTGGGAAGAAATGAACTAACAAAGCAGTTGCTTCTCTGCAATTCATTCTCAGAGCTTAGTACTTTTGGCCATTCCCTCAGCATTTCATCTCTATTGTGAAGAGATCAGGTGGGCGAAACTAGGTCAGACACAAGGAATTTCTAAGCTGGGGAATGGTGAATATGTGCAGTGTTTACCCATAAATGTTGTGTGGCCTTCATTACTTGTAATCACTGAGGACAGACACTCCATTTGCTCTGGAGAGTGATTGAGTGGCTGCACCACTACAGTGTAGATCTCAAACGACTTCAAATAGAAGGCATGAGTACTAGTGGCTTGGGAAACTCGGAGGTCCATGCCCTACTGCCAATGAAAGAACCGGGACCCACGGACCTGCTTGATGAATCCAAGCTATCCAGCCCATCACAGCTTAGTGAGGCTCTCTCTCAGTTGGGAGCACATGGGCAGAAGGAATGTATACAACAATTCAAGGGCAGCTAGGGCATCTGCTCATGGCACGTCTTTTTCTTGCCACTATCTCCAGCACCATATTAGGCACTGGGAACATGAAGAACTGAAGCAGTGCAGCTCCCGCCTTGGCTTGCTGCAGGTAAGTCTTCCTTGGTGGCACTCCCTGGTCCTGTTAGTCTTGGGTAATCATCATTAGCCCCTCCATGATTCAAAGGGACCACAGGCCATCCTAGGGTAACTCCCCTCTGATCTGTACCTTGTAAAGGTGAGGACACAGTGACTCCAAGGACTTGGCTGACAAACAGTGAGTGTCTTTATCTTTCTTTATGCTGAGGGCAGTAGTTCACGTGCATCACTCTGCACTACAGTTGCTCCCTCAACACACAGCTGAAGAGTGAGAGCAAAACAGTATGTCTATTACATATTATCTAATTCAGAATTAGATTCCTAATTCACTCAGAAACAGCCATATTTATTCTATGTCTGTGGCAATTGGCATGGCACTTTCATTGGCTGATTTCCCATTCCATAAATATTTCTTCTCTCAGATTCACTATTCAGACTCACACGTGGTGTGGGATTAGCTGTGGGAGACTCAGGCAAGCAGAAGGAGAGTTTAAAGCATTGTAAATGCACTTTGTAGACAAACTTACAATTATTGTCTAGTTAACTCTGTATGTCTACATTTCAGTTTACATATGTCAGGTTTAGGTAGACTTCAGACTTAGGCTGAATACCAAAACTGAAACCAAACTTCAGTGCATTTCTACATAATATTCTCCCCTTAGAGTTTAAGGTGGAAGGCGGTGAAAGGCATATTTCATATTGATGAATATACAAGTCACCCAGAGGATATATCACAAACCTTCATGTATCTAACTACGTTGTCAAAATAATGTCTGAGACACATGTTTTTTCACCTTTAACATTTCCAAAATGAGGATGTGCCATAATCGGAATGTCTTCCAAGAGCTATCAACCAGGTGGCAGTCACTGCCTGTTAACACAAGAACTGGCCTGTTACTCCTAATGGCC
Source organism: Panthera tigris (assembly GCF_018350195.1). Classification (NCBI taxonomy): domain Eukaryota; kingdom Metazoa; phylum Chordata; class Mammalia; order Carnivora; family Felidae; genus Panthera; species Panthera tigris. Next base: position 49,496,374 of record NC_056662.1, on the reverse strand, counting down.
AGATGGATGATGGCAACCACAGCATGTCTGTCAGGAAAGCAGGTGAGGGTCACCGGGGAGCATCATTGTCTGAAGAGCTTCTGGTAGTACATCAACAAAGCAGCAGCTTTGATGTGAATGGATATAGACACCTAGGAAGGAAACCTCAAAGACAATAGTGATGCACTTTATTTTTATTTATTTATTTATTTATTTATTTATTTATTTATTTATTCTTTTTAAAAATGCTTATTTATTTGTTTTTGAGACACAGAGAGAGAGATTGAGAGAGAGTGATTGAAAGAGAGAGATTGAGAGAGAGCGATTGAGAGAGAGTGATTGAGAGAGAGAGAGAGAGAGCAGGAGAGGGGCAGAGAGAGAGAGTCAAACAGAATCTGAAGCAGACTCCAGGCTCCAAACTTCCAGCACAGAGCCTGATGCTGGGCTCAAACCCACGAACCGTGAGATCATGACTTGAGCCAAAGTTAGATGCTTAACTGACTGAGCCATCCAGGCACCCCGAGAAGCACTTTATTATTTTTTTAATATGAAATTTATTGTCAAATTGGTTTCCATACAACACCCAGTGATCATCCCAACAGGTGCCTTCCTCAATGCCCATCACTCATCCTCCACACCCTCCCACCCCCCATCAACCCTCAGTTGGTTCTCAGTTTTTAAGAGTCTCTTATGTCTTGGCTCCCTCACTCTCTAACTTTTTCTTTTCTTCCCCTCCCCCATGGTCTTCTGTGAAGTTTCTTAGGATCCACATAAGGGTGAAAACATGGTATCTGTCTTTCTCTGTATGACTTATTTCACTTAGAAGAGCACTCTCCAGTCCCATCCACATTGCTACAAAAGGTCATGTTTCATTCTTTCTCATTGCCAAGTAGTATTCCATTGTGTATATAAACCACAATTTCTTTACCCATTCATCAGTTGATGGACATTTAGGTTCATTCCATAATTTGGCTATTGTTGAAAGTGCTGCTATAAACATCGGGGTACAAATGCTCCTATGCATCAGCACTGCTGTATCCCTTGGGTAAATTCCTAGCAGTGCTATTGCTGGGTTATAGGGTAGATCTAGTTTTAATTTTTTGAGGAACCTCCACACTGTTTTCCAGAGCGGCTGCACCAGTTTGCATTCCCACCAACAGAGCAACAGGGTTCCCGTTTCTCCAAATCCTTGCCAGCATCTATAGTCTCCTGTTTTGTTCATTTAGCCACTCTGACTGGTGTGAGGTGATATCTGAGTGTGTTTTGATTTGTATTTCCCTGATGAGGAGCGACGTTGAGCATCTTTTCATGTGTCTGTTGGCCACCTGGATGTCTTCTTTAGAGAGGTGTCTACTCATGTCTTCTGCCCATTTCTTCACTGGACTATTTGTTTTTTGGGTGTGGAGTTTGGTGAGTTTTTCATAGATTTTGGATATTAGCCCTTTATCCGACATTTCATTTGCAAATATCTTTTCCCATTCGGTTGGTTGCCTTTTAGTTTTGTTGATTGTTTACTTTGCAGTGCAGAAGCTTTTTATCTTCATGAGGTCCCAATAGTTCATTTTTGCTTTTTTAATTCCCTTGCCTTTGGGGATGTGTCAAGTAAGAAATTGCTGCGGTTGAGGTCAGAAAGGTTTTTTTTTCTGCTTTCTCCGCTAGGGTTTAGATGGTTTCCTGTCTTACATTCAGGTCCTTATCCATTTTGAGTTTATTTTGTGAATGGTGTAAGAAAGTGGTCTAGTTTCATTCTTCTGCATGTTGCTGTCCAGTTTTCCCAGCACCACTTGCTGAAGAGACTGTTTTTATTCCATTGGATATTCTTTCCTGCTTTGTCAAAGATTAGTTGGTCCATTTCTGGGTTCTCTATTCTATTCCATTGATCTGAGTGTCTGTTCTTGTGCCAGTACCATACTGTCTTGATGATTACAGCTTTGTAGTATAGCTTGAAGTCTGGGATTGTGATGCCTCCTGCTTTGTTTTTCTTTTTCAAGATTTCTTTGGCTATTCGAGGTCTTTTCTGGTTCCATAACAATTTTAGGATTATTTTTTCTAGCTCTGTGAAGAATGCTGGTATTATTTTGATGGGGATTGCATAAAATTTGTAGATTGCTTTTTGGGTAGTATTGACATTTTAACAATATTTGTTCTTTCTATCTAGGAGCATGGAATCTTTTTCCATTTTTTTGTGTCTTCTTCAATTTCTTTCATAAGTTTGTACAGTTTTCAGTGTATAGACTTTTCATCTCTTTGGTTAGGTTTATTCCTTGGTATTTTATGGTTTTTGGTGCAACTGTAAATGTGTTCGATTCCTTGATTTCTCTTTCTCTCACTTCATTGTTGGTGTATAGGAATGTAATCGATTTCTGTGCATTGATTTTATATCCTGAAACTTTGCTGAATTCATGAATCAATTCTATCAGTTTTTTGGTGGAATCTTTTGGGTTTTCCATAAAGCGTATCATGTCATCTGCAAAGAGTGAAAGTTTGACCTCTTCCTGGCTGATTTGGATGCTTTTTATTTCTTTGTGTTGTCTGATTGCAGAGGCTAAGACTTCCAATACTATGTTGAACAACAGTGGCGAGAGTGGACATCCCTGTCTTGTTCCTGACCTTAGCGGGAAAGGTCTCAGTTTTCCCCCATTGATGATGATATTAGCGTTGGGTCGTTCATATGATCGTTTATGATCTCGAGGTATGCTCCTTCTATCCCTACTTTCTTGAGGGTTTTTATCAAGAAAAGTTGTTGTAGTTTGTTAAATGCTTTCTCTGCATCTATTGAGAGGATCATGTGGTTCTTGTCCTTTCTTTTATTGATGGGATGAATCACATTGATTGCTTTGTGGTTATTGAACCAGCCCTGCATCCCAGGTATAAATCCCACTTGGTCGTGAGTGATTAATTTTTTTTTCAATATATGAAATTTATTGTCAAATTGGTTTCCATACAACACCCAGTGCTCATCCCAAAAGGTGCCCTCCTCAATACCCATCACCCACCCTCCCCTCCCTCCCACCCCCCATCAACCCTCAGTTTGTTCTCAGTTTTTAAGAGTCTCTTATGCTTTGGCTCTCTCCCACTCTAACCTCTTTTTTTTCCCTTCCCCTCCCCCATGGATTTCTGTTAAATTTCTCAGGATCCACATAAGAGTGAAAACATATGGTATCTGTCTTTCTCTATATGGCTTATTTCACTTAGCATAACACTGTCCAGTTCCATCCACGTTGCTACAAAGGGCCATATTTCATTCTTTCTCATTGCCACGTAGTACTCCATTGTGTATATAAACCACAATTTCTTTATCCATTCATCAGTTGATGGACATTTAGGCTCTTTCCACAATTTGGCTATCGTTGAGAATGCCGCTATAAACATTGGGGTACAAGTGCCCCTATGCATCAATACTCCTGTATCCCTTGGGTAAATTCCTAGCAGTGCTATTGCTGGGTCAGAGGGTAGGTCTATTTTTAATTTTCTGAGGAACCTCCACACTGTTTTCCAGAATGGCTGCACCAATTTGCATTCCCATCAAGAGTGCAAGAGGGTTCCCGTTTCTCCACATCCTCTCCAGCATCTATAGTCTCCTGAGTTGTTCATTTAGCCACTCTGACTGGCGTGAGCTGATATCTGAGTGTGGTTTTGATTTGTATTTCCCTGATGAGGAGCGACGTTGAGCATCTTTTCATGTGTCTGTTGGCCATCTGGATGTCTTCTTTAGAGAAGCGTCTATTCATGTTTGCCCATTTCTTCACTGGACTATTTGTTTTTTGGGTGTGGAGTTTGGTGAGCTCTTTATAGATTTTGGATACTAGTCCTTTGTCCGATATGTCATTTGCAAATATCTTTTCCCATTCCGTTGGTTGCCTTTTAGTTTTGTTGGTTGTTTGCTTTTCTGTGCAGGAGCTTTTTATCTTCATAAGGTCCCAGTAGTTCATTTTTGCTTTTAATTCCCTTGCGTTTGGGGATGTGTCAAGTAAGAGATTGCTACGGCTGAGGTCAGAGAGGTCTTTTCCTGCTTTCTCCTCTAGGGTTTTGATGGTTTCCTGTCTCACTTTCAGGTGTGAGTGATTAATTTTTTAAATGCATTGTGGGATCTGGTTGGCTAATATCTTGTTGAGGATTTTTGTATCCATGTTCATCAGGGAAATCGGTCTATAGTTTTCCTTTTTAGTGGGGTCTTTGTCTGGTTTTGGAATCAACGTAATGCTGGCTTCATAGAAAGAGTTTGGAAGTTTTCCTTCCATTTTTATTTTTTATTTTTATTTTTTATTTTTATTAACACCTTCAAGAAAATTGGTTGTTAACTCTTCCTTAAATATTTGGTAGAATTTCCCTGGAAAGCCATCTGGCCCTGGACTCTTGTTTTTTGGCAGAATTTTGATTACTAATTTGATTTCCTTACTGGTTATGGGTCTGTTCAAATTTTCTATTTCTTCCTGTTTCCGTTTTGGTAGTTTATATGTTTCTATGAATTTGTCCATTTCTTCCAGATTGCCCATTTTATTGGCATATAATTGCTCATAATATTCTTTTATTATTGTTTTTATTTCGGCTGTGTTCGTTATGATCTCTCCTCTTTCATTCTTGATTTTATTTATTTGGGTCTTTTTCTTTTTCTTTTTGATCAAACTACACTAGTGATTTATCAATTTTGTTAATTCTTCCCAAGAACCAGCTTCTGGTTTCATTGATCTCTTCTACTGTTTTTTTTTTTTTTTTTTTTTTTTTTGGTTTCGATAGCATTAATTTCTGCTCTAATCTTTATTATTTCCTGTTTTCTGCTGGTTTTGGGCTTTATTTGCTGTTCTTTTTCCAGCTCCTTAAGGTGTAAGGTTAAGATTGTGTATCTGAGATCTTTCTTCCTTCTTTAGGAAGGCCTGGATTGCTATATACTTTCCTCTTATGACTGCCTTGGCTGCATCCCAGAAGCTTTGGGTTGTGGTGTTATCATTTTCATTGGCTTCCATATACTTTTTAATTTCCTCTTTAACTTCTTGCGGAGTCCATTCATTCCTTAGTAGGATGTTCTTCAGTCTCCAAGTATTTGTTACCTTTCCAAATTTTTTTCTTGTGGTTGATTTTGAGTTTCATAGCATTGTGGTCTGAAAATACGCACGGTATGATCTCGATCTTTTTGTACTTGCTGAGGGCTGATTTGTGTCCAGTATGTGGTCTATTCTGGAGAATGTTCCATGTGCACTGGAGAAGAATGTATATTCTGCTGCTTTAGGATGAAATGTTCTGAATATATCTGTTAATTTCATCTGGTCCGGCCTGTCATTCAAAGCCAGTGTTTCCTTGCTGATTTTTTTGATTAGATGATCTGTCCATTGCTGTGAGTGGGGTGTTGAAGTCTCCTACTATTATGGTATTACTATCGATGAGTTTCTTTATGTTTGTGATTAACTGATTTATATATTTGGGTGTTTCCACATTTGGCGCATAAATGTTTACAACTGTTAGGTCTTCTTGGTGGATAGAACCCTTGATTATGATATAATGCCATTCTGCATCTCTTGATACAGACTAGACTTTATTTTAAAATCTAGATTGTCTGATATAAGTATGGCTACTCTGGCTTACTTTTGTTGACCATTAACATGATAGATAGTTCTCCAACCCCTTATTTTCAATCTGAAGGTATCTTTAGGTCTAAAGTGGGGCTCTTCTAAACAGCATATAGATGGATCTTGTTTTCTTACCCATTCTGTTACCCTATGTCTTTTAATTGGAGCATTGAGTCCATTGACCTTTAGAGTGAATACTGAAAGAAATGAATTTATTGCCATTATGATGCCTGTAGAGTTGGAGTTTCCGGTTGTGTTCTCTGGTCCTTTCTAATCTTTGTTGCTTTTCATATATATATATATATATATATATATATATATATATATAGGAATGTATGTATGTATATATATTTTCTGCCCTCAGAGAGTCCCCCTTAAAATTTCTTACAGGACTGGTTTAGTGGTCACAAACTCCTTTAATTTTTGTTTGTCTGGGAAACTTTTTATCTCTCCTATTTTGAATGACAGCCTTGCTTGATAAAGAATTCTTGGCTGCACATTTTTCTGATTCAGCACATTGAATATATCCTGCCACTCCTTTCTAGCCTGCCAAGTTTCTGTGGATAATAGGTCTGCTGCAAACCTGATCTGTCTTCCCTTGTAGGTTAGGGACTTTTTTTTCCCTTGCTACTTCCATGATTCTCTCCTTGCCTGAGTATTTGTGAATTCGACTATGATATGCCTTGTTTATGGTGGGGTTTTGTTGAATCTAATGGAGGTCCTCTGTGCTTCCTGGATTTTGATGTCTGTGTCTTTTCCCAGTTTAGGAAAGTTTTCCTCTATGATTTGCTCACATAACACTTCTACCCTTGTTTCTCTCTCTTTCTCTTCTGGGGCCTCTATGATTCTGATGTTGTTCCTTTTTAATGAGTCACTGATTTCTCTAATTCTTAAATCGTGCTCTTTTGACTTAATCTCTCTCTTTTTTTCTGCTTCATTATTCTCTATAAGTTTGTCCTCTATATCGTTGATTCTCTGTTCTGCCTCCTCCATCCTTGCCGCCACGGCATCCATCCATGATTGCAGCTCAGTTATAGCATTTTTTATTTCATTCTATTTTTTACTTCTTTTACCTCTGCAGAAAGGGATTCTAATCTATTTTCGACTCCAGCTAGTATTATTATTATCGTTATTCTAAATTCTGGTTCAGACATCTTGCTTGTATCTGTGTTTTGCTCTTTGTTTTGGGATGAATTCCTTCGTTTTGTCATTTTGATGGGAGAAAAGGAATTAATGAGGTAGAAAATTAAAATTAAAAAAATTAAAATTGGGGCACCTGGGTGGCTCAGTTGGTTGGGCGACCGACTTTGGCTCGGGTCATGATCTCGTGGTTTGTGAGTTCGAGCCCCACGTCGGGCTCTGTGCTGACAGCTCGGAGCCTGGAGCCTGCTTCGGATTCTGTGTCTCCTTGTCTCTCTGCCCCTCCCCTGCTCATGCTCTCTGTCTCTCAATGATAAATAAATGTTAAAAAAAATTTAAAAAATTTAAAATTAAAAAAATATTAATATAAAAAAAATTCAACCCCTCCCCACACAAAAAATTCAAATAAATGATGGTAGATCCTAGGTTTGTTTTGGTCCGGGTGTTGAAAGTGGTTTGACAGATTAGAGGAAAAAGTGGGGGGAAGAGGAATCATGTGAGAATTTGAAAAAATGAATACACTGAAGTAGACTAAAATAAGATGATGGGAGTAAAATAGAATTTGGAAAAATTTACACAAAAGTAAAGAATATAGGAGAAAAAAATTAAAGAAAAATATTTTTAATAAAAAATAAAAATAAAAATGAATCTTTTCTCTTTCTGTACTCAAGAAAAACGAAATGAAAAAGAGAAAAAAAAGTCAATCGTTAGAAAAATTTTAAAAAGTGAATACACTGTAGTTGACTAAAATAAATGATGGAAGTAAAATAGAATTTGAAAAAATTCACATAAAAGCAAAAAATATAGTCAAAAATTAAAGAAAAATATTTTTAATAGAAATTGAAAATAAAAATGAAGTTTTTCTCTTTCTGCATTCAATAAAAGGAAAAAAACGAAAAAGGGAAAAAAGAAAAGAAAAAAAGGAAATCACTTGAAAATTTTAAAAAAGTGAATACACTGAAGTAGACTAAAATAAAATGATGGAAGTAATATAGAATTTGAAAAAATTACACAAAAGTAAAAAATATGGTAAAATAAATTAAGGAAAAATATTTTTAATAAAAATTGAAAATAAAAATGAATTGTTTTCTCTTTCTGTATTCAAGAAAAAGAAATGAAATAGAGAAAAAAAACAAGAAAGAAAATTGAATAGGTGGACCTGCTAACACATTGAAATAGGACTGAAATTACTTTGTTTTCCCCTAGAAGTCAGACTATGAAGTGCTTTATAGTCCATAAACTAAGTAGGCGGTGAGAGTTGTGTTCTTCAAGAGCGAGGTTGGCCCAGTTGGGCGGGGCTCAGTGTAATGGCTCTGTTATCCACTAGATGGCGCTGCTAGCCTACTGGGGTGGAGTGTTGTGGCACTCATAGGTGCGTATGCAGATGTGTGGGAGCGGTGAAAATGGCGTCACCCAGCTACCCAGTCTCTAGTATCAGAACTCTGTTCTCCCTGATCAAAACCCATCCTCTGTCTTCAGCTCTCATCCACTCCCCGTTTTTTCACTGTCCTTGACCAGGCCCCAGGCAGTACCTCTCCCGAGGTTTGTCTCAGATGTGGCTGTTTTCCCTGGCCCCTTCTGAAGGACTGCAGCTTTGACCTGTTCTGCCTCTCTGCAGGAGGGTCTCATGGAGCAATGGCCAAATGTCGGCTGCACCCAGGAATGCTTGCTGGACCCTGCTGCTGCTGGTGCCCCGAGACTGCAGCCAGGTTCCAGCCCGCCCCAGAAAAAGTTTGTGAGATAGTGTAGCAGCAGCTTTTCAGGGATTATGGAAAATCACAACACATATTTGGCACCAGGCTTCACCCTTAATGACCTTGTTCCAGCACCAGCGAATGTAGCCATTCTCTGGGGTCTGCTGGAACCAGGTGGTTTCAACAGTCTCTACCAAATGTCCTTCCAGCAGTGGAACCAATTTTCCCCACGTGGCCTGAGAATCTCCCAGACCCCATTCTGTTCCTGGCAATTTACCCTCCCCACCAGAGCACCACCAGGTATCGAGCTGTGGAGTTGCAGACTTTGCACTCCCCTTGCTTACAGTCTTGAGTTTATACCCTCTCCTTTCTCCTTTCCCCCTTTTTAGTTTAGTCCCTGCAGCTGTTTCCAATTTTCCACTTTCTCTCCAGCTGCTTTTGGGGAGGGGTGCCTTTCCTGTATTCCCCCCCTCCCTGTCTCTGTCCTCTCTCCACCTGCAAAAGCACCTCCCTGCCTTCCATGGCTTCTCGTTTCCCAAGTTCACCTTTCTGGGCCATGTACCTACTGAATTCTGTGGTTCAGGTTGTGCAGATTTTTGTGTTAATCTTCAAATTAGTTTTCTAGGTGTGCAGGATGGTGTAGTGTTGGTCTCCTGTATTTCATGGATGTGAGACACACAAAAAACTTCCATGCTGTTCTGCCATCTTGGCTCCTCTTACCTTTTCTTTTATTAATATGATGTATCAGATTGATTTGAGAATATTGAACCAGTCCTGCAGCCCAGGAATGAATCCCACTTGATCATGGTGAATAATTCTTTTTATATGCTGTTGAATTTGATTTACTAGTATCTTGTTGAGATTTTTGTGTCCATATTCATCAGGGATATTGGCGTGTAGTTCTCTCTCTCTCTCTCTCTCTCTTTTTTTTTTTTTTTTTTTTTTTTTTGCTGGGTCTCTGTCTGGTTTGGGAATCAAAATAATGCTGGCTTCATAGATTGAGTCTGGAAGTTTTCCTTCCCTTTCTATTTTTTGGAACTGCTTGAGAAGGATAGGTAGTAACTCTGCTTGAAATGTCTGGTAGAATTCTCCAGGGAAGCCATCTGATCCCAGACTCCTATTTGTTGGGAGATTTAAAAAAGGTTTTTTTAATGTTTATTTTTGAGACAGAGAGAGACAGAACATGAATGGGGGAGGGGCAGAGAGAGAGGGAGACACAGAATCCAAAGCAGGCTCCAGGCTCTGAGCTGTCACCACAGAGCCCAACACGGGGATCAAACTCATGAACTGCGAGATCATGACCTGAGCCGAAGTCAGATGCTCAACCGACCGAGCCACCCAGGCGCCCCTGTTGGGAGATTTTTGATGACTGATTCAATTTCTTCACTAGTTATGGGTCTGTTCAAATTTTCCATTTCTTCTTGTTTGAGTTTTGGTAGTGTGTGGGTGTTTAGGAATTTGTCCATTCCTCCCAGGTTTTCCAGTTTGTTGGCATATAATTTTTCATAGTATTCTCTGATAATTGCTTGTATTTCTGAGGGATTGGTTGTAATAATTCCTTTTTCCTTCATGATTTTATCTTTTGGGTCCTCTCTCTTTTCTTTTTGAGAAGCCTGGCTACAGGTTTCTCAATTTTGTTTACCTTTTCAAAAAAACTAACTCTTGGTTTCATTGATCTGCTCTACTGTTTTTGTTTTTAATTTTATATTGTTTATTTATGCTCTGATCTTTATTATTTCACTTCTTCTGCTGGGTTTGGGGTGTCTTTCTAGTTCCTTTAGGTGTGCTGTTAGATTTTTGTATTTGGGATTTTTCTTGTTTCTTGAGATAGGCCTGGATTAAAATGTATTTTCCTCTCAGGACTGCCTTTGCTGCATCCCAAAACATGTGGATTGTTGTATTCTCATTTTCATTTGTTTCCATATATTTTTTAAATTTCTTCTCTAATTGCCTGGTTGACCCATTCGTTCTTTAGTAGGATGTTCTTTAACCTTCATGTTTTTGGAGGTTTTCCAGGCTTTTTCCTGTGGTTCATTTCAAGTTTCATAGCTTTGTGATCTGAAAGTGTGCATGATATGATCTCAATTCTTTTATACTTATTAAGGGTTGTTTTGTGACCCAGTATGTGATCTATCTTGGAGAAGGTTCCATGTGCACTCGAGAAGAAAGTATATTCTGTTGCTTTGGGATGCAGAGTTCTAAATATACCTGTCAAGTCCATCTTGTCCAATGAATCATTCAGGGTCATTTTTTCTTTACTGATTCTCTGTCTAGATGATCTTTCCATAGTTGTAAGTGGAGTATTAAAGTCCCCCGCAATTATCACATTCTTATCAATAAGATCATTTATGTTTGTGATTAATTGTTTCATATATTTGGGTGCTCCTGAATTTGGCACATAGACATTGTTAGCTCTTCCTGATGGATAGATCCTGTAATTATTAAATAATGCCTTTCTTCATCCCTTGTTACAGCCTTTAATTTAAAGTCTAGTTTGTCTGGTAGAAGTGTGGCTACTCTAGCTTTCTTTTGACTTCCAGTAGCATGATAGATAGTTCTCCATTCCCTCACTTTCAATCTGAAGGTGTCCTCAGGTCTAAAATGAGTCTCCTGTAGACAGAAAATAGATGGGTCTTTTTTTTTTATTCATTCTGATACCCTATCAGACAAACTAGATTTTTAACAAAAGACTGTAACAAGAGATTAAGAAGGGCATTATATCATAATTAAGGGGTCTATCCATAGAAAATATCTAACAGTTGTAAATATTTATACCCCTGTCTTGAACACCCAAATATATAAATCAATTAATAACAAACATAAATAAATTCATTAATTGTAATACAATAATAGGATGGGGTTTTAACACCCCAGTTATATCAATGGGCAGATAATCTAAGCAGAAAATAAATAAAGAAACTGACTTTGAATGACACATTGAACTGTATGGACTTAACAGATATATTCAGAACATTTTATCTGAAAATAGCAGAATACACATTCTTTTCAAGTGCACATGAAACATTATCCAGAATAAGATCACATACTGGGTCACAAATCATCTCTCAACAAGTACAAGCAGATTGAGATCATGCCATGTATTTTCAGACCACAACACTATGAAACTTGAAGTCAACCACAAGAAAAAATTTGAAAGCCCTCAAATACATGGAGGTTAAAGAATATTCTACTAATGAATTAATCAGTAAATTAAAGAAGAAATAAAAAAATACATGGAAGCCAATGAAAATGAAAATATGACAGTCCAAACCCTTTGGGATGCCACAAAGGCAATCCTAACAGGAAAATGCATTGCAATCCTGGCCTATTTCAAGAAGCAGGAAGGTCCCCAATAACAACTTAGCCTTACACCTAAAAAAGCTAGAAAAGGAACAGCAAATAAAACCTAAAGCCAGCAGAAGAAGGGAAATAATAAAGATTAGAGCAGAAATAAATGATATAGAAATCAAAAAACCCAGTAGAACAAATCAATGAAACTAAGAGCTGGTTCCTTAAAAGAATTAACAAAATTGATAACCCCCTAGCCAGACTTATCAAAAAGAAAAGATAAAGTACCCAAATAGATAAAGTCATGAATGAAAGATGAAAGATCACAATCAACACCACTGAAATACAAACAATTATAATACAATACTATGAAAAATTATATGCCAACAAACTGGACAATCTGGAAGAAATGGACAAATTCCTAGAAACTCACAACGTACCAAAATTGAATCAGGAAGAAATAGAAAATTTGAACAGATGCAAAATGAGCAAAGAAATTGAATCAGTTAATCAAAAATCTCCCAACAAAAAGGAGTCCTGGGCCAGATGGCTTCCCAGGGGAATTCTACCAGACATTTAAAGAAGAGTTAGTGCATATTCTTCTCAAACTGTTCCAGAAAATAGAAATGGAAAGAAAACTCCCAAACTCATTCTAAAAATCCAGCATTACCTTGATTCCAAAATCAGACAAATACCCTGCTAAAAAACATTATCACAGGCCAATATCCCTGAAGAACCTGGATGCAAAAATTCTAATAAAATACTATCAAATTGATTCATGGGACATTAAAAGAGTTATTCACCATGTTCCAGTGGGATTTATTCCTGGGCTGCAGGGCTGGTTCAATGTTTGCAAATCAATCAATGTGATATACCACGTTAATAAAATAAAAGATAAGAACTATATGATCCTGTCAATAGATACAGAAAAAGCATTTGACCAAATATGGCATCAATTTCTGATAAAAATCTCTCAACAAAGTAGAGATTGATGGTACATACCTCAACATCATAAAGGCTATATACAAAAGACCTGCAGCTAATATTGTCCTCAATGGGGAAAAACTGAAAGTTTTTCCCCTACAGTCAGAAGAATCAAGACAAAGATGTCCACTCTCACCATTACTATTTAACATAGTACTAGAAGTCTTAGCATATGAAATCAGAAAACAAAAAGAAATAAAAGACATATAAATCATCAAGGAGAAAGTCAAACTTTCATTATTTGCAGATGACATGATACTCTACATAGAAAAACCGAAAGATTCCATGAAAAAATTGCTAGAGCTAATACATGAATTCAGCAAAGGCACAGGATGCAAAATCAACATATAGAAATCTGTTGAATTTATATACACCAATAATGAAGCAGCAGTAAAGAAATCAAGGAATAGATCCCATTTGCAACTACACCAAAAACAATAAGATATCAGGAATAAATCTAACTAAAGAAGTAAAATATCTATACTCTGAAAACTACAGAACACCTATGAAGTAAACTGAAGAGGACACAAAGAAATGGAAAAGAATTCCATGCTCATGGATTGAGAGAACAAACATTGTTAACGTGTCTATACTACTCAAAGCAATCCACACATTTTATGCAATCCCTATAAAATAACCACCAGCATTTTCTGCAGAGCTAGAAAAAAACAATCCTAAAATTTGTGTGGAATCACAAAAGACCATGAATAGCCAATCCTGAGAAAGAAAAACAAAGCTAGAAGCATCACAATTCTGGATTTCAGACTATATTACAAAGCTGTGGTCATCAAGACAGTATGGTACTAGCACCAAAACAGACACATAGGTCAATGGAACAGAATAGAAAACCCAGAAACAAATCCACATATATGGTCAACTCATCTTCAACAAAGCAGGAAAGAATATCCAATGGAAAAAGGACAGTCTTTTTAACAAATGTTGTTGGAGAAACTGGATGGCCACATGCAAAGGAGTGAAACTGGACCACTTCGCTACACCATACACAAAAATAAATTCAAAATGGATGAAAAACCTAAATATGAGACAAGAAACCAGCAAACTCCTAGAGGAGAACACAGGCAGCAACCTCTTTGACCTTGGCCAAAGCAACTTCTTATTAGATATGTTGCTGAAGGCAAGGGAAACAAAAGCAAACATGAAATATTGAGTCTTCATCAAGATTAAAATCTTTTGCACAGCAAAGGAAACTATCAGCAAAACTAAAAGCAGCCTATGGAATGGGAGAAGATATTTGCAAATGATATATCTGATAAAGGGTTAGTATCCAAAATCTATAAAGAATGTAATCAAACTCAATACCCAAAGAAGAAATAATGCAGTTAAGAAAGGGGCCAAAGAGAGGCACCTGGGTGGCTCAATAGGTTAAGCATCTGACTTCAGCTCAGGTCATGAACTTAGAGTTCATGAGTTCGAGCCCTGCATTGGGCTCTGTGCTGACAGCTTGGAGCCTGGAGCCTGCTTCAGATTCTGTGTCTCCCTCTCTCTCTGCCCCTCACTTGCTTTCACCCTGTCTCTCTCTCCCTCAAAATAAATAAACATTAAAAAATTTGTTTTAAAATGAAAGGGGCAGAATACACAAATAGACAATTTTCCAAAGAAGGCATCCAGATGGCTAACAGACACATGAAAAGATGCTCGACATCACTCATCCTCAGGGAAATGCAAATCACAACCACAATGAGATACCATCTCACACCTGTCAGATTGGCTAAAATTAACAAGGCAAGAATCAACAGGTGTTGCCAATGATGTGTAGAAAGGGGAGCCCTCTTGCACTGCTGGTGGGAATGCAAACTGGTGCGGCTACTCTGTAGAATAGTATGAGGGTTCCTCAGAAAATTAAAAATAGAAGCACCTTAGAATTCAGCAATTACGCTAATATTTACCTGAAGGATACAAAATACAGATTCGAAGGGATACATGCATTCTAATGTTTATAGCAGCATTATCATCAATAGCCAAACTATGGAGAAAGCCCAAATATCTATCAACTGATGAATGGATAAAGATGTGGTATGTGTGGATATATATGTGTATAATATATATAAATATATATATATATATAATATATATGTGTGTATACATATATATGAATATATAATATATAAACGTGTATACATATATATGAATATATAATATATATAAATATGTATATATATAATATTCCCTTGTATATATACATACATACATACAAGGGAATATTACTTAGACATCAAAAAGAATGAAATCTTGCCATTTGCAATGGCGTGAATGGAGCTAGAATATATTAGGCTAAGTGAAATAAGCCAATCAGGGAAAGACAAATACCATATGACTTCACTCATATGTGGAATTTAAGAAACAAAACAGATAAACATATGGGAAGGAGGGGGAAAGAGAAGAGAGGGAAACAAACCACAAGAGACTCTTAATGATAGAGAACAAACTGTGGGTTGACAGAGGGAGGTGGGTGGGGAATATGGGCTAGATGGGTGATGGGTACAAAGGAGGGCACTTGTGATGAGCGCTGGGTGTTGTATATAAGTGATGAATCACTGAATTCTACTCCTGAAACCAATATTGCACTGTATGTTAACTAAAAAAAAATTTTTTTTAAATAAAAAGAGTCAAATGCCTAACCAACTGAGCCACCCAGGCCCCCTTTGAGTGACTTAGATCTAAAATAAAAACTGATGGAAATACAAAGAGAAATTTATTTATTTGTTTTTAAGGTTTTTTTTAAATCCACTTAGTCAACATATAGTGTTATATACATTTTAAGTGTTCAATATCGTAATTCAACACTTCCATACAACATCCAGTGCCAATCATGACAAATGCATCCTTAATCCCCATCACCTATTCACACATCTCCCTTCTGGTAACCATCAGTTTGTAACTTCACCATTATGAGTGAGAATTTTAATGGACATTTCTCAAAATTGACAGAGATCATGAAGATAAAAATAAGAAGAGCATTTGAATACTACAGACAACAAACTTCATGTGATAGATAATAGGTCTACTGACCCATGAGAGAATCTACATTATTTTCAACCATACATAGCATGGTCACAGAAATTGAGTATGTGTAAGCTATAAAGAAATTGTCAGGGCACTTGGGTAGCTCAGTTGGTTAAGCATACAACTTCGGCTTAGGTCATGAACTGGCTGTTCATGAGTTTGAGCCCCATATCAGGCTCTGTGCTGACAGCTCAGAGCCTGAGACCTGCTTTGGACTTTATGTCTCTCTCTCTCTCTCTGCCCCTCACCCACTCATGCTCTCTCTCTCTCTCTCTCTCTCAAAAATAAATAGATGTTTAAAGAATGTGTGTTTTTCAAAAATTGTCAACAAAATAAAAAAAATAGAAATCATGTTATAGGTCACACTGATCACAACACAACACAATAAAATTAAGAATTGACAACAGAAGATAATATATAAATATACTCAGAAATGATAAACTAGAAGTAAATGTTGTACAACGTTTATCATGGTTAGTAATAGGAAAAGTACAAATAACCTAAATCCCCTTCATTAGGCAAATAGTTACAACCATGGTACATCCATAGTATGGGATGCCATGCAGCAGTTAAAAGAATGAGGTAGATTTATTATATACATAAACATGAATGATATCCAAGATATGTTGATAAATGAAAAAGCAGTTTGAAGAGCAGTAATACACTGTATTACAGAGTTTATGAAAAAACCCACAAAATGAAATTACCTTTCTCATTAAATTAAATCCATTTCATACCTACACATACACATGATATGTAATACAAAGAAAACTGTAAAGGAAAATTCTGGGATATTAGATCAATGAGATAACAGTGATTGCCTCTGGGATGGGCCTGTCATTCAAAGTAATGTAGTCAAGATGTGGCTTCCCCTTTTGTAGCAATGTGGATGGAACTGGAGAGTGTTATGCTAAGTGAAACAAGTCATCCAGAGAAAGACACAATATGTTTTCACTCTTATGTGGATCCTGAGAAACTTAACAGAGACCATGGGGGAGGGGAAGAAAAGAAAAAGTTAGAGAGGGAGGGAGCCAAACCATAAGAGACTCTTAAACACTGAGAATAAACTGAGGGTTGATGGGGGGTGGGAGAGAGGGGAAAGTGGGTTATGGGCATTGAGGAGGGCATATGTTGGGATGAGCACTGGGTGTTGTATGGAAACCACTTGACAATAAATTTCATATTAAAAAAAGAGGGGACTTCTCGTCACATGCATTGTTAGACATTCTTATAATGGTGACATATGTATGCACTATTGATACCATTTTTAAACCACTTAAAATAACAAGAAATGTAAGAAAAGAAAAACAGTTCTGGGTACCACTGTCCAACGGAAGTACAAGAAGGTTTGCTTGTAATTTTTTCTCTTCTTCTTGTTCATTCTTCATCCTTCACATCCTCTACCAATGCTTACAGTGTCATGGACTTGACACGGACTGCTCATCATTTCCTGTTTTCATAGATTGTTGTGTCTCTGTGTTAGCCAACTTCCAAGATGGTTGTCAGTGATTCTTGTCTCCTGGGAGCCACACTTTCATGCACCCACACCGAATCAAGGTGGACCTCCAGCCTCCATGGCTGAGAAATCATTGCAGTTTCCATCTTGCTCTCTTCAACAACTCATGCTGAGGGAAGCCAGCCACCCTGCCCTAAGGATGCTCAAGTAGGCCATTGGAAGGGCCCATGGAGAGAGGTGCTAATGCTTCCCCCAAAGCCAGCACTACCTCAATAGCTATGTGAGGGGACTAGTAGGAGCTTCCCAAGCCAAGCTTCAGATGATGGCAGCCCAGGCAGATATCTGACTGTAGCCTCTTGAGAGACCCTGAACCAGAATCACCCAGTAAATTCCTGACCCACAGAAATCATGAGAGATAATGATTATTGCTGTTTTCCACCATTAAATTGTATGATACCTGTTATGCAACATTGTGGGACATTCTTCCAGGTACCCTCCATTCATAGCCATCTAATGATTTCAGCTATAATTGATTACCCTAATCAGCATCCAATGCCATAATCTGTGTTTGATGTTGGATCATCCCTCTCTGACCACTCATCTTTATTCACCTGCCTATGAGGCCCCCACCACTTGGCCTGCCCCCTAGGATGAGGAAAGGCCATCAGCATGCTGGTGGTTGACCCAAGTCTCCCACTTGGACACTGTGGCAGACATGACAGTTTTGTGGGCCAACCTTTGTGTAAGTTTGTAGCTGGACAAGGGATTCCAAGGAGGACAGAGCCTCATTTGTTTTCATGGCTTAATTCTCTTTTTATTTTCTAGGGGATGAACCATTGTGGCGGGAACACTATCCTGACACAAGGGGCCAGACCAGCTTTGGGCAAAGGCAAGGGAAGTCCTTTAGGGCCAGGAATTTTCTGGAATGTGTTTGAGTGGTTTAGAGGGTCAGGTCGCTGAGTATCCAATGTTTGGTAATGGAAGCCTCCACCTCACGAGTACTGTAGAATAAAGCCTTTTTAGGCCTGGTTTGCCACCAAGATGCCACCTGGCTATCCAATGGCAGTCCCAGGTCTGAAGAGAGGAGTGGGCTGGTTAACAGGAGGAGTCTTTCCAGAGCACCTCCTGGTGGAAGAGGTAAGACTTCCTGGGTGGCAGACTTCATGTTGCTCACTTTGGGAAGGCTGACAGGCAGGTTTTAATGGATGACTTGGATAATCAGAGCTGGAAGGGAGCCTAAAAAGTCATCTAAAATGCTAAGCAAAATACATCAGTCAGAGAAAGAAAAATACCAAATGAATTCACTCATATGTGGAATTTAAGAAACAAAACAGATGAACATATGGAAAGGGACGGAAAAATAAAATAAGATAAAAACAGAGAGGGAGGAAAATCATAAGAGACTTTTAACTATAGAGAACAAGCTGAGGGTTGCTGGAGGGGAGATGGGTGGGGAATGGGCTAACTGGGTGATGGGCATTAAGGAGGGCACTTCTTGTAATGAACATGGGGGTTTATATGTAAGTGATGAAGCACTAACTTCAACTCCTGAAACCAACATTACACTGTATGTTAACTAATTTGAATTTAAATAAAATCTTGGAGAAAAAAAAATGACCTATCAGATTTTGCACAAAAGTAAAAATATTGAAATGATCCCCTTAGGATCTATACAGTATATATTGTAAACAAGGCAATATAAAATTATCCTCTTGCACTTAAAAAATAACATCAAGGGTGCCTGAGTGGCTCATGAACTGAGCTGAAGTCAGACATTTAACCATCTGAGACACCCTCATGGCCCTGTTGATTTTAAATAGATTTGGTACGAACAGATAATAGGGGCACCTGGGTGGCTCAGTTGGTTGAGCAACCAACTCTTGATTTAGGCTCAGGTCATGATCTCATGGTTTGTGGGCTTGAGCCCAGTGTCAGGCTCCATGCTGACAGCTCAGAGCCTGGATCCTGCTTCAGATTCTCTATCTCCCTCTCCCTCTGCCCCTCCCCCACTCACACTCTGTCTTTCTCTCGCTCTCTCTCAAAAAATATTAAAAAGTGGGTTGTTCTCAGAGAAGATGGTGGCGTAGGAGGACGCTGGGCTCACCGTGTCCTGCTGATCACTTAGATTCCACCCACATCTGCCTAATTTACCCTGATAACCACCAGAAGACTAGCAGAATGGACTCTCTGGAGCCAAGCATAGATGAGAGGCACACGGAAGAGGGTAGGAAGGGCAAAGAGGCGGTGCACGCTACACGGACTGGCGGGAGGGAGCCAGGGCGGTGGAAGGGCAGCCAGCCCACCCAGCAAGGCAGAGCCCCTGAGTCTGGCTTGCAAAAGTGGAGGGGACTGATGGAGTGTGTTCTGACAGCCAGTGGGACTTAACATCTGGAATGTTATAAGCCAACAGCTCTGCTCAGAGAGCGGGAGGGAGAGTTGTTGAGCCTGGGAGGACAGAGCTCAGCTTGGTGGGGAACAAAGATGCTGGGAAGCACGGTCTCCCTCGCCCATCCCCCAGCCAAAATCCCAAAGGGAAACAGTTCCCATCGTGGAACTTGCTTGCACTGCACAAACACCCAACGCTGTGCTTCTGTGGATCCATCCCTCTGATGGGTCTGCCTCCCTCCTGATGCCATAGGGCCCCTCCTGAAGCGGACCACTGAAGGCAAAGTGAGTGGAGCCTACCCCTCCCACCCCTGTGCACCTTGCGGATCCACCCCAGCTAATACGCCAGATCCCATCGAAGCAGTACCACAAGACTGGCAGTGTGCAAGTATCCCAGACAGAGGCCACACCAATCCACGGTGAGTCCTGCCCCTGGGAGAGGGGATGATAAGGTATACGCCAGTCTGACTGTGGCCCCAGTGGTGGGCTGGTGGCAGACATCAGGTCTGACTACGGCCCCACCCACCAACTCCAGTTATTCATGACAGCACAGGGGAAGTGCCCCGCAGTCCTGCACCACTCCAGGGACTATCCAAAATGACGAAATGGAAGAATTCCCCTCAGAAAAACATCCAGGAAATAACAACAGCTAATGAACTGATCAAAAATGATTTAAACAATATAACAGAAAGTGAATTTAGCATAATAGTCATAAAATTAATCGCTGGGCTTGAAAAAAATATAGAGGACAGCCGAGAATCTATTACTACAGATCAAGGGACTAAGAAACAGTCAGGAGGAACTAAAAATGCTATAAATGAGTTGCAAAGTAAAATGGAGGCAATCACAGCTCGGATTGAAGAGACAGAGGAGACAATAGGTGAATTAGAAGATAAAATTATGGAAAAAGAAGAAACTGAGAAACAGAGATATAAAAAAAATCCAGGAGTATGAGGAGAGACTTAGAGAACTAAGTGACATACTTAAACGAAATAATGTATGCATAATTGGGATTCCAGAGGAGGAAAAGAGAGGGAAAGGTGTTGAGGTGTACCTGAAGAAATCATAGCTGAGAACGTCCCTGAACTGGGGAAAGAAAAAGGCATTGAAATCCCAGAGGCACAGAGAACTCCCTTCAGACGTAACTTGAATCGATCTGCACGACATATCATAGTGAAACTGGCAAAATACAAGGATAAAGAGAGAATTCTGAAAGCAGCTAGGGATAAACATGCCTAACATATAAAAGATGACCGATAAGACTCGTGATGGATCTGTCTACTGAAACTTGGCAGGCCAGAAAGGAATGGCAGGAAATCTTCCATGTGATGAACAGAAAAAATATGCAGCCAAGAATCCTTTATCCAGCAAGTCTGTCATTTAGAATAGAAGGAGACATAAAGGTCTTCCCAAACAAACAAACTGAACGAATTCATCACCACTAAACCAGCCCTACAAGAGATCCTAAGGGGGATCCTCTGAGACAAAGTACCAGAGACATCCCTGCAAGCATGAAACTTACAGACATCACAATGACTCTAAACCCATATCTTTCTATAATAATACTGAATGTAAATGCACTAAATGCTCCAACCAAAAGACATAGGGTATCAGAATGGATACAAAACCAAGACCCATCTATTTGCTGTCTACAAGAGACTCATTTTAGACCTGAGGACACCTTCAGATTGAAAGTGAGGAGATGGAGAACTATCTATCATGCTACTGGAAGTCAAAAGAACGCTAGAGTAGGCATACTTATATCAGACAAACCAGACTTCAAATTAAAGGCTGTAACAAGAGATGAAGAAGGGCATTATATAATAATTACAGGGACTATCCATCAGGAAGAGCTAACAACTATAAATGTCTATGTGCCAAATACAGGAGCCCCCAAATATGTAAAATAATTAATCAAAAACATAAGCAACCTTATTGATAAGAATGTGGTAATTGCAGGGGACTTTAATACTCCACTTACAACATTGGATAGATCATCTAGACACAGGATCAATAAAGAAACAAGGGCCCTGAAAGATACACTGGATCAGATGGACTTGATAGATACATTTAGAACTCTGCATCCCAAAGCAACAGAATATACTTTCTTCTCGAGTGCACATGGAACCTTCTCCAAGATAGATCACATACTGGGGCACAAAACAGCCCTTCATAAGTATACAAGAATTGAGATCATACCATGCATAC
Source organism: Panthera tigris (assembly GCF_018350195.1). Classification (NCBI taxonomy): domain Eukaryota; kingdom Metazoa; phylum Chordata; class Mammalia; order Carnivora; family Felidae; genus Panthera; species Panthera tigris. Next base: position 49,474,652 of record NC_056662.1, on the reverse strand, counting down.
TTTCAGATCACAATGCAATAAAGCTTGAAATCAACCACCAGAAAAAGTCTGGAAAACCTCCAAAAGCATGGAGGTTAAAGAACACCCTACTAAAGAATGAGTGGGTCAACCAGACAATTAGAGAAGAAATTAAAAAATATATGGAAACAAACGAAAATGAAAATACAACAATCCAAACTCTTTGGGATGCAGTGAAGACAGTCCTGACAGGAAAATGCATTGCAATCCAGGCCTATCTCAAGAAACAAGAAAGATCCCAAATACAAAATCTAACAGCACACCTAAAGGAAATAGAAGCAGAACAGCAAAGACACCCCAAATCCAACAGAAGAAGAGAAACAATAAAGATCAGAGCAGAAATAAACAATATAGAATCTAAAAAACTGTAGAGCAGATCAATGAAACCAAGAGTTGGTTTTTTGAAAAAATAAACAAAATTGAGAAACCTCTAGCCAGGCTTCTCAAAAAGAAAAGGGAGATGACCCAAATAGATAAAATCATGAATGAAAATGGAATTATTACAACCAATCCCTCAGAAATACAAGCAATTATCAGGGCATACTATGAAAAATTATATGCCAACAAACTGGACAACCTGGAATAAATGGACAAATTCTTAAACACCCACACACTTCTAAAACTCAAACAGGAAGAAATAGAAAGCTTGAACAGACCCATAACCAGTGAAGAAATTGTCTCAGTTATCAAAAATCTCTCAACAAATAAGAGTCCAGGACCAGATGGTTTTCCAGGGGAGTTCTACCAGACGTTTAAAGCAGAGATAATACCTATCCTTCTCAAGCTATTCCAAAAAATAGAAAGGGAAGGAAAACTTCCAGACTCATTCTATGAAGCCAGCTTTACTTTGATTCCCAAACCAGACAGAGACCCAGCAAAAAAAGAGAACTACAGGCCAATATCCCTGCTGAATATGGATGCAAAACTTCTCAATAAGATACTAGCAAATCGAATTCAACGGCATGTAAACAGAATTATTCACCACAATCAAGTGGGATTCATTCCTGGGATGCAGGGCTGGTTCAACATTCTCAAATCAATCACTGTGATACATCACATTAATAAAAGAAAAGATAAGAACCATATGATCCTGTCAATTGATGCAGAAAAAGCATTTGCAAATTCAGCATCCTTTCTTAATAAAAACCCTCGAGAAAGTCAGGATAGAAGGGACATACTTAAACATCATAAAAGCCATTTATGAAAAGCCCACAGCTAACATCATCCTCAATGGGGAAAAACTGAGAACTTTCTCCCTGAGATCAGGAACACGACAGGGATGTCCACTCTCACCACTGCTGTTTAACATAGTGTTGGAAGTTCTAGCGTCAGCAATCAGACAACAAAAGGAAATCAAAGGCATCAAAATTGACAAAGATGAAGTCAAGCTTTCACTTTTTGCAGATGACATGATATTATACATGGAAACCCGATAGACTCCACCAAAAGTCTACTAGAACTGATACATGAATTCAGCAAAGTCGCAAGATACAAAATCAATATACAGAAATCAGTTACATTCTTATACACTAATAATGAAGGAACAGAAAGACAGATAAAGAAACTGATTCCATTCACAATTGCACCAAGAATCATAAAATACCTAGGAATAAACCTGACCAAAGATGTAAAAGATCTGTATGCTGAAAACTATAGAAAGCTTATGAAGGAAATTGAAGAAGACATAAAGAAATGGAAAAACATTCTGTGCTCATGGATTGGAAGAATAAATATTGTTAAAATGTCAATACTACCCAAAGCTATCTACACATTCAATGCAATCCCAATCAAAATTGCACCAGCATTCTTCTCGAAACTAGAACAAGCAATCCTAAGATTTGTGTGGAACCACAAATGGCCCCGAATAGCCAAAGTAATTTTGAAGAAGACCAAAGCAGGAGGCATCACAATCCCAGACTTCAGCCTCTACTACAAAGCTGTAACCATCAAGACAGCATGGTATTGGCACAAAAACAGACACATAGACCAGTGGAATAGAATAGAGACTCCAGAATTGGACGCACAAAAGTATGGTCAACTAATCCTTGACAAAGCAGGAAAGGATATCCAATGGAATAAAGACAGTTTCTTTAACAAATGGTGCTGGGAGAATTGGACAGCAATATGCAGAATAATGAAACTAGACCACTTTATTACACCATTCACAAAAATAAACTCAAAATGGATAAAGGACCTGAATGTGAGACAGGAAACCATCAAAACCCTAGAGGAGAAAGCAGGGAAAAACCTCTCTGGCCTCAGCCGCAGCAATTTCTTACTTGACACATCCCCAAAGGCAAGGGAGTTAAAAGCAAAAGTGAACTATTGGGACCTCATGAAGATAAAAAGCTTCTGCGCTGCAAAGGAAACAATCAACAAAACTAAAAGGCAACCAACGGAATGGGAAAAGATATTTGCAAATGACATATCGGACAAAGGGCTAGTATCCAAAATCTATAAAGAGCTCACCAAACTCCACACCCGAAAAAACAAATAATCCAGTGAAGAAATGGGCAGAAGACATGAGTAGACACTTCTCTAAAGAAGACATCCAGATGGCCAACAGGCACATGAAAAGATGCTCAATGTCACTCCTCTTCAGGGAAATACAAATCAAAACCACACTCAGATATCACCTCACGCCAGTCAGAGTGGCTAAAATGAACAAAACAGGAGACTATAGATGCTGGAGAGGATGTGGAGAAATGGGAACCCTCTTGCTCTGTTGGTGGGAATGCAAACTGGTGCAGCTGCTCTGGAAAACAGTGTGGAGGTTCCTCAAAAAATTAAAAATAGACCTACCCTATGACCCAGCAGTAGCACTGCTAGGAATTTACCCAAGGGATACAGGAGTACTGATGCATAGGGGCACTTGTACCCCAATGTTTATAGCAGCACTCTCAACAATAGCTAAATTATGGAAAGAGCCTAAATGTCCATCAACTGACGAATGGATAAAGCAATTGTGATTTATATACACAATGGAATCCTACCTGGCAATGAGAAAGAATGAAATATGGCCTTTTGTAGCAACGTGGATGGAACTGGAGAGTGTTATGCCAAGTGAAATAAGTCATACAGAGAAGGACAGATTCCATATGTTTTCACTCCTATGTGGATCCTGAGAAACTTAACAGAAGAACATGGGGGAGGGGAAGTTAGAGAGTGAGGGAACCAAAACATAAGAGACTCCTAAAAACTGAGAACAAACTGAGGGTTGATGGGGGGTGGGACGAAGGGGTGGATGGGTGATGGATATTCAAGAGCGTACCTGTTGGGGTGAGCACTGGGTGTTGTATGGAAATCAATTTGACAATAAATTTCATAATAAAAAAATTAAAAATTAATAGTAAAATAAAATTAGAGTGCCTCCCTCTAGTGGGAGACTCTGCAGCCTAAAGAAAGAGAAATGACACAGCACTTTTGAGCTGGCATGGCACAATTCCAGTATTGTGAGTGAAAAATGCAAGGTGTGGGAGTTCTGTATAAATAAAATAAACCATGCACTTGTTAATAAATGCATGAACTACTTCTGGAAACATGCACAAGTGGGGTTGGGGTGAGAAGGAGATTATCACAGAATATACTTTGTAATTTTAAACTCGAATTGTCTGCATTTATTCTTTTTCCAAGAATAAAATACACAGAACACAAATCTATCTAATTTAGCTTCCCTTTTACTGATCATCAAAGTGGTGGCCAGAGAAGGGTCAGACAGTGAGTCATGAGGTTAGGACTGGAATCTGGATCTTCCAACTTCTATTTCTCTTTGTCATTACTTGTTTCAACTTTCTGAGGCACCTGCTGGCTCTTTGCAACCCATTTTTTATAGGAATACCCCCAAGTTATAGGATGTGGGGTGGGAGTTACAAGCTGGGCTGGAAAGAGGGCTCTCTGTGACACCTTCTTAGGCCATCATCTATCAGGTGGCGGGGGGCGGGGGCTGAAATATGCATGTTGATTCCACACACAAGAAGCAAATTTTTCATCTGCAGAGGTTGAATCTCGTTGTGCTGTTAAGAAGGATTTCAGATGTGATATGTTGTATAGACATTGTTGGAACCCATACCATTTCCATCTGACTATGATTCCTATGCTTTTTTATTTGCTTTCCATTCCTAGTTAAGTAACTATTATTTGGAAGAATTTGATGCTGTTGTCCTTACTGAACTTCTCATGGTTTTGTCTCTTTGGGCATACACTTGGCCTTATAGTATCTCTTTCCCTAGTTCCCTCCCTTTCTTGAAGCCACTATCTACGTGGCACAAAACATAGTAAATAATTGCACGATGGTGGTGATGGTGCCAAGGAACTAAAATCCAAGACATGATTGTCTACCTGAGCTATAAAACTTTTCTAACAACTTTCTATATTTTTAGCTTTTGCAAATGGGAATCTTAGGCACCTTTAGTGATTTTTACTCCATTCCCTAATGTGAACCAGTCATTTATATGTGCTAGACGTTTTACTAAACACTCAGGCATTGTGCTAAACATGCTAACATACCCGTATACAACAATGTGTTGGAGATATTACAGGTCCAGTTCCAGAATAAGGGTTCTGGAAACCTTGACTCATAAAATCAAATTAATTTTTTGGTTCCTCAGTGCATATAGAAGTTGTGTTCATATTATACTGTAGTCTGTCCAGGGAGCAATAGCATTATTGCTAAAAAAAAAAAAAAAGCTAACCACACTATCTGAGCCTTCAGCAGGCATAATCAATGATCATAGATTGCCATAACAAATACAGTAATAATGAAAAGTTTGAAATATTGTAAAAGTTATCAAAATGTGATACAGAGACCCAAAATGAGCAATGCTATTGGAAAAAATGGTGCCAACAGCCTTGCTTAATGCGGGATTGTCCCAAACCTTTGATTTGTAAAAAATGCACCTTTAAAGTGCAATAAAGTGAAGCAGAATAGAATAAGGTATGCCTGTATATCAAAAAAGGCACATTTATTGTCTCCATTTTACAGAGAAGGAAACTGGAGCTTAGAAAGGCTGGGTGAACTGCTCAAAGTGCACACAGCTTGCATGGAGAATGAGCCCATGGTGGTCATGGTCTCTATCATTCTGTGGGCCTGAATCCCACAGAATGTTCATGCTCCCACAGCATCTGATCAGGGAAATCTTTGCTTACAAGGGGTCTCAAAGGAAGGTGCTCATCTGGGCTGGGGCTGAGGCTGGCTGAGGCTAAAACCATGCAAGGGGGATGGCCATAGAGAAAGAGGTGGGTGTCTCTACTGGTGGGAACAGTATATACAAGGTTCAAGGTGGGAGAGAGAATGTGGCTTCTCTGAGATTTGTCAAGAGGTAGGAGTGGTGGGCAATGAACAAAGTAAGGGAACACTTGGCTGGGGTAGCTGGCTTCCAGGGGTCACAGGTCACCCATGGGTGTCAAAGGTTACCCATGTCCCAGCCCTCCAAGCAGATGCCCCTCTGATGAAAATTTCCCAGTTTCTCCACGGAAGCCTTTTGCCAGCTCAGGTAGTCACAGATGCACAGGGTTTCCTGAAACAGTCCTACTTTCATGAAGTTTAACATTTTCAGTAAGATTGGGTTTATTAATTATATAACAAAATGTGGTTTACTTACGTGTAATCCTTTGTAAGAAATGCTTTCATATGAAAAAAACAGTTGAATAGAAACTTTCCTTTTCTAGATCATGCTTTGATCTTGACATCTGATACTTTTGAATCTTTTGGATCCATCCAGACCTTTGGTCCTGGCATCCATGTACAAGCTCTGGCTTACTCTCTATACCTTTAAGCCATTGTAGCAGATGTTTTTTGTGCCCTGTCCAGACCCTTGGGATCTCCTTTTCTGGTCAGAGGGTGTGTCCTCCCCAGATACTATGGAGGTTTGGGTTTCACTCCTGTCACCTGCCCCTGGACACTTCCAGGGAACTGAAGCTGCCTGGTCCAGAGCAGCTGCTTCCATCTGCTGATGCCTGGTTGCCTGTAGCCTCTGATTGCCTGGCTGGGGTGGGTGCCATGTGGGTACAAAGTCCCTGCCTCCTGTCTTAATAGGATGGTCCCTGCTCCAGGACCCCTGTGGGATCAGTTTGGAACCAGACTTCACCTGAAACCACATTCTTGCTTCTCTCTGTTTCCTGCCCTGCTTCTTCCCTCTTTCCCAGGGTTTACTCCAGTGCACTATGCACATATGGATCCCATCTGGGCTCTGCTCCCTGGGGGCAGGGGATATGGACTGGCATTTTTGGCAACTCCTGATGGTCAGGCACAGCATGGGGTTTCTATGGAGCTGAGATGGTGTAGATACCAGTTAGACAGTGGCTGCACCTACTTGTAGAAAGACCACCAGAAGAAGGTGGTAGATGATGTTTTCAGCCTCCCTGGTGAGAGAACAGCTCACCAGGTGGTGACCTAGGTAAATGGGTTAGTCAAAGGTGGTTGATTGGTGGCTATGTAAGATATGCAAACCAGATGTGAAGCTGGAAGGTAGAGTGGTGGCAATTCGCAGGGCTCAGCATTGGTGGGAAGGGGCATATGGGACCAGGACAAAACAGCCATAGCTAAGTGTTGCTGGTGATTCCAGGAAACCCCAACCTGGAGAGGAAAAGTGAGGCAGGCAGTGGGGGCAATACCATTGTGGATGACTAGAGCTTCTTCCCAGAGGGGAGCACTGGGAACCAGAGAGCAGGTACCTCAGGGTCATTGTAGCCAAAGTCCAGGAAGCTGGAACAGTTGTCTATCAGCTCCTGCCCTTGTTTTTTGGGGGCTATTTCTGGGGCCATTAACTCTCTGGAACTCCCAGTAGTTAGGTAAATGTCCAGGCCAGAAAAATTCCCGGAGGCAGAGTTATAGGTGTTTACAGTGTGAAACGTAAAATGAAATGGAGTCACTTATATCAAAGAGTTTTAATCTTTTTCTTTCTTTCTTTCTTTCTTTCTTTCTTTCTTTCTTCCTTCCTTCCTTCCTTCCTTCCCTTCTTTCTTTCTTTCTTTCTTTCTTTCTTTCTTTCTTTCTTTCTTTCATGAGCTCTATGTAGGGCTCGAACTCATAAGAGCCCTGTCATATGCTTAAGCCTGTCATTTCTCTCTGGAAATCAATTTTAGTGGTCTTGTATATATTTTTCCATACATTTTTGTTGTTCAAATGGATATATAGCATAGAAAGGGATTTTGGTTGATTGATCATTTGTGCTTAAATGGTATTTTATTACATGCGTAAGTTATTCTACAGTGTCCTTTCACTTGTCAATATGTTGTAGAGATTTCTAGAAAACAGTAAAAACAGATCCCACTTGCTTTTCCAATTTCCTTATGTAGACAAAAGCACACAAATATTATAATGATAACCTAATGATCTCATATCTTATATATGATTATATCATATACATATATAACATATATATTCATATGTATAGCATTTTTTAAATTTTTTAAAATTTACATCCAAATTAGCATATAGTGCAATAATGATTTCAGGAGTAGATTCCTTAATGCCCCTTACCCCTTTAGCCCATCCCCCCTCCCACAAGCCCTCAATTAACCCTCAGTTTGTTCTCCATATTTATGAATCTCTTATGTTTTGTCCCCCTCCCTGTTTTTATATTATTTTTGTTTCCCTTCCCTTATGTTCGTCTGTTTTGTCTCTTAAAGTCCTCATATAAGTGAAGTCATACGATTTTTGTCTTTCTCTGACTGACTAATTTCACTTAGCATAATCCCCTCCAGTTCCATCCACGTAGTTGCAAATGGCAAGATTTCATTCTTTTTGATTACTGAGTAATACTCTATTGTGTATATATATATATATATATATATATATATATATATGTATATATACACACCACATCTTCTTTATCCATTCATCCATCGATGGACATTTGGGGTCTTTCCATACTTTGGCTATTGTTGATAGTGCTGCTATAAACATGGGGGTGAATGTGTCCCTTCGAAACAGCACTCCTGTATCTCTTGGGTAAATGCCTAGTAGTGCAATTGCTGGGTGTAAGGTAGTTCTATTTTGAGTGTTTTTTAGGAACCTCCATACTGTTTTCCAGAGTGGCTGCACCAGCTTGCATTCCCAGAACCATGAACTTTTAACTGGGCCAAACAGCAAATATTCCAAGGACTTTGCTGGAAAACCTGCAACTTGCTACAGTGAGAGACTTAGCTTAGTGTTAGCCTTAGCAACCAATCATATTTAGTCAATATTAGCTTTCTATCACCAATACCAATCAAAATTATTTGCAAACAACACAACAAGTATTCCTTTTGTCTTCTAAAATCCTCGACTTACTTTTGTTCCCTAGGGGGATGTAATTTGGGTTATTACCCCTATTGCTCCCCAAATTGCAATTCTGAGACCCCAAATAAATTCTTTTGTTCTGTTTTAACTCTGCCTTCTTTCTCAGTTGATAGTAGGAAGTACTTTCAGCATTTGCAGGAATAGAGGGGGTCTGGTCAGTGAGTCTTACTGGTATTATGTTCTATCTGTCCTGAGTTGAAAGATAAACTGAGTCATATTAAAGGCTTTAAGAGTTTATTTGAGCAAAAATTTGAATAAGGCAGCATCCAATCCAGCAGATAGAAAGGAGCTCAGAGGAACTGCACAAAATGAAAGGCTTTTACAGGCAGAAGGGAGCAAGAGCCAAGAAGTTATAGTAGGCAAAAAGTGGGTTGGTTATTGCAAGGTTACTTTCCTTTGGGGGATTGCAAGGGTCTATCAGGCAGATATCCAGCTAGTGCTGATCAGGGAATTTCTGACTGACTGGTTTATGATTCCATTCCTGGGAGAGCTGAAGCTGTAATTAAGTTAGGTCTTCGTTTGATGACATGGGACTGAGCACAAGAGACTCCATTTTGGGCTCGTTGTCTTGTGTCCTAAAACCTCATTCCTTCAATCCTTACCACCACCTGTGGGATACACAAGACTGCTATCATATTACAGAAAAGGACACTGGTGGAGGCTGTGAGAGGCCACATCAGCTGCTGGGTGTTGCACAGCCACCAAGATGAAGAGTGGGGACTCAAGTCAGCCTGGCCCAGAGCTCTTGTCCTACCACCACCCGAGTTGTTTGTAGTCTAAATTGGAACTTCCCCACATGTTCTGAAGGCAAGGGCAGGTCCCCACCCTCCATGGACCATCCCATCCCATCTTGGGGCCACTGCAGCCCTGCAGTGGCCCTGCTCCTTAGGGCTGTGCTCTGGGGCTGAGCATGCTCATCCCCTCAGCTTTTCTATCTAGCCTTCCCCACACCTGGTGTGGGGAGTTCTCCCTCACTCATGATAAAGGATAATTTCAACTTTTAATGTTTGTGAACCCTGCTTCTGGGCTCCCAGGGAAGCTATACTTCAACATTCACTAAGGTCAAACAAAATGACTCGGCAAAACCTTAAAGTATGACCTCTATTTATGCCCTGGGCACACACTGTACGTCTGCTTTTTAAACAAAACAAAATAAAAAGCCAAAAAGGAGCATTCCAAGCATAAAGATAAGAAAAACAAAAATACCTCTCTGGTTCCCATAAGACTCAAGTCCTATAGCCTTACACACACTAAAAACATGAGATAAAGTCTGTAACTTTTTGGAATGTCCTTTACCGTGATGATTTGTAACTCTTTATGTAAAAAATATATAACCCTGCACCAAATGTTCCTTCCCTGGAGCACTCTCTTCTTTATGAAGATTGTGTACCCTGGGCAGCTGTCCTCACTTGGGCTTGAATAAAACTCTTTTCCTTTCTCTTTAAAATTTTAGTGTTTATTTATTTTTGAGAGAGAGACACACAGTGCGAGTGGGGGAGGGACAGAGAGAGAGGGAGACACAGAATCTGAAGCAGACTCCAGGATCTGGGCTATCAGCACAGAGACTGATGTGGGGCTCAAACCCACAAACTGTAGGATCATGACCTGAGCCAAAGTCAGATGCTTAACTGACCGAGCCATCCAGGAGTCTCTGTCTTTAAAATTTTATAAAAGGTTTGTTCATTTTGGGCCTAAACTCACTGAACTCATACAAGTTGTTAATCCCTGCTTGGGGTCGGGAGGAGAGGCAGGTGGCTGCGACTCACGTTCATGTCCACATGGGAGTGTGATTGGAATTTCCTTCTTGCCTCTGTGAACCACAAAAGGGTTAAACACTTTATTTAGATGGCTTTGCTTGTTCTGGAGAATTAATGGAAGATAAGCTAAAAGTTCATTTATAAGAGTATTAAAGGATAATTATGATGGAGTAAGTGCAGAAGGTCAAAAGGCATTATGATGAACAGACTTATGACACAGAGCTGGGAAAATAGGCTACAGTATATTCAGTAATGCAGCACCCAACATTTCTCCCACAGATTCCAGTATATGTGAAAATTTCTCTCTTTCCCTTCCCCTGTTTCCCTGCCCCCCCTTTTAATTAAAAGAATAGTAATTCAATCCCTGGCTAGGTCATCTATGAACTTATAATTATAAATTTATCCCAGGAACTTAAGAGTTTCAGTCAGATGCAAATAGGTGACCTTTTAATAGCTACAAAATTAAAAAAAAAAAAAAAGACTTCGTACAAAATCTGCTTCAATCAGATTAGATGGAAAGTGGGTAAAGCTGATTACAATCCCACTAAAGACAGTATTTGGGCAGTATTTGTTCTCAAACAATAGTATTAATTCTTCTTTAACAAGCATTATCTGGAAAAAATCAATAATTAATGGGAACTCAGTATTAACTCAGTATTAACTCATGCTCCATGTGGCATAGGGAGAAGGAAAGACTGAAGCCCTGGGTGTTGCCTGACCCGAGGAAAGCAGAAGTCACCTGAGTTCCTCAAGTTTTGGGTTACATTTGAGCATGTTTGCCTGTTTAAAACATAACACTTGGGGCGCCTGGGTGGCTCAGTCGGTTAAGCGGCCGACTTCGGCTCAGGTCATGATCTCGCGGTCCGTGAGTTCGAGCCCCGCGTCGGGCTCTGTGCTGACAGCTCAGAGCCTGGAGCCTGTTTCAGATTCTGTGTCTCCCTCTCTCTGACCCTCCCCCGTTCATGCTCTGTCTCTCCCTGTTTAAAAAAAAAAAAAAAAAACATTAAAACATAACACTTTTTTTTTGAGGAATAATTCATGCACTATAAAATTCAACCCTGTAAAGTGTACACTGCAAGGTTTGCAATGACAGGATGTTAATAATATTCTGAGGTTTTCAGCAGACACTTGACTGATAAAATGGTAGGGGCTTTGTGGTGATCTTTAGCCGAGGACTGTGTGTCTATACAGGCATATGTGGTACAGGATGATCTGTCAGGCACCACCTGGTGGGGATGCATTTTCCCAGACATAGCCCTCAGCTCCTGCCCAGTTTCCAGGAATGTTTTGTTTGGCCCCAAGTGTATTAAAACAAAACTTTGAGCTACAATGAAAAATAGATTGATTTTATATAAATATATGGATTTTTTCTTTTTTTAAAATATGAAATTTATTGTCAAATTGGTTTCCATACAACACCCAGTGCTCATCCCAAAAGCTGCTCTCCTCAATACCCATCACCCACCCTCCCCTCCCTCCCACCCCCCATCAACCCTCAGTTTGTTCTCAGTTTTTAAGAGTCTCTTATGCTTTGGCTGTCTCCCTCTCTAACCTCTTTTTTTTTTTTTCTTCTTCCCCTCTCCCATGGACTTCTGTTAAGTTTCTCAGGAACCACATAAGAGTGAAAACATATGGTATCTGTCTTTCTCTGTATGAGTTATTTCACTTAGCATAACACTCTCCAGTTCCATCCACATTGCTACAAAAGGTCATATTTCATTCTTTCTCATTGCCACGTAGTATTTTTTCTTTTTACAGAGAAATCAGAAGAGCTACAGACTCCAGGCTCTCATTTACCCATGGTCATGATGAGCTGTTACCTGAGAAGTGTGTCCCCTTGGAAGAGGTGCTCTGTTTCCCCCCAGTCCCCACACACCCTATCCATTACCAACACTGTGTGTCTGTACATGTGCAGTTACCTAAGAGGAAAAGAGCATTTCATTGCAGTGTTGCCACTCTCAAGAGGGCTTAATAAATAATAGTTGGGAAGGCCTCATGGTCATTTTCATACTCCTTTCACTTTGCTTATCACCTGCCTGGTTCCTATGCAATTGCTCTATCTATGTATCATCTATGTTTTCAATTAAAAAACTGGCCTAAGTTTGTTTTTCATCAACTTTGCTTTAGTGACAATTTAAGAAACAAGTAATCAACTGCCACATATAGTGAAATTGGAATAGGAACTGAGTAAATAGGCCTTTGGTGTGAGGTTTTATGTTACCCTGGCTGGGAACTGTAGTATTTTGCCTGTACTTTTGGTGTCATGTCCATGAAATTATTGACAAATGCAGTGTCTTTAAGCTTTCACCCTATGTTTTCTTCTAAGAATGTTATGGTTTTAGGTCTTCAATCCACTTTGAGGTAATTTTTTTAATATGGTATAAGGTTAGGATCCAACTTCATTGTTTTGCATGCAGATATCCAATTTTCCCAATACCATTTGTGGAAAAGTCTGTCTTTTCCTCACTGAATGGCATTGGCACCCATCAAAAGTCATTTGACCATATATGTGATGGTTTATTGCTGGGTTCTCTATTCTATGCCACTGATGTATGTGTCTGTCTTCACGTGAGTACCATGTGGTTAGGTGACTATAGCTTGCAGTAAGTTTTGAAATTGGGAAGTGTGAGTCCTACAGTTTTGTTGTTTTTCAAGATTGTTTTGGCTATTCCAGGTCTTCTGATATTCCATATGAATTTTAGGATTCTGTTTCTGCCATAAACATTATTGGGATATTGATGGGGATTGCATGGAGTCTGTAAGATCCCTCTGGGTGGTATGAACATCTTAATAATATTAAGTCTTCCAGTCCACGAACACAGGATGTCTTTTCATTTATTGGTGTCTTCTTGAATTTCTCTCAGTAATGTTTTGTAGTTTTCAATTTATAAGTTTTCGCCACCTTGGTTAAGTTTATCCCTAAGTATTTTATTGTTTTAGAAGCTATTGTAAATGGATTTTTTTCTTAGCTTCCTTTTCAGATGTTCATCTTTAGTATATAGAAACATAACATATTTTTGTGTGTGGATTTTGTATCCTGCTGTGTGTGTGTGTGTGTGTGTGTGTGTGTGTGTGTAATGTGTAATCTTAAGGGTTTTCTACATATAAGATCACGTCATCTGTGAACTGGCTCTCATTATTGAAAGATTATATCAGATGGGTAGAATGCTAGGATTCCAGTTATTTTTTTTAACAGGAGAAAATCAAATTTAATAGGTGTACATAAGGGGAACCCGTAAAGGCATGGAAATTCCAAAGTTAGTCCGACAAAATGAACCCTGAACTAAGAAGAAGGAGGCAGGGGGCAGGGATTTCAGAGGAAAGGAATGCACTTCACAGGGTGATAAGAGGAGTAGATGTTTGACAGGTGAATGTTTACCCTATGATACAGATGGGTCACCCAGATTAAACTTATCTCCACTAATAAGGCTTATTCTGGGAAAGAGCTTCAATCTAGATTCTTCTGTGAAAGTTATTTTCTCTCAGTTTTTGAAGGTATCAACCACTGTCTTCAGGTGTCCATTGTTGCTAGAGAAGTCTAACTGTGGCTTCTTTGCAGGTAACTCTGTTTTATCTCTACTTGCTTTTTAAGATCTTCTTTTTGTATTTTTGTTTTATCCTTGGTAAATATTGATATTTTGATTATTATTTATTGATATAAAGATACCAAAATAATATCTTGGTAAATATTGCATTTTTGTATCTGCAGGATTCAAGTCTTTCCTTAATCCTGAAAAATACTTAGGAATCATTAGGACAAATAACTCCCTCTCCCTTATTCTCTCCTTCAGAGATTCTGATTAGACACAAGTTAGGTTTTCTTCTTTCTTGTTATCTCTCTTTCATATTATCCATGTCATTTTCTTCCCTTGCTGAAATCTGGGCATTTTCTTCAGCTTTGTCCTGTTCACTATTTCTGTTTTCAGCGAGGCAATGAAATTATTACTTTAGTGAATATGAAATATTCACTAAATAAATGCTCACAATGAAATATTTTTTTCAGAAATTTCATTTTCAAACTATGTTAATTTAAAAAATTTCTTGATTGTTCAGTTTTGATAGTATTTTCAGCCTTGCTCATTTTTTAACATCACTGTTTATATCCTCAAGCTTTTCATATGTAACAATTTTATAGACTATATTTGATAATTCTAATACTTAAAGTCTTGGAGTGAGTATCTAAATCTGATGCTTACTTTCTGTCTTCATTTTGAGTCATTAGCTGAGTATGAACCGTGAGAATTCTTAGAACATTGTGTTTTTTTCTTTAGAGTTGATTAGCACTTTCTAGTGGCATTTCTAATTGGTGCTTTCATCTGGTACCCAGATGATTAGGTACCAGAGAGCACAACCAGCCTTGAAATAATTTAATTTAATTTTACTGCAATTATTTTGTTTTAATCTCTTGGGCTTGGCCAGGTTACTCTTACTGCTTGGGCAGTGTAAGATTACCAGATCCACATGTTCAATTATCAGGGGAGTCTAATTTTTTCTATCCAGATCAGGGCAGAGAGGAGGGCTTTTCAGGATACTTATGACACCATACCTCCAGAAGCAGAAATCAAGGTAGCTTTTCCAGAGTTTTACAATTTCTTTACAATTTCTCCCTAATGTTGTACAGGTATACTCTCCGAATCTAATTTGAAAGGTTTTTTTTTTTTTTTTTTTTTTTGCATTTATATCTTGTTGGTTTACATATTATTCATATCTTATTGGTTTACATATTACTTCTAATTCTTTGTTTACGAGTTATTTAACTAACTTGCATAATGCAGACAAGTACAACTGGCATAGATAGCTTTGGTAACAACCCCTATAAGCACACTACTTGATTAGTAGGAATGGAAGTATGAAGTCATTTTTGAAAGTAACTATAAGCATTCAGTGTGCATTTGGATTACTGCAGAGGAAATAGAGGATGTCTTTTGGCTTACTAGAGATTATTTTAGAGACCCTAAATGTAGTTTAAAAACTTAGGGGTGCCTGGGTGGCTCAGTCAGTTGAGCATCCAACTTCAGCTCAGGTCATGATATCACAGCTTGTGAGTTTGAGCCCCACACCAGGCTCTGTGCTGACAGCCCGGAGCCCGGACCCCACTTCAGATTCTGTGTCTCCCTCTCTCTCTTCCCCTCCCCTGCTCACACTCTGTCTCTTTCCTTCAAAAATAAATAAACACTAAAAAAAGTTTTTTTTAAACTTAAGACTACTGGTAGCTTATAAAGTACAATAATACCTTGGTCCAAGTAGCATTTCTGGTGCCCCATTGCTACCCACTTTGTCCATCTCAGATGTTATCTGTAGTCTCAGCGGACATGCTCATTAATTCCTACCTTGAGCACCTGCATCTACCTGCTTGAAGGTACAATTTGGCCATAGGAGTGTGCTTGGTGCATGCATGGAGCAGGCACAAAATTCCAGTGAGTTAGTGCCTCCAGGAGCAGCCCTCAGTCAGTAAGGGATGAGTAGTGATAATTCTGAGGTATGTTCTACACAGTCTCTCAGAGATTTCCAGGAGGATTGAGCTCCAGCTGTCTACAGTGGCAACCTGATCATTAATTCATTCTGTATTGGCTTCCTTCCTTTCCCTGTCCCACTCTCCACTTTGTCTACCAGTGTTTCCTGGAATCATCTTCCAAATAAACTTCTTGTACTAATTGCCTGTTTTAGGATCTGCTTTGGGGAGAAACTGGGCTAAAATATCCTACTACTTCTCACCCTCCCTTCCCACTGTACAGAGGCAACAAATTCCAATCCTTTTAGCTATTTCTAGAATTTATCTGCTTATTACTAAATAACGTGTTTATCTAGCCATTTCTTGGTACAAGCATTTTAGCGATTATAGTGTATTAGGACTTTGCTATCTTCTCTGCTTTCTTCTTTTTCTCACATCCTCCTTATAATTTTTGTTAAACTGATTATGTTTGTATTATTAGAACTATGTAGTGTGTTATAATTACAGTTGATTTCTTGTAGAACTTCTTGTTTCCCTGGAGTTAATGATCGTCTCATTTAAAATTTGCTTTGTTGTATGGAAAGAGACCAAATGTCTTTTGACGGATGAATGGATAAAGAAGATGTGGTATATATATATACAATGGAGTATTCCTCGGCAATCAAAAAGAATGAAATCTTGCCATTTTAAACTATGTGGATGGAACTAGAGGGTACTATACTAAGTGAAATTAGTCAGTCAGAGAAAGACAAATATCCTATGACTTCACTCATAAGAGGACTTTAAGATACAAAACAGATGAAGATAAAGGAAGGGAAGCAAAAATAATATAAAAAGAGGGAGGGGAACAAAACATAGAAGACGCTTTAATATAGAGAACAAACAGAGGGTTGCCGGAGGGGTTGTGGGAGGGGGAGGATGGGCTAAGTGGGTAAGGGGCATTAAGGAATCTACTCCTGAAATCATTGTTGCACCCATATGCTAACTTGGATGTAGATTAAACAGTAAATAAGTTTAAAAAATTTGCTTTGTTTTCTGAGAATACCACTAATTCTTTTCCCACCCTCTGACAGCCTGCTATCACAACATTTTTTTTATGCTGCCAAGTATGTCAGATAACATTACTGATCTACTGATCCATTTTCCCTACAAACATATCTCCTGGAGCCCTCCAATCTCCTCTCCAGCCAGGGAGTTGCACAGATATCATCTTGGAATTTCTTCAAACTCCCAGGAGTTTCTTTGGCTTTTCCCTTATGTGACCTTTTTTCCTGGATCCCATATTTTCCTCTTTCTCGGTTTGTGGCCTTCATTTTAGTGGAGTGCTTTTTCCAGTGGCTTCATCTGGGAAGATGAGTCAAAATTGTTGCATCCACATGACTCCTGAAACAGAATGATATGGGCACCAGTGACAGTCACAGCAAAGTTTATTGCAATGAGAGGCAAGGCCAACCGATCTATCGGGACCAACACTCTTGACCAGAGTGTGGTCCTGAACAGCCAGGATACAGAGTTTTTATAGCTGACCACATCGTCTTATCATCACCTGGGAACAAAACAAAGAAATAGTTCCCAGATGGGGGTGGAAACAATTCAGACATGCCCTTGCCCCAATCCAATCAAACACAAATCCAGTTGATTTTCCTTGAACTTTTGTTCCCTTGATTGATAGGTCAAGGCTGTTATCTCTTAATCTAAAGTGTTAAAACAAAGCTGTTATTTCTTAAAGCTACAGGTTAGCCCTACACTACAATTCAACCCTTACAAAAATAATATTTCAAGTCTTATAGATCTGAAAAAAGCCTAATTTTCACATTAGAGATCACTTCCCAATTGATTGACAGTTTAGTTGTGGATAAAGTTCTAGGTTGGAAGCAATTTTCCTTCAGAATTGTGAAAGCAAGTCCCCCTTGGCTTCCATCATTGTGTTGGGGAATCTTTTTCAGTTTCTCACCCTAGGTGTTTGAATTGTTTTTTCCTCTCTAGGGACTTCTGGGATCTTTTATTTGTCCCTAGTACCCTATAATCTCTTCGTGATGTGCCTCAATGTTGGGCCCTCCATTATTTCTATTTCTGGGTGTCTGGTAGGCCTTTTGATCAAGAGAAAAATTCTGTTCTGGGACATTTTCTTGTGTGCTTTGTTTAGTGATTCTCTCCATTTTCCCCCCTTGACTCCCTTTGTAGAACTCTGGTCAGCCAAGTGTTGTATCCCTGAAGTGATTCCATAATTTTCCTTAAAATTTTTTAATGTTTATTTGTTTTTGAGAGACAGAGGAGAGACAGAGTTAGTGGGGGAGGTTGCAGAGACAGAGAGGGAGACACAGAATCTGAAGCAGGCTCCAGGATCTGAGCTATCAGCACAGAACCCGACGTGGGGCTCAAACTCATGAGCTGTGAGATCATGACCTGAGCCGAAGTCAGATGCTTAACAGACTGAGCCACCCAGCCACCCCTGATTCCCTAATTTTCTTACATTTTCTCATACTGTTCACCTCCTTGCCTTTCTCCACTTGCCTTCTGGGGGATGTCTTCAACTTTATCTTAAACTCCTGCTACTGAACTATTTTTGTTTTGGCTATCACATTTTTAATTTTCAGGAAATCATTCTTAATTTCCAACTGTTCCTTTTAAAAAAAAAGTATGTTCTAGTTTCATAGATAAAAATATCATCTCTTTGAATATGTTAGTTATAGTTCTTTTAATGTTTTCTGTTCCACACTTTCTCTATTTCCATTGGGTTTCCCTAGCTTTTGGTTATTTGTTTTCATCTCTGTGTCCAATATTAAGGACTTTCCTCAGCTAGCCCCTCACATTTAAGAATGAGTAACCCCAAAGCAGATGGAAGTTTTGTACATAGGTGTGGTGGAGTGTGTGGATGTGTGAGAGTGTGTGTGTGTGTGTGTGTGTGTGTGAGTGTGGGTGCACATATGTGTGACCGTGAACGTGTGAGAATGAGAAGAGAGTGTGTATGTCATTGTGTTTGTGTTAGTGTGTGATGGGGGCGCTTGTTGACTGCTGGCTTTCCCTGTAGGTAATTAGGCACCAACCTAGTGTCCTGGCCAGGGAGGTCTCACAATTTCTTCTCAAAGTTGCCACTTTCTGTCTTGTGCCAAGCCTTTCCCTCCACTGTGATCAATGTCCCCACATCTGGAGCCTTTCTGGGTCAACTTCTCTAGAGAAAAAGCCCTGGCTTCTGAAGTGCAGGGAGAGGAGTGGTCCTGTGGTGAAAAGGGATGGCTCTGTGGGAGTCTCCTTCTTCATACAGATTGCTCCCACTTTTAGCCCCAGACATTGTCCTGCCTGCAGTGGTACGTGGGTTTTCAATACCGGAGGCTTCCTGGGTCTCTGTGGCACATGATAACCTACATTTCATCGGTGTTCTTGCACCAGCCCTCAGGCCTTTCTTGCTCTGCCCCGAGCACCAGTCCTCTGTTTACTGCCTCTGTTTGAAGTTTTGTTGACTTTCCTGTCTACTGCTATCTCCTATTCCATTTGCCTTTGTAGGTTTATACATCTTCTCCCTTTACTTTCATTTGGCAGAATTTGGGAAAGTAATGAGGACAAAATCTGCTGCTCAATTTATCACTGTTAACCAAGTGTCAGACTCCTGTGTTAATGGTCATATCATAACCAGTCAAATGAACTTATAATTATTTATTATCTGCCTTAAAGGGATATTTTAAGCTCTTCTCAGTTTTTTTGCTATTTAGCAAATACTTCAATGGACATCCATGTAAATTGAGCCCTTTATTTCTGTTAAAATTTTTTTCATTAAAAAATTGAGATACAATTGACATTTAACATTGTAGGTGTTTGAGATGTACAGTGTGTTGGTGTGATACATGTATGTATTGCAATATGATTACTAACTATAGTGGTGTTAACTAATACCTTTATCATGCCACATAATTGTCATTTCTTTTTTGTTTTGAGAATAGTTAAGGTCTAGCCTCTTAACAACTTTGAGTTTATAGCACAGCATTATTTACTATAATTACTATGTTGTGCATTAAGTCTTCAGAACTAATTTATCTACTAGTTGTAAAGTTTGTACCCTTAAATGTTTCCCCAGTTCCCCCAGCCCCAGGTTACCACCATTCTACTCTCTTTTTACAAATTTAGTTTTCTCAGATTGAACATATGAGATTGTATGTATTTGTCTTTCTTTCTTTGACTTTCCTCACTTAGCATAAAGCCCACCCCACAGTTGTATCCATGTTATCACAAATGGCAGGATTTTTTTCTTTCTCATGACTGAAAAAATTCCAGGTATATATACTCCACGCCTTGTTTATCCATTTATCCACTGAATGACATTTAGATTGTTTTCATATCTTGGCTATTGTGAATAATGCTGCAATGAACAAGGGAGTACAGGTATCTCTTTGAGACCCTGACTTCAATTCCTTTGGGTATATACCCAGGAGTGGGATTGCTGGATCATATGAGAGTTCAATTTTTAGTTTTCTGAGGAACTGCCTTATTATTTTCCATAACAGTTGCACCAATTTACATCCCTACCTACAGTGTATAAGGGTTCCCTTTTCTCTACATCCTCACCAACATTTGTTATCTCTTGTCTTTTTTGACAAAAGCTATCCTAACAGGTATGATGTGATATCTCATCGTGGTTTTGATTTCCCTGACAACAAATGATGTTGAGCATGTTTTCCTTTGTTAAATGATCTCCTTAGGATAAATTCCTGGGAGGGCACTGGTGACCATCCTCATGAACTTTTGTACCTATTGTTTTCTCACCTGTAGCCACTCCCACCTGAGGATGTGTCCACGTTGGCTTTTATTTTCAGTTGGCAGCAATGGTGCTATTTGTCCCAAAGTGTCCTCTGTGTTCACTTGGGAACAAGGGGGAGCACATGGGTTCACCTCTGGAGAAGGCCCACAACTTACAGGGAAATGTAGGTTTTTTTGACAAGTGGTGGCACTGGCTTTAAGAAGAAAAGAACAGGCTGTGGATGAAGGGGGAATGAGGGAGCCTCACAGAGGAGGAGGTGCCTCTGCAGTTTCATTTAATCACTGGACATTAACAGAGGACATCTGTCACTGCCCTCAACAGGGAGGGCAGGCTTGCAGCCTTGGTATGGCAATATGTTCTGGGCCTCATAATCACTTGAAAAATACCACTTTTGCAGAGGGTTCTTCCAACGTTTGTTGTAAATCCTTCTATTTTATTACAGAAATCCGAGGCAAATCCTTCATCAAAGGGGACTTTCTATTAACATGCAGCTGTTAAGTGAAAAATAAACAAGAAGAAAACTATGCCACACCCTGAATAATCACACTGATCCTGTGAACACAGCACAGTTAGGCAGAGGAAAGCCTTTAGAGCTTTGAGCAGTGCTCTTTTGAAAGGCAGAGCAGGAATCCCAGCCCAGACTTTGTCATAGATTACCAAAGGAGCTTGGAAGACCTCTTCTGTGGGTGGGGAATGTGGCCCTAGGTCCAGACTTTCCTGCCTCCTCTCTTTTCCTTTCCATCTCTTGCTTCCTCCTTTTTTCCCAAAAGGGAGATCATTTTTGTTGTTGTTGTTGTTACTGTTACTAGCCATTGTGAGCATGACATTTATTCTTCTTTATTTTTTATTTTGATTTGAGTATAGTTGATACACACTGTTACACTAGTAATAATTGACTTAGCAATTGACTAGTTTATACATTATGATATGTTCACCACAAGTGCAGTGTCTGTCCTATTACATTGTTGCTACAATATCATTATATGTATTCCTTATACTCTGCTTTTTATTCCTATGACTTACTCATTCCATAACTGAAGGCCTATATCTGCCTCCCACAAGGGAGATTTTAATTGTACTCATCCCTCGGTCAGTACTTGGGACACCATGGAATGATCCAACCCTTAGCTCATTCTCTCACCTGTGAGATGCTGCACATTAGGAAGCCTAGAGAATATTTTAAATGCAGGAAGGGATCCTTTGTCATGCTTCCCTTCTTGCTTTTCTGAAATCTTCCCTTGGTTAACATGTTATAAACAGAGATCTTTTGTTCTTGCAATAATAACTATTTTTCCATGGAAGTTCATCTTCCTTTTAAAGGGCATGTTTATTAAGGTTAAATGGAAAGGCAGTGGGATTCATCCTGTTTGACGCACAGTTCTATGAGTTACACCCATGTACCCACCACTTGGAGGCCCATTCTTCTGTAACCACTTGGCTTAGGTGGGTTTCCTGGAATCAGTGTCTGAGATGGAATTTGTGCCTGTGATTTGTTGAGGGAGGGCTCTCAGGGAGTGAGGAGGTGGGATGGGCCAGGACAAGGAGTTGAGCAAGGACATGGAGCAGCAATTGTACCACAGTGAATCCCATCTTGAGGCTGGGGCTATGCCTGAGGACTTGCTCAGTCAGTCAGTGTCTGCTACTGAGGGGAAGTTGAGTCCTCAGGCACTTGAGGGCATGGCAGTTCTGTCAGCCTTAGGAAGATCCCCAGGGAAGGATGTCCAGTGAGCCCATAATCAACAACTCCCACAGCAACAGGGGATTGGTGGCACTGGCCCAGCAAAAGCATTTGGGTGGGCACTGACCTTCCAACTACACTTCCTTAGAAGCAGAATATTTAACATTCACAAAAACCATCCTGGGAAATACCAGTGTCCTAGAAGCATGCCAGTTCTGCATCCCCTGACTTCTCAGTTATGGGGAAAAGCTTATGGGTGGTGAGGCCTGTGTCTCTGCTCTATGTGTGTATGCGTGTGTGTGTGTGTGTATAATATTTATATATTATATATAAATATATATGTGTATATAAATATATATATTATTTATTTATTTATTTTGAGAGAGAAAGAGAGAGAGAGAGCGCACAAGTAGGGGAGGGGCAGAGAGAAGGGGAGACAGAATCCCAAGCAGGCTCCCTGCTGTCAGCACAGAGCCTGATGCAGGACTCAAAGTCACAAACCAGGAGATCACAACCTGAGCCAAGATCAAGAGTCCGACGCTTAACCGACCACACCATCCAGGCATCTCACTGCTGCATATATTAATGTCAAGGCAAAAGAGGTGAAAATTTTCACCTTTACTTCTGACTGATAAATATTCTATTTGCATGTAAAAATATGTTGGAAATAAGTTCTGAATTTATATTTTTAAAAAACATTCATCTAAATTTGTAGGAAAAATATCGTCATTGACTTTTGTCAAAAAAAAAAACACTTTTGGGTACTGGAAATCCATGAAATAGAAAATAAAAATAAAAATATATTTTACGTTGGCACAAGTCTCTTGCTGTCACTCATGAGACATTTCTCTTCTCTTTCACTGGTTGGGGAGTGTGTTGTGGAATGCTCTGTAAATAACGCACTTAGAAGCAGTCATTCATGCCCCTGCTGTAAGCCTGGATTATGATGCTCTCCTACCAGCAGAACATATACTGCACACATGTACAGGATAAACATCTTCCTACAACATAATCTAGGAATCAATTCCCTGAATTTGAGAAAACCGGCTTCATTTGAGTAGGATTAATTCCTCCCTCTCAGATGTGGAGAGGCTGTGCTAATTCTCTCAGAAACATTAGTGTGAAGTCAACTCCTCTGTGTGTATTATACATATATCTGTCTCTCTGTCAGGCATTTTATTTTTAAGCACTTTAAGATAACATATAAAATGGAAATTGATTGAATGTATTAGTTTTTGCTTAGCATTGCTGGAACATTTCTAAAATGCACATTTTTGAATCTTACCTCAATTTCATAGTTTTGTTCCTTAAACAAGTTATCTCTAACAGATCCTAGGAGATGGTACTAATCAAGGTGCCTGAAAAGCAAAAGAGTAGTAGGTATAATTGACAGTCATTTGATAGATCTAAATAAAACCTTTTGGGTTATGCTTTTTTGAAAAGGAAAAAGTGAAAGACTCCAATGGCTGGATAAGAAATAATTTTGGCAGTTTTCTTATTCTTTGTTTTAACAAATTGAAAGACTACCTGATTAAGTTGTTAGTTAATAGATAATTGAAAAATGGGACTTGGGGTGTGGGATAAGAAAGGGTTCAAATAATTGAGTGAGGTTGCTCTGAAGAAACTGCTTCGAGCTCCATCCTCTTCTTTACATAAACAGGCAATCCAATGCTCTGCAATACTCTGTACATAAAAAATGAGAATTAAGACAAAATGGATGGTGTAAGCTGTCCCAGGTTAGCAACAAGGAGTATTCACCCATGCATACATGAAGTAATTGACAAAAGTTCTATTTTAATAAAAGATACATTTCCAATAAAACTGAAGTTGCAGTATTCAATGGTTGTTTAAAACTGAAGTATGTTTATTGTGTACTGTTCAATTGTGCATTAATAATAATTGTTATAATTCAACTCAGGTGACTTTTTTTTAGTTTTTATTTAAATTCCAGTTAGCTAACATACAGTGTAATATGTATTTCAGGTGTACAATACAGTGATTCCACAATTCCATTCAACAGTTGGTGCTCATCACAAGTGCACTCCTTAATTCCCATCACCTATTTCCCCCCTTACCTCCCATCTGGTAACCATCAGTTTGTTCTCTATAGCTAAGAGTCTGTTTCTTGGTTTTTTTGTCTTTTTTCCCTTTGCTTGTTTGTTTTGTTTCTTAAATTCCACATATGCGTGAAATCATATAGTATTTGTCTTTCTCTGACTGACTTAATCTTGCTTAGCACAATACTCTCTAGCTCCATCCATGTTATTGCAAATGGCAAGATTCCATTTTTAATGGTTGAGTAATATTCCATTTTATACATATACCACATCTTCTTTATTTATTCACCAGTTGAAAGACACGGGCTGTTTCCATATCTTGACTATTGTAAATAATCCTGCTGTAAACATAGGGATGCACGAATCCCTTTGAATTAGTGTTCTTGTATCTTGAGTAAATACCTAGTATTTTGATTACTGCATCATACAGTAGTTTTATTTTTAACTTTTTGAGGAACCTCCATACTAGTTTCCACAGTGGCTGCACCAGTTTGCATTCCCATCAACACTGTAAAAGGGTTCCCCTTTTTTTACATCCTTACCAACATCTGTTGTTTCCTATGTTGTTGATTTTAGCCATCCTGACAAATGTGACGTGATATCTCATTGTGGTTCTGATTTGAGTTTCCCTATGATAAGCAATGGTGAGCATCTTTTCATGTGTCTTTTGGCCATCTATATGTCTTCTTTGGAGAAATGTCTGCTCATGTTGTCTTCTGCCCATTTTTAATTGGATTATTTGCTTTTATAAGTTGTTTATGTATTTTGGATACTAATCCTCTATTGGATATGTCATTTGCAAATATCTTTTCCCATTCCAGAGGTAGCCATTTAGTTTTGTTGATCATATCCTTTGCTGTGCCGAAGTTTTTATTTTGATGTGGTCTTAATAGTTTATTTTTGCTTTTGTTTCCTTTGCCTCAGGAGACATATCTAGAAAGAAGTTGCTATGGCCTATGTCAAAGAGGTTACTGCCTGTGTTCTCATTTAGGAGTTTTATGGCTTTGGGTCTCACAGTTAGGGCTTTAATACATATTGAACTTATGTTTGTGTATGACGTAAGAAAACGGTCCAGTTTCATACTTTTGCATGTAACTGTCCAGTTTTCCCAACACCATTTGTTGAAGAGACTGTCTTTTTCCCATTGGATATTCTTTCCTGCTTTGTTTAAGATTAATTGACCATATAGTTGTGGGCTCATTTCTGGGTTTTCTATTCTGTTCTACTGAGTTATGTGTCTGTTTTTGTGCCAGTACCATACTGTTTTGATTACTACAGCTTTGTAATATAGCTTGAAGTGTGGAATTGTGATGCCTCCAGTTTTGCTTTTCTTTTTCAAGGTTGCTTTGCAAACTTTTAAGGTCTTCTGTGGTTCCATACAAAATTTAGGATTATTTGTTCTAGTTCTTTGAAAAAATGCTATTGGTATTTTGATAGGGATTGCATTAAAAGTGTAGTTGTTTTGGGTAGTATGGACATCGTAATATTTGTTCTTCCAATCCATGAGCATGGAATGTCTTTCCATTTCTTTGAGTCATCTTCAATTTCTTTCATCAGTGTTTTATAGTTTTCAGAGTACATATCTTTCGTCTCATTGGCCAGGTTTATTCCTAAATATCTTATGGGTTTGGTGTAATTATAAATGGGATTGGTTCTTTAATTTCTCTTTCTGCTGCTTCATTATTGGTGTATAGAAATTAAACTGATTTCTGTACATTGATTTTTCATCCTGTGACTTTCCTGAATTCATTTGTCATTTCTAGCAGTTTTTTGGTGGAGTCTTTTGGTTTTCTACATCCAGCATCATGTCATCTGCAAATAGTGAAACTTTGACTTCTTCCTTGTCAAATTTGGATGCCTTTTGTTTCTTTTTGTCTTATTTCTGAGGCTGGGACTTCCAGTGCCATCTTAAATAATGATGGTGAGAGTGGACATCCCTGTCTTGTTCTTGGCTGCAGAGGAAAAACTCTCAGTTTTTCCCCATTGAGGATGATATTAGCTGTGGGCTTTTTATATATGGACTTTAATATGTTGAAGTATGTTGCCTGTAAACCTACTTTGTTGAGGGTTTTTATCATGAATGGATGCTGTACTTGTCAGATGCTTTTTCTGCATCTATTGACAGGATAATATGGTTCTTATTCTTTCTTTTATTAATATGGTGTTATCACATTGATTGATTTGCAAGTATTGAACCACACTTTGAACGCAGGAATAAATCCCCCTTGATTCTGGAGAGTGATTTAAAATTTTTTTAAATGTTTATTTATTTGTGAGAGAGAAAGAGACAGACTGTGAGTTGGGGAGGGTCAGAGAGAGAGGGAGACACAGAATCTGAAGCAGGATCCAGGCTCTGAACTGTCAGCACAGAGCCTGACACAGGGCTTGAACCCACGAACTGTGAAATCATGACCTGAGCTGAAGTTGGATGCTTAACTGACTGAGCCACCCAGGTGCTCAGAATGATTTTTTTAAATGAATTGTTGGATTAAGTTTGTTAGTATTTTATTGAGAATTTTTGCATCTATGTTCATCCAAGGATATTGGCCTGTAGCTTTCTGT
This sequence comes from Panthera tigris, assembly GCF_018350195.1. NCBI lineage: Eukaryota > Metazoa > Chordata > Mammalia > Carnivora > Felidae > Panthera > Panthera tigris. Next base: position 49,448,094 of record NC_056662.1, on the reverse strand, counting down.
TTAAATGGAGTCTTTATCTGTTTTGGTATCAGGGTAATTCTGGCCTCATGGAATGAATTTGCAAGTTTTCCTTCATTTTCTATTTTTTGGAATAGTTGGAAAGACTAGATAGTAATTTCTCTTTAACTGTTTGGTAGAATTTCCCCGTGAAGCCAACTATCCCTAGGCTTTTGTTTTTTGGGAGATTTTTTTTATTACTGATTCAGTTTCTTTGTTCATTAATTCATCTGTTCAAGTTTTCTATTTTTTCTTGTTTCAGTTTTGGTAATTTATATATTTCTAGGAATTTATTCATTTCTTCTAAGTTGTCCTTATTGGCATATAGCTTTACATAATATTCTAATTGTATTTCTGTGGTGTTGGCTGTTATTTCTCCTCTCTCATTTGTGATTTTATTTATTTGGGTTCTTTCTCTTTTGTTTTTGATAACTCTGGCTAGAGGTTTATCAATCTTATTAATTTTTTCAAAGAGCCAGATCCTGGTTTTATTGATTTGTTCTATTGTATTTTTAGTATCTGTATCATTTATTTATTCTCTAATCTTTATTATTTCCTTCCTTCTGCTGATTTGAGGTTTTGTTTGTTGTCCTTCTTTATCTTTTAGGTGCAAGGTTAGGTTGTTTATTTGAGATTTCTCTTGCTTCTTGGGGTAGGCCTGTATTGCTATATACTTCCCTCTTAGAATCTCTTTTGCTGCATTCCAGAGGTTTTGGACCATTGTATTTTCATTTTCATTTCTTTCCATGTACTTTTTAATTTCTTCTTTGATTTCCTGGTTGACCTATTCATTGTTTAGTAGCATATTATTTAACATCCATGTATTTGTGCTCTTTCCAGATTTTTTCTTGTGGTCGACTTTTAGTTTCATGGTGTTGTGCTCAGAAAAGATGCATGGTATGACTTCAATCTTCTTGAATTTGTTGAGACTGGTTTTATGAGTTAATATGTAATCAATTTCCATCTGCATTTGAAAAGAATGTGTATTCTGCCGTTTTATGATGGAATGTCTTGAATACATATCTGTTAAGTCCACCTGTTCCAGTGTGTCATTCAATGCCATTGTTTCCTTGTTTTATTTTCTATTTAGATGATCTGTCCATTGATATAAATGGGGTGTTAAAGTCCCCTAGTATTATTGTATTATTATCAGTTAGTTCCTTTATGTTTGTTATTAACTGTTTTATGTATTTGGGTGTTCTATGTTGGGTGCATAAATATTTATAATTATTAGATTTTCTTGTTGGATTGTCCCATTTATTACTATATAGTGTCCTTCTTTGTCTCTTGTTACAGTCTTTGTTTGAAAATCTACTTTTTCCAAAATAAGTATTGTTATTCCAGCTTTCTTTTGACATCCATTTGCGTGATAGGTGTTTCTCCATCCCCTCACTTTCAATCTGCGGGTGTCTTTAGGACTAAAATGAGTCTCTTTTTATAGGCAGCATATAGATGGGTCTTCTTTTTTATCCACTCTGCCACCCTATGTCTTTTGATTGATTTTGATATGTATTTCTTGCCATTTTATTACTTGTTCTGTGATTGTTCTTATGATTTTCTGTGATCCTTTCTTGTCTTTTTCTCTTTCATAGTTTGCTGATTTCCTTTAGTGATATATTTACATTTATTTCTCTTTGTTCTTTACATGTTTATTAGTGGCATTTGATATATTGTTATTGTTAGGTTTGCATATAACATCTTCTGAATATAGCAGTGTATATTAAATTGATGGTCATTTAAGTTTGAATGCATTTTTTCTCCTCTCCTCATTTTTATGTATATGTTATTATATTTTATATCCTTTTTTATTGAGTTCCTTCATTTTTTATAGAAGTATTCATTTTCACTGCTTTGTGTATCCTACCTTTTTACTGTCACTTTTGGTCTCTCCTTTAAACTCAAAGACTTACCTTTAATATTTCTTGTAGGGCTGCTTTAGTGGTCACAAACTCCTTTAGTTTTTGTTTCTCAGGAAACTCTCTATCCCTTCTCCTATGCTGAAGATATCCTTGCTGGATAAAGTTTTTTTTTGGCTGCAGATTTTTCTCCCTCAGTACTTTGAATATATCATCCCTCTCCCTTCTAGCTTTCAAAGTTTTGTGGAAAAATCTGCTAACCTCGTGGTCTTCTCTTTTAAGTGAATGACTTCTTGCTGATTTTAAGCTTTTTTTCTTTATTGCTATATTTTGCAAGTTTAATTATAATATAACTTGCTGCTGGTCTCCTTTTTTTTATTATATATTATTTATTTATTTATTTTTTCAATATATGAAATTTATTGTCAAATTGGTTTCCATACAACACCCAGTGATCATCCCAAAAGGTGCCCTCGTCAACGCCCATTACCCACCCTCCCCTCCCTCCCACCCCCCATCAACCCTCAGTTTGTTCTCAGTTTTTAAGAGTCTCTTATGCTTTGGCTGTCTCCCTCTCTAACCTCTTTTTTTTTTTTTTCTTCTTCCCCTCTCCCATGGACTTCTGTTAAGTTTCTCAGGAACCACATAAGAGTGAAAACATATGGTATCTGTCTTTCTCTGTATGGCTTATTTCACTTAGCATAACACTCTCCAGTTCCATCCACGTTGCTACAAAGGGCCATATTTCATTCTTTCTCATTGCCAGGTACTACTCCATCGTGTATATAAACCACAATTTCTTTATCCATTCATCAGTTGATGGACATTTAGGCTCTTTCCACAATTTGGCTATTGTTGAGAGTGCTGCTATAAACATTGGGGTACAAGTGCCCCTATGGATCAGTACTCCTGTATCCCTTGGGTAAATTCCTAGCAGTGCTATTGCTGGGTCATAGGGTAAGTCTGTTTTTAATTTTCTGAGGAACCTCCACACTGTTTTCCAGAGCGGCTTCACCAATTTGCATTCCCACCAACAGTGCAAGAGGGTCCCCGTTTCTCCACATCCTCTCCAGCATCTATAGTCTCCTCATTTGTTCATTTTGGCCACTCTGACTAGCGTGAGGTGGTATCTGAGTGTGGTTTTGATTTGTATTTCCCTGAAGAGGAGTGACATTGAGCATCTTTTCATGTGCCTGTTGGCCATCTGGATGTCTTCTTTAGAGAAGTGTCTATTCATGTTTTCTGCCCATTTCTTCACTGGATTATTTGTTTTTCGGGTGTGGAGTTTGGTGAGCTCTTTATAGATTTTGGATACTAGCCCTTTGTCAGATATGCCATTTGCAAATATCTTTTCCCATTCCGTTGGTTGCCTTTTAGTTTTGTTTGTTGTTTCCTTTGCTGTGCAGAAGCTTTTTATCTTCATAAGGTCCCAGTAGTTCATTTTTGCTTTTAACTCCCTTGCCTTTGGGGATGTGTCAAGTAAGAGAGTGCTACGGCTGAGGTCAGAGAGGTCTTTTCCTGCTTTCTCCTCTAGGGTTTTGATGGTTTCCTGTGTCACATTCAGGTCCTTTATCCAGTTTGAGTTTATTTTTGTGAATGGTGTGAGAAAGTGGTCTAGTTTCAACCTTCTGCATGTTGCTGTCCAGTTCTCCCAGCACCAGTTGTTAAAGAGACTGTCTTTTTTCCATTGGATGTTCTTTCCTGCTTTGTCAAAGATGAGTTGGCCATACGTTTGTGGGTCTAGTTCTGGGGTTTCTATTCTATTTCATTTGTCTATGTGTCTGTTTTTGTGCCAATACCATGCTGTCTTGATGGTTACAGCTTTGTAGTAGAGGCTGAAGTCTGGGATTGTGATGCTTCCTGCTTTGGTCTTCTTCAAAATTACTTTGGCTATTCGGGGCCTTTTGTGGTTCCATATGAATTTTAGGATTGCTTGTTCTAGTTTCGAGAAGAATGCTGGTGCAATTTTGATTGGGATTGCATTGAATGTGTAGATAGCTTTGGGTAGTATTGACATTTTGACAATATTTACTCTTCCAGTCCATGAGCACGGAATGTTTTTCCATTTCTTTATATCTTCTTCAATTTCCTTCATAAGCTTTCTATAGTTTTCAGCATACAGATCTTTTACATCTTTGGTTAGATTTATCCCTAGGTATTTTATGCTTCTTGGTGCAATTATGAATGGGATCAGTTTCTTTATTTGTCTTTCTGTTCCTTCATTATTAGTGTATAAGAATGCGACTGATTTCCGTACATTGACTTTGTATCCTGCAACTTTGCTGAATTCATGTATCAGTTCTAGTAGACTTTTGGTGGAATCTATCGGATTTTCAATGTATAATATCGTGTCATCTGCAAAAAGTGAAAGCTTGACTTCATCTTTGCCAATTTTGATGCCTTTGATTTCCTTTTGTTGCCTGATTGCTGATGCTAGAACTTCCAACACTATGTTAAACAACAGCAGTGAGAGTGGACATCCCTGTCGTGTTCCTGATCTCAGGGGAAAAGTTCTCAGTTTTTCCCCATTGAGGATGATGTTAGCTGTGGGATTTTCATAAATGGGTTTTATGATGTTTAAGTATGTTCCTTCTATCCCGACTTTCTCGAGGGTTTTTATTAAGAAAGTTGCTGAATTTTGTCAAAGGCCTTTTCTGCATCAATTGACAGGATCATATGGTTCTTATCTTTTCTTTTATTAATGTGATGTATCACGTTGATTGTTTTACAAATGTTGAACCAGCCCTGCATCCCAGGAATGAATCCCACTTGATCATGGTCAATAATTCTTTTTACATGCTGTTGAATTCGATTTGCTAGTATCTTATTGAGAATTTTTGCATCCATATTCATCAGGGATATTGGCCTGTAGTTCTCTTTTTTTACTGGGTCTCTGTCTGGTTTAGGAATCAAAGTAATACTGGCTTCATAGAATGAGTCTGGAAGTTTTCCTTCCCATTCTATTTTTTGGAACAGCTTGAGAAGGATAGGTATTATCTCTGCTTTAAACGTCTGGTAGAACTCCCCTGGGAAGCCATCTGGTCCTGGACTCTTATTTGTTGGGAGATTTTTGATAACTGATTCAATTTATTCGCTGGTTATGGGTCTGTTCAAGCTATTTCCTTCTGATTGAGTTTTGGAAGTGTGTGGGTGTTTAGGAATTTGTCCATTTCTTCCAGGTTGTCCAGTTTGTTGGCATATAATTTTTCATAGTTTTCCCTGATAATTGCTTGTATCTCTGAGGGATTGGTTGTAATAATTCCATTTTCATTCATGATTTTATCCATTTTGGTCATCTCCCTTTTCTTTTTGAGAAGCCTGGCTAGAGGTTTCTCAATGTTGTTTATTTTTTCAAAAAACGAACTCTTGGTTTCGTTGATCTGTTCTACAGTTTTTTTAGACTCTATATTGTTTATTTCTGCTCTGATCTTTATTATTTCTCTTCTTCTGTTGGATTTGGGGTGTCTTTGCTGTTCTGCTTCTATTTCCCTTAGGTGTGCTGTTAGATTTTGTATTTGGGATTTTTCTTGTTTCTTGAGATAGGCTTGGATTGCAATGCATTTTCCTCTCAGGACTGCCTTTGCTGCATTCCAAAGTGTTTGGATTGTTGTATTTTCATTTTCGTTTTTTCCATATATTTTTAAATTTATTCTCTAATTGTCTGATTGACCCACTCATTCTTTAGTAGGGTGTTCTTTAACCTCCATGCTTTTGGAGGTTTTCCAGACTTTTTCCTGTGGTTGATTTCAAGCTTCATAGCATTGTGGTCTGAAAGTATGCATGGTATAATTTCAATTCTTGTATACTTATGAAGGGCTGTTTTGTGCCCCAGTATGTGATCTATCTTGGAGAAGGTTCCATGTGCACTCGAGAAGAAAGTATATTCTGTTGCTTTGGGATGCAGAGTCCTAAATATATCTGTCAAGTCCATCTGATCCAATGTATCATTCAGAGCCCTTGTTTCTTTATTGATCCTGTGTCTAGATGATCTATCCATTTCTGTAAATGGAGTGTTAATATCCCCTGCAATTGCCACATTCTTATCAATAAGGTTGCGTATGTTTTTGATTAATTGTTTTATATATTTGGGGGCTCCCGTATTTGGCGCATAGACATTTATAGTTGTTAGCTCTTCCTGATGGATAGACCCTGTAATTATTATATAGCGCCCTTCTTCATCTCTTGTTACAGCCTTTAATTTGAAGTCTGGTTTGTGTGATATAAGTATGGCTACTCCAGCTTTCTTTTGGCTTCCAGTAGCATGATAAATAGTTCTCCATCCCCTCACTCTCAATCTGAAGGTGCCCTCAGGTCTAAAATGAGTCTCTTGTAGACAGCAAATAGATGGGTCTTGTTTTTTTATCCATTCTGATACTCTATGTCTTTTGGTTGGCGCATTTAGTCCATTTACATTCAGTATTATTATAGAAAGATATGGGTTTAGCGTCCTTGTGATGTCTGTATGTTTTATGCTTGTAGCGATGTCTCTGGTACTTTGTCTCACAGGATCCCCTTTAGGATCTCTTGTAGGGCTGGTTTAGTGGTGACGAATTCCTTCAGTTTTTGTTTGTTTGGGAAGACCTTTATGTCTCCTTCTATTCTAAATGACCGACTTTCTGGATAAAGGATTCTCGGCTGCATATTTTTTTTTCTGTTCATCACATTGAAGATCTCCTGACATTCCTTTCTGGCCTGCCAAGTTTCAGAAGAGAGATCAGTTATGAGTCTTATAGGTCTCCCTTTATATGTTAGGGCACGTTTATCCCTCGCTGATTTCAGAATTTTCTCTTTATCCTTATATTTTGCCAGTTTCACTATGATATGTCATGCAGAAGATCGATTCTAGTTACATCTGAAGGCAGTTCTCTGTGCCTCTTGGATTTCAATGCCTTTTTCCTTCCCCAGTTCAGGGAAGTTCTTAGCTATTATTTCTTCAAGTACCCCTTCAGCACCTTTCCCTCTCTCTTCCTCCTCTGGAATACCAATTATGCGTAGATTATTTCTCTTTAGTGCATCACTTAGTTCTCTAATTTTGCCCTCATACTCCTGGATTTTTTTTATCTCTCTTTTTCTCAGCTTCCTCTTTTTCCATAATTTTATCATCTGGTTCACCTATTCTCTCCTCTGCCTCTTCAATCTGAGCCGTGGTCGTTTCCATTTTATTTTGCAGCTCGGTTATGGAATTTTTTAGCTCCTCCTGACTATTCCTTACTCCCTTGATCTCTGTAGCAATAGATTCTCTGCTGTCCTCTATACTGTTTTCAAGCCCAGCGATTAATTTTATGACTATTATTCTAAATTCACTTTCTGTTATATTGTTTAAATCCTTTTTGATATGTTCGTTAGCTGTTATTTCCTGGAGATTCTTTTGAGGGAAATTCTTCCGTTTTGTCATTTTGGATAGTCCCTGGAGTGATGCGGACCTGCAGGGCACTTCCCCTGTGCTGACTTGAATAACTGAAGTTGATGGGCGTGGCCGCAGTCAGACATGATGTCTGCCCCCAGCCCACCGCTGGGGCCACAGTCAGACTGGTGTGTACCTTCTGTTCCCCTCTCCTAGGGGCAGGATTCACTGTGGGGTGGTGTGGCCTGTCTGGGCTACTTGCACACTGCAGGGCTACTTGCACACTGGCAGGCTTGTGGTGCTGGAGATCTGGTGTATTAGCTGGGGTGGATCGGCAAGGTGCATGAGGGTGGGAGGGGCAAGCTTAGCTAGCTTCTCCTTCCTGATCCGCTCGGGAGGGGCCCTGTGACAGCAGGAGGGAGTCAGACCCACCGCCGCTGGAGGGATGGATCCGCAGAAGCACAGGATTTGGTGTTTGCGTGGTGCAAGCAAGTTCTCTGGCAGGAACTGGTTCCCTTTGGGATTTTGGCTGGGGGATGGGCGATGGAGATGGCTCTGGCGAGCGCCTTTGTTCCCTGCCAAACTGAGCTCTGTCATCCCGGGGCTCAGCAACTCTCCCTCCCGTTGTCCTCCAGCCTTCCCGCTCTCTGAGTAGAGCTGTTAACTTATAACCTTCCAGATGTCAAGTCCCGCTTGCTGTCGGAACACACTCCGTCCGGCCCCTCCGGTTTTGCAAGCCAGACTCGGGGGCTCTGCTTGGCCGTCGGGCCGCCCCTCCACCCTGGCTCCCTCCCGCCAGTCCGTGTAGCGTGCACTGCCTCTCTGCCCTTCCTACCCTCTTCCATGGGCCTCTTGTCTGCGCTTGGCCCGGGAGACTCCATTCTGCTAGTCTTCTGGAGGTTTTCTCGTTTATTTAGGCAGGTGTAGGTGGAATCTAAGTGACCAGCAGGACGCATTGAGCCCAGCGTCCTCCTACACTGCCATCTTTCCCTGGTCGAGTATCACTGCTGGTCTCCTTTTGTTGATTTTGTTGGAAGTTCTCTGTGCCTCCTGGATATCTGTTTCCTTTTCTAGATTAAGGAAATTTTCATGTCTTATTTCTTCAAAATAATTTTCTGCCTTCTTTTCTCCTTCCTCCTCCCCTTCTTCCCTCTCTTTCCCCCCCTCACTTCCTCCCCCTCCCCCTCCTCCTCCTCCTCCTCCTTCTTTCTCTTCTTCTACTCCTTCTCCTTCTCCTCCTCCTGGTCCTCCTCCTCGTCGTCCTCCTCCTCCTCCTCCTCCTCCTCCTCCTCCTCTTCTCCTGGGACTCCTGTAATATGAATATTATTATGTTTGATGTAGTCACCAAGTCCCTAAAACTATTCTCATTTTGTGTAATTCTTTTTTCTTTCTTTTTGTTCAGCTTTATTATTTTCCATTACTCTTTCTCCCAGGTCACTAATCATTCCTCTGCTTCTTCCACCAGCTATTCATTTCTTCAAGTGTGTTTCTCATTTTGTTTACTGAGCCCTTTACTCTATTATTCTTTGTCTCTGTGTTAAGGGTCTCACACATGTCTTCCACTCTTTTCTCAAATCCAGCATCTATCCTTATGATCATTGCTCTAAATTATCTATCAGACATATTACTTATATCTCTTTCACTTAGCTCTCTGGCTGTGTCTTTTTCCTGTTCTTTTATTTGGGATAAATTTCTCTGTCTCCTCATTTAGTCTGCCTCTCTGTGTCTGTTTCTCTATCAAGAAAGTCAGCTGTGTCTTCTGCTTTTGAAAGTAGTGACTTTATGAAGAAGGGGTCCTGAGGTGTCCTGCAGTGCAGTGTCTCCTGTTCACCAGAACTTGACATTTCAAGATAATATCCTATGTGTGCTGCTTATGCCCTGCCATTGTATCTGAGTCACTTTTCTTTTCAGTGCAGTCATCTGCAGTGACTCTCTTTCTGTTCTGGGCTGTGCTTTCTCTGTGGTGTTAGTGGGACCCAGGCAGTCCAGCTTTGTGGAGGATGCCCACAGGGGAACTTGGGAGTAGAGTGGAAGTAATAGCAAAATCTGCATTGGACCACTAGTCCTATGCAGTACCCCCAAAGCACTATGGTGGCTGGGGGCTGTGTGCCAGGGCTGCCAAGGGTGTGCAATGATGGCTGGAGGCATGTGACAGGGATTCAGGGTGGATGGATGTGGTGCATGTAGCAGCTGTGCACACAGAGGCTGGTCAGGGTGCATGCATGGCCAGGACCAAGGCCAGCAGGTGGGAAGTGGACTAATATTCAGGAGAACTCAGGAATGTGATGCACTGCCAGCGGGTCAGGCAGCAAGTGTGTGTGCAGCCTCACCTCTTGCAGATTGCTCTGTGTTTATGCTGGGGGTGGGGCAGGGGAGGAAAATGGCACCTGTCAGCTTCCTCATTTTCAGAGAAGTCCCCCAACATGCTTCAAAATCATTATGAGCAGAGCTGTCTCCCATTTGTCCCTGGCATTGTGCAAACTGCCATTTTTTAGATGCCTGTGTGTGCAGACTGCTGTCTCTTAAAGGCAACAACCCAGCTATCACTCACCCTTCTGGCCTGCCCAAAGCTGAGTAAGGAGACTTTTAAACCTTCAGGTCCAGTGATTTTATAAATTCATGGAATTCAGTCCCTCTGGCTTTTAAAGCCAAAAGTTATGGGGATTAGTATTTCCTGTGTGAACACCCTGGTATAAGAGCTTGCTTCTCTGCTCTCTCTGCACACACACATGCCTCCCTCCTGTGGGCAGCCTCCCTTCACCTTTCTGACCTTTCTAACCTTTGAGCTATAGATTCTTCCCTATATTTAGTTACAGAGTTTGTTTTTCCATCTTTGGACTGGTCTCCAGTTTGTTGACTTGGGTGTAAATAATATCTAATCAAAAATGTGGGATGGAGTGAGCTCTGGGTCCTTCTACTCTGACAACTTCCCAACCTCTTGATTCAAGTTGTTTTTGACGCCTGCACCCAGAAGAGCCTTGAAAATGTTTCTGAGGGAAAGTATCTGATTTCCATTTGGGGCCATAATTGTGAACTGATTACACTAACAGCCTTACCTAGAAATGCTGAATAAAATATAATAAGTGTCCTTTTAGAGTCAAAGCTTATCTCTCATCATTCAAGGGGAATTTCCAGGGACTATAAATGTGTACAAAAATCAGGAGTGTGAAGTACTGAGAGCAAACTTTCCCTTGTGGGTCTTGCCGACATCAATGATAAGACTTCATTTTTTTTTCTTTTAGTTTTAAAAGTTGAGCAGAAAGTACAGAGGATTCCTATATACAAAATCTGCCAAAACACATACAAGAAGAAATAGACAATCTGACTAGGACTCCTATCACTAATTAATAACTTATTTACTTATTTAAAAGTTTATTTATTTATTTAATTTTTAAGAGAGAGAAAGCACAAGCGAGGGGTGGGGGCAGAGAGAGAGACACGAAGAAATCATAACCTGAGCCGACGTCAGATGCTCAACTGAGCCACCCAGGTACCCCGATAATTAATAACCTTTTAAGTAAAAAAGCACCATGCCCAGATGGGTTCACTGGTGAATTCAACCAAACATTTAAGGAAGAGATTATACCAATTCCCTGCAATTTCTTTTAGAAGGTACAGAAGCAGAGAAAATACTTCCTAACTCATTCTGTAAGGCCAGCATTATTTTAATACTATAAGTAGATAAAGACATTACAAGAAAGGAAAACTACAGTATCTCTCATGAACATAGATGCAAAAATCCTTATCAAAATATTAGCAAATCCAAAGTCCATTAATTTATAAAAATAATTAGATCATGACCAAGTGGGATTTATCCCAGAAATGTAAGGCTGGCTCAACGTTTGAAAATCAACTAACATGATCCATCACACCAACAGTCTAAAAAAGAAAAATCACATGATGGTATCAATAGATGCTGAAAAAGCTTATGACAGAACACAACATCCATTTATGACCAAAACTAGGAATAGAGGGGAATTCTGTCAACTTAATAAAGCATAACTATATCAACAATAGCCAAATTATGGAAAGAGCCCAAATGTCTATCAACTGATCAATGGATAAAGAAGATGTGGTACATATATACAATAGAATATTACTTGCAAATCAAAAAGAATGAAATCTTGCCATTTGCAACAATGTAGATGGAACTAGAGTGCATTATGCTAAGTGAAATAGGTCAGTCAGAGAAAGACAAATATCATATGATTTTACTCATATGTGGAATTTAAGAAACAAAACAGGTGAAACACGGGGGAAGTGAAGGAAAAATAAGATAAAAACAAAAAGGGATGCAAACCATAAGAGACTCTTAAATGCAGAGAACAAACTGAGGGTTGTTGGAGGGGAAGTGGGTGTGGGGATGGGCTAAATGGGTGATGGGCATTAAGGAGAGCACTTGTTGGGATGAGCACTGGCTGTTATACGTAAGTGATAAATCACTGGGTTCTACTGCTCAAACCAATATATTACACTGTATGTAGGTTAACTAACGAATTTTAAAAAACAGAATACCTATAAAACCTACAGCTAACATCGTACTTTTTAATTTAATTCTAATTAATTGATATGGAATATATTAGTTTCAAGGGTACAACATAGTGATTTGATATTTTTTTTACATTACAAAATGATTACCACACAAAATTATTATTTAAAAAAATTTTTTTAATGTTTATTTATTTTTGAGAGAGAGAGAGACAGAGCACAAGCAGGGAAAGGGCAGAGAGAGAAGGAGGCACAGAATCTGAAGCAGGCTCTGGGCTCTGACCTGTCAGCACAGAGCCCAATGTGGGGCTTGACCTCATGAACTGTGAATCATGACCTGACCCGAAGTTGGCCCCTTAACTGACTGAGCCACCCAGGTGCCCCCACACAAAATTATTTTAATATTATTGTTGACTATATTCTCTATGCTGTATATTACACTCCCATTATTTATTTATTTTATAACTGAAAGTTTGTACATCTTAATCCCCTTCACCTGTTTTGCCTTACCCCACCACCCCCCACCATTGGCAACCACTGTTTTTTTCTATGTATCTATGGGTCTGTTTCTGTTTTGTTTGTTTTGTTTTTTAGATTCCACATATAAATGAAATCATATTGTATGTCTTTCTCTGTCTGACTTATTTCACTTAGCATAATACCCCAAGCTCTATCCATGTTGTTGCAATATATATGTATGTATGTATACTACATATATATTATCTCCTTTATCCATTTATCTATTGATGGACAATTGTCTATTGTAAATAGTACTGCAATGAACAGAGAAGTACATATATTTTTTCAAATTAGTGTTTTTGTTTTCTTTATATAGATACCCAAAAGTGGTATTAATAAGTGCTGGATCATATGGTAGCTCTTTTTAAAAAAATTTTGAGGAATCTTCATACCATTTTCCATAGTGGCTGCACAAATTACCATTTCCACTAACAGTGCATGAGGTTTCTCTTTTCTCTACATCCTTGCCCACACTTGTTATTCCTTGTGTCTTTGATCATAGCCATTCTAACAGTTGTCAGGTATTATCTTATTGTGGTGTTGATTTGTATTTTCCTGATGATTACTGATGTTGAATGACTTTTCATGTGCCTGTTGGTCATCTGTATGTCTTCTTTGGAAAAACGTCTATTCGGATCCTCTGCCCATTTTTAAATTGGATTCTTTTTGTTATGGAGTTGTATGTGTTCTTTGCATATTTTGGATATCAACCCCTTTGTCACATATATTGTTTGCAAGTATCTTCTGCCATTCAGTAGTTTATCTTTTCATTCTGTTAATGGTTTCCTTTGCCATGCAAAAGTTTTATTAGTTTGATATTATTATTTGTTTATTTTTATTTTTTGTTTTATTCTTTTGCATATAGCTGTCCAGTGTTCCCAACATCATTTATTGGAGAGGGTTTCTTTTCCCCCACTGTATATTCTTGCCTATTTTGTCATAGATTAATTGACCATATAAGCGTGGGTTTATTTCTGGGCTCTCTATTTTGTTCTGTTGATCTATGAATCTGTTTTTGTGCCAGTACCATATTATTTTGATTACTATAGCTTTGTAGCTTAGTGTGAAATCTGGGATTATGATACCTCCAGCTTTGTTCTTACTCAAGATTGCTGTGGTTATTTTGGGTCTTTGTGGTTCCACACAAATTTTAGGATTATTTGTTCTACTTCTGTGAAAAATGACATTGAAAATTAGATAAGGATTGCATTGAATCTGTAGATTGCTTTGGATAGTATGGACATTTTAACAATACTGATTCTTCCAATTCATGAGCATGGCATATATTTCTTTTTGTTTGTATCATCTTCAATTTCTTTCACCGATGTTTTGTAGTTTTCAGTGTACAGGTCTTTCACCTCCTTGGTTAACTTTATTCCTAGTTATTTTATTCTTTTTGATGAAGTTATAAGAGATTTTTTTCTGAATTTCTCTTTTTAATGATTCATTATTAGTGGATAGAAATGTAACAGGTTTCTTTACATTAACTTTGTATCCCAAAACTAATAAATTCATTTACTCTGATAGCTTTTTTGGTGGTGTCTTTGGGGTTTTCTATATATTGTATAATGCTGTCTGCAAATACTGACAGTTTTACTTCTCCTTTTCCAATTTGCATGACCTTTATTTCTATTTCCTGCCTAATTGCTGTGGCTAGGACTTCTGATACTATGTTGAATAAAAGTGGTGAGCATTGGCAACCTTTTTTTTTTTCTGATCTTAAAGGAAAACCTTTCAGCTTTTTACCCCTGAATATGTTACCTGGTGGTTTGTATATACAGCCTTTATTATGTTGAGATTCATTCCCTCTATACTAACTGTTGTAAGTTTTTACCATAGGTGGATGTGAAATTCCATCAAATGACTTTTCTGCACCTGTTGAGATGATCATATAATTTTTCTGCTTTGTTTTGTTAATGTGGCGTATCACCTTGATTGGCTTGTGGATGTTAAACCTTCCTAGCGTTCCTGGAATGAATCCCATTTGACCATGTTGTATGATTATTTTCATATATTGTTGAATTCAATTTGCTATATTTTGTTAAGGATTTTTGCATTTGTGTTCACCAGGAATTGGCCTGTAATTTTCTTTCTTTCTTTTTCTTTTATTAAATATAATTTATTGTCAAATTGGTTTCCATACAACACACAGTGTTCAATTCAACAGGTGCCCTTCTCAATGCCCATCACCCACTTTACCCTCTCCTCTAATCCCCATCAACCCTCAGTTTGTTCTCAGTATTTAAGGGTCTCTTATAGTTTGCCTCCCTCCCTATCTGTAACTTTTTTTCCCCTCCCACTCCCCCATAGTCTTCTGTTAAGTTTCTCAGGATCCACATATGAGTGAAAACATATGGTATCTGTCTTTCTCTGCCTGACTTATTTCACTTAGCATAACCCTCCAGTTCCATCCACATTGCTGCAAATGGCCAGGTTTCATTCTTTCTCATTGCCAAGTAGTAATCCATTGTATATATAAACCACATCTTCTTTATCCATTTGGCAGTTGATGGGCATTTAGACTCTTTCCATAATTTGGCTATTATTGAAAGTGCTGCTATAAATATTGGGGTACATGTGCCCCTATGCATCAGCACTCCTGTATCCCTTGGGTAAATTCCTAGCAGTGCTATTGCTGGTTTTCCAGAGCAACTGCACCAATTTGCATTTGCACCAACAGTGCAAGACGGTTCCCTGAGTTACTCATTTTAGCCACTCTGACTACCGTGAGGTGATATCTAATTGTGGTTTTGATTTGTATTTCCCTGATAAGGAGCGACATTGAGCATCTTTTCATGCACCTGTTGCCCATCTGGTCTCTTCTTTGGAAAGGTGTCTATTCATGTTTTTAGCCCATTTCTTTACTGGATTATTTGACTTTTGGTGTCGAGTTTGGTGAGTTCTTTATAGATTTTGGATACCAGCCATTTGTCTGATATGTCATTTGCAAATATCTTTTCCCATTCCATTGGTTGCCTTTTAGTTTTGTTGATTGTTTCCTTTGCAGTGCAGAAGCGTTTTATCTTGATGAAGTCCCAATAGTTCATTTTTTGCTTTTAACTCCCTTGCCTTTGGGGATGTGTCAAGTAAGAAATTGCTGTGGCTGAGGTCAGAGAGGTTTTTCCCTGATTTCTCCTCTAGGGTTTTGATGGTTTCCTGTCTCATATTCAGGTCCTTCATCCATTTTGAATTTATTTTTGTGAATAGTGTAATAAAGTGGTCTAGTTTCATTATTCTGCATGTTGGCATCCAGTTCTCCCAGCACCATTTGTTAAAGAGACTGTCTTTATTCCATTGGATATCCTTTCCTGCTTTGTCAAGGATTAGTTGGCCATACTTTTGTGGGTCCAATTCTGGAGTCTCTATTCTATTCCACTGGTCTATGTGTCTGTTTTTGTGCCAATACCATGCTGTCTTGATGGTTACAGCTTTGTAGTAGAGGCTAAAGTCTGGGATTGTGATGCCTCCTGCTTTGGTCTTCTTCAAAATTACTTTGGCTATTCAGGGCCTTTTGTGGTTCCACACAAATCTTAGGATTGCTTGTTCTACCTTCGAGAAGAATGCTGGTGCAATTTTGATTGGGATTGCATTGAATGTGTAGATAGCTTTGGGTAGTATTGACATTTTGACAATATTTATTCTTCCAATCCATGAGCACGGAATGTTTTTCCATTTCTTTATATCTTCTTCAATTTCCTTCATAAGCTTTCTATAGTTTTCAGCATACAGATCTTTTACATCTTTGGTCAGGTTTATTCCTAGGTATTTTATGATTCTTGGTGCAATTGTGAATGGAATCAGTTTCTTTATCTGTCTTTCTGTTCCTTCATTATTAGTGTATAAGAATGCAACTGATTTCTGTACATTGATTTTGTATCTTGCGACTTTGCTGAATTCATGTATCAGTTCTAGCAGACTTTTGGTGGAGTCTATCGGGTTTCCATGTATAATATCATGTCATCTGCAAAAAGTGAAAGCTTGACTTCATCTTTGCCAATTTTGATGCCTTTGATTTCCTTTTGTTGTCTGATTGCTGACGCTAGAACTTCCAACACTATGTTCAACAACAGCAGTGAGAGTGGACATCCCTGTCGTGTTCCTGATCTCAGGGAAAAAGTTCTCAGTTTTTCCCCATTGAGGATGATATTAGCTGTGGGATTTTCATAAATGGCTTTTATGATGTTTAAGTATGTTCCTTCTATCCCGACTTTCTCGAGGGTTTTTATTAAGAAAGGATGCTGAATTTTGCAAATGCTTTTTCTAAATCGATTGACAGGATCATATGGTTCTTATCTTTTCTTTTTATTAATGTGATGTATCACAGTGATTGATTTGAGAATGTTGAACCAGCCCTGCATCCCAGGAATGAATCCCACTTGATTGTGGTGAATAATTCTGTTTATATGCTGTTGGATTCGATTTGCTAGTATCTTATTGAGAATTTTTGCATCCATATTCAGCAGAGATATTGGCCTGTAGTTCTCTTTTTTTTTTTTTTACTGGGTCTCTGTCTGGTTTAGGAATCAAAGTAATGCTGGCTTCATAGAATGAGTCTGGAAGTTTTCCTTCCCATTCTATTTTTTGGAACAGCTTGAGAAGGATAGTTATTATCTCTGCTTTAAATGTCTGGTAGAACTCCCCTGGGAAGCCATCTGGTCCTGGACTCTTATTTTTTGGGAGATTTTTGATGACTGATTCAATTTCTTCGCTGGTTATGGGTCTGTTCAAGCTTTCTATTTCTTCCTGTTTGAGTTTTGGAAGTGTGTGGGTGTTTAGGAATTTTTCCATTTCTTCCAGGTTGTCCAGTTTGTTGGCATATAATTTTTCATAGTATTCCCTTATAATTGCTTGTATCTCTGAGGGATTGGTTGTAATAATTCCAATTTCATTCATGATTTTATCTATTTGGGTCATCTTCTTTTTCTTTTTGAGAAGCCTGGCTAGAGGTTTCTCAATTTTGTTTATTTTTTCAAAAAACCAACTCTTGGTTTCGTTGATCTGCTCTACAGTTTTTTAGATTCAATATTGTTTATTTCTGCTCTGATCTTTATTATTTCTCTTCTTCTGTTGGATTTGGGGTGTCTTTGCTGTTCTGCTTCTATTTCCTTTAGGTGTGCTGTTAGATTTTGTATTTGGGATTTTTCTTGTTTCTTGAGATAGGCCTGGATTGCAATGCATTTTCCTGTTGGGACTGCCTTTGCTGCATCCCAAAGCATTTGGATTGTTGGATTTTTATTTGTTTCCATATATTTTTAAATTTATTCTCTAATTGTCTGGTTGACCCACTCATTCTTTAGTAGGGTGTTCTTTAACCTCCATGCTTTTGGAGGTTTTCTAGACTTTTTCCTGTGGTTGATTTCAAGTTTCATAGCATTGTGATCTGAAAGTGTGCATGGTATGATCTCAATTCTTGTATACTTATGAAGGGCTGTTTTGTGCCCCAGTATTTGGTCTGTCTTGGAGAATGTTCCATGTGCACTCGAGAAGAAAGTATATTCTGTTGCTTTGGGATGCAGAGTCCTAAATATATCTATCAAGTCCATCTGATCCAATGTATCATTCAGGGCCCTTGTTTCTTTATTGACCATGTGTCTAGATGATCTATCCAGTGTTGTAAGTGGAGTGTTATAGTCCCCTGCAATTACCACACTCTTATCAATAAGGTTGCTTATGTTTGTGATTAATTGTTTTATATATTTGGGTGAGGTTGAATTAGGTTCATAGACATTTATAACTGTTAGCTCTTCCTGATGGATAGACCCCGTAATTATTATATAATGCCCTTCTTCATCTCTTGTTACAACCTTTAATTTAATGTCTAGTTTGTCTGATATAAGTATGGGTACTCCAGCTTTCTTCTGACTTCCAGTAGCATGACAGTTCTCCATCCCCTCACTTTCAATCTGAAGGTGTCCTCAGGTCTAAAATGAGTCTTTTGTAGACAAAAAAGAGATGGGTC
The DNA here is from genome assembly GCF_018350195.1 of Panthera tigris. Classification (NCBI taxonomy): domain Eukaryota; kingdom Metazoa; phylum Chordata; class Mammalia; order Carnivora; family Felidae; genus Panthera; species Panthera tigris. Next base: position 49,429,931 of record NC_056662.1, on the reverse strand, counting down.
TTTTTTTTTTAATCCATTCTGATACCCTATGTCTTTTGGCTGGAGCATTTAGTCCAATTACATTCAGTGTTATTATTAAAAGATATGGGTTTAGTGTCATTGCTATCTGTAGTTTCATATTTTTAGTGGTGTCTGGTACTTTGTGGTCCTTGCAACATTTCACTCACAGAATCCCCCTTAGGATCTCTTGTAGGGCTGGTATAGTAGTGATAAATTCCTTCAGGTTTTGTTTGGGAAAACCTTTATCCATCCTTGTATTCTGAATGACAGATTTGCTGGGTAAAGGATTCTTGGCTGAATATTTTTTTCTTTTCCTCACATTAAAGATTTCCTGCCATTCCTTTCTGGCCTGCCAATTTTCAGTAGATAGGCCTTTACTACACTCATGTGTCTACCTTTGTATATTAAGGCCTGTTTCTCCCTCGCTACTTTCAAAATTCGCTCTTTATTCTTGCATTTTGCCAGTTTCACATATGTCATGCAGAAGATTGATTCAAGTTATGTCGGAAGGGAGTTCTCCGTGCCTGTTGGATTTCAAAGCTTGTTTTGTTACCCAGATCAGGGAAGTTCTCAGCTATGATTTGTTCAAGTACACCTTCAGCCCCTTTCTCTCTCTTCTTTTTCTTCTGGGCTCCTATGATACTGATATTGTTCCGTTTGCATCACCTAGTTCTCTAATTCTCCCCTCGTACTCTGGGATTTTTTTTTTTATCTCTCTTTTCCTCAGCTTCCTCTTTTTCCTTAATTTTATCTTCTAATTCACCTATTCTCTCCTCTGCCTCTTCAATCCGCACTGTGGCTGCTTCCATTTTATTTTGCACCTCATTTATAACATTTTTTAATTCATCATGACTATTTTTTAGTCCCTTGACCTCTGTAGCAATAGATTCTCTGCTGTCCTGTATGCTTTTTTCAAGCCCAGTTATTAATTTCATTACTATTATTCTAAATTATTGTTCCATCATATCGCTTAAATTGGTTTTGTTCAATTCATTAGCTGTCGCTACTTCCTGGAATTTCTTTTGAGGAGAACTCTTCCATTTCATCATTTTGGCTAGTTTTCTGTCCCTTATGGATTTAAAAGCTTGTGTGATCTGCACCTGCCAGCACTGCTATATGAAAGGAGGGTCATACACTGTTCAGGGCCTGGCCCTTCAGGAGGTGTTTTTTCAGAGATTGTTACTTGATCTCTGTTGTTGAGACTTTGCTTATTTTATTACCCTACTTGTAGTAATATTTTGGACCCTCCACCAGGTGTGCTTTGATTTGTTCCTTGGAGTAGCCTTGTAAAGGAAAACAAACAGGAGACAAAAACATGCAAACACACAAACAACACAAACAAAAAACAAAAGCAAAAACCTAAAGACTAAAAACAAAAAAACCCAAAACACCTAGTACAAGTAAAGAAGAGGGTGGAGGTGGTGTGATGGAAGAGCACATACAAAGAGAGAAATGACAGGAGTGGGGGGAGGGGGGATAACCATTGATTAGGCAGAGAGACTAACTTAATCCAGAGAGAGAGAAAAGAAAATAAAGAAGGAGGCAGGGAAAACGAAACAAAGATAAAGTTACCCAGACAGAAAAACTATATGGCTTGATTATTCCAGAGAGAGAGAAAGGAGTGTAAAGAGGGAGGTGTAGAACATGTATCAAGACAATGGATTAAATATGTCTAAATATGTTTAGACAGACCAATAACAAGAGTAACCAGCCTAGGTGAGGGAAGAGATAAGGAGGAGAAATGGGGGCGAGGTGGAGAATATAGCTATATATCCAGAATTGACCTAGAGTTAATCTAGGCAATGCTGCATCACTTGTTGGGAGTAGCTGTCCATTGGGTCTGTGCTGCTCTGGTGGATTTGCAGTTACCCAGTGCAAAGCGGTGTGGTTTGGCATAATCTGAACCCATCTCTACTCTGGGCCCAGAACTGATCTCTGAGGCCCGCCTTGGTGGTGGTAGGGGCAGGGGAAATGGTGGTCTCTTCTCCACGGAGCTGGACCCGTGGACTCAGTTTGAGTCGTCCTGACTGTGCCATGGGTGCAGATGGGGTGGTCCTTCTCTCTCCGCCAACTCCCCTCATCCTGCATGCTTGGCTAGGATTCAAAGTCCTGCTCTGTGTGCTCTGACCCTGGGGAAGCACCGCTCAGTGTGGTGATATGTGGTCCTGGCTGGCTTTGTGCCACAGCATTTCAGGGAGGACCGCCTTCTCCTACTGCGAACTGAGCCACTGCCCTTGCCGCCTCCAAGCCCCTGGGGTGGGGGGATGCAGGCGGCATTTGTCTTTTCCCCCCCAGCACTCTAGGGAAACGCTGGTGTTTTTTTTCCCTGCAGATTGCGCTCTTGGCCCAGCCACTGCACCTGGGTGTGGCTAATGCAGGCAGATTCTGTAGTAAGGTGCAGCCCTCCAGGGAGGGAGGGAACCACTTTCTCCAGCTTCGGAGTGAGCCCCTGAGTTACAACCGCACCCAGGCCTGGCTCCCCTTATAAAGAACTCTTTTTTAAAAAAATGTTTATTTATTTATTTTGAGAGAGATAAAGTAGGGGAGGGGAAGAGAAAGGGAGAGAGAGAATTCAAAGCAGGTTCCCTGCTGACAGCACAGAGCCCAACACAGGGCTTGAACCCACAAACTATGAGATCATGACCTGAGCTGAAATCAAAAGTTGGACCCTTAACCGAGTCACTCAGGTGCCCCTAAAATGTACAAAAAACTTTTAAATCTCAACGGTAAGAAAACAAACAATCTGATTAAGAAATAAGCCAAAGACCATAGCAGACACTTTACCGAAGTAGATATATAGGTGGAAAATAAGCATGTGAAAAGATGTTCCACATTATATGTCATCAAGGAAATGTAAATTAAATCAACAGTGAGATACCACTGCTATTAGAATGGCTAAAATCCAGAACACTGACAACACCAAATGCTGGTGAGGATGTGGGGCCACAGGGACTGTCATTCATTGCTACTGGGAATGCAAAATGGTTCAGCCATTTTGGAAGACAGTTTAGTGGTTTCTCACAAAACTGAAAATACTTTTACCATAAGATCCAGCAGTTGCACTTGTTGATATTTATTCAAAGGGATTGAACACTTATGTCCATACAAAAACCTTCACACAGATGTTTATAGCAGCTTTATACATAATTGCCAAAACTTGGATGCAACTAAGCTATCATTCAGGAGGTGAATGGGTAAGTAAACTATGGTACCTGCAGACAATGGAATATTATATAGCACAAAAAAGAAATGAACTATCAAGCAATGAAAAGGCATAGAAACACCTTAAGTGCATATTACTAAGTGAAAGAAATCAATCTGAAAAGGCTACATAGCATACAATTCCAACTATATGATATTCTTGAAAAGGCAAAACTATGGAAATGGTAAAATGAGTGGTTGCCAAGATTTAGAGGGAGGGAGGAATGAACAGGTGGAGTGCAGGGGATTCTTAGGATAGTGAACCACTCTGTATGATACTGTAATGGTAGATACATGTCATTATACATTTGTCCAAACCTATAAAATGTACAACACAAAGACTGAGCCAAATGTAACCTATGGACTTTGGGTGATAATGATGTGTTGATGTAGGTTCATCAAATGTAACAAATGTACAATCTGGTGGGGGATGTTAACAGTTGGGGAGGGTGTGCATGTGTGTGGGTAGGAGGTATATGGGAAATCTGTGTACCTATGCTCAATTTTTCTGTGAATTTAAAACTGCTCTAAAAAAAGTCTTAATAAAAAACAAAAATCAAAACAAAACTACTCTGAGCAGGAGTCAGCAGAAACAACAAATAACAGAATTTAACTTTTAAGTTCTTCAGATGCCAAGTACTGTTTGAGGTAGATTCTAAAATGAGTGACTTTAAATCAGACAGTAATGAAAAATATAGCCACTGAATTTAAAGCACAATAGACTACTTTAGCAGATTGGGCACAATTTAAGAGAGATTAGGGAATATCAAGTTAAAGCTGTAGCAAAACAAAAATATGAAACAGAGGCTTAAGAGTCATGGAGGAGAGAATAAGAAAGTCTGACCAAAGAATAACTGGAACTCAAAAGGGACAGCCTAGAAGGAATGGAGGAAGGACCATATTAAAAAGGATAAAATCTGATAATTTCCAGAACAAATGAAACAAAGGCGACCCCAGGCTGGGGAATCACCAGTGACCTCCCAGCATGTGAGGAGTATGCAATGAAAGTCCCTCCAAGTGTGAGAGGACCAAGAACACAAATCACTTCTAAATAACATTCCCCTTTTGGTGGGTGAAAGCCTCGCCTGTAATAGCCCCGTAAAGAATGAAATATCTCAGTGTTTGCCACTTCCTCTCTCTCTGGGGAGCTGCCCTTTGAATAGAGGCATCTTTGTTGTGTTCAGGAAGGGCTGATTTAAAGCATATGGCAGCCTGTGGTGGCGGGGCGGGTGGCGGGAGGCTTCACTGTCATACCTTCTTCTTTTCTGCTTCCTCCTCTCCTCTTTAATGAGGATTTCTTTAGTCAACTTGAAGATGTCTGGTTAGTTAGCATGTTTGAGGGTAGTGAGGTAGAACAAGTAAGATTCAACCACCAGATAGACACGCTGCAGTCCTTGCCCAGGCTGATGGAGCACAGATGGCTTGTTCTAGCCCCATCCTGCCGAAGGCCTGGGTCACCACAAGTCCCATACCCACTCCAGCCTCTAATGCCACCTCCTTTAGCCTCACAGGCAAAAACCCAGCACAAATGAAAATACAGTTTCAGAGTGGCTGCTTGGTGCCATGCATTTCAAAACCTTGGTTGGCAGCAGTGAACACAACAGCTCTGTGAAAAGAAGTACTAGGCAGGATGACTAGTCCCAGGGTTGGGTTGTGAGTTCCAATGTTGTTCTCCTTTCTGCCCCGAGTGCCAGGGTTGCTATGGAGGAGATGTGCTCTCAGCTCATCTTTGTGGACCAGGCCTTGAGCTTCTGGGGTGGGAACTCTTGAGAAAGAGTGCTGAGTAAATGGGGAGGAACTGAAGTTTTGGTAACAGGCATGTGGTCCATATGTGTCACACCCTTGGATTCTTTCACTCAGCAAACCTTCCAAAAGCACTCATTCTGTGCCAACCATGTGCTGGACACTGAACACACAGTGCTGCCATGCTGGCTTAGCCCTGCTTTTGTGGAGCTTATCCACTGTTAAGGTTTCAGTCCCTTTCCCCCGCCCCAAAGACCCTGAGACAGGGACTGGGGTAAAATAGTTCACCTGGAAAGTGAAACAAGGCAGCTCTGGTAAGGGAGAAGTGGAGGAAGTGTGTGGTAATGAGTGGTGTTTGCTGGGGCTCAATCCTGATGGGATCTTTGGAATGACTGTGTAGAATGCCCGCAGTCTCTTTGCCCCAATTGGCAAGGATGCTTTGGTATTACCCACCAACTCCCAGTCATGCTCAGAAGGTTGCTGCTGAGGCCGTTGCCTCTCCAGACACCAGACCTGGCCACTGCATTCCTGGGGCTTGAGAATGTCTTTAGGCAGTGTTGAAGGTGCTGTGGAGGAAGCCGTTGGTGTGTTTGGGAACTGTCCACAGATGCTGCAGGTGACCTAGGGGCTGGTGGACAGTCCTCAGACAGTGCCAGCTATACCATCTTGTAAGGGGGATAGGCAAAGCACAATAATCCTCTAGGCAAATGAATAATTACAAGTGTGGCAGGTATTTCTGAGAGAGCTGACAGAGAAAAGTGCTTGGCAGGAACAAGGACCTTCTTCAAATGGGAGGTGTCTGTGTCCTTGGGGGGTGCTCCTTGAGCTGGAGGAAACTGTAGTCACCCCTCCCTGGTGGAACTGTTCTTACCGTCACCCAGAGCCTCAGTGCCTAGGTATGGACCTGGATGGTGATCACATATTCACCTCTTCTACAAATTGGTTACAAACTCATTATCATTTGCTGCCAGATAGTTGTCTCCACCAGTAGATGACCTAATGCATGTTTAACACTGGAAATGAAACTCATCAACAGCTCCTGTCTGCCCTTAGTGTCCCCTTCCCATGACCTTTTGGTTGACATGACCTGTGCCATTACCCCTTCACTCCATTCCATGCCCAAGCAACATACCTGTTGGTGTCTCTTCCTCCCATTTGGTGAGGCAATGCACACCTTCTGTCTGCCCTGGGGTTCAGTTGACTCACAGATGGCAATCATGATTCATGGCCATGAGTCCTTTTGATGACCTATATTGAGGGAGGCGCTGAGCAGGAGGGGAGAAGGAAGAAGAAGGAGGAGAGAGACAGATACAGGGTCTCAGAAGGAGGAAGGAAAGTACATTTCTTGGGGCCAAAGTGTTACCTACATTCCTACCTGGGATTTCCCTATTATCTCAGAACCTAAGGAGAAAAGACCAATGATGGGTATGTGAGTCTCTCACAGAAATCTGCCTCAAGCCCACTGTACCATCGACTGACAGCAGTTAGAGATGTGCCAGATTAAGTCCTTTACAGGACCCAAGCATATAGAAATCAGGCCAAATCAAATGCCAAACCACAGACAAGTGTGAGGAACATTGTCATTTCCCCCGTCATGACTTTGCTGCTTCAAGGCTGACAGTCAGGGTTTGGATCCTGACTTCACTTCCATCCAGGCAAGTTACAGTTCTGTGCCGTGGTTTTCTCATCCACAAAATGGGGATAATAATAAGACTTCTCTCATTACAGTTGTTGCAAGTATTAAATAAATTGATACATATAAAGCACTTGCACAGCACATGGCACACAGCCAGTGCTCCACTGCTGGGGGATATTAGTTTTATTATTAATATATTTTTTGACATACAACATTTTAAAATAAAAGTTTCTCTCTTCATTTTTTTTATGCCCTTGATTTACAGGTTCTTTTAGCTCACATCTGTCTGCTGTGAGCTCCTCAGAGCATTGGGGAATAACTGGGAGTTTGTGTGCTCAGACCATATTTGTTAAACAAAGAACACAAGGTTCATGAAGCACTGCTAGAAGACCCTGTTTCTCAAACTTGAACAGGCAGCGGAGTCCCCTGGAGAGATTACTGGGTCCCACCCTGAGTTTCAATTTAGTAGGTGGGTGGGGTCCAGAGTTTGTCTTTCTAGCCAGTTTCCAGGTGATAACTGATTCTGCTGGCCCAGGGACCACACTTTGAGAACCACTGGTCTAGAGTGAGAAGATAAATCCAGAAGCCACATGAAAAAATGCATTGTTTTGGATGATAAAGAACATTTTTCTGGGAATATGATTGTGAGTAAGACTTGGTCTTGGGCACCTGAAGACAATGGAAGGATAAAGACAGAAAAGACTGAAGGGCAGGACAAGATGCATAAGGAACATCAAGTACTGCAAGAATGTGGAAGAGATTTTTTCCATTGGGGAATCTGGGAAGGACTTATGGTGAGGAGCCCTTTGCACTGGCCTTCTATGGCTGGGTGACTACTGTTCAGCACCTGCCTTTCAACTGCAGTGTGGAGGTCTTAAAACATGTGCTTCTGGGGCACCTGGGTGGCTCAGTCGGATGAGTGTCTGCCTTCAGCTCAGGTCATGATCTCGCAGTTCGTGAGTTCCAGCCCCGGGTCGGCTCTGTGCTGGCAGCTGAGATCCTGGAGTCTGCTTCAGATTCTGTGTCTCCCTCTCTCTCTGCCCCTCACCTGCTCACACTCTGTCTCTCAAAAATAAATAAATGTTAAAAAAAATTAAAACATGTACTTCTGCTATGGAGAGGTAGGGTCTATGTTCTATCCTTGACTCTGGCTGGACCTGTGCCTGCTCAAATCACAACAGAAACAATTTATTGATTAGACACAGCAGGTATGGTGCCCAATGGCTTATACTTTAGGTCCCACGAATATATTTTAATTTATTTTAAAATCAGAAATAATATAATTATAATGAACAAATAATAATGAATCCAGACTGGATTACACTTACTTTTATAGCAACACAGTCATAAAATAAAATTTGAATATTTTTTATGGAGGAGGGGGCCATTATGGCAAAAGTTCCAAGGTCCCTAAAGTGTCATAATGTGGCTCTGCTAGTTGAGAGTGCTGGAGGTGCTATTCTGTGACTTTTGAGGCAATGTCAGCAAAGACATGCAACTCTATCTGGTTCTCTTGGGAGGCTCCCAACTCCCCTAACTCAACCATGCTGGAGAGGCCATGGCCCCATCAGCCTTGGGCTGAGTGAGTGAGCCACCTTGGACACTAGCCTCCCCAGAAGACTGCAGCCCCACATAGCAATAACATGACAGGCTCCAAGCCAGATCTGTGCAGTCAAACTCTCCCAAAATATCTGATCCACAAAACCATGACCACAATAAAATGTTTCATTTGAAGCAGCTAAATTTTAGGACAATTTGTTATGCTGAAATAGTCTGCAGAATATTCAGCCAAGGAAGGGACCTCAGAAGTTGGGGGCCTCATGGGGGTGATGAAGGATAGGTAGTTCCTGATCCCAGCACTTCCCACAGTTTTGGGTCAGTTTTATAAGAAACTAGGTTGCTGACTCCCTATAGTCCACTAATTCATTGAGGAGCCCTGCATAGGATGGAATCTCTTCTTCAGTCAGTGGAATTAGGGGAATTGGCAGTGGGATCTTCGCTGTTGGGGAATTTGAGGTCCTGAGCAACAAGGTTGCGCTTTAGAGGGATCACTGTGGCTGAGGAATAAAGATCAGTAGGGGAGGTATATGGGAAGGGGTATAAGGAAGGTAGGGGAGATACCAGAGGAGAGGCCCAATGCCTAAGACAGGGTTCTTGGATTCAGACCTCAGAAACCACATCCAGCTAATTTATGCAGCAAAAAAGTTTACTAAATGGCACCTTCTTCCTCTCCCACTCCAATTGATGGAAGCCTGGAGAAAAAGGGCAGGGATTGGCAGCCAGACATCTGTGAACAAGGCCAAATTGTGCCAAAGGACAGTGACAATGATATGCAGAGTGGCTGTTGGACACTCAATGCTGCCATTGTACAAAAATCACCACCTCTTCCTCAGTCTTTGGGGGGAGGTCCCAGGTAACTGAACTGCCAGAGAGTGGGAAGAGAAAGCATCTACCCCACCTTGAGGTGCTGTCTTTGTGGGCACCTCAAGACTTGTTTGGATACTGAGTAGCCCTAGACTGACAAATACGTTTCCCTTCAGAAAGTGCAAACTTCTCCTGACCCACAGTGTGGTGATGGGCAGGGAGGAGAACTTGAAGACAGATGCAGGCTAGCTAGTGGAACAGAACCAGGCATTAGTCTCACAGTTGTTTGGTTCAAATCCTGGCTCTGCCACTTGGCAGCAGGGTGAATGTGGGTAATTTATGTGATTATTTGTCCCCCTAAATCTTTGCTTCTTTACCTGAAAGATATAGGACAATAATAGCATCCACCCTTAGAGCTGTGGTCAGGATGAAACATGATCCTTTTGATAAGCATATGCAATAGTAGCTGCCCATAGTAAGAACCTAAGAGGTATTAGCCCTTGTTGTTACTTATGTTATTTTTGGCAACTGGAGGTAGACTTGTGGGCAGCGTGCTGTTTGGGCCTGTGGGGTGAAGGTGAAGAAGTCTTGGGGAGATGTACACTGGAGGGTGCAGATGTTGCATTCAGCACTGGTAGGCTGTGCTTTGGTGCTTCTGTGAGACTGGGACAGAGGTCCAGAAGGCCATAGATGTGCATGAAGGAGCATGTACTCAGGCTGGAGACAGATTTGGCAGTTCTTGGCAAGCAGATGATGACTGAATCATGGGATCTCACATGGGGGAGAGAGAAGAATGCCCAAGGGAGATTGAGAAATACAATGTGTGAGTCTGGGTTTTCCTAGAGGCGGGCTCTGAGTCAAGCACTCCAGCATAAGTCATTTATCTGGGAGATGCTTTGGGACAACACCAGTAGGGGAGTGGGGAAGCAAGGTGGGAACAGGTCCCTAGAAGTAGAGCTGAACAGAGAGTAGGATGTATGAGCTTTATTGGGGAGGGGTCTGAAGAGGTCTCAGGGGTGAGGGAGGTCAGAAAAGAGGGAGGAATTAGGCAAGGGTGTGCTCATAGGTCCAGCTGAGCCTTGGCCTGATCTATGAGCAGAAAGAAGTTTGGAGCAAAAAGGGCTCTGCAGAGTTGTCCCTCTGCAGGCAAGCGGTAGCCTTGTATCAGTCTAATATGTCAGTCAGACATTGTGGATGTGGGGATAGAAGGGTCTAGGTTAAGGGCTTTTGTCAGCAGAGGGCAATTCTCATTAGGGGCAGTGGTGAGCTGTTAGCGGCCTACAGTCAAGGCAGCTGAAGGGAGGTGTCAGAGCCCAAGAATGGGAGTCTGGGTGGGGCACCTACAGCACCTAGGAAAAAAGCAAATTGAAATGTAATAATTAGCAAGTAACTGGGGCACACCCTTTTGGGGACCTCTGGGAAGCAGAATAGAATGCAAGTGTGAGTTATTCTACCCTAGGCCTGGGGCTGGTGGTCCAGGGCTTCTCAGGGCCTGTTAAGCCTTGGCACTTCTGGCTAGGAGGCAAAGTGGCCTCTGGAGACCAGACAAAGACCCCAGGCAAAGACGTGGTTGGGTTGGCACTGGAGGCTGGGCTGCCTGTAGGCAGAATGGTCAGGGCATGAGATGGTGGACAGGGCAGAGCAGTGTCTACACAGCCTTTGAGGGGCGATATGAAAGAAGGAGCAGCCAGAGAGGCAGGAAGTAAATCAGAAGAGGAATGAATGAATGGGCTTGTTTGTGCACTCACATGGCAATACATTTTATTCATCCGTGTCTATCCTACTCCGATTGTATCTCTAATGCTGCCAGCCTGGCCAGGGCCCTTTCGGAAAAGCTGAGGAGGCATCTCTGTTGAGCCACTCACACCTGATCTGCTGAGAAGAGCCGGGATCCGTGGGAGACCAGGGGAAACAGAGCGCACATTCCTGGGTTAGCCCCAGAGAGGAGATGGAAACATTCTTTGGAAAATAATGAGCAGAGGAACCTTTACTAATTAGTTAAATCCCGGATAATCCCAGTTGAGGAAGACAGATCCGGACCCCTTAACAGATTTGGGGTTCCAAAACGACTCCGAGAGTGACCCAGGGCAGAGAGGCTCGAGAGGGCTCTGCCTCTGGCTGCAGATTTGTTTGTGAAGAGAGGGGGCTGGGAGGAGCCTACCCTTCACCCCTTCAGGGTCGAAGTTCCCCAAATTCTTGCTCCCGCCCATAGACTCTCTAACTGCAAGGGGCGCAAGGGGACTCGCGGAGTGTGGGTAGGCTCGGGGACCAACTCGCACTCTCCTTTCCCAGTCTCCTAAACGATTGGAAGCGCTCCCCGCACCGTGGTGGTCGTGGAGCCAGGCGCTGGGTCCTGCTCCGGTGGCTGCGTTCCCATCCCTGGGCGCCGGGCCTCTGAGCAGATCCCGCAGAGTCCTGCGCGGTAGGCGACCTTCCGCCGCAGGCTGCTGGGGATGGGAGTGTGGACCTGGATTAGCGCTGCGAGAGAGAAGGGGAGGCACTTCTCACTGGGGAGGAGACCATGAGGGTGACCTCAGGCGCTGCGTTTCAGTCGCCGCCACGATTCAAAAAGGAAGACACCCGGGGTTCAGCGGTCTCTCCAACCTGGTCTGGCGGACCCCTTCCTGCAGGTGGAGCAGGAGGAGGCCGTAGGGATGCTCCTGTACAGGAATTGCAAGGTTCCCTTAGAGCTCTGATTCCGGCTCCTTCTCTCGGCTTTCTCTCTTTCAGCTTCGCTTTCCCGATTTCTCTATCTGTGACCGGTGTGACCGGGTTAATAAGCCTCAGTAGTTTTCATCTGCGAAAGAGGTTTTGTAAGATCCTTCAGAATGGGTTTAACCGGTGTGCTCTTGGCTCACCCCACCGTGTGGGGTGGCCGAAGTTGGGCTCCTCCCGCCCTACCTTTTGGTACTTTTGGATTCCTAGCCATCCACTTGAGGTCTGTCCTCTCAGTGATCACCTGCCTCTTCTGCAGAGGGGAGGGGAGGGAGACTTCAAGACCCTAGTGGAGGCGAGGGGAAGCTGTCGGCACTCCAAGCTGCTAGAGCTGCGAGAGCATCCGGGCTAGCAGGGGAGCCGCCTCTTAGACCCTCCCCTTACGAGTGACCCGGGTTGGGCCACCCTAGGGCCAGTGGTTCAGCCTGTTGGCCCAGGAGTTGGTCTGCAAAATGTGTGGATCGTTAGGTGTCTTCCCTAAACTGCGGCGCCAAATTCTGAATTACAAAACGACTATTCTGCAGGGCAAAGAGCTAGAGCACTTTGGTTTGGTCCTTTACCACCAACACCCTACTTTAAACCCAGAGATAAATTTGGGGGAAATTCCTGGCGGAGCCGAAAACGACGCTGGCGTCTAAAGCCGCCCCCGCCCCTGAACGATTCAAATGACAATTATCTCAGAGGAAAGTTATTGTTTTGCTAATCCCAGGAACAGCTTGCGAGGGGGAGATTTGGGTCTTCCTTTAATAATGGAAAGCTAATGCGCAGCCTCTTGTAATTATCTTTATCTGAAACCCCTCGTTTAATCTGCATGTTTAACAGTGGCCCCACTCGAAGGCGCAGGGAGCGGGAAACCCACTTTCCCTGACTCGGGGTCCTCTCTGGCGCGCGCAGGGAGACAACGTCGCGTACGGGTGGTCTCAGAGAGTTGCCGCCTGCTCGCTGGGCGACCTCAGACCGCTGGGCCCTTAGGAGGTGGGACTGAGGAGATTCTGTGTCCATGGTTCTATGTTTGGGAAGGGTGGGCTCAGGGTTTCGAGCGATTCGGGTTGAGTAGACGCAAATTTTCACAAATTTCACTTGTGAGCCAGGAGTGATTTACTCACGTGCTTTGGCGCCAACTTCAACAAACCAGGGAGTTTCACAGAAAAATCTTTCTTTGAATAATTGTAAAATCTGACAGTAATTTGTTTGCCTCCGTGAAGAGGGGTGTGTCCCAGTAGACAGGTCCTATGTTCCAACTTACGCCCCCCCCACACACACCCAATTTAGAACTGTCAGATAAAATACTGATACATACTCATACTAAAAAAAAAAAAGTTCATTGTATATCTGAAATTCAAATTTCACTGGATCTGCAGTATTTTTGTTTGCTAAACCGGCACCGTTCCTTAGTCCACTCTATATCTGTTTCTCCCTACTCCCCCTTCTCTCAGCTCTTGTGAGTTTTGCGGCCCGCTGCAGCTCAGCCATTAGGGCTCTGGGGGTGAATTTGGCTGGAGGTGCAGTGGGCGTGGATTAAATAAATGTTTTCCACTCCTCTCCCTTCAGAGATTTTCGTGGAAGGTCTTGGCTCTGGCGGTGGAGTTGGAGGGCTGGTGAGTGTCATACTGGTGGTAGTGTGGCTAGGAATGAGGCCCTAGGTCTTAATGAGCAACTGTGTCTTGGGAGGGAGCCTTCGAGGTAGCTGTGAGGGGGACCTCCACTTAGAGAATCTGGAAGGAAAGGAAGACCACTCCGGGGCCTGGAAACTGCAGCTTTTTAGAGGAACCAGCAGATAGCAGGGTCGTGCCCTCCCTACTTTCCTTTCACGGAGAACGGGGGAGGGGGCTGTCGGGTGGGGACTGGGCAGGGGGACAGCTGGAGAGGAGAGAGAAGGAGGTAATTGAGGGGACTGCAGCTGGGAGGGCGGCGACCGAGGGGAGGGAAACTGGTGGCGTCCCCATCTCGCAGGGTCCTGGGCGATGACGCGTCCGCGCCCCACTGATTGGAGCCCTCCTGGCCTTCCGCGCCCGACAGGCTGTCAGGGAGTATAAAGCATCCTCCGAGCTGTGCCCTCTCCGCAAACGTGACCTAGAGAAAGTCAAGCCTCACCGACTGAGAAGCCATGACATGCCGGGACGCACTTTGCGACGGGCGCTCCAGGAGCAGGGTGCTGGTGCCAGGCAGCTCCCCCAGCGGCTTGCGCCCCCGCGGGTTCGCCATCACGGATCTTCTGGGCCTGGAAGCTGAGGTGCCCGCGCCTGCCGGCCCCGGGCCAGGATCTGGCTGCGAGTCCTCCGTGGCCGCACCCTGTACGGGTTCGGGTCTCGCGGGCTCCTGCATGGCGCGCGGGGCCCTCCCATTGGGGCTCGGCCTTCTATGCGGCTTCGGCGCACAGCCCCCCGCGGCCCCTCGGGCGCCTTGCCTGCTCATGGCCGACGTGCCGTTCCTGCCACCCGGGGCGCCTGAACCCGCTGCCCCGCAAGCCCCTGGTCGCCCGCCGCCCCCTCTCGGCAGCCAGAAGAGCAGCGAGAGCGTCTCGACGTCCGGTAATCAGGCCAACGCATCGGGGTCTTGCCCCTGTTTCCTCAGGCTTGGGGCCGTACAGGGGTAACTCACCATCGTCTCATTGAGCCCCTACTCCCAGCATCCCGGATCTAAGGGAACTCGGGACCCCTGAGCGCGGCCCCGTCGGGGAGGCGTATTCTAGCAGCCTCGCTCCCTGCCCCTTGTCTTTCCCTAAGTCCCTGCCTCTTGTCCGGGACCTGGTCCCGCAGCACAGCAGATACTGCCACCACTCTGTTCCGGACCTACCCCGGGGGTCTTGGCGACTAAGCAGCGGTCTCTGAGGGTTTTTCCCTAGCCCCCCGCCTGAGCCTCGGTCTCTGCGAACGGCATAGGTCGGGGAGGCCAGGGCGTGCTTGTTCATCACCAGCACAGAACCCACTACCCCGCGGGGGCTCAAAGGTTTGCTGGATTCAAAGAGTGAAGAGCGCAGGGCCTGGAGGCCTGGAACTGTCCGCCTCCCGGGGTGCTGAAATAAGAGCCTAGGTACCGCGCTTTTTTCCTTGCGTTGCCTTCCGTCCTCCCGCACACGTGAGAAAGGAAGCAACCTTGCCAATTTCATTGCAGCTATGCTCAACATTTTGTTCCAAGCCCAGCTATTTCCTCAAAGAAGTTGAGGTGCATTACGGGGAAAGAGAAGGCAATGAATGTCTATAAAGAGCAAAGGCCAAGAAATTGAGAGGTTTGGGGTGTGGGGGAAATAAAATGGAGAATTATACAAGAAAACGCAGACTGAGAGAAACTATGTAGTAAAACCTAGAGCTAAGCGTCTAGTAGGCAGATAAGGCAAAAAAGTACGTTGAGTCTCTCCACTGAAACTAAAAGTAATAATATAATAAAAGTAAGCATGCCAATTTAGCAGACAAGCAAGTTTTCACTCAGTTTAAAAAAAAAAACAACACTTCACGAGTCTCTGTGTAAGATAAAATGACGCCTTCTATTAGTGGTTTCATTAAAAATGCAAAAACCACCTTCATAGGATGAATTCTTTCTGTGAGAAAATGAAAGGCAAAATACCACTAGATCTTGTCAAGAGTGAGTTTCCTGGATCTGCTTCCAGAGATTTGGAATTGGTACAGGAGGGCAGGGAGTGCACGTCTGACAAGGGTTTTGATGTCAAACCTTAGCCGCCCCACTTAAATGTTGGTTTATTGGTTAAGATGAGGAGTTGGAGGCAGAAAGAAGTGGATGAATTTGGGAGCTAAGTGGGAATAGAGAGTGTCATTAATGGCCAAGTAGCTTCACGCAGTCTGGGGTTTGACTCCCAACTTCATCATGTACTACCTGTGTGATCTTGGGCAAGTTACTTAATCTCTCTGCACTTCAGTTTCCTCATCTGTAAAAATAGAATAATACTAGTAGCTATCTTGGAGTTCTTTTATGAAGAATAACTTTTATGAAGATAATGCATGGACAATGCTAAGCACAGTGACTGGAATATAGTGAGTGCTAAAAATGCTAGCGAATATTGTTAAATACTCACATTCCCCAGCAGAATAATAACTTCAATCCTCATATTAAAATCCAGAGAAGAAAGTGAAAAATGTGCTCACCTTTAAAAAGTTTTCTTTCCTTCCTTCCTTCCTTCCTTCCTTCCTTCCTTCCTTCCTCCCTCCTCCTTCCCTCCCTCCCTCCCTCCCTCTTTCTTTCTTTCTTTCTTTCTTTCTTTCTTTCTTTCTTTCTCTTTTTTCTTTTCTTCTTTCTTTCTTTCTTTCTTTCTTTCTTTCTTTCTTTCTTTCTTATAAAAGATAATATGCTCACCTTTAAAGTCCTCTCTTTTCTCCGGTGCTAACAGATGAGGACAGCCCATCTGAAGATAGGAGTGACCTGAAGGTGTCCCCCACCCTTGGCAAGAGAAAGAAACGGCGACACAGGTATACAGCCAGGCTGTCCTCCCTGGCTACTTCCTCAGGACACAGTATCTGAGAATATATGATGCTGCATTATGGCAGGCCCAGTGACCTCCTGGTTGGCACATAGTAGGCATTTGGGAACATAATTCTGCTATTCATAGGAGGCTACAGGACAATCTTTGTGGCATTTTAAAGACAAATTTGTGGACCTTTAAAATAGATATTCTTAGAATGAGTTGATAGAATTCATTGAGGAGAAAAAAATGTCAAAGAACTTTGTTGTTGTTTTTGAACGAAACTTCTGGACTTTCCAGAGGCTAATCATTCAGAGGTGATATGTCCAGTTATCATGAGGAGGGCTTTTAGGGTGTGGAAAGGCAGGCATGGGGTCTTCTAAGTCTGGGAAGCCTGGTAGCCTCCTGCAGACATGTGCCCACATATGTGCTTTGGGCTTCCCTACAGGACTGTTTTCACCGCCCACCAACTGGAAGAGCTGGAGAAGGCATTCAGCGAGGCCCACTACCCTGATGTGTATGCCCGGGAAATGCTGGCTGTGAAAACTGAGCTCCCTGAAGACAGAATACAGGTGTCTAGGGTCCCTTTTCTCTTTCCCAGAGACATCACAGAGAACATGTTTTTCTCACACACAGTGGGTCAACCCACAGCCACCTCTAGACAGCCTAACACATTCCCATTGACACACAAACTAAGGCTCACTGGCTGCAGGTACCACAATGCTAGAGACTTTCTGTATTTTTATTCCAAGAAGATATTTCCTGTAATCTGCATGTCTTTTTTTCCTTTTATTTATTAATTCTTTAAAATTACACAATAATGTGTGCTGCAACTAAAAACTACATATATAGCTATATATATCTATAACTCTATTATCTATCTATCTATCTATCTATCTGTCTGTCTGTCTAATCTTTGACTATCACTCCTTGAGAGAAAACAATGTAAATATCTTGCTGTAATCTTCCTTCACACCATCTCTGTGTTTATATCTGGCTGTGAATATGTTTATATATCTCTATCTCTCTATCTCTATCTCTATCTCTATCTCTATCTCTATCATCTATAGCTATACTTACACACACAGGATTTTGTGTGTAAGGTATTGAGTTATACTTCTTAGTCTTTTGTTTGACAATGCACCTTGAACATTTCTCTAGGAAAGAAGATTTGCCACTAACTCACTCTTTTTTTTTTAACAGCTAAACAATATTCCATATTATTCCTTTATTAAGATAATATTTTCCAGGAGAATTATCACCAACAACCCAAAACCTTGGGGTTAGAAAGGACCATTGCCAGCGTGAACTCTTTCTAATCAATGAAAAAAATCAGGAAACATAATAGTCTACTTCTTTACACAATCTGTGAAAGAACACTTTGATTTTATTTTTGTCATTTCTCATTTTCTGGAAAGCCTCAGTGGAAACTGCACATTAGCCCCATAATGATGAGTCCTTTTGAGTTCTGAGTGAGCAGTAGGTACAGCTCCTCAAAGGTCTGGGACTTGAGTGGATAGTTGGCCCTTTTAGAACTCCCTGCTCAGGGGCACCTAGAAGCATCCTCTTTACTGTGTCTCCTCCTGTATGCTCTTCTGCTTCCTGTCCTGCCTCATATTAGGTCTGGTTTCAAAACCGGAGGGCCAAGTGGCGGAAGCGGGAGAAGCGCTGGGGTGGTAGCAGCGTGATGGCGGAGTATGGTCTCTATGGGGCCATGGTGAGACATTGCATCCCGCTGCCAGACTCTGTCCTCAACTCCACCGAGGGTGGCCTGGTTGGTTCCTGTGCACCATGGCTTCTGGGTAAGGAAGAAGGGCCCTGCAGCTAGCAAGAGGCCCAGAGATACTGGGGGAGAGAGTGGGGTTCCCACAAAAGGCAGCCATTTGCAAAGCCAATCAATGTAAATTTACTCAGATTTGGGCCCAGAATATCACATCCAATTTTTAATTAATTCAAAGGCTTGAACTGTGGTCAATTGATTTATTTTGCATGGGAACTGTGTACACAGTGTGTGGAAAGGTCACATTAAGCCTTGGTTTTAAGAGTGGAATGATGTAATATGTGAAATACATTCCAAAATGTTAGAATTTTTGGAAATCATACAACTTAGAGCTCGTGGTAATAGTAATGAGGGCAGTGCTAAGCAGTGAAACCTGCAGGTGATTAACGCCCTACAAATCAGAGCCAGAAGGTCTGGGTCTGGGTCCTGGCAGTCTGCCACTAACAACCTGCTTTTCTGTCTCTTAGACTTTTGGTGCTAGAACAGCCTACACTGGTAAGGTCCAAGTTTTGAGGCTAGGCATTCTGGTGTTTTCTGTTGTTACCAGAGACCAATGGGCAGAGATCACACCTTAGAGGAATGAGTCACAAGATAGCACCTAGGGCAGGGTGGGAGATTAGAGTTAGGTATATGTATGAGGAATTCTAGGCTGGTAGGGGGAGGAGGTTTTTTGTTTAGCAAACATTTTTTTTTTTAGCCCCTACCCCCAGACACTATGCTGAGACTAGAGATACCAATAGTAAATATGGTCCTGACTTTGCCCTCAAAGACTGAAGAGACAGAATTTGGGGCAGGGAACCAAGTTCACCCTTCTGAACTTCCACAAGCAGGTCAGATGTGGGGCAGTGATGCTCACTGGCATCTGCATATCTGTGGCCTTGTAAGAAAGTGGGCTCAGTGCTGCCAGACACTCTTATTTCCAGAGAAGCTGGAAATCTGGCTTTTGATGTAAAATCTCCTGATTTTAAAATATTGGCAACAATTAAATTTGAACAATTACTGTGATATCCAAATAAGGCACCTTTGTTGGGTGCACCCCACAGACAGATATTAGATTTAACCCTTAATGGGGGTAGATACCTAGCTGGTTCCCCTAGAGGCCCTGGAGACAGATGCTGATGAAGGCATTTTTTTAAACGTTTAATTATTATTGGGAGACAGAGAGAGACAGAGCATCAGCATGGGAGGGGCAGAGAGAGGGGGACACACAGAATCCGAAGCAAGCTCCAGGCTCTGAGCTGTCAGCACAGACCCCCACATAGGGCTCCAACCCACAAACTGTGAGATCATGACCTGAGCAGAAGTTGGATGCTTAACCAACTGAGCCACCCAGGTGCCCTTATGATGAGGACATTTCTAATGGGATTTAGAGAAGCTAGACAAGGAAGAATTTACAAAATTGCTGAATTTGGAGATACCTATTTTTATTTTTTCTCTTCTTTTTTGCAAGGGATGCATAAAAAATCCACAGGGATGATAAGGAAACCAGGAAGTGAAGAAAAGCTGACAGGACTCTGGGACTCAGACCAACTCCAGGAAGGTTCTAGCCCAAGGCAGACAGGATCCCAGAGAAGCTCAGATGAAGCCAGCCCTGAGAATGGCTTGGAAGATATGGCCATTGATCTCTCCAGCTCTGCCCGGCAGGAGACCAAGAAAGTACACCAGGGCACCAATGCTAGAGGATGCTCAGACTCCTCAGGGCTGGAGGGGCTCCAGCCAGGGAAGGTGGGAGCCTGATGAGGCCCACAGGCCCTACCCTCAAAGGCTGGCAAGTTCATCCCTTATGGCATTTTCCACAAGATAACAGTTGTCTAAGACAAGGACTCTCAGCTGGATTTTCTTCTTCCAGTGTCAGGATAAAATGTAATGCCACTTGCTTTAAGAAGACAAATGGATACCTTAGGGAAAGCCCATTTCACCCTAGAATGGAAACCATTCCTTAAAGGCAGTTAATTTTATGTAAAATTTTACTTCTTTTTTGTAGAACTTGAGAAGGGAGGATTTAAAGTTCAAAAAGTGTATTCACTGCTGGGCCTCATTTGAGATTTGGTTCAATATACTGTGTAAATTAATAGGTGGTCTGATGTCCTCCATCTGAATTTGAAAATATAAATTTATTTAATCTCCAGAGAATCAGATGTCTTTATAAATAGCAAAGACCCCATACAGACATATGAATGAATTATAGTATCTTTACCTTGAACTTGGCTTTGGACATTTCAATTTTCTCATTAAGCAATACTTTGTATTATCCTGAGTGTCATTTGATAGGCTGTGCATATCAGAACTCATAAACAAGAAAGCAACCCATACTTTCCCTTCCCTTCTGAAATAGCATGGGACTGTGTTTAATATCTATAAACAGTGTTTTAAGGTCAGACAAAGCTTCTTGGTCTTTTAAAATTTATGTTTGAAAGCACTTTAGCAACTTGGATTTCATGAATGTTTTGTTTCCTGTATTTCCTTTGCAATTTATTTATTATTTAAGAATAAACATTGTGTGGTGTGTTTGCTTCTCAAGGCACTATTTCTGTTACACATATGTACATCTCCAAGATCACTGATCCCCTAATGAAGCTCTCCCCCCACCCCCATTCCTATCGGCCCTTTTCAATCTCAGGATTGAAGGATTGAAGGATTTCATTTTTCAGGCTGCAGCACGTGTCATGTGTAGCTTTGTAAACTCCCATAGGGTGGTGGCTGGGTCTAATTCACCTTTTAGAGTTCAAGTTCAGAGAGACTTAGGTTTGAGGGGGAAATGTGAAGCTTCATGAAGAAGGCAGAATGGGGAAGGAAAGTGGGGAGCTTGAGAGGTTTCCTCTGGAAATCAGTGCAGTCAGGCTGGGCCTGCTTCTCTCATCTCTCCATGAGAACACAAAGGATCCCTTCCTTTGGCCTATTTTTCTCATCCTTGTTAATTCCATACTCTGTGAGAATTAAATATCACCTATCCTTACTGCAGAAGCAGAAAACCATGAGCACTACCTTCTTTTATTCATTCTGGCTCATAGAAATTATTGCTGAATCCTGACACTGCACAGCGAAAGAGCAGGTGTTGGTGAAGAACTCTAGAAGTTATGTTCTATCTTTCCTGTCTAGAGGCAGCATGCCAGGCTCTAAGCCAAGTGGCCATACTTGCTCTGGACCATCTTCTGCCTTCCAGCTGGTCATAAGATTCTTGCTTCCATCTCTCATCCTTAGTTTATCCAGGGTTGAATTTGAGCTAGTAACCTGTTTAACTAATACACATCACACTCATAGAATAAAATATTGCGCAACCTCTAAAAATGGTAACAATCGGGCATATTGTTTCATATTTCACATTAATTAAATATTGGTGATTAAAAACTAACTCTAAATAAATGGAAAGAAAGATATAAGTAGAAGTAAACAAATATGTAAAGCAGAATGAAATAAAGAAACAATTAGTTTTACATAAAAATATACAAATAGTGGACAAATTTCTATGAAATATTATAAAGAAAGAACAAACAGGAAGAGGCAAAAGAGAAAGGAACCAGAATGAGTAATGTAGACAATTTTAAATACATAAGAAAATACTATTCACGACTGGCAAGTATACTGATATGTTTTAAAACTCCCCCACAAATGGGCACATTTTCTGGAAAAATACGTATTACTAACATTAACTCTAGAATAAGCATGGGATTTGAAAAATCACTAACCAAGAAAGTCAATTGTACTATAAAGTGGCTCTAGATCTAGATGGGGTTACGTGTGAATTCTTGACATTTTTGAAGGAAGAGATCATTTTCATGGTATATAAGTTGCTGCTGAGCATAGAAAGAGGTGAAAGGGTTTCTAACCCTAACATAACCTGGATTCCAAAACCCAACGAAGATAGTGTAGCTCTCCTCAAAACTCTCTAGTTAGCACCACTAATGGGAATGTGAAATTCCTAAATAAAGTGTCAGTGTCTGGAATTTAATAGTATGCTGGAAACAATCTTGGACGACAGAAGGTCTAGCCCAGGAATCCAAAGAGAATTTAATATTGTGAAAGAAAATTATTTAAACATTTTATTAACAACCCAGATAAACAAAAAGCTATCTTAACAGATTCATTCAACAAATACCTATTTCTTTAAAAAAAAAAAAACCTTAAAGATAGGAATAGAAGGATGCTTATTTCAAAAACAGCATCTCAATATTTTATAATGCACATATACATATATATAAAAACACAGTCTTTGAGGTAGCTTTGTTACCTTCTCACTTTGTAACTGTGGATGCATTACATAACCTTTTTGATCTCTCACTTTTTTCAGTCATAAAATGGGGATAATAATAGAACACTCATTTTCCTGGAAGATTAGATGAGAGAACATGAGTAATGTACTTAGCTTGGTTCCTGGCATGCAGAGAAAGCAAAATAAATATTAGCTATCATTATGACTATTAATGGCATTCCTATTAATATCAAGACTCAAATGAGAATACTTGCCACCATTATTTAACAACATGGTAACAACTAAGTACAGGATGGAGTAGTAGTAACCTGTTGGAATGCTTTGTGTAAATAACATTTAGGAAGAGCTCCAGGAACAAAGTAGGACAGACTTTTGGTCTTTTTTCATGTTTTCTAAGTTCTGTAAAGTTGGTATGTAAAAATAAAATAAATTTGTTGTTAATATTAATATTATTAAAATAGTAATACCTCTTTTTCAATTTAAGGCTAAGTTCACACTGGACAAGAACTCTTTTAGGGGTGCCTGGGTGGCTTAGTCAGTTAATCATCTGACTCTTGATTTAGGCTCAGGTGATGATCCCAGGGTCTTGGGAATGAGACCTGTGATGGGCCCTCTTCCACCCCCCACTCCACCCCCACCCACATGGCTTGGGTGTGGAGCCACCTTGAGATTTTCTCTCCCTCTGCCCCTTACCCTCTTTCTCATGCTCTTGGTCTCTCAAATTAAAAAACAAAAACAAAACTTTTTAAAAACACAGTGTGAAAACTTTTTTTGATGAGAAATCTGCACTTTGGCCATGTCTCCTGTCTGGTTCTCGAAAGTGCCAATTTGATAATGAGGAAACAAGCAGGCATTTTATACAAGTGTTTTAAAATCCTTACTAAAATCATGCAGCAGGTCAAATTGAAGCCTGACCACAGACTGACAGCAGGACTGAATAATTTCCAGCTTTCAAAATTGTTTTCTGGCTGAAATGTGGCTGTAAAAGCCCCAAAGCAGATTTTTAAAAATTACAATTTTAGCAAGGCCAATTTGGAAAGATTCCTAATATGTCACACTCCCAGAGTCATACTCCCAGCTGGCTGAGAGTATCAGGAGGCAGCATATCAGTGCATGAGAAACATTCATGATTTCAGGAGATATTTTCAGAAATGACAGAAGAACAAGAGATAGAAATCAATATTGTTTCCTTTGGTTTAGCAGTATAAATACAATAAACTATCCACACACTATGTATATACATACATACATATCTGAACCATTTGAGAGGAAGTTGCATACAAAATCTGCCCCTTTATTTTTTAATGGCTTTATTGAGGTATTATTGACATAGGCCATTTTGTAAATGTAAGATGTGCAATATAATGATTTGATACATGTATATATTGCAAAATGTTTGCTGAAATAGGTTAGTTAACACATGCTTCACCTCACAGAATTATCATTTGTTGTTGTTATGGTGAGAACATTAAAATACTACTCCCATAGCTACTTTCAAGTATGCAATACAGTACTGATAAATATAGTCACCATGCCGTACCTTAGATCTCCCAAATTTATTTATCCTATAACTGAAAGTTTGTACCTTTTGACCATATCTATCTATTTCCTTCACTCCTCTGCCCTGGAAGTCACCATTCTACTCTCTGTTTCTATGGGTTTGGTTTTTTCAGATTCTACATATAAATGAGATGATATAGTATTTGTCTTTCTCTGTGTTGGTTTGTAAGCCCCTTGGGAGCATCCTAGGTAAAATCTGAAACCTGCAACTGTACACAGAAGGCAGAGAGAAATAAAGAGGCGGCCACTCAAGGTTGGTAGGTGGGCATTCTAATAAACAAAGAAAACTCACGTATGAGACTTGTCTTGGGTGGCAGCAAGACAAATAGATTTCTGCACCCACCTGCCAGATCTTAAAAGTTTTTACAGAGGCCTTTACTGGGTTTAGTCATATATACTGCCCAGATGGTCTCAGGACCACATTCACTTTCTCAAGGTTGTGTCCTTGGGGAAACCTCTGGAGTGGGGAAAAGCAAGTAGAATACATATTCTAAGAACAGGGGAGGGGGTGAGGAACCAGATTGCCAGGGTCCAGTTCATAGGTGAACCAACAATCAAGTCACATCCCTCAAAAATCTGTCTGACTTATTTCACTTAGCATAACCACCCCCGCCAGGTCCATCCATGTTGTTGCAAAAGGAAGGATTTCCTTCTTTTTCGTGGCTGAATAATAATCCATTATTGTTATTATATATTATAATATTATATATTATATATATATCACTTTCTTTAAAATTTTTTTAAAATGTTTTTATTTTATTTTTGAGAGAGAGAAACAGAGCATGAGCAGGGGAGGGGCAAAGAGAGAGACACAGAATCTGAAGCAGGCTGTACTGTCAGCATAGAGCCCGACGCAGGGCTTGAACTCATAAACCGCTATATCATGACCTGAGCTGAAGTCGGTGCTTAACAGACTGAGCCACCAGGTACCCCATATATCACTTTCTTTATCTGTTCATCTGTCAGTGGACACTTAGGTTGTTTCCATGTGTCAGCTATTATAAATAATACTGCTATGAACATGAGGGTGAAGTTACCTCTTCAAGTTACTGATTTCATCTCCTTTGGATCTATCCCCAGAAGTGGGATTGCTGGATCATATGGTAGTTTTATTTTTAATTTTTAAAACAACTTCCATTCTCTTTTCCATTGTGGCTGTGCCTCTTTATCTCTTAACACTGTGTGTATTTCCTAAGAATAAGGACTTTTTTTTTTAATGTTTTTTACTTATTTTTGATAGAGACAGACATAGCACAAGTGGGGGAGGGGCAGAGAGAGAAGAAGACACAGAATCTGAAGCAGGCTCCAGACTCCTAGCTGTCAGCACAGAGCCCAACGTTGGGCTCAAACTCACAAACCGCAAGATTATGACCTGAGCCGAAGTCAGATGCTTAACCAGCTGAGCCACCCAGGTGCCCCAGGACATTCTTTTATATAACCTGAGTAGTTATAAACTTCAGAAAATCTGAATCAATATTTTGAATATGAACACAATACTCTAGAATTGAACAGAATACAGTATTTCTCAATCTGAATCTTACATTTTTATCTGATACAATACAGTATCAATTAGATACATACCTAATACTGAATTAAATACAGTATTCTAATCTGAACATGACATTTTATTTAATACAACTCTGTATGATTACAATATTCTAAATCTGAAAAAAAATACAGATTTCTAAATGTGGATGCAAGCCTCTTATCTAACCCCACAGTCACATTTCAATTTTGCCAATTGGTTCCATAATGTCCATTGGTTCCATAATGTCCATAATGTTACCACAATTTCCTTTTTCCATACAGAATCCAGTTGAGAATCATGTATTACATTTAGTTGTCATGTCCCTTCAATCTGGAACATTCCTCAGCCTTTCGTTGTCTTTCATGACATTGATATTTTTTAAGCACATGGATCAATTATAAGATGCCCCTTCAGTTTGGGTATGTTTAATGTATCTTCATGAGTAGATTTCAGGTTTGGTGGGACTATCCCTGATGTGAACAGCTGACAGGATTAGAAAGGTGGCTGAGTAGAAAGGCTGCAGGTGGGAGATAGGAGAGCAGGGGCTCCTGTTACCTGCTATACATCCACTTGCATTATTTGAGCTCTTAACATATAACTATTTGATAACTTTTTTTAAGACTGTATTTTTAAGTAATCTCTACACTCAACATGGTGCTTGAACTCACAGCCCTGAGATCAAGAGTCGCATACCCTACTGACTGAGCCAGCCAAGCACCCCAACAATTTTTTCAAACTAAGGGAAACTTATATTGGAGGGCACATATTTTGGAGATAGATGAGCATGGTAGTTGTTTTTCAAATCCTTTGAGGAGGTGGACAAGGAAATACATGATCTAAGGAAGAATCTTTTCTGTTGAGGAGAGTAAATCACTTTCCATCTACTTAGACATTTCGCAACTCTTGGAGGTGGTGTCCTAGAAATTCAAATCATAAGTGCTTTGAAGGTTGAGAGACCTAGACTTTCTGCTCTCCCTTTCCATATTGCTGAACTCATGCTGGGCATATAATGGCAGCTCATGAACTCTGGGCCATTGGTTCAGATATTGCTTTTGAGATTCTTTGGCCTCACTTTGGATGCTGAGTAAGGGCTGAAAAGTTTTTAAGAATTCTGGGAATGGGACCATGGGTTTGTAATGGGTGTAGTGATTTCCCTAGCAGTTCTAAGATCTGCCTCTCCAAGAACTGTTGTGAAATACTCTCACAATTTTAACTTCAGTTCATCTAGGCCCCTATTTATAGGATTTTATCAGATAGCAAGCAAGCTGCTTCAAACTTTGTTTTGGTTCATGATCACCTTTAGCTACACCCTCTACTGCTGTTGAATTTTGCTCCTCTGGGAAACTTCTTATGAAGTTTTGTTCTGCCTAAATAAACATGCCGATTTCCCTTTGTCATCACTTATGATCCCCTTTCCAGACTCCCCACTTGCAGGCCTCCTAGAAATGCAAAAATTTCCCAGGTGGTTGTATTCTTTCCCACATCTGGTACCTGGCTGATGAGAGTAAAATCTTATTTGTGACATCTAGGTCCAACATACAGATGCAGGAATCTGTTCTTTTGGAAACACCTCTCCATCTTAAAAGGCTTTGCTCATCCTCTCAAGTACTTCTACAGCACTTATCTGTCAGGAAGGAACTATAGATACCCATGGCACTATTCTCACTTTTTTGGATACCTCCTTTCGTTAAAAGTTCACCCAAGGCTGGTTATTTTCTCTCTTTCTTCTATAAAAGAAATAAAGAGAAAAAGAGAGAAAGAGAGAGAGAGAGAGAGAAAGAGAAAAAGAAAGAGAAAAAGAGAGAAAAGAAAGAAAGAAAGAAAGAAAGAAAGAAAGAAAGCGGGAAAGAAGGAGCAAAGGAGGGAATGAAAAAAGGAAGGAAAGAAAGGAGGGAGTGAAAAAGGAAAGGAAGGAAAGGAGATAGGGAAGGAAGGAAGGAAGGAAGGAAGGAAGGAAGGAAAGAAGGAAGGAGAGAAAGAAGGAAGGCAGGCAAAAACCCCCAAACCCAAAACTCACATAAGCATCACAAGTTTACCCACTGGTGCCACCTGTTGGCAAGCACACTGATATGCTTTTGCCTTGCTTGTAGCTTAATATCCATCTAAATTCACAGCTTGAACATTTTTATGTGAAGCGCTTTCTATGTTTTTCTACCTTCATCTTTCTAACTCATTAGCCACCTTGGTGGTTCAGCTTCACAGCCTTAGGATTTCTCTTTCACTCCCTTCCACCCAAGGCCACCTGCAGTATCTCTTTTCTCTTTCTCTCTTCAACACACTGTCAGTTTTGTACAATGACTGAAATTGCATTAAATCCTGAGCGAAGGGAATGGGGATGCAGCCGAGGATGGGAGGTAGGGGATATTCTGGGATCTCTTTAAATTTCATGTGTAGGGAGCCCATGGCCGGGCTGGAATTCCATAAAAATAACCAGTGTAAGTCCAATATTGCAAAGAAGTATGTGTTCATGTGTGTGTGGGGGGGGGGGGGGGGGACAGAAATCCATTTCTTTTACCAAGCAATACAGTGAAGAGTCCTTCAAGAAATTTCTGATTGAGATACTGTTGTGCCCCACATTACATCTTCTCGAACATCTCTTAACTTTGGCTGTATCCACTGGCTTTGCATTGAATGTCTCCTGCTTTCTGCCTGAGATTCTGGAACACTGAAGCATGGATCCTTCTGGGATTCCACCTGGTACTTCCACCTGTGAGACCTGGAAGTGCAAAAAGTCATAACTCATGACAAGCAGGTGGTGGAATCCTTGTGGATGAATGCTCTCCTTTCCACCTCTGTGATGGACAACTCTACCCTGCGTTCTACAAAGCACCTTGAAAGCCTTGGTGGATCCATCTCTCATGGTCCACAGGAGTGACAGACAGGAGAATGGACTCTTGCTGTGGCATTCCCTCTTTCTTGTTCTGTCTTGCACTCCTCTATCACCCCTCCTCTTTCTCCCTGGATGTCTTCTCAAGCCAAACCACCTGTCACAAGCCCTCAAGGGTCTCAGGCGGGTGTGGTAGAACAACATCCTAACCACGACAGAGTGTAGTGGAAACTGAAAGAACTCTTATGATCTGAAATTCCACCTGCACACACAAACTGGCTTTACTGAATTCAATTTTGTAAACAAAGCTTGAATCCAATCAAACAGCCATTTTTGTAAATCTAAATCCAGTCACTGTCCCGATTTTTATAAGGTGGTTTTGGGATTGTGTATACATGACCTGAAAATTATGAGAGTTAATTTGTTGGTTTCTCCTTGTATTTCTGTCAATTTTTACTTAATGCTTTTGGAGTTGTATTTTTTTTAAATTTTTTTTAATGTTTATTTATTTTTGAGACAGAGAGAGACAGAGCATGAACGGGGGAGGGTCAGAGAGAGGGAGACACAGAATCTGAAACAGGCTCCAGGCTGTGAGCTGTCAGCACAGAGCCCGACGCGGGGCTCGAACCCACGGACCGCGAGATCGTGACCTGAGCTGAAGTTGGCCGCCCAACCGACTGAGCCACCCAGGCGCCCCTTGGAGTTGTATTTTTAAGTGTACACAAGTTAAGAATTACTGATGACCATTTATCATATGTAATTTCCCTCTTATTTTGAATTACTGTCCATTTTGTCTGATATTTAATTCATATTCATTTGGTAAATATTTTCCATGCTTCATTATCAATATTTCCATATATTTACATTTTATTTTTTCCCACATATTTACATTTTAGATTGAGGTAAATTTCTTGAAAAAGTATCTAGTTGGGATTTTTTTATCCATTCCAACAATCTTTGTTTTTAATAAGAGAATTTATTCCATATGCATAGAATATAATTATTGACCTTTTTGAATTTATTTTCACTAATTTATTTTTATGTGTATTTAAAAACATTTTCCACCTTTTCTTTTTTTTTTCTTTTAAATTTGTTTCTTTCTTTCCATTTCTCAGATTGCTCAGACTTTCTTACTCCATTTTCCCTGCTACTAGATTAGAAGTTATAGATTCTGTTTCTATCTATGGTTAATCTAGAAATTGTAACAGGCATATTTATTTAAGTTTAAAACTCTCCTAACCGTGGGAAGAATTATAGAATGCTACTCCCATCAACTTCAACACTCCTGTTGTTCAGGATTTTGTTTCCATCTCATTCATTAACTCCACCATGTAGACATTGTTACAATTTCATATAGATAATGTTTGTTTTGATTTACCCACAAGTGCAATGATTTCCTTGCTTATCCTTTTGAATTTCAGATCTTTATTTGGGGCTAAATTCTCTTCCTTCTGAAGTAATTCATTAGTAAAGGAATAGAGTGGAGAGCTCTATTAGTTTTTGTTTTGTTTTGTTTTGTTGAAAAATGATTCACTAACTACACTATAGTTGACAATTATTTTCCTGTAATACTTTATTTTTTTAAAAAAAATATTTATTTTGAGAGAGACAGAAACAGCATGAGTGGGGGAAGGGCAGAGAGAGAGGGAGACAGAGAATAATCCCAAGTTGGTTTCACATTGTCAGCATGGATCCTGTAATACTTTAAAGATATTCCTCCTTTGCCAGCTGTCAACCTAATTATCATTCCTGTGCAGGTGATCCACCTTTCTTTTATGTTTAAAAAAAGTTTTTTAAACGTTTTATTTATTTTTGAGAAAGAGCGAGTGAAAGCGGGGTAGGGGCACAGAGAGAGGGAGACACAGAATCTGAAGCAGGTTCCAGGCTCTGAGCTGTTAGCACAGAGCCCAACACGGGGCTTGAACTAACAAACTGTGAGATCATGACCTGAGCTCAAGTCGGACGTTTAACCAACTGAGCCACCCAGGCACTACCCTTTTCTTTCTGTTTTTATGACCTGCTATTTGTCTTGTCTTTGATTTCTGACAGTTTTACAATGATGTGTGTAGGTGTTGATTTCATTTTGTTTAACTGGCTCAGAATTTGTGCACTTTAGAAGTTGAGTATTGTCTTTCATTAATTCTATAAAATTTGAAGCTTTTAAGTCACTGAGTATTGCCTCTTCTCACTCTCTCCTCTAAAACTCCAAGGGTGTGTGTGTGGGTGGGTATGTTTGTGTGTGTGTCTTCCACACTCCATGTCTTGCATCCTCTTTTCCAAACTCTTTATCCTTTTGACTCTGTGATACAATGTCTATTTAGTGGGGGGAAATTTGATTAATTAATTCATAGCTATTACTGATATGATGTTTGGACATATACCCCTTGATCTTGTTTTATATTTTCTAATTTATCATTCTTGCTTGTTCCTTTCCCATCTTACCCATTTCTGCTTTTTATTTTTTGATTGACCAAATTCTGTTCCATTTCCTTCACCAATGGTTTGTAACTACATTGCCTATTTTTAGTTTTCTAGAATTGTTTCTAATTTCTAAGAACATACTCTATGTGTGTTTTGGGCTGTAGTTTCTTCCCAAAATTCCACCATTTGTCTCCTGTCTTCCAAGGGCTCCTCCCTCAGGATTTCTTTTCAACCAGTTGTTATGGACCAAATGTTTGTGTACCCCCAAAACTCATGTGTTGAGATCCTACCCCCAGGGTGATGGCATTAGGAAGCAGGGCCTTTAGGAGATGCTGAGGTCATGAAGGTGAAGCCCCCCTGATCAGGTTTAGTGCTCTTGTGAAAGAGACCCCAGAGAGCTCACTCACCCCTTCCACCATGTGAGGACACAGTGAAATGATGGCTGTCCATGAACCAGGAAGAGGGTTCTCCCCACCAGACACTGAATCTGCCGGCACCTTGTCTTGGATTTCCCAGTCTCCAGAACAATGAGAAATTTACTTTTGTGTTGAAGTCAACCAGTTGGTGGTACTTGTTATAGCAGCTAAAATGGACTAAGACATGAAGTCTATCTTTTCCTATTTTATCAGAATTTTAAATAAATTATTTCAGTTATTTCATATACCCTGTCTACCACCTTGATATCCCCCACCGCCACCGCCCCCCCCTTCCCCCGGTCATATATAACAGATGTCTCATCTCCTTAACCAGAGTGTCTGTCCCTTGAGCTCAGGACTGCCACACTGCTTTGTACATAGTCAGTCTTTGTTCATGAACTCACTAAAGAGACAAAGACTATTTCAAGGGGTGTCATTATTCAGGAAATATTTCTGGACTTTCTCTGATGATGACATGATTTCAAGGAATGTGTTGTGTTCTTCTGGTTGATCTGTCCTGTAAATTATAATCATTAGGTTTCCCAGTCAGGATAGGAAGTAACTTTAAAGTTACATGTAGACTCCCCATAAAAAAGAATGAAATCTTGCCATTTGCAACAACATAGATGGATCTAGAGAGTATTATACTAAGTGAATAACATCAGTCAGTCAGAAAGACAAATACCATATGGTTTCACTCATATGCGGAATTTAAGAAACAAAACAAATGAGCAAAGGGAAAAGAGAGAGAGAAGCAAACCAAGAAACAGACTCTTAACTATAGAGAACAAACTGATGGTTACCAGGGGGGAGGGAGGTTGAAGGTTGTGTGAAATAGGTGATAGGGATTAAAGAGTACACTTATGATGAAAAAAAGTTAAACATAGAATCTATCACCAGGTGGCAGTGTTGGCCAGCTTGAACTTTCTCAAAGTCCTTGCTGTCCGAAATTTGATTGATACTAGTTTTGTATTTTCTATCACTGATTTTTCCATCCAATCAATCAATATAGCAATCAATACACATCCTCCTGGACACTCAGTGGGTGCTTTCAGGGTTGGGACACTGTTTAATCTCTCTTTGGGACCCACAGGGATTGGCCCCAGAGAAAGCAGTGTCCATTCCAGGCAGTCAGCACATGTTTGCTGGCTGACCCCTTTCCTGCCACAGTCTTTGTCTCAAAGCTGTGCGTGTATGTAAACCCTCACACTTGGGTTGATTGAGCTAAGAGGCTGGAGAGCCCCTGGAGACATTCCCAAGGCCACAACAGAGATGGCAAGAGCGGTTTCAGCTGCCATTGCCCTCTTGGGGCAGGAAAAGGGGCCCAACTCCTCAGACCTGCCCAAAGAGTTCTTCCTGGTTTGCCTTCCTCTCTTATAGACTCTTGCATCAGAGAAGCCAAGCATCAAGGGTGATCACTGCCAGACAAGCTTCTGAGCAAAGATATCTGTTGGACTGAAACCATGAATGGGACAGGGTGGGCATTAGGAGTGAGTGGACTCTACAGACTTCTGCCAGATGACGAACCCATAGGATGAACCATGAGGACAAATGGCCACTGGGCCTTCCTGGCACACGGGGAAATCCACACACTGTTCAGGATGACTGTCCTGGTTTAAGAGTTGGCTTTTCTGAGCAGTGTTGCTCTTGGCTGTCTCATCTGCTTTGCCCTCTGGAGTATAAATAAACCTCCTCCTCCTCCTGTTACCTCTCCACTAGTCACCATTTGAATTCAAAGAAAACTCTAAGAGTGAGCTGAGAGCACTTTCTCTAGCTGTCCACCCCCTCAATTTTTTGTTTTATGCAAGTTGAAATAAAAACCTTCCCAGGCAGAACTGGCTGCCATTCTTAGAAGCTGCTGGATCAGAAACCCATTAGACGTAAACTCTGATTGCACTTCTGTCTAGAATAAAGCCAATTCTAGTTGTGCCAACTTTAAAGGAAACTACAAACAGTGCTCCTGACTGCATCACTCAGCCCTAAAGGAGTGTGAGGCACAGTGGCTGTCCTGATCTGATGGGGACAGTGCCCATCGAGCTGGGCTGGGGGCAGTCTACTGAGTTGGAAGCCAAAGAAAGATAAGGAATGGGGAGGGGATAGGGCATGAGATCCATAAACCTGAAGTGCAACAGTCTTTAAATCTATCATTAAGTTTCCCATACTAACAGAAGCTATGATTTTATTGAAACAGAACAAAAAAACCCTTTGGATATTAAATCTGGCATCTTCTCATGAGGAAGAATACACTGCTTGGAATTTTAGAGCTAAAGGATTTAGAACTTGCTACATTTGCTCATTTTGTAGATAAGAAACCTGAGGCCTAGAGACATCAAGGGGCTTGCCACATGGTGGGCTGGGGGAAGGATTGAAGGCCTAATCCAGTCTCTTGGCACCCTGTCCAACGCTGTCTGTCTACTCAGCTTCCCCAAGGGCTGCTGAATGAGGAAGCAAGGGTTTGACCCATGGGTGATGGTTGCCAATGGCTCAAAGTTCTTACCACTTGGTGCTTGGAGGGACCCTCATTGTGTCTGTATGATCACCACTAAAAATGTCAGCCTGCCATTGGGTGAGAGCAGGCAGTGCTATTGCCACAGCAAGGGTGTCTGCAGGAGAGGCAGCTCTGAGACTGAGGAGAGTATACATGGGTGCAGGGAGCCTTGCTCTCTCCCCTTGGCCCTGTGGACCCTAGCAGTTAGAAGATTGGTTCTTCCAGCTATCAATGACTACTAGACACAGAGATGCCATTGTCTTTACTGACGATGCTTTTGACTATGTGGGCTTTTGTGTGTGAGGGGGAGGGGGTCTCATGGAGGTGAACCCAAGAGTGTAAATCGTTTCTGTGGGTTTGTGGATAAATGACACCCTAGCCTTTCATGCTCATGTAGGGCTAGATAACTTCCAGGGCTTGGTGTTGATGAAATTGAGTTAGCATATTACTAGAATTGACAGAGAACACACCCGCCACAATGTCTGGCTGCTGTATATGCAGCACTGCCTTCAGAAGCCCCCAGATCCAGGAGGACACTCGCTGTCAACCCAGTACCATCTGGAGGTGGTCCTGGTTTTCACTTCCTCTCTGTTTTGTTCTTTGGTGATGAAACCTCTTGCTCTGTGGTTGCTGTGCATGTTGGGTTAACCCCACAGGGTAGATACAAAGTAAGCCCCAGGTTCCTATGGAAAATCTCTCAGGCCTCCCTACTTCTGCACCTGCCAACGTACATCTTTCAGCTGTAAGGGCTTGGCCCAGGGGCCTCTTGGGAAGAAAATGTGACTAGCACTTCCTGGATGTCCTGCTGCTCTCTCTCAGCACCACTGAGGCTCCACAGAAGCAGTCTTGTGGATATGGCAGGGGCAGATGGATAGAGTGGTTCCACCTTGTTCTGGGAGATAGGCTTCCTGGAGGCAGCAGGGATGGCCTTGGCCTCAGGGGCCCCAAGGGCTGTGACACTCAGGAGGAAGGTCCTCCAAGTCACCTCTTGGGTAATGGGCTGCAGGAAGTGCAATTCTGTACCACCTGAATTCTGAAATATTTTATGTACACATAATCACTTTTCTTTATGCAACCTGAAGGAAACAAGAACTATGTACTTCTTTCTCTTATTAAAATCTTTTCTAACGTTTATTTATTTTTGAGACAGAGAGAAACAGAGCATGAATGGGGGAGGGTCAGAGAGAGGGAGACACAGAATCTGAAACAGGCTCTAGGCTCTGAGCTGTCAGCACAGAGCCCAACGCGGGGCTCGAACTCACAGACTGCGAGATCATGACCTGAGCCGAAGTCGGCTGCTTAACCGACTGAGCCACCCAGGTGCTCCTATTTTAAAGTTGAGTCAATTCTATGTACTTTCCTCATTGTTCTCATTGTGGGGTCTCTTCCTCTGGAAGGCTATATGGGCTCCCTTACAGCATCACAGCTGGGTTCCAAGAAAGACAGGGCTGTGGCTGGGGTCTCACAGGGCCTAGACCTAGGTCCATCAGAGAGGGGTGCTCCCTGTGTTCCAGCATCAAAGCAGTCCACCAGCCTGCATTCAAGAGGTGGGGGACAGGCTCCTCATCTTGCTGGAGTGTACACCATCACTTACAGGGGATGAAATGTTGTTAGCCATCTTTGGGATCCCCTGCCACAGTTATAATCTTCATTCACAATTCTATATGTTCTATTAAAATGAAGATCCAGGCCAAATGGTGAAGCAGATAATAAGGAAGGAGCGGGGGTGCTGGATGTTACCGCTGCTCCTCCACTGTTTATTTCTTTGGGCTCAGTTTCCTCATTTGTTCCACCAGGGGGTTGATAATTAACAGAAATTGATAGCCCTAGTTTTTAAGCTAAGTAAAAGATGCATCTGGCATAGAGCAAGGCACATGTCTAGTGCTAGCTGTTGTCACTGGCTTACCAGCCTTAAAATCCTTTATTCTCTGGCAGAAGACAGGCATTACACACACACACACACACACACACACACACACACACACACACACACGGCCTGGGGTTGACTTCCAGTGGAAGCTCCTCCAAAAGACCCTCTTCTGCAGCATATTTCCCTTTCCAGACCTTACAGCTAATAGGAAGTAATCTTTCCCAAACCCAAAGAACTCAACCAACCAGTTTTCCAAATTCCCTTTCCCCTCTGTTTGTCTTCTTTAGTATGTGTTTACTCCTTGGGTGTTGAAATATTTAAGTATCTGGTTGAGACAAGATTCTATGAGTTTCCTTCTTAGCTTGACAACAAGAACACAGCCTCCACCACTGGGCTTCCTGTGTGCCCATTCCAGGCTAGACTTTTCAGATACTACTGCATTTAGTCTTGACCGAGGCCCTGGGGAAAGAGATGTTACTCTTGTTTTGAAGAAAAGGAAAATGAGGCGCAGAGAGGTTAAGAAACTTGCTCAGGGTCACAGAGCTCGAAAAGTCAACGTTTGAACCCAGGCCACAGACGCTGGAGCAATGGGAGAAACCTTCATGTTTCCAAATCAGCCAAGGTTAGTAGGCCATTTGCTTCCCTGTTACACTCTCGCTCACCTCCCCTTAGCAGGTGACCTCCGCGAGGGCTGAGGCCAGCAGCTGGCTGATAAGAACATCAGACTCCGGACCAA
Organism: Panthera tigris; assembly: GCF_018350195.1. Lineage (NCBI taxonomy): Eukaryota > Metazoa > Chordata > Mammalia > Carnivora > Felidae > Panthera > Panthera tigris. The sequence continues at coordinate 49,394,022 of NC_056662.1, read as the reverse complement.
CGTCCTGGCCCAAGGACCACTAACCAGCCCATTTGGCCCACGGGAGCAGCTTGTGTGTGTGTTGGGGGGTGGGGCATGGGCCAGCCTGGCAGGGTGACTGGCTCACTCTCAAGGGTACACAAAGGGATTAATACTTTGACTTCAACCTATGAGATGCTGAAACGACCTAACTTTGGTGGTCCTCGGACCCACCTGCGCGCTTCTCTCCACCAGTCACATTCTGCGCTGACTCCTTCCTATTGCAGACGGTTCCGGGAGCCACTGCCTGGGAGCCTGCGTCCCCCAACGCAAACAGGTCGCTGTTTTGTTCTGTTTTGTTTTTTCGTGGCGCAGCTCTCAGATCCTTAAGACCCACAAACTGAAACCAAAACATCCTGGCCTGATGCCCAGAGTCTGGACGGGAGCGTAGAGACGGGAGGCGGGCTGTGGCATCGCAGTCCCGCGAGAGCCGCGGCCCTCCCTCTGGTATGCATGCCCCAGCGCTTCTTCCTCCGCGGACCCCTTCTCAAAGGCGGGAGAAGAAAGGGTGGGACCCGGGCAGGTCCGGGAGAGAGGCAGGTCCCTACAGGGCCCGGGCCCCGAGATGTGGGTGGTGGCCGGAGGGCGGAGACGGGGCGGGGCTCGCGGAGACACCAAAGGGCGCCTCCGGCTCTCCGCCTCAGATCCTGGTTCAAGAGTGCCTCCGGGCGTCGGGCAAGATGGCTGCGCGCGGGTTGGGTCGCAGCTTGGGGAGACTCCTGGGCAGCCTGAGCTGGCGCTCTGGTCAGCCCGCGAGGCCGCTTCGCGGGGTGAGCGCCCCCGCCGCAGCCGCAGCGCAGCCCGGCTCATACCAGGCGCAGATCGCACAGGCGGCCCGAGAGCCCGCCGCTTTCTGGGGGCAGCTGGCGCGGGACATGCTCGTGTGGGACACCCCCTATCATACCGTCTGGGATTGTGACTTCAGCAGCGGCAAGATCGGCTGGTTCTTGGGAGGCCAATTAAACGTGTCTGGTGAGTGGGTTGCCGGGGACCCAGGACGCCTTCAGCTCACGCGTCTCGAGGGGACGTAACAGAAACTGGCGGGCCCAGCCGTCCCCGGCCCGGCGGGTCAGGCCCCACGGGAGGCCCTTTTTCCAGTCTTCTGCTAGTCGAGCTCTCAACTGTGGCGCCTCGCCATCCCCGCCCCCATCCAACCCAGCCCGGCAGGCTCCAACTGCTACTGCAACCCCGCGCCCCGACTCCACCTTCCCGGCTTCCGCACGCGCCTGTGGAGACCTCCGGGCATGAGCTTGAGTCGCCCAAAAGCTGGCCTTGTCCCAGCGCGGCTCCTCTCTCCACTGCCTCCAGAGTTAACTACTTGGTTCCACCGCACTGCGGAGCGCGCGCCTGCGGAGTTGCGGGCGAACTATGTGCCAGGCTGGGGTGTAGGGTATGGGGCGCAGAGGTGTCCGTCAGGACTTGCCCGCTCCTATCCCTGGGGGAGGCAAAAAACGATAAGTGTCTGACTTGTCATCGCCAGTTGCGGGGCCCAGCGACTTGCCTGGGGAGAAACTACCCATGTAAACAAACATAGGAGTGGAAGGCATTTGGGTAGGAACAAATCCTGAGCCAACAGTAGGAATCGGTTATTTCCTTGCTCCTGGGACTGTGGGTGGGAAGGATGGAATGGGTGTCTCCTAACTGACAGTTTCAGCTGCACCCGGAAGACCCACGACTTGCTTCAGACCTGGTGGTGATTGAGACCCCATTAACCAGTTTCATATCTGCTGAGATTGAATCCGTTATAGTTTCATTAAGATTTGGGATTGGGAACACAGTGTTCCCATACCACAAGGGGAGAAGGTCCAGGAACTGGAGGCAGTAGTGGCCAGGCAGGGTAGGCCTGGTGTTGGTCTGCTGGGGCAGGATGGGACTTGCAGGCAGGTGCGGTGGTCAGAGGGGCTGCCTCCTGTCTGGGAATATGGAGTTAGATGGGCTCTGGGAGTTGTTTAAGGAAAGGGCCTTCAGGTCTTCACCGCAGGGCCATGCCAGGGTCTGAACTTGGAGGTTGGATCTGCTGTCTGGCACAGCTCCACCAAGTTTTTCTACTCAGAGCCTCAGTCTCCTCCTGTGCAAACTGGGGGTGATAATGCCCACCTGCTACTCTGGTTGTCAGGACAGAGTGCCAGAAAGTATGGACCAGTCCAGCATTTATTGGTGATCAATAGGTAGTAATGATTTTAACTTATTACATTCTGAAGTGGTCTTAAAATTATAGGTAGTGCCTGGCAATTATTTTTCCAGCAAAGAAACTTAAGGGAACTTTGGACCATATATATATTTTTTCATACTGTACATTACTTTGCTGGTTTAATCAAAATGAGTCACTTACTAGCTAAGTGTTTTCTCTAAAATTGAGTCAGCAACAAGTGTCCTTGAACTAAGCAGGGGGAACCAACCCTTAGGTTTGCAGAGTTGGTGGAATGTGCCTTTGAAGGGGAGGACATGACTTACAGAAGGAAGGTGCATAAAGTGCAGCTCCTTGAGGCTGCTTTTGGACGTGGAAGGCCTGAAGTGGCTGTGAACATTCATGGTTAGCTTGTGCGCACTTGCAGCCTCTTACTCTTTGATAAGAGAGTGAGGATGGACCTTGTGGGGCAGGTACCTAGGGCCTGGTGAACCTCAGTCAGTCACGGCAGGGTGTGGTCAGCAAGAATTCTTCTGCCTCTTTTTCCTTCACTTATTTCTCCTTTATGGCTGCCTAGCCAGCAGCTGAGCTTCAGGAAACTGTTATGGAGAGAGACAGCTTTTTGCAGCTTCCTTCCTCCAGTGTGTATGCCCACCCATTCATCTGCCTGGGATATCTCTGTCCTTTGCCAGTGTCTGTAAATCACAGAGGTGACACTATGGAAGAGGATCAGGCCAGGCCATAGCTGCCCTGAGTACCACCTAGAGAGTTGTGGAAGGGGTGGGGGTGTTTTGGCCTGATCTGTCTGTGTGATAGCACAATGATGGCTTGTTCCAAAGGTGCATTGCTCTCAAAACTGCCATTACCCCTTCAGGGTACTAGCAACTGTACTAGCAGTTCTCAAAGTGTGGTCCCCAGACCAGCCGTATCAGCATCACCTGGGAACTGTTTAGAAACACAAGTTCTCAGACTCCATGCTAGACTGTCAGAATCAGAACCCCAGTGAGTGGGGCCCTGCCATAACAAGCCCTCCATGCACATTCAAGGTGGAGAACCACTGACCTATCAACCCCAAACCAGGGCAGATGAAGGCACTTTTGAAATGGGCAGGATTGGGATTAGTGTCCTGGAGATGACTCTGGTGAACAAACAAAAATGGTATATGAGTGATGCAGTACAGTTTAGTGGTCCTGGGTGTGTCTAGAATCACACCTAGGTTTGAGTCCTTACTTTCCCCTTACTGTTCTTTGTATGCATCTCCTCCTCTGTAAAGTACAGATAGCGTATAACCAAACTCTGTTCTAATTACTATTGTTGCATATCCACCACCCCACGTTTACTGGCGTAAGGTAGCAACCATTTTATTACTCTTGCAGATTCTGTGGCTCAGGGCTTTGGACAAGGCCTGTTGGGGATGACTTGTTTCTGCTCCTGAAGGCTGTCTGGGCTGTTGCATCTGCCTTGCTTCTCAGTCCCAGGTCTGGGGCTTAGGCTGGGATGACTGCAGGCTGGGCTCAGCTGGAACTGTGGCCCAAAGCACCTACACAGGGCTTGTCACAGCATGTTGCTGGGCCCGGGGAATGCTGATGACCAGTGGTCTCAGAGACCAAAGCAGAAGCTGCTAGGCTTCTTCTGACCAGGAGGGAACAACCTGGGGACACATGGGGCCGTGGTTAGCAGCAAGTGAGAAGTGAGAGACCTTGTACCCAATCACTGGCTTTTGTTATTTATTAATGAATCATGGGGAAGCCTGTGACCTTGAACTTGGCCTTCAGCAGTGTTACTGGGAATGACGTTTTCTGTTAACAAGACCATAGGAGTTTGCATTGGATCAGTCTTGGATAAGCGGGAAGCAGGCTTTGGAAGACATGCTGGTGGCCGACATGGCTCTCAAAGTCCATCCTGGGGCTCTGGGATAGCTAGAGTGTCAGGTGGGGTCATGGTGTCAGAGGACCCCTGAGCAGAGCAGATAGAGTCTCCAGCCTTCACTGATTTGCTTCTATTACATTTACATAAAACTGCTTTTCAAGTTTCTGTGGAAAGCCAAGACCTAAAACTGATTCTAAAAAAGATTCTTTTTTTAATTAAGTTTTTTATTTTAATTCCTATATAGTTAACATACAGTGTTATATTAGTTTCAGGTGTACAATATGGTGATTCAACAATTCTATGTATTACTCAGTGCTCATCATGATAAGTGTACTCTTTAATCCCTATCACCTATTTCACCCATCCCCATACCCACTTACCCTCTGATATTTGCAAATGACATAGCCGATAAAGGGTTAGTATCTAAAAAGGATTCTTACCAGTCTCTGTCTTTTGCAGGGCTCAACAGATTAAGGTTTTTGCTCTGTGGCGTATAAAGTCAGGATGTCAGGAAATTGCAAATGCAGAACTGGAGGGTAATGATGTGTGTTGGTTGCAAAACACACAACTAAATTCTGTTTTCTGAACACCAAATTCTGCATCAGATTTTTAAAAATTTTTTTATTGAACATTTTTTGAAATGTTTATTTACTTTTAAGAGAGAGAGACGAGTGCGAGCAGGGGAAAGACAGAGAGAGAGAGAGGGAGACACAGAGTCGGAAGCAGGCTCCAGGCTCTGAGCTGTCAGCACAGAGTCTGATGAGGGACTCGAACCCACGAACCGTGGGATTATGACCTGAGACGAAGTTGGACGCTTAACTGACTGAGCCACCCAGGTGCCCCAATGAATCAGATTTTTTTTTTTTTAAATATGAGTTTCCTTACTTTTAAGCAAGGGTGTAGAAAAACTATTTTTAATCCAGAGATTTCTGGATGCTTTTTGGAGCATGAGTTGCAGCTGTGGAAACCATTTTGCTATACTTTTCTCCTCTTACAATTGCACCTCCCCTAATTCAGAAGACAGACACACTGAGAATAGAAGATGCTGCACTTCTGTGGTCCACTTTTCTGTCAATGGTTAAAGTAACTTTTCTAACGTCTTTCAAGGAAGTCTAAATGAAAGTCTAACCCCAGGTCTTAGGAGGAATGTCCTCCTGAAGACACTGAATCCTTCCCAGTTGTCAGACGCACAACTTACTTTAAATAGCAGATGCTTCTGGAAAATTGGCAAATATAATTTATGACTGATGTAATCTCTTAAAATATGCCAGGGAGATTTTCTATTTAAAGAAAACCCATTGTGAATCCCTTTGTGAATATTAACTCCCTCATTTCTTTTGATTAAAAAATTGAATTTCTGCATGTGGGTTCACTTAAAGTTGGGGAGGGGGAGGGATGTACTTAAACATCTGACAAGAGTTCTTGAAAATCCCTACATAAGTGTGTGCCATCTTTATAATGGAAATGATAATCCTATTGTAATCTTTTTTAAAAAACACAGCTCAAGGGACGCCTGGGTGGCTCAGTCAGTTAAGCAGCTGGCTTAGGCTCAGGTCATGATCTTATAGCTTGAAGGCTCATGGGTTCGAGCCCTGAGTTGGGCTCTGTGCTGACAGCTCAGAGCCTGGAGCCTGCTTCCAATTCTGTGTCTCTCTCTCTCTGCCCCTCCCCTGCTCGTGCTCCATCTCTCTCTCTCTCTCTCAAAAATAAATAAACATTAAAAAAAAATAAAAAAAAAAACACAACTCAAAACCCATGAACCACCAGCAGGCATTTGCTTATCTGTTTGCAGAGTAGTGTCAGGCCTGGGTTGTAGATCTGTACTTAGGAACATGGTGGAACCTCTTCTCATCTCATCCTCATGACACCAGTGTGAGGTGGTTGGTCTTCCCATTGTACAGATGTGGAAATGAAGGCTGCAACTTAAGCATAGTGATGAACAGTACAGAAAACACGCCAATACCACAGGGCATACATTCTGCCCAGGAGACGAACCACAAATCAATAAGTGAGAAAATCCACACTGGGGTAACTTGCTCAAGATTTTTCTAGCTGCTAAGGAGAGAATTATGATAGCGCCCCTCCACCCCAACCCCATGATAAATGAATCTTAGGCACATGGTCCCTGTCCTCAGGGACTTGTGACCCAGATGGGGGAGGATTTTGCAGAGTTAGCATTATGTCCCAGAGTGGAGACCACCGGGCAGGTAAGTAAGCATTAAAAGGTGTCAGCCATGGAGTGACAGGGAGGGAGAGGTCACTGTGTGCTAGGATATTGGAAAAGGCTTTTAGTAGGAGGTGGTGTTTGAGCTGAGCCTTAAATCGACCTAAGTCCTTGCCCACTTGTTCTTGGAGATGGAATTTTCTTGTCCCACTGCCCAGTTCTTTTGGTAGAAGCTTTGTTTTTAAATGTGGAGAAGGGGGGAGTGCTTGGGTGGCTCAGTTGGCATTTGACTCTTGATTTTTGCTCAGGTCATGATCGTAGGGGTGTGGGATCAAGCCCCATATTGGACTTCACACTCAGCGTGGAGTCGGCTTAAGATTCTCTCTCTCTCTCTCTCTCTCTCTCTCTCTCCCTCCCTCCCTCCCTCTCTCCCTCCCTTCCCTCCCTTCCCTCCTTCCCTCCCTCTCTTTCTCTGCCCCTTCCCCTGCCTCAGATAAAAAAATTAAATGTGAAGAATTTCCTTTCTTTCACTCCCATCCCCCTTCTTTCTTTTCCTTCCTGCAATGAAGGCAATAGCAGGAACCATACACGTGTGTTAAAAGCCAACACATACATGGCATTTTAGGACCACTATCATCTCAGACCCTGAGCTGTGCTTTGTGTATGTGTTTGTGTCATCTGAGCATCATCCAGGGCAGCAGTGGAGGGTGCTTCTCTTGGGGACACAGCAGAACCATCTGACCCCATGCAGGAAACCCTCAAATGGCCTTTAATTCCTACCTTCTCTCTGAATCAGGAGCCATTACCCCCATGATGGATTAGGAAAGCAAGATTTAAATTAGATAAGCAAAGCACCGTCTGTGGTTAGTGAGTGGTTGGACAGGGTCCAGATACCAGAGCATGGGTTTTTCACATGACTCCAGGCTGCCATCCAGCAAAGGTCTGGCCAGATGTCTTACAGAGAGTCTTATTTTTTTTAAAAAAATTAATGTTTATTTATTTTTTAGAGAGAGACACAGAATGTGAGTGGGGGAGGGGCAGAGAGCAGGAGACATAGAATATGAAGCAGGCTCTAGGCTCCGTGCTGTTAGCACAGAGCCCGATGTGGGGCTTGATCTCATGAACTGTAACATCATGACCTGAGCTGAAGTTGGACACTTAACCGAATGAGCCACCCAGGTGCCCTGAATCTTTAATTACTCCTGTCCCCAAAGGGAAAAGAAAGGCCCCCCCGCCCACCCATCCCATATCTAGAATAGATTGTGTGTAGATGTATGCATTCACATCTATCTGCTGGGGCAGGGTCCTGAACCAGCAGCAGCAGCAGCAGCAGCAGCAGCAGCAGCAGCAGCAGCAAGTGGGATCTTCCTAGAGGTGAAGATGTTCATGCCCACCCAGACCTGCTCATTCAGAGACTCAGGGTGAGGCCTTACCATCTCTGTGCTAACAAGCCCTCTGGGGGTTCTGGAGGATTCAGAAGTGCTAGTTTAGATTAGAAAGAGACTCTGAGGGATAAGGCCACAAAGACAAGAGGTCTGTTCTTTCCCTAGGCATGGAGCTAACCTGGTGTCCTTTAGACTCCAGTGTTACCCTCCAGCCTGAGGACTTGAATGGTCTGTCCATCATTCCGAGCTATGGTACTTCTTTGCTCTGTGCTATGGGTTAGGCTGCACAGGTACAAATATTGACAGGACATTGGGTCCCAGCCTACAGAGGGGCAGCAAGTGTAAACATCTCAGGAAAAGTTAGAGGGAGGCATGAGGTCCACAGGATGTGAAGTGCTTAGTGAGAGTGGGAACATGTAGGCCAAGACCTGCGCGAGTGTGGGCACCAGGTGAAAGGAAGCCGTGGGGACAATGGGACAGTGTCCCCCAGGCAAGGAGAAACAGCACAAAGGCCCAGAAGCAGGAAGGAGCTCACCAGACTCAACATGGCCAGCAGTGAGAGGTAGATCATGCACAGCCTTGGCGGATGCTTGTTGAACACTCCCTGTGTGCAGGGAAGGCACGTAGGGGATACTGCACCTGGGGTTCAGTGCTTACCTGCCTGGATTCCTGCCATCCATAAGCCCCAGGAAGATGGGGATACATGGCTGCTCTCACTGGCCACTCATCCACACCCTGGATTCCCAGTGTCCATCCTGTGGCAGACATTTCTCCTCTACTTTTTGCAGCTCTTCCTTTTTGCTTGGTATAAACCAGGTGCAGGATGCCCTGCTGGGGTCTGAGGCTGTGAGGGTCTTGGCTTGAAGCTGGGCCATCACTCATGGGATGAGACGTATATCCTGGTTCCCTGGCTGCTGTGGGAACAAGCAATGCTGGGAGATGAATCCTGGGTGAGGCATCATGTGTGGTTTGTGGCCTTTTCCACTGTGGCCTTGGGCAGGTCACTAGACCACCCAGAGCACCTGGTAACTGTTTTCTAGGCTACACCTGAGCTGCCCACTTTTCAGGGTGACACAAAGGGTCAAACTCAGAGTGGGAGAAGGTATTTTAGAGCAGGCTTCTTGGTTCGGTGTGCACACATCTCAGGGGGTCTTCTGTGGGGCAGGTTTGGTGTGAGGCTTAGAGTTTGCTCTTATAACTAGCTCCCCTGTGATGCCTGGAACAGCCAGGGGTCAGTGAGCACTCATGTGCACATGGGAGCAGCCCCCTCCTCCCGCTGGACCACCCATCCCCACACAGTGCACAGCTGTAACCCAGTTTGTGGATTCTCGGCTGGGCACTTTCAGGTTTGTTGTGACCTTCCCAGGGTCATTTCTTCCTGATTCATCACTTAAATCCTTCAGGGCCCGGAAGCATGGGTGGAGGGTGGGGTGGTGGGCTGGTGTTGGGGGGTGGGGAAGTGGTGGGTATGAGTGAGAAAGGGTAAGTCCCTCCTGGGGAGGGGGCAGTCACTGCTTTAGTTCCTAGGTGAGGATGTGGCCTCATCTGCTGATTGTTCAAGAGAAGCCAGAAATCTGTGGTTTTGTGTGAAAACTCTTGATTTCTAAATTTTGGACTAATTGACCCCTCCCCCCCCCCACACCCACATACACACACTGACGTCAGGTTTCTTGTGCAAACCCAGATTTTGCCACCAATCTCCTCAGTTTGACTTCTTTTTGCATTTTCTATCTGCTGTTTTTTTCTTCTCTCTTTTTTTTTTAATGTTTATTTATTTTTGAGAGAGGGGGAGAGAGAGAGAGAGAGAGAGGAAGAGAGGGAGAGGGGCAGAGAGAGAGGGAGACACAGAATCTGAAGCAGGTTCCAGGCTCTGAGCTGTCAGCACAAAGCCTGACGCGGCACTCGAACTGATGAACTGTGAGATCATGACCTGAGCCGAAGTTGGACACTTAACCGACTGAGCCACCCAGGCACCCCTCTATCTGCTATTTTTATGACATTTCTTCTCTTTTGTTTTTCTAGTAATTTAAAGAACTTTCCTGCATCAGTAAGTACTAATAGTATTAATAATTTTTCCAGATGACCTCTATCTTTGTTTATTAAATTTTTTGAGGTATAACTTCTTTACCTGTTAGGAGTCAGAAAGTTCAAATGAAAATTTGTTTAATGTTTATTCATTTTTGAAAGAGAGAGGGAGAGAGATAGAGCATGCACACATGCGGGTGCAAGGGAGGGGCAGAAAGAGAGGGAGACAGAGAATCCCAAGCAAGCTCTGTACTGTCAGTGCAGAACCCCATGTGGGGCTCAAACCCATGAACTGTTGAGATCATGACCTAAGCTGAAATCAAGAGTTAACTGACTGAGCCACCCAGGTAGCCCTGAAATTTTTTTTATTATAAGAGTAAATGATAGATAAAATAACCCAAGAAGGATAAAATGTAATTCAGATGCACATGCAGCTAAAGTATGTAAATATTTTCATGTGGGTTCACCCTGTCAAGAATTATGGGAATCACATGATCTTTTATGAGCATCGGCTCCCATAACTTTTGTCAGAACAGTTATTTCAGCAAGAAATATTTATTAAAGTCCCTGTAGCTCACTGCATGGTATTATCAGTTGATAACAGTACCTTGCATTCATATAATAGCACTTCAACATTCAGTCTTTGTATTTGATCCCAATTATAGTCTTGTTGAGTTAAACATGGTAGATAATGCATATCCCATTTATATGGGATGATTTTGAATTGAAGAAGATAAGTAACTGCACTCAAAAGAAAAAAAAGAAAAAAAAAAAAAATATATATATATATATATATACCTGAACACTGGGGTGACCCTGAAGACCAGGTTGGCAGAGGCCTGCTGGCCCCAAAAGCTGTTTGTGGTTTTTGTTTTTCCTGCTGAAGGAGAAGTGAGTAAGGAAAATCTGGCTGTGAGGGCTGATAGGAAAGGGTGCCTGCATGAACCAGGCAGATCGAAGCTCACCTTGAAATCAAGAGTACTGAACAGGATGTTAGCAAATGAACCTGATCTTACTAATCTTCAGGTTTACAGTAAATCATCAGAACTGATTTTCTGTTTTTGCGGGCAGTCATGTGATCTGAGCTTGGGTAACAGAGGGGGTGGGAAGCAGAACCTTCCGGAAAATGAGCATGACATTTCTCCATCATTTCATCACATGGAGTAGAGGCTTGTTTGTAGGGTACTGGCTGGACATGAGAAGGGATATGGATCCTTGTCTTGGGTCGCACCTCCAGCAGACTCCAGAGCTTTCTGCATGAACTGTATACTGAATCGGGCGGCCTGTTTGCATTAAGCATTCTTTCCAGCATCTCAGGTTACAGTGCTCAGCCCCAACTGCATGTTAGAACTACCCAGGGAGCCTTGAAAACCATGGAGCTAATTGGGTCAGGGTCCCTGGGGGTGACCTGGGTAACGCCCATGTGTGGCCAGGGTTGGGCCCGCAGAGATGAAGTGCCTGCTTCAGAGTATTCACAAGAGATCGCCCTGCACATGTGAAATCCTATTTGTGTACTGGTAGTTTCATTTTGCAGGCTCTGACAAATCACCTTTCCTGCAAGGAGGTAGAATACTTGCTTTTGAGGATGGTACGGTCCACCTCAGTGGAGAGTAGCCCAAGCCACAGCAAACCAAACCCTCCCCTTATCCAACTTTAAAAGCACCAAGTGTAACATCCGTAAAACCTGTTTTTGTGCAGTCAACTGCTTGGATCAGCATGTTCGGAAGTCCCCAGAGAGCGTCGCTTTGATCTGGGAGCGGGACGAGCCTGGAACTGAAGTGAGGATCACCTACAGGTATTGTGTATCCCCTGACAGCATCTCAGTGCCCAGCAGGGTCTCCTGGGCCTTTACATCTATGTCTGTGGTACACACCAGCCCCAAACACTTTTGATGGGCTGTTTATAGGAGCAAGATTGCCCAGCCTGGGGGAGGGCTGCCCTTGTTCACCTCAGCAATACTTGGTGCTGTTAGGTTCCCACAAAAAGAACTGGGTCTTTGGACACAAATATGACAAATGTTCAAGGCATGGAGAGGCTTTTGCCACAGTGCTGTGTGCTTCTGTCTGGTTCTGAGCAGGAGGTCATCTGAGTATCAAGGGGCATGTTTCAGCTTTGGAAATGTTCTCTGGTCCCAGGAAAGTAAACATGAATGCAAACTGAATAAAATACATGCTGGAATTAACAAATGAGTCTAATTAGCATCTTTCTCCCAGTGCTCTGAGAGTGGCACCATAAATAAGATCAAGCCATTTCAAGAGGGGTCCTCCCGACATCTTTAGATAAGTGTTCCACACGTTCCATGTGTCAAGCACCTTTCGGGATGTTGTATGCATGTTGAGGGTTTGAAGGAACCCCGTGTCCAGGAATAGTAACCTGGCTTCCTAAAGCACTGCCTCCTTCTGGAACTGCCTTGCTCAGGGATCTCTGTGGTCAGTCACTGCAGGACATTGGTTTCCCCTTCCAAGGGGTAAGCCCCCCTCTGCTTAAGCCTAAAGTTACCTTTACAATGCTATCTCAGACCCACTGTGAATCTAAGTCATATGTCCTTTATCACTACGCACCCTTCACCATCAACTAGTGATCACTCTCCTTGTGGGCAGCTTGTGGCTTTTCTCGTCCAATTCAACAAGTTTCATTGAGTGCCATTGTATCTGTCAGGACAGGCTGGGGTATATTGTAGTAACAAACAATCCCCAAATACATGGTAGCATGTGGCTGGATGGCCACTTTAGACTGAATAGTCTGAGAAGGTGACATTGGAGCTGAGGTCTTGTTGCCAAGAAGGAGTAGCCAAGATTGGGGGGAGAATTCTCAGGCCCACCTGGGACTCTTAATAAGCACAGGTGTCCAGGAAACACCTGTGGCTGGGGCAGTAGGAGCGAGGGGGGCATGGTAGAAGGAGTGTTCAGGGAAGGAGGGGGCCTGAGAGCGGCAATAACTCCCCTGCCACTTCGGTGACTTGGGGACTACTGGGCACCCCTAGTTTTCTGTTTGTTTCTCAGACTCAGGTTTTATCACAGACCAAATTCATCAAACCTGGTAAGAGTGTACTCATTGACTTTTGGTTGCAGCAAAGTGATGTTTGTTAATCTGCTGCAGCTCCTGGTGGGCACCACCTTACCATTCCCCAACCTCAACAACCCTCGGCTGTCCCAGCCTTTACCAGTGCCTGCATTGTTTGCTGACCTGTCTCTCCATGAGCCTGTACAGATAAACCTCTTGCCTCCATGCAGCCCACCAGCCAGCAGCATTGCCCCCTGGGAGCCTTGGGCCCCATGCTGACAACTGAGGCAGAGCCCCAGGCCCCTATGCACACTTGAGTTTGAGGAACACTGCTCTAACAAACAAACTGGCTTCACTGTTCATTACTATTATTGGCCCAGCTTGATTAATGTGTGATTCTTTAGTAAAAGATTAAGACTGTGGGTGGGGGTAGAAGGGCTTACCAACTGGTTGTTGGAGATAAGCTGACCCAGTGATGAACCATTTTCCCTTTGTCACTACCTCAGGTGTGCCTGGACTCCAAGGATACCCCCTTAACTGGACACCCCCCATCCACACTGAGTTAATGGTCAGCAGTGTTAAGTGATCCGAGAGCTGGGCTTGGTCTGGCCTGCTGAGATGTGTGGTTAAATGTAAGCCATGGGGGAATTTTCAGGACTGCAGCCAGTGTGTTAAATCTCAGTTCAGTTGCACCAAAGCAGTCCCAGGCAAGGGACATGCTTATGAGTACAGGCAAAGTATTTATTATTCTCTTTCTGAAAATAAGCAGACTTAGCTTGAAATGGTTTTATAAACCTTATCTGGACTTAGTACCAGATGACTGTTTCTAGTTGCTGTTTGAGTAAGTGTGTGTTTGAGTAAGTGTTTGAGTAAGTGTGTGTACAGGTTGTTTATAATTCCAGCTAGTTTTTGAGAGATATGGGTTAATTATTCTCCTGGTCATTTTAGGTTTTTGACATGAGGTTTTCTTTCTCCCTGTTCAGAGGAAAGCCACCTAGACATTGGTGCTGGATGTCCTGCCAACATATAAACTGCCACTAAAATAAAGTGCTCTCCTGCCCAGTGTCTCATGCAGTGGCAGCCAAGGTGACTTTGTCGGCATGAAGACCAAGTTCCAGACTTGGAGCTCTAGCTCTTTCAAGAAACTCTGTGGGGCTGGGGTTCTCAGAGGCTGTGTGCTGGGGACCACACCCACCTTGTCTGTTTGGAAGTTGTGGGTGGCCACTCCAAACTCTTCCCCCACTGTGACCTCAGACACAGAAGGTAGCAGGTTGATGAGTCCAGGACTCACCCCTGGGACAAGCACTGTGGCCTTTGCTCTGGACATGGAGGAATTTGCAATCTGCCATTCTGAAGCTGCCTCCTACTGGCTGGGTGATCTTGTGAAGCTCTGTAATCTCCCATCTGTAGGATGGGTTAATTGTGATAACCAAAGTGATTGTAGGCATGGGGAAGTGACAAAATGTGTTGGAGGTTAAAGTAGTACTTATTAAATGAACATGGTGATGATTATGGTAGCCGCTACTATTTATCAAGTACTTCCTGCGTTCCAGAACTGTTTTAAGCATTGTAGCTAAGTTATTTTGTTTAAGTACCACCACCTGATTACATAGGAATTATTATTGTTCTTATTGTTACTTCCAACATTTTATTATGGAAAATTCCATAATTTGAAAATTTTCAAGTAGTGCATCTACTGTCTCCCTACCACCTAGATTCTACCCTTAACATTTTACAATCCTTGTTTTTATCACATGTGATTTATATATCCATCCCTCCATGGGTCAGTCCATCTTATTTTTTGGATACATTTCATAGTAAGTTGAAGACATTAACATACATCCCCTGAGCAATTTGATGGCATGATATTAACTACAGTTAATTGTGTGTTTATTTTCTATTTTTTGCTGTGAGGTTTATATACAACAAAATGCACAAGTGTGCATTTGCCGAGTTTTGATCAATGTATATACCTGTATAACCCAAACCCCTATGAGATACATAACAATGAGCACTGTCCCAGAGGAGTCCCATGGCCTTTCTCAGTCACCATCCCTACCCTCCTGAAGCAACCGCTGTTCTGATTTTTTTTCCCAAATAGGTTGTCAAAGCTTTATCTTACAGATAAGGAGGAGACTCAGAGAGAGGAGTTGATCTGTCCTGGGGCAGCAAGGTCAGAGTGGTGAAGCCATGTCCCATCCATCACCTACCTCAGCCATGATCAGCAGTCTCACTGGGGCCCGATGATGGAGTCTCTCAAATGGGCTGATGCGGGGCCTCTGCCTGGGGTTTAGCTCACAGGGAATGGTCACTAACTTGTCTCATTCCTTGGGAGCCCAGAATCTCTCCCTTCTGTGACTGCTAAAGTTTTTTGAGGAAGCATGTTCCTGGAGAATCATTGTAGAGCTTGTAATGGGTGCAAGTGACACCTCCACCCTGCTTACCAGAATCTCCACTATTCATCACATGTCTGGGCAGACACACATGTGGTACACTTACACACATACATTTTGAGTGTGCTTATTCTCCAGGTGCGTTTCTACAACCTGCTTTCTCTTTGTGCTTGGGATCTGTCCTGGAACGTTCTCTTGGGTGGCAGGTAGGGTCCTGCCACCTGTTCTGGGAGCTGTGCCCAGAGTTGTCTGTGTGTGGACTCTGCTATTCTGAATACTGGCACATATTTGTAATCTCACCTCCATCGGGTAGGGAAGGCCTGGCAGGATTGGCTTTGGGAATCTTGGGGATGCCCTGTGTCCTCGCCTGCCCCATCAGTTCCTTCCCTCTGCGACACCAGCTGGCACCGGTTCCAAGGCGTACCCTGCCAGATTGACCAGGAAAAGCTGCAGGAATGTGCTCAGCAGTGCAGGTGGGCCCTGGGATGGCAATGGGGCTCTGGGAGGAGGCGAGATAATCAGCGTGGTTCTGTTGAGCTCCCTTCTTTAGAGGTGTGACACTTTTTTCCCTCAGGGAAGCGAGGGAGCAGGAATGCTTTGCTTGGCAGGGATCAGCCTGGGATGGTCTGTGCACATCTTCCAGAGAAGAAGGCAGACTGTGACTTTAGGCTGGAACCAGAGCCGGAGGGCTGCCCCAGCCCACCTTCTAGCCTGCCTCTCTGCCCAGAGAGGTGTGTTCAGAGCCAGTTGGAAGAAGCTGTTCTATCCTAGTGAACCAGCAGACTTCAGATCCTGGGCCCCTTCTGCATCCCCTGAGGCTGGGCCTGTGGGCTTGAGGCCTCCGAGGGCAGGGACTTCAGAGGCCAGCTGGGACACAGATAAGCTGGGTGGCTCCTTGAGGCTGTGTAGCCAAATAGCACTCTAGGCACTGCCCCTTTCAACTGTCCATGTGTCCTTTTCTAGCATAGTGCCTTTTTAGAAGATTGTCTTTCACCTGTAGTTCAAGTGACAGATTCTAGAGGTCCCTGGGGATGAGGATGTGGAGAAACACAAACTCCTCAGGAAGTTGGTGGTGAGGTAGATTATGAGGCTTCAAGATTACTGTCTGCCTGGAGCCTGGAGGTCTGGGCTAGGGATTTCTGAAGCTGGGGATGGACGAGGGCATAGAGTGGAGCAAACTGAGGTCTGGTGGCTGGTCCCAGCCTGTGGGGTATACGTGGGTGCCCTGAAACAGAAGTGACAGCAGGATGTGGGTGTCTTACGTAGAGTATTTACCAAGGCTTAGCTCATCTTTTGTCTGAGTTCTCCAAAAAGAGGTCTGAACTTGAACTCGAGCCCAGAGCTTAAGAATTTTAGCCCTGGCCAGTTCTGTGCCCTTGAAGCCTATCACTCTGGGCCTCAGTGGGCCCAGCTATAAAATGAGGGACCAGATAAGACCTGCACTATTCCAACACTGGCAGGTGTGGTTCAGTGTGGTGGTCACGACCAACATAGTTCAATAGAGCTGGACGTCCACAGGCTTCACCAAAAAGGGTAGGTGTTGTCTTGGGTGTGCCCACAACATGAACTGAGTATAGTTTTCACTGTGGGTCAGGGCCCTGGAAGGGGTGATTTCTGTGGCTGTTCCATCTTCTTACTGGTAGCAGGTGTACACAGTGAGGAACCCCTGTCCAGAGGAGTGAAGGGGATGTCAGGCCTCCTTCTACCCTCCCTGCCTCAGAACCCCTGGATGGACACTGAGGAGACGGCTTTCTTCCCAGACATGGTGGGCAGACACTGGGTGTTACTGAGACTACACAGCCTTGTGCCTAATGTGGAGGGCCCACAGAGAATACAAGATGGGGCCCACAGGGGATACTCTTTCTGGGGCAGCTAGACCAACACACATAGAGCTGTGGGGCAGGTCTGCAGTTTGGAGGCACCTCCTACACAGGCTTCTTTGTTTCCTTGGCCCTGTTTGTGACAGAAAGGAGGGTCCCTCTGGATTCCAGCAGTAGGAAGTAGGACTCCAGCATGGACACCAGGTTGGAGAAGGCTTTGGGGAAGTTCTGAGGAGGGCTGGGTTTTGAGAGGCACAAGAGGGGGAAGTGTGATGATGAAGACAGAGAAACAATGGCAGGTGAGGGCACTGTAGGGTGAAGTGGCCAGGGAGGGTGGAGGTGGATGGACCCTGTGCTCCGTGCCTGCTCTGTCCTCTGGCTGTGTATGACCTTGAGCAAGTCATTCTACCATTCTGACCCTCTGTCTCCTCATCTGCAAAATGGAAACATCCTTCTCCTCTGCTGGGTGTCTGAGTGTGGGCATGGGGAACAAAAGCCCAGAACAGTGTCTGGGATGATGAGGATTTCAGATTTGATGATGGAAAGGCATGGAGTGGCCCTGTGGGGTGGCGTTTTCAGAGTGAGCACTTCACCTCGGGAGAACAATCTCTAGTCAGCTAAAAGGCAGCCCCTTCTCCTTCTTGTGGTCCCAACCCTTGCTCCTTGCTCTTCTCCTTGCCCCCAAATTAATTACTTAAATGAGCAGACTCCTTTGTTAAAATATTAGGGCAGTTGAAGAGGAGGATCCTTAATGGGCATAATGAGGTTGATGGGTTAGGTGCTTTGGGGTAAAACAGCCCTGTGATTAGTGAAGTTTCCCATGGCACGGGCCATCTGTCACACAGAGCAAAGTCAGTTTGCTCAGTGGGCTCCCCTGGATATGGGGAGGAGAGGCCAGAGGCCCTGGGCTCATGTGCTGTGTCCTGGCTTCCCTGACTAAGAGGAGGGAGGTGCCCTGGGCACACTCTTTCCCCTGCTGACCTCTGAGTAACTCTGATTGCAAAACTTGGTCGGGAATCCGCATGCTGACTTCCAGGATCTGGTAGAAACCCTGGGTCACTTGGATTGTGTACTTATCTTTCCTTAAGACTTTGGCTCCAGATGTTGAAACTGAGAAGGGTTTTGAATCTTTCTATACATGATCACTTATTGTTCTTCTTCTTCTTTTGAACCAGCTAAGTCTCTTGGAATTTCATATTTTAGAATGCCAAATCTTGGGACTACAGCAGGAATATTGTACCCTGAGAGTGTCTATCTTCATGGCTAGGGAAACCTCCTTGATGGGGACCCTTCTGAGAATTCTCTGGGGCAAACAGTGGCAGAGGTTTACTTCTGGGAGCACACTTAAGCAAATGCCTCCCTTGGAGCTGGATTCCTCTTCTGCCATGCAGGGACTATTGGGGGATGGTTGGGTTGTGGGAGGTGGAGGGGCACAACCTGGTGAGGGCATGGTGCAGGCCCTGGGGTGGGAGTGGACGGGGGAACACACACCTGAAGGGTGGGTGGGAGTCAAGCTCTGGGGTGGGGAAGGGGCTTGATGCATGTTCCTGAGGAGTGGGGACAGTTTGGGGAGGCGTCTTCTAAGACTGGGTGTTGTCGTTTGTGACTTTTTTCCTTTCTGCTTCTGGAGTCTCAAGACAGTGGGATGAGCCTGACTTACAGCTTCACTGTGGGTGGCCGTGTGGTGTCACATGGCCCTTCCCCATGTTGGTTTCCATCAGGGCAGCACTGTGGGCACAGAGGGCAGTGGTTGAACCTCCTCACCTGTCCAGAAGTGCACATCGAGGGGGCTGCATCTTCATTTCTGCCCCCTCTCCCTCCCAGTGCCCATTTCCTCTCATGCTAGGTGGATACAGAAGGAAGGGGTCACAATGAGGTTAGACATACTGTCCAATGTAGAGTTGAAAATCGACGCACAGCTAGAAGGGAGTGGGCCCCTGGCTGGCTGGGCCCCTGGGAAGGGTGACGAAGCATGGCCCTCACTGCTGGGGGGCACATATGGCACTGCACTTGGCCCAGTCCCCAGCAGTGTGGCCCCTGCAGTGCTGGCTTCTGGGCACCCAGTCTGGGGCTGGGCTGAGAAGAGGGCAAAGTGGGTAGGTGGCACGTGGGTGTGCCCTGGGCGGGGGGTCCCTTCCCATGCTCAGCCCAGTGTCCAGTCTCCAGTGCCTGCCAGGCTGGATCCTTCTGTCCATGGCCTGCCTGGAACAAAGGGCACCAAGAACAACTCCTGGGAATATTCCTGGTGACTGGGAATGGGGTGTCCAGGCCTCCATCCTCCAAAAGTCACATCTGACCCTGATGTCTCGGGGTAGCCCCTGGCTGATTGGACAGGAGCTCACACTGATGATCTTAGCTCACATTCATGGTCATCCTTGGTTTTAAAGTCCAGGACCTGAGGTCCCAGTGAGCTTCCAGGATCCTCAAGCTTACCCACCTGGAAAGGTCAGAAATGGGGTTTGAGTTCAGCTTTGTCTGGCTCTAGCTGACGTACTGAGGAATCTGAGTGTTCTTTCTCCATCCTGAGAGAGGAGGTGACAGTGTAAAGGGGCCTCTGGCTGATCTGCTATACTAACTTGGTGACAGGCTGGACTCCTGGTGGTTTCTGGTGGTTCCTGGTGGTATGTGCAGAGAGGGTGAGCTCTGCTGACAATAGCCTTTTACTGACCAGGACCCTGTGTTCCCAGCATCTGCCCCCACCCCCTGCTTAAGCACACGTTCATTAAGTGCTAACATCAGCTGGAGAGGAGGAGGCTTGTCAGTGCCAGCATGCTCTGGGTGGCCTTGAAGAGGGACAAGGGTCAGCTACAGAAGAAGGCGGGGCTAAGGGCTGTGGAGTCCTGCTGTGACTGTGGGACAGTGAGGGGCAGGAAGCAAAGTGTGTGAGGGGTGCTCTGGGCCTTGGAACACCTTAGAGGCAAGGGTGGGGGATGCCATGGGTGCCGGGGGAGGGATGACAGAGTGACAGATGGGTGCTGTCAGAACAGGGGCTGCCTGGCCTGGCACTCTCTTACCCTTCACTCTTTGTCCTGGGCCTCCCGTGGCTGTCTTGGACCTATTCTTCCTCCTGGCCCTGCCCAAGACTGTCATGCACCTCATCTGAATGTGGTAACAGCAGTGGGTCAGGTTTGAATGAGAGGCTTGACAATTTTCCATCAACAAATCCATGTAAACTTCCTCTGAGAGGGCTGGAGTGAGGTTTCTGAGCCTTTGGCAGATAAGGTGACTCATTTGGGCTAGCATATCCCCATTCTCCCTGCTGGTTTTGTTTGGATGAAGTCTTGGGGACAAGACAAGTTTTGACTGAGTTAATGTGGCAACAAGGGCATGGAATTTGGAAGAGGGCATGTAGGGTCCTATCAGATGCAGACATCTTCAGAAATTCCGTGTGGTCTCCACACCTCAGTGATGTGTCATTCTGGTATCATCTAAAGCAGTGATTTCCAGCTCAGGATGTGCCTGACTCCCCTGAGGAGGTTTCCAACAATAAAGACCCAGACTTGCTTGGGCCCTGCCGAGTCAGGATCTCCTGGGGGTGCCTGGGAGCTTTATTTGAAAATACATCTCTGGTTATACAGCTGCTGGCACCCATCATAGGGAACATATCTGTTAGGATTCAGCTGTAGAAAAGGGAAGTCAGTGCCACTCTTTTAAGCAGAGAGGGAGCTTACACAGAGTGCTTACAAAGCCTTTGGGCTGACTCTAGGCCTCACCCTCTGGCACAATCAGAATGGACTCAGGAGACCCCGCAGGCACTGCTGAGTCCTCAAAACACACCACTGTGGCTCTGGTCCGGGGCCAGGAAACCACCATTTTGATGGCTCAGCTGCTCAGTTTTCTCTTGACATCTTTGTAGCTAGTGGAATCTCTCCAGGAAAACCCCAGCATCTCCCAAACTGCAGCAAAACAGCAGCCCACACTGCAATTGCTCCCCATGTGCAGCTACCAGGTGCAGCCTGAGTCCTACACAGAATTCCAGATGAGAGGTGTCTGAGGTGGCAGGTGCGTCCTGAGGAGGCTGGAACAGATGCCGAGTGAGAGAAAGGCATGGTGACTGCAGGCAGGTCTAGTCCAGCATGGGTTTTTGGACCCTGATTCTGTTCGATTCCTGTGCAGTTGAATGTAACAGTATGAGGACCGGGCCTATAACCGCCCAGATCCCAGGCCACTCAGGTGGGGCCTGGTGGTCCTTCCTCCTGGTGCAGGTGAACAAACCCTCTGAGTCACTCCTGTGTGTGCCACAGCAGTTCAAGGTCTGCTCTAATAGGTTCTGATCTTAACCCTGTCACTCACTTAATCCTTTCACCAAGGTAGGCCCGGCTAGATATGGATTCATTGCAGGATAGGCCATTTTCCAAAAGGGCAGTCTTCTATCCTCACATTATAAACCTGTTAGTTTTCTGGGCTTTATGACTAAACTGTGGGACAGTTTTCCAGTCTAGTGTTCTACTTGAGGAGGTCTTTGGCATGTTACCAGCTGGTGCAAATGGGGGCACTTTTGTGGTTCTCCAAAAGGGTGCCCCTCAGAAGGGGTGTGCAGCCAGCATCCTGGGGCAGGTACCTTTGAACAGGGCTGAGCTGAGCAGCCATCTGCAGGGGCCCTGGTGACAGGGTTGCTGTGGAGTATATGTGCACAGTAGGGGGAAAGCCTCAGAAAGCCCAATTTCTGAACTTACACAGAATGCAGTGCCTTAAACTCAGGGTCAGAGAGACTATGGCCTGAAAAAGGAGCTGGTTTGAGTGGAAGAAAGAGTGTGCATTTTGCTCCTCCCTTTCCTTCCAAATGAATATTTAAATTTCTATTAGCAATTATTTGTTTATTATTAAATGCATGATTATTAATGAGTTAAATAAGCAAACAACAACTACTGTTTTTATGAAAGAAACAGTTTAAGTAACCTTTACGGACAGCCTCCATGGGGGTCACAGGCAGCTTTTGGGGTGTTGGGGGCTCATGAGGTGAGTTATGGTGTCACAGGGGCTCCCCCTCCTGGCCCCTTGCTCAGTTGGTCAGTAAATCGTGTTGGTAGCTGGAAATCTTTCATGGGGGGAATATTCACACCACAATAATTGGCAAATGCTATTATAAATCAGGGCTTCCCCCCACCCCACCGAGATAATTTGTTATTAAACATTTGGCAGCACAATAGTGTGTTTCATGGACCCCTTATTCTTTTTTTTTTTTAATGTTCATTTATTTTTTGAGAGAGACAAAGACAGAGAGACAGAGCATGAGATCATGACCTGAGCTGAAGTTGGTGTCCCAGACCCCCTGTTCTTTTTAGCAGTTTCTCCAAGCTGCTACCAAGAGGCCAGGAAGACACCCTGGACCTGAGGCAGTCGTACCAAATTCTTGTAGCCTCCAGATTGCCACCGGTGCGGCTGTGTCTTCTTGCGTACTTTACTCTGCATGCTAACTTGGAATGTTCTGCGGACTCACAGGAATGCCTGGAAATAGAGGAACCCCTGGGTCCTGTCTGGTCTGGAAGTGTTGGTGTGAGCTCTGCTGCCCTGTGTCCTGTTGCCATTGCTGTCCAGGCAGCAATGTGGAAAGAGCTGCCACACCACATGTGGGACATGTGAACCTGGAGTGGGACCTGAAAAACATCCTGTGGCTTTTGTTCTTTTTAAACCAGGGAAAAGGGAATGTTTTTAGAAAGTTAAAACTTCATTCTGTTCCAGATTCCACCAGGGAAAGGACATACTTCTGTGACTTTCCCTGGGAGTAAATACGCCTGGCCGGCCAGTGGGTGAATGTCCTGCCAGGGCACCAGCTGTTTTCTGGGCTGGTGGCCAGGACTGGAGTCCACCAGCACACTCTTGACCGGGGCCGCTAGCCTAGCCTGGCATCTGGCTCTCTCAGTTTTGTGAACTAGGCTTTGGGTCTGGAAAGGAAAGAACTCCTTTTCCGGAGACAAGACTTGTCTGGAGGCCAAGCATTGAGGTCTGAGGGGAAATCAGGCGTTAATTAGGACAGAGATTTTTTTCAAGTGTGACTGTTACCTCCATTCCACAGGGGTTTGTCTAGAGGCCGACTGCATGTCGGGTTGTGTCAGAGCAGGAGAGAAAGACTTAGGGTGAACGCTTCAACCTAGATATGCCTAGCAAGGAATACCCTTGGCCAGGTGGTCCTGAATGCAGAGCCAAACACAGACTCATGAAGGAAAAGTACACCCCACCCCCATCCCCATCCTCTCTCTTGTTCTCCTCCATCCTAATTACAAGAAAGCCTCCATGTAACTACAGTAAGCTGGCTTTGAACACTGCTCTTATTAATTTTCCTTTTGAACAAGGTCAGCCTCAAGTTTAGAGTTTTTAGCTTATTCTTAAAAATAATTTATGTTAAAAAATAAACTACCCTCCCCCAGATGTTACATAAATAACAATAGAGTTGGCAGATAGCAGAAATTATGAAATTTGGGAAGCTTTGCCATGGAAAACAAGCTGTCCTGATGCTGAAGCCTATGGTGGGGTGGGGGGAAACTGCTTAAGAGCAGGACCCTCGGAACCACTCCAGGTTCAAATCCAGCCCTGACCCCTTCAGGAAGTCAGTTAAGTTCTGTTTGCTTCAGCTTCTTTATCCAAGAGATGGAAGGGGGGTGGTGGTGATGGCAGCTCATACCCATGAGCTGTTGTGAGGGGTAAATGGGTGTGTGCAGTCAGAGCAGTCCTAGGCACTGGACATTCACTGAATAGCTGTTACCGTTGTTCCATGGGAAGAAAATGTGAATGGGGGGATCGATAGGCAGGAGGGAGGTATTCTGGATGCCAACATGTGGGGGTTGGGGAGGGAACTAGAAGGTAGTCATGGTTGGCCTGGAGAGGAGGTTCCTTGTATTCACAATAGGCGACAGGTGTTGCTGGAGAAGGTGGGGCAGCTAGTGGAGATGGTGGAGACACAGTAGGTGACAGACAGGTGGGGTGCTCAGAGCATGGCACCTCCAACCTCTCAGAACCAAGGCCAAGGGCTGAGTGCCTGTGACCTGCAGGACATAGGCAGTTCCAACTGTGCATGACACATGCTTCTCAAATCCACTGACCCCCTCAAGGTGAAGCCTTCCTGTTGCCACCTGCTGTGAGGGTACAGAACAGGTGGGCTATGCAGATGAGGGCTTCAACACAAGGCATTCAAATATCCTTGAGTCTCTTTCATCCTGAGCTAATGACACCATGACTGACACAAAACCAAACTGGGATTTTTATTCTTTCTCCTGAGAAGAAGCATGGGGGCGTACCCACTTCTATTAAGGAATCACTGATTTACACTGAGTTTCTTTTTCTGCCATAATTATAGCTACTGTTTATAGAATCCCTTTAAATGTGCATGGGACTTCATATTTGGTCCTTCTCTTCATCTTTTGGGGCTGCTGTAACAAAACACCACATCTTGGGTGTCTTATAAACAACAGAAACTTATTTCTCACAGTGTGGAGCCTGGAAGTCCAAGATCAAGGCACCAGCATGGTTGCATTCTGCAGAGGGCCCTCTTCCTGGGTAGTAGCCATTGTCCTCTCACATTGTTCTTGTGGGAAAGGGCAAGGGAGCTCTGTGGAATCTCTTCTGTGAGAGCATTGACCCCACTCCTGAGGGCATCCTCATGATCCAATCACCTCATGACCCCATGCCCCAGCTCGTAAACTGTCATCTTTGGGGTTAGGATTTCCATGTATGAATCTGGGGACACACACATCAGACCACAGCAGTCCTCACAGATACCTTGGTAATGAGTCCTGTTATTAGGCTGTTGTCTAGATGAGACAGTCAAGGCCCCAAGTGTATAGGGAGCTGGGATGGGAACCCGTTTCTGATCAGATGTAGTTTGACTTCTGATGAGACACTGTCCTGAGATATTAGCTCCCCAAATCCAGTACTTTCCATAAACTACAGCATAGCCTCGAGAAAAATACACTTGTTTGCCAAACACTTGTTTCTGTAGAAAGGTAGAAAACATGCAGCTGTAGTGACCCCAGGTTCACTGGTTGACCTAGTGTTACCAGTGGCAATTCAGCTATTATTTCTTGAAAACCCTGTGTCTGGGGCCTTCCTTGGCAAATTTTTCATCTTTAAGTGTGGCTACTGTTTTATATTCCACTGCAGTTTTTCTTTGCTAAAGGTCATGGTCATGAAAACAAATGATTATGTATAAGAAATATCAATCTTGGTTTATGAACGTATTTAGCCCATTTCCTGGGTGTCTATTCTCCCAGTGGTAGTGAGTGGCAGAGTGAGCAAATTTTATCACCAGTAAATCAGATTTAGTGGCTACAGTAGGGGTCTGCGCAGAGGAAGGAGTTTGTTCCTAGAGCTGGTTCTGAGATTCATGAGCCATCTCCATGCCCCATCTGGCCCTCCAGGCAAACCCTGTATGAGGAAGGGATCCTCATGCTTTCTTCTCATTCCCTTTCTTCTCTTACTATCCCATCTTCCTGAAATGGCTTGCTGAAGAGAATATCGAACTGCAGAGAAGCAAGATGAATGTCCTTTCAAGTTCTGCATCTAGACCCTGGAGTTGGCCCCTCCTCTGTCAGCACCAGGCTTGCTGGGGAGCAGGGACTATGAAGTACTTTGTGTCTGTCACAAGCCTTACATTCACAATATTGACATTAATTGCCTGGGTTTATTTCCCTTATTGGCATAAGAAAATGAAGAGAAAAGTAGCTGTGGGTAGTTTATCAGTGGGAGTAGTCCTTCCCATTTGCTGTCAAAGGGATAGGACATCCTGCCAGTGTGACACTGATGTGATGGCCAGCCTCACCTTTTCTAGCACAGAGAGACAGAAGGCGTCTGCAGAGTGGACAGGTGCTCATGATAAGACCACAGGCCCAAGTTGTCCTACATATGCCAGAATTCTCATCATTTCTCACTTATCTGCTGTTCTTACTGATTCAACAAATATTTATTGAGCACCTTCTATGAACTAGGCTCAGCTCTAGGCACGGGGAAGAAGGCAATATCCCCTAAATCCTTACCCAAGTAGAGCTTGTACTTAGTGGGGCAGATGGACAATGAAGGGGGTAAGTATCTAGTTCATGAACACTAAGAGCCAGAGTAATTATAGGAAGTGAGCAAATCATGCATTCCTAATTTGTTTATTTCTTAAATACAAGACACACACACACACACACAGCTTTTCTTACTTCCCTGGATTGGGAAATGGCTAGGAGGGAAAGATACTTTCAAATAGTAGCCATGAAAAAACAGCTTTAATTAGAATATAGATAAATAAATAAATATCAGTGTATTTCTTCCTTGGTTTCTTCTGAACTCTGTTTCCAGCTGTGTCCTGTTTTGGACTGAGTTGGGCCAGGGAGCCTTTATCCCTGCTGACAAGTGTCATGTTGTTTACAAATACTTGAGGCCAGATTATGTCTTTAGCATTATATAAACATTACTCTCTGCTGATGTTTAACAATTGGCTATAGAATGTCTCCTCCCATTTCCCAAGGTCAGTCAGCGTTTTGCTGGTAGTAAGCACCATGAAAACCATGCCAAATGTATGTATTTGTGCACATTATTTCCATATGTCCACATTGAAGGTTTGGCCTTGAGGAGTCTACATTGCAGATAAACTTAGATATCTTGCTCAGTACCTGACAAACAAATGTTACTTTTTCCCTTTGCACTTGAAAATATAACTAACTCACTTCAGTGAGATCATTTCTCAGAAAGCTGTATGTTGCCCTCCCTTGGAAAGACCCTGTAGGCACAAGGAAGCCAGTATTTCCTGCAGTGACATCCCAAAGCACCAGCCTCTGAGTGGCTGCTTTATCTTTTTGGTACAGAAATAGTAGCATTTTAGTTTGTGGGAGTCTTTGAGAAGTCACAAATGTCCAAGAACATGCTTTTGAACAGGTTTTGAGTACGTAGAATGATCACTCAAATGACATTGATTTTTCAATGATTTGAAGACCCAGGTTTGCTGATCATATTTTCCAATGGTACAAGTGTGGAGGAAATTAATGTGCTCTTAATTTATATTATTAAATGTAGAGTTGTTGAGGTTAAGGGTCTGGGTACCCATATTCTTCACTGAACAGACACCATGGGAATGTAGGGGTCCATTTGGTAACCTGGAGGTATATCTACAGAGAGTAAGTGGGGTCATGGATGGCTGAATAAAAGAACTGGGAGAAGAAAGGCTTCTTGGGGTGGGGGTATTGAAGAATTTGAAGGGGTGTTATTGAATGACAAATTAGATTTATTCTGGGTAGCTTTAAAGGGCTGAGCCAAGACTGATGGTTGGAATTTGAATGGCTACAAAACTTAGTCCAATTTTAGGAAGACTCTTTCTCTACTAAAATGACAAAGCAAGAAGCAGCCTGGTGAGATGGTGACCTCCAGCAGTGTGATGCTGAAACAGAGGCTGGGCCACTGTGGGCAAAAGTATGGCAACGAGATTTCTGGACCCCAGGGAGACTGCACCATCTGACCTTCAAGGAGCCCTTTGATTTTGAGGTTTATGGCTTTGGCAGAGTGCATAGGAAGGGGAGTGTGCTTGGAGATTTACCCAGATCAAATTCTTTATTAGAAACTGCTCCTTCTGATGCAGAAGCAAGAGTATGGGACCCACTGGATGCAGCTCTGGGTCCAGCACATGTTGATACCCCTTGATCCTCCAGGGAACATGTAGGTTGCCTCAGCTTGGTCTTCAGACCATCTTCCAGGGCCATAGCTCAACTGCCCTACAACAGCCAGGTGACTCTTGCCCCTGTAGGGAAAATCCACCATTCCTTTCCTCTTTGCTGCCTTGCTCCTCCTCACCACAGACAACTTTTCCAGAAAGTTCTCCCTGCTGCTCTCAGCGACTGTAGCATGAAGTTGAGGTGATAAATGCCCTTCACACTGTCATGCATGTGTCTGCATTTCTCTAGTCAGAGCTGTGGTCCTGGAGGATACTTTCTCTCTAACCCTGTGGTGTTTGGAATGGAATTTTTAACATCTTAGGATTTAACCAAAGTAGTAAGTTGATTTTAGTGGTTTTAGAAAATATTTTAAACACAGACATCTGATGGGAAAGGTAATGCTTACTGAATGTTTGGCAGGGTCCTGGGTGGATGACGCTTGTCATTAACACTTGTGACAGTTACACAAGGTGCATGTCACCTGTTGTTTCTCAGATGATCACATGGCAGCTGAGAAAGGTAAACTGCCACGTTAATACAGCTACTATAGAAAGCTAAGCCAGGCCACTCTGTCTAGACAGTTCATACTTGTTCCTTGACTTCTGACTGCTCCCTTTGGTCTGCAGGATAAGGACCGAATTTCATCACCGTATGCCTAACACACATTCAAGCCTCCATCTCCCTGAGCGCTGCTCAGAAGCTTAAATCCTTAGCTATGAAAATGGTGCCTGCACTGGACTTGAATTATTCTGCATCACTGACCATAGCTACCTCCTCAGTACTGTCACAGGCTGTCATCCTCCTTCCCTGGAGTAGTAGGAGTGCTTCTGAGCTCTGGATTCTGGGGAGTTTGGTGTTGGGGACTGTCAGGAACTGCTCTTTCCTTCATCATAAACTTAGGCAAGGGGTGGGTGAGGCACGAGTGAATGGAGCCTTTGTCCTGAAAGCTTTAAGGAGAAAAGATGAAATCCTGCAGAAGAGGCAGGCTGGTGCCAGCCTGGGCAGGAACCACTGGTTGGGGGGCAAAGTGCAGGCTGGGCTTGTGATCTTGTTCTCATTAGGTCTCCTTGTAGGATGGCTTTGGGAAGAAACAAAGGCCCCCATGAAGTCTCTGCCTGAAATGGGGAGTGTTCATTTTCATTCCTTTGGTGTTTCTAGGCGGCCTCTTGTTGAACTTGGCCTTTCTCTGGAGCCCTCTCCTTGACGAACAGAGGGGAACTAGACACAAACTTTTAAGGAGCTTTGTGAAGCTTGGAGGGTCTGGCCTCTGGCTTCCAGAGCCTGCGGAAGTCGGTGCTGCCCCACTAGGGCCTGCTGAAGTGATGCAGAGGCTGGTGTGTGGTTCAGGTGGTTGCCCTCATTCTGTCTTTCCGTGTTAGTTCCGTGATTAAATAACAAAATCAAATTGTGTACACAAAAATGGCAAAATGACTGGCTATTTGCTAAGTCCAGGGTCAGCTGGGCCAGCTGGTGGAACAAGATGGAAGGGAGTGCCTAGTTCTCAGGGTTGCCTTTTCTCCACTTCCTGCCCCACAGTCAAGTGGGCGGTGCCTGCGTGTGCTCCCTGTTTCCAGAGTTGACTCTCATTGACTCTGATTGGGCTGGATTGGGTCACATGTCAATCCCTAAACCAATCCGTTTCTCCGGGGAGATGCTGTGCTCTGACTGGCAGGCAGAACCTCAAGATTAGCCTGGGAGTGGAGGGAAGGGTCTCATGGATAGGAGAGGTGCCAGGTGGTGGGTGTCAGGCTGCCTCTGCATATGCTCTGCCTATTTCCATCACGCCAAGCCCATTTAGTGCCTGGCCCAGAGGAAAAGGCGGTGCTGTCACTACCCCACAACCATTCCTTGGGACTACAGGGTGGTTGGTTGTCCTGCGACCTGCTTTCCCTCCCTATTTGCTGTGGCTACACAGAACAGGAGTCTTTTGCATGAGCCTGGGCCCTCCTGGCTAGAGCCTTACTTGATGGCCTGCATTGATTCAGAAAACTGGGGCCTTACTTTCCCCACTAAAGGCCTTAGAAGATCTCTTTTGAGGATGAACATTTCCAGAAGTCTCAGGGATATGATGATTTTAGGCTTTGGACCCTGTGTTGGGAAGCCCTACTGTAAATGGACACAAGGACAGCCATTTTACCACAGTAATATGGGTGTGAATCTCTGTAACAGCCTACAAAATTGAAAACATTATTTTCTGGAAAAGATCTTGCCATGCAATAAGCACTTGAATGCCTGCTGGGTGTACAGTACTTGCTGTTTACAGAATTATTCCACCCCAAATTACTCTGTGTTTTGGCCCTTTCCTATCTCTGATGCCCTTCTCTCCCTTGTGCTGCAGGGAACTGCTGGAGACCACGTGCCGCTTGGCCAACACGCTGAAGAGACATGGAATCCGTCGAGGGGACCGTGTGGCAATCTACATGCCTGTTTCACCACTGGCTGTGGCTGCAATGCTGGCCTGTGCCAGGGTTGGAGCTGTCCACACGGTTGTCTTTGCTGGCTTCAGTGCAGAGTCCCTGGCTGGGAGGATCAATGATGGTGAGCATATGGGAAAGACCCTGGTCTTTGTTCCTTGGGGCCTGGCCATCAGACTTAGACAGATATTAATAAAAGTCACACAAATGACAGATACCACCAGGGACAGGGACATGGCTGAATGTGCATTTAGTTCTCAGTTCTGCGAGCTGAGATCTGAGGGCAATGAGGTGAAGAAGGGAAAGAAGATTCCAGGTGGAGGGAACAGCTAGGTACCAGCTGACTGGTTGGAGGAGCACAGCTTGTGAGGGCTTGAAGGAGGTTGGCGTGGCTGTGGTGGAGGAGGGAAAAAACATGTAGGGTGAGATAAGGCTGGAGATGTATGGGGAAGGTCTCACAGGTCAACAACTAGAAGACTTTCATCATGAGAGAGGGTGGGTGGACCACTTCTGGAGGCCTGGAGTCAGGTAGGGGCTTATGTTGCATCTTTAAGGCTTTCTGTCTACAGGTAGGTCAGAGTCTTTTGAACAGTGTGCAGAACAATAATGTCTCCCTTCTTTTTCTGGTGGGAGAGCTGAATGTATGGATGGTGACCCCATGTCTGCAAAGTCTGACCGCTGTTCTAGTAAGATCCTAGAGAGTCCCCTGAGCTGGTTCCCTAAGAAGATTGCCAAATTATGGGGGTCACTGAGAGTTCTTTGTGTCTCACTGAAGACTTGCCTTTGGGTAGTGAACAGAGCTAAAGGGCAGAATTCTCAGAACCCTGCTGACTACCTTTAGGAAGGGCTGGGAAGCCTTTCTACTTTCATTCTGTGTCTCTCCCTCCACTTTCAAGGGTTGGTGCTGTCATTCATTTCTCTTTCTCTCTTTAAACTCTGTAGCACCGACTATGTGCCAGGCACTGTTCTAAATACTTTGCAAAGGTCATCTCCTTAAATTTGACTAACTTTGTATTTGTAAATATGGTATGAGATAATACTCTATTTCTCCTTTTCTTCATTTTTTATTACTGTTATTGCCATCCTAGAGTATACAATTCAGTGGCATTGAGCACATTCATAATGTTGTGCAAACACCATCACGGTCTATTCCAGAACTTTTTCATCACCCTCAATGGACACCTCATACCCATTAATCAGGAATTCCCCATTTCCCCCTCCACCCAGCTTCTGGCAACCACTAATCTGCTTTCTGTGTCAATGATTTGCCTATTCTGGGTATTTCATATAAATGAACTCATATAACATGTGGCCTTTTGTTTATGACTTCTTTCACTACTCACAATGTTTTCAAGGTTCATCCATGTTGTAGCATGTATTATTGCTTCATTTCTTTTTTCCATAAATAAAATTTGACTGTATGGATGTACCATGTTTTGTTGATTTATTCATCTGTTGATGGACATTTGACTTGTTAACACTTCTTGGTTATTGTGAATAGAGTTGCTGTGAACATTCATGAGAACATCTGTTTTCAATTTTTTGTGTATATACCTAGGAGTAGAATTGCTGGCCCATATGGTAAATCTATATTTAACTTATTGAGGAACTGCAAAACTGTTTTCCAAAGTTGCTGCTCTGTTGTACCTTCCCACTAACAATGTATGAAAGTTCTAATTTCTCTGAATCTTCATCAACACTTGTTATTTTACTTTAAAAAAAAATTATAGAGGCACCTGGGTGGCTCAGTTTGTCAAGCATCTGACTCTTGATCTTAGCTCAGGTCTTGATTTCAGGGTCATGAGTTCAAGCCCCACATTGGGCTCTGTCCTGGGTGTGAAGCCTACTTAAAAAAAATTATAGTCATCCTAGTGGGTATGAAGTGGTTTTTCATTGTGGGTTTGGTTTACATTCCTAATGACTAATATCACTGAGCATCTTTTCATGCATCTTGTTTGGTTTACATTCCTAATGACTAATATCACTGAGCATCTTGTCCGTTAGTATGTCTTCTTTGGAGAAATGTCTACTTAAGCCCTTTGTCCATTTTTTAATTGGCTATTTGCTTTTTGTTGTTGAGTTGTAAGAGTTCTCTGTATGTATTCTGGATGCCAGACCTTTATCAGATTTATAATTTGCAATGATTTTCTCCCATTCTGTGGGTTATGTTTTCATTCTCTCCATAGTGTCTTTTGATGCACAAAAGTTTTTAATCATGATGAAGTCTGGATCACCTATTTTTTCTTCTGTTGTGTGTTGTTTTGGTGTATTATTCAAGAATCCATTACCAGCTCCAATGTCATGAAGATTTGTTCCTATGTTTTCTTCTAAAAGTTTTATGGTCTTAGCTTTTATATTTAGGTCTTTGATCCAATTTGAGCTCATTTTTTGGGGGTATGGTGTGAGATCCAATTTCATTCTTTTGCCTCTGGGTATCCAGTGGTACCAGCACCATTTACTGAAGAGACTGTTTTTTTCCCCCTCATTGGATGGCCTTGGCACTTTGTCAAAACTAATTTGTCCTATATGTGAGGGCTTATTTCTGAGTTCTCTATTCTATTCCAATGATCTGTATATCATCCTTGATTTTCTTTTTTTTTTTTTTTTTTTAATTTTTTTTTATTTTTTAATATATGAAATTTACTGTCAAATTGGTTTCCATACAACACCCAGTGCTCATCCCAAAAGGTGCCCTCCTCAATACCCATCACCCACCCTGCCCTCCCTCCCACCCCCCATCAACCCTCAGTTTGTTCTCAGTTTTTAACAGTTTCTAATGCTTTGGCTCTCTCCCACTCTAACCTCTTTTTTTTTTTTTTTTCCTTCCCCTCCCCCATGGGTTTCTGTTATGTTTCTCAGGATCCACATAAGAGTGAAACCATATGGTATCTGTCTTTCTCTGTATGGCTTATTTCACTTAGCATCACACTCTCCAGTTCCATCCATGTTGCTACAAAAGGCCATATTTCATTTTTTCTCATTGCCACGTAGTATTCCATTGTGTATATAAACCACAATTTCTTTATCCA
Organism: Panthera tigris; assembly: GCF_018350195.1. Lineage (NCBI taxonomy): Eukaryota > Metazoa > Chordata > Mammalia > Carnivora > Felidae > Panthera > Panthera tigris. Next base: position 49,361,152 of record NC_056662.1, on the reverse strand, counting down.
TTCATCAGTTGATGGACATTTAGGCTCTTTCCATAATTTGGCTATTGTTGAGAGTGCCGCTATAAACATTGGGGTACAGGTGCCCCTATGCATCAGTACTCCTGTATCCCTTGGATAAATTCCTAGCAGTGCTATTGCTGGGTCATAGGGTAGGTCTATTTTTAATTTTCTGAGGAACCTCCATACTGTTTTCCAGAGCGGCTGCACCAATTTGCATTCCCACCAACAGTGCAAGAGGGTTCCTGTTTCTCCACATCCTCTCCAGCATCTATAGTCTCCTGATTTCTTCATTTTGGCCACTCTGACTGGCGTGAGGTGGTATCTGAGTGTGGTTTTGATTTGTATTTCCCTGATAAGGAGCGACGTTGAACATCTTTTCATGTGCCTGTTGGCCATCCGGATGTCTTCTTTAGAGAAGTGTCTATTCATGTTTTCTGCCCATTTCTTCACTGGGTTATTTGTTTTTCTGGTGTGGAGTTTGATGAGCTCTTTATAGATTTTGGATACTAGCCCTTTGTCCGATGTGTCATTTGCAAATATCTTTTCCCATTCCGTTGGTTGCCTTTTAGTTTTGTTGGTTGTTTCCTTTGCTGTGCAGAAGCTTTTTATCTTCATAAGGTCCCAGTAATTCACTTTTGCTTTTAATTCCCTTGCCTTTGGGGATGTGCCGAGTAAGAGATTGCTACGGCTGAGGTCAGAGAGGTCTTTTCCTGCTTTCTCCTCTAAGGTTTTGATGGTTTCCTGTCTCACATTCAGGTCCTTTATCCATTTTGAGTTTATTTTTGTGAATGGTGTGAGAAAGTGGTCTAGTTTCAACCTTCTGCATGTTGCTGTCCAGTTCTCCCAGCACCATTTGTTAAAGAGACTGTCTTTTTTCCATTGGATGTTCTTTCCTGCTTTGTCAAAGATGAGTTGGCCATACGTTTGTGGGTCTAGTTCTGGGGTTTCTATTCTATTCCATTGGTCTATGTGTCTGTTTTTATGCCAATACCATGCTGTCTTGATGATGACAGCTTTGTAGTAGAGGCTAAAGTCTGGGATTGTGATGCCTCCTGCTTTGGTCTTCTTCTTCAAAATTACTTTGGCTATTCGGGGCCTTTTGTGGTTCCATATGAATTTTAGGATTGCTTGTTCTAGTTTCGAGAAGAATGCTGGTGCAATTTTGATTGGGATTGCATTGAATGTGTAGATAGCTTTGGGTAGTATTGACATTTTGACAATATTTATTCTTCCAATCCATGAGCATGGAATGTCTTTCCATTTCTTTATATCTTCTTCAATTACCTGCATAAGCTTTCTATAGTTTTCAGCATACAGATCTTTTACATCTTTGGTTAGATTTATTCCTAGGTATTTTATGCTTCTTGGTGCAATTGTGAATGGGATCAGTTTCTTCATTTGTCTTTCTGTTGCTTCATTGTTAGTGTATAAGAATGCAACTGATTTCTGCACATTGATTTTGTATCCTGCAACTTTGCTGAATTCATGTATCAGTTCTAGCAGACTTTTGGTGGAGTCTATCGGATTTTCCATGTATAATATCATGTCATCTGCAAAAAGCGAAAGCTTGACTTCATCTTTGCCAATTTTGATGCCTTTGATTTCCTTTTGTTGTCTGATTGCTGATGCTAGAACTTCCAGCACTATATTAAACAGCAGCGGTGACAGTGGGCATCCCTGTCGTGTTCCTGATCTCAGGGAAAAAGCTCTCAGTTTTTCCCCGTTGAGGATGATGTTAGCTGTGGGCTTTTCATAAATGGCCTTTATGATCTTTAAGTATGTTCCTTCTATCCCGACTTTCTCAAGGGTTTTTATTAAGAAAGGGTGCTGGATTTTGTCAAAGGCCTTTTCTGCATCGATTGACAGGATCATATGGTTCTTCTCTTTTTTTTTGTTAATGTGATGTATCACGTTGATCGATTTGCGAATGTTGAACCAGCCCTGCATCCCAGGAATGAATCCCACTTGATCATGGTGAATAATTCTTTTTATATGCTGTTGAATTCGATTTGCTAGTATCTTATTAAGAATTTTTGCATCCATATTCATCAGGGATATTGGCCTGTAGTTCTCTTTTTTTACTGGGTCTCTGTCTGGTTTAGGAATCAAAGTAATACTGGCTTCATAGAATGAGTCTGGAAGTTTTCCTTCCCTTTCTATTTCTTGGAATAGCTTGAGAAGGATAGGTATTATCTCTGCTTTAAATGTCTGGTAGAACTCCCCTGGGAAGCCATCTGGTCCTGGACTCTTATTTGTTGGGAGATTTTTGATAACCGATTCAATTTCTTCGCTGGTTATGGGTCTGTTCAAGCTTTCTATTTCCTCCTGATTGAGTTTTGGAAGAGTGTGGGTGTTTAGAAATTTGTCCATTTCTTCCAGGTTGTCCAATTTGCTGGCATATAATTTTTCATAGTATTCCCTGATAATTGTTTGTATCTCTGAGGGATTGGTTGTAATCATTCCATTTTCATTCATGATTTTATCTATTTGGGTCATCTCCCTTTTCTTTTTGAGAAGCCTGGCTACAGGTTTGTCAATTTTGTTTATTTTTTCAAAAAACCAACTCTTGGTTTCGTTGATCTGCTCTACAGTTTTTTTAGATTCTATATTGTTTATTTCTGCTCTGATCTTTATTATTTCTCTTCTTCTGCTGGGTTTAGGCTGCCTTTGCTGTTCTGCTTCTATTTCCTTTAGGTGTGCTGTTAGATTTTGTATTTGGGATTTTTCTTGTTTCTTGAGATAGGCCTGGATTGCAATGTATTTTCCTCTCAGGACTGCCTTCGCTGCATCCCAAAGCGTTTGGATTGTTGTATTTTCATTTTCGTTTGTTTCCATATATGTTTTAATTTCTTCTCTAATTGCCTGGTTGACCCACTCATTCGTTAGTAGGGTGTTCTTTAACCTCCATGCTTTTGGAGGTTTTCCAGACTTTTTCCTGTGGTTGATTTCAAGCTTCATAGCATTGTGGTCTGAAAGTATGCATGGTATAATTTCAATTCTTGTAAACTTATGAAGGGCTGTTTTGTGACCCAGTATATGATCTATCTTGGAGAATGTTCCATGTGCACTCGAGAAGAAAGTATATTCTGTTGCTTTGGGATGCAGAGTTCTAAATATATCTGTCAAGTCCATCTGATCCAATGTATCATTCAGGGCCCTTGTTTCTTTATTGACTGTGTGTCTAGATGATCTATCCATTTCTGTAAGTGGGGTGTTAAAGTCCCCTGCAATGACCACATTCTTATCAATAAGGTTGCTTATGTTTATGAGTAATTGTTTTATATATCTGGGGGCTTGGGTATTTGGCGCATAGACATTTATAATAGTTAGCTCTTCCTGGTGGATAGACCCTGTGATTATTATATAATGCCCTTCTTCATCTCTTGTTACAGCCTTTAATTTAAAGTCTAGTTTGTCTGATATAAGTATGGCTACTCCAGCTTTCTTTTGGCTTCCAGTAGCATGATAAATAGTTCTCCATCCCCTCACTCTCAATCTAAAGGTGTCCTCAGATCTAAAATGAGTCTCTTGTAGACAGCAAATAGATGGGTCTTGTTTTTTTATCCATTCTGATACCCTATGTCTTTTAGTTGGCGCATTTAATCCATTTACATTCAGTGTTATTATAGAAAGATATGGGTTTAGAGTCATTGTGATGTCTGTATGTTTTATGCTTGTAGTGATGTCTCTGGTACTTTGTCTCACAGGATCCCCCTTAGGATCTCTTGTAGGGATGGTTTCGTGGTGACAAATTCCTTCAGTTTTTGTTTGTTTGGGAAGACCTTTATCTCTCCTTCTATTCTAAATGACAGACTTGCTGGATAAAGGATTCTCGGCTGCATATTTTTTCTGTTTAGCACACTGAAGATATCGTGCCAAGCCTTTCTGGCCTGCCAAGTTTCAAAGGAGAGATCAGTCACGAGTCTTATAGGTCTCCCTTTATATGTGAGGGCACGTTTATCCCTTGCTGCTTTCAGAATTCTCTCTTTATCCTTGTATTTTGCCAGTTTCACTATGATATGTCGTGCAGAAGATCGATTCAAGTTACGTCTGAAGGGAGTTCTCTGTGCCTCTTGGATTTCAATGCCTTTTTCCTTCCCCAGTTCAGGGAAGTTCTCAGCTATAATTTGTTCAAGTACCCCTTCAGCACCCTTCCCTCTCTCTTCCTCCTCTGGGATACCAATTATGCGTATATTATTTTTTTTTAGTGTATCACTTAGTTCTCTAATTTTCCCCTCATACTCCTGGATTTTTTTATCTCTCTTTCTTTCAGCTTCCTCTTTCTCCATAACTTTATCTTCTAGTTCACCTATTCTCTCCTCTGCCTCTTCAAGCCGAGCCATCGTGGATTCCATTTTGTTTTGCAATTCGTTTAAAGCGTTTTTCAACTCCTCGTGACTGTTCCTTAGTCCCTCGATCTTTGTGGCAAGAGATTCTCTGCTGTCCTGTATACTGTTTTCAAGCCCAGCGATTAATTTTATGACTATTATTCTAAATTCACTTTCTGTTATATTATTTAAATCCTTTTTGATCAGTTCATTAGCTGTTGTTATTTCCTGGAGATTCTTCTGAGGGGAATTCTTCCGTTTGGTCATTTTGGAGAGTCCCTGGCGTGGTGAGGACCTGCAGTGCACTTCCCCTGTGCTGTGGTGTATAACTGGAGTTAGTGGGCGGGGCCGCAGTCCGACCCGATGTCTGCCCCCAGCCCACTGCTGGGGCCACAGTCAGACTGGTGTGTGCCTTCTCTTCCCCTCTCCTAGGGGCGGGATTCACTGTGGGGTGGCGTGTCCCGTCTGGGCTACTTGCACACTGCCAGGCTTGTGTTGCTGGGGATCTGGCGTATTAGCTGGGGTGGGTAGGCAAGGTGCACGGGGGCTGGAGGGGCAGGCTTAGCTCGCTTCTCCTTAGGTGATCCACTTCAGGAGGGGCCCTGTGGCAGCGGGAGGGAGTCAGATCCGCTGCCGGAGGTTTGGCTCCGCAGAAGCACAGAGTTGGGTGTTTGCTCGGAGCGAGCAAGTTCCCTGGCAGGAACTGGTTCCCTTTGGGATTTTGGCTGGGGGATGGGCGGGGGAGATGGCGCTGGTGAGCGCCTTTGTTCCCCGCCAAGCTGAGCTCTGCCGTCCGGGGGCTCAGCAGCTCTCCCTCCCTTTGTCCTCCAGCCTTCCCGCTTTCCGCGCAGAGCTGTTAACTTATGACCTCCCAGACGCTAAGTCGCGCTTGCTGTCGGAACACAGTCTGTCCGGCCCCTCCGCTTTTGCCAGCCCGACTCGGGGGCTCTGCTTGGCCAGCGAGCCGCCCCTCCGCCCCGGCTCCCTCCCGCCAGTCCGTGGAGCGCGCACCGCCTCGCCGCCCTTCCTACCCTCTTCCGTGGGCCTCTGGTCTGCGCTTGACTCCGGAGACTCCCTTCTGCTAATCCTCTGGCGGTTTTCTGGGTTCTTTAGGCAGGTGTAGGTGGAATCTAAGTGATCGGCAGGACGCGCTGTGAGCCCTGCGTCCTCCTACGCCGCCATCTTCCGGAACCCATCACATCCTTGATTTTCATGTGTCAAACCACCCTTGCATTCCAGGAATAAATTCCCCCTTGGTCATGATGTGTAATCCTGCTAATATGCTGCTGGATATAATTTGTTGTCATTTTGTTGAGGATTGCTGCATCAGTGTTCATAAGGGGTATTGGCTTGTAGTTTTTTTTTTTTTTTTTCTTGTGATGTGTTTATCTGACTTTGGTATCAGGGTAATGCTGGCCACATAGAATTAGTTAGAAAGTGTTTCCTCCTCTGCAGTTTTTGGGAAGAGTTTGAGGAAGACTGATGTTAATTTGTCTTTAAATGTTTGGTAGAATTCACCAATAATACCATCTGGTCCTGGGCTTTTCTTTGTTGGGAGGCTACTGTTTTTGAAGGTGAGGAGACTGAGGCACAGAGAGGTTAATTGACTTGCTCAAGGTTACATTGCTAGTTAATGACAGAACTAGGATTTGAACCCAGGCATTGGGCCACCAGAGTTCATGCTTTTAGCATTATACTAGGCTGCTCTTTTTCTCTCTTGTTGACATGGTCATGGTTGTCAAGTGTTTCTGTTAAGATTCTTTTTTTTTTTAGATGATTTATTTATTTATTTATTTATTTATTTATTTATTTATTTAAGTTTTTATTTATTTTGAGAGAGAGCATGAGCAGGGGAGGGACAGAGAAAGAGGGAGATGGAATCCCAAGCAAGCTCCACACCATCATTGTGGAGTCTAATGTGGGGCTCAAACTCATGAACCATGAGATCATGACCTGTGGTGAAACCAAAAGTTGGATGCTTAACCAACTGAGCAACCCAGGCACTCCTGTTTTTTTATTTTTTTGAAAGACAGAGAGAGGGCACAAGTGAGTGAGGGGCAGAGAGAGAGACAGACAGAGAAGGAGAAAGAGAGAAGCAGGGCTCACCTGAAGCAGGGCTTGTGCTCACCTGAAGCAGGGTTCAAGCTCACCCAATGTGGGACTTCAACTCATGAACTGTGAGATCAGGACCTGAGCTGAAGTCAGATGCTTAACTGACTGAGCCACCCAAGTGCCCTAAGATTCTTTAAAACAAGCAAAAGCAGTGGGCCCTGGAGATTCAGTAGCTGGGTGCTGGAGCAGATCCAAGAACCTCAGAAATCCTAAACAACAGGCCATGGAAGGGTAGGGGCCAGGTCATATCTGAAGCCCTCAGCAGGGGAAACTCCTGTAACTTCTTTCTGGAACTTTACCATTAAGAGGCTCTTACCCAACACCTACAGCCTCCATGTACGTCTGTTCAGGTGTCCATTTCCAGGGACAAGACTCTACTGGGACAGTTGTTTGTGTCAATGAGGGCTTTTTTTGTTTGTTTGTTTTTTTTTGGTCATTTATTGTTGTGTAACAAACTACTCCAAATCTTAGTGCTTAAAACAGTAAATTTTATTATTATATTTCATGATTCTGTGGGGGCAGGAATGCAATGGGCTTAGTGAGAATGTCTTTTTTTTTTTTTTTTTGCTCCATGTAATCTGGTATATAAACTGGTTGGTTTACATGATTGGAGCCTGCCATGCATCTCTTTCATGTGGCCTGTTTGTATGACTAACCTAGACAACCTCAGGCAGTCAGACATGTTATATGATGGCTCATGGTTCCAAGAGGAAGGAAGTGGAAACTGCCAGTTGCCCTAAAGGCAAGGTCCAGAATACACTTGGCATCATTTTTGCTATATTCCATTGGTTCAACCGGTCTGGACATTCCAAATTCAAGGGAAGGAGACCAGGACTCTACTTCTACTTGAGAAGTACTATGAGACCAGGTGAAGGAATTTGCCACTACCTTTAATCCATCAGTGTGAGGGGCAGGGTGGGAGTGTGACATGGCCACCAGGGTCTCATTATGAGTTAGGCATGGCAACCTCAGTCAGTGTGTTCTAGTCTAAAGTTTCTTTCTCCTGGCCTGGCATCCAGGCTCTGACCACTCCTCTTCCCTTTATGTTCTCTGTTGCTTTAGGCTGTGTGAGGAATAGAGAGAGAGGACAGTATGGTGGGGAGGGTAGAGGACAACAGGAGGATGATTCTGAGAGGTTGTAGGTAGGGGCAAATAATGGCCACCACAGATGTCCACACTCTAATCCCCCCAAACTTTGAAATATGTTACCTTACATAGCAAAAGGGCTTAGGAGATGGGATGGGCCCTAAAATGTGGAGATTATCCAGGTGGGCCCAATCTAATTACATAAGTCCTGGAAAGCAGAGAACTTTCTCTTGTTGGAGGCAGAGGACATGTAGCAGAAGGGGAGTTCAGAGCATAAGAAGGACTTGACCTGCCTTTGCTGGCTTTGAAAATAAAGAGAGTCACAAGCCGGGGGATGTAGGTTGCTCTAAAATCTGAAAACAATCCCTGGATGACAGCAAGGAAAATGGGGAAATGGGGACCTCAGTCCTCCAATTACATGGAGCTGAGTTCTGCCAACACCTGGAATAACCTGGAAGTAGACTTTCCTCCAGAGCCTCCAGATAAGAACTCTGCCTGCTGACACCTTGATTTTGGGCATGAGATTCCAAGAAAAGAACCCTATCAAGCTCACCTAGACTAGAGAACTGTGAACTAAATTATGAGTTTTCCAAACCACTAAGTTTGTGGTAATTGGCTATGGGAGCAATAAGAAATGAAGATAGATGCCAATACCTGCTCAAAAACCAAGGAGGTAAAATTGAAGCTTCCTAGATAAAGTGTCACGCTGATCTGGTCTGTGCCCTAATGCTATACACACACCCTGTGCCCATCACACAGCCTCGGTGGGGGGAAACCACAGAGTGAGCTGTGCTCTCCAAGCACCTCCTAGGGACTGGGCATGTGCACGCAAGTACCTGCCCTGGAGAACTGCTTGGGCAGGAAGCCTTGGACAAGTGAGTGCCAGGAACAAGGCAGGTGCCATGGGAGGCTGCGGAGGGGCCATAACCCACATAATGTGATTCTAACACCTGAGATGGGCTGGGGCCACTACTTTCTCCTGGGGGATCCTGAGCTTTCTTTGTCTATCATCCCCTTGAGGATAGTCTCTTTCTACCTGCTGGATCTTCTCTCTTCCTGCCCCACTAGGTGTTTACCTGGACCAATTCCAGCTTCCAGGATGTAGGCCAGGGTGGTCTCTGACAGACTCTGCCCAACTGATTTAGTTGTCCCAGGGTCACTGATGGCCAAGGCCTGAGGAGCAAAGAGTGTGTAGCTGGGGGCCTCTGGTGTGCAGAGCTGGATGACACTGCCCTGGGCACTGCAAGCACTCTGTATCTATCTGACCCTGGGTGACCCAGAGAAGGACTGAGAGAATTCTTAGGTGGTCCTCAAGGTCATGTCATCTCTAGCGCCCTTGGGAGGAGGAAAGAATGAGTATGTTGCTAGAAGGCACTTTTCACACTGAAAAGCTGAAGGAGATTGGTGCCTCAGTCAGGGCTCCTGCAGAAGCAGATGCTGAGATAAGAGCTCAGGGTAGCCAGTTCATTTGGGAGGTGGTCCTGGGAAGCACTGTAGGGCAGTGGGGAGTGGAGCTGGAAGAGGAATCCACCAGACAAGCATCCATAGTGGGTGCCCGGAGCTCAGTCCCTCAGGGAGCCCTGGGAGGCAATGGAACCACATGTGTCAGGATGTGACACCACATGTGAGGGACCTGGGGTATGTATATTCCAGCTCTTGAGTCATTGGTGGAGGGCTCCTGGGTTTGTGTAATCCCCTAGTGCTTCTTCCTTTGGCTTTGGAAGAAGCCCTTGGTGCAGTGATAAAAGGTCTGGGGATGTGTGTGGGACCCTGGCAGTTAGTACTACAGCTGAGTATTTGTTCTGGGATCTTCCTTAGGGACCAGCTATATAATAGCCCACTGCAGCCTTGATCCCTCTGGGTCATCCCAGGTTGAGGCACGATGTTGGTGGTTGGGGGATCATTCCTTTGCCTGTGGTTCTGATGCCCAGTTTTTGTCTGTACCTGATACCTTGCTCAGGGCTCACCCTAGGTCAGCTGTGGAAGCTTGGGTCTTCCCTGCATTGCCCTGGGCCTGGCCAAGCCTAACCAGGTTGTTGAAGAGCAGGTGTGAATCTTGGAGCTCCTTCAGTTAAAGGCAAGGGTAGGGACTGGCAGCTCCTGGCACCCACTGGTGTGTGGCCTCTATTTTCTGGGCAGTGAAGCCTCTTGACCCTGGACAGGGCTGGGGCCACACAGGACATGTTGGGGCTTGGTCTCTGGCTGCCCAGCTTTCTTGGTCTCTGCATCTTAATGTTGCTTTGCCACTATAGTGGCTGTGGCTGAGGGCAGTGTGATGGCCTCTCACCTGGGAAAGCTCCCAGGGCAGGTGGGAGGGAATGGTGGAAGTCTCCCCTTCAGAGCTGGGAAAAGGCCTGGCATTTCTGCATTGAGCACAAAGATCACAAAGCAGGCAGACCCCCTCCCCCCACATTTTGCTGACTCTTTTACTCAAGAATGGACTTTGTGTATCACACTCTTAGGCCTGGACTGTGTGGCTGTCAGTCTGGGCTGTGAGAGTCATAGTGGGAAGGAAACTGACCAGAAATATCTGTTTGTCTCCATTAGCTAAGTGCAAGGTGGTCATCACCTTCAACCAAGGACTCCGGGGAGGACGCGTGGTGGAGCTGAAGAAGATAGTAGATGAAGCTGTGAAGCACTGCCCGACCATCCAACATGTCCTGGTGGCTCACAGGACGGACAACAAGGTCCACATGGGGCGTCTGGACATCCCACTCGAGCAGGTGGGTTTGTCTCACATTGTACAGTTTAAGGAGAGGTTAACTCCTATTGGGTTAACTGGGTCTGAGTCTTGTCGGATCGTGGTTCTCAACCTGGGTCCCCCAGCAATATTCAGGGTTCCCTGATGGTATCTGATGGACTTACATCCTGGTTGGGAAGATGGAGCTCAAATACCACAAACATACTGAAACACTTAATGGAATAGAAATGATCAGATTCATCCTTTTATTTTGTGTTCTCTGCATCTGGAGTTGAACTAGGGCAGAGTAGAGCAGGTGAACTGAATCTGGTCTGCTGAGGCCTGCAGCAGCTGGGCAAGAGGTGTTCTTAGGATGGGTGAATGTGGGGCAGAGGGTAACTGCCTTGGATGGGGCTGTTTGTGTCTTCCCCCTTCTAGGAAATGGCCAAGGAGGACACTGTTTGTGCTCCAGAGAGCATGAGCAGTGAGGACATGCTCTTCCTGCTCTACACCTCGGGGAGCACCGGAACACCCAAGGGACTCGTCCACACGCAGGCGGGCTACCTGCTGTATGCCGCTGTGACGCACAGGGTACGGGCCTTGGTGGGGAAGGTTGAGAGTGCGGGGTGTCCCACCTCCTGGGCAGGGCTCTGAGCAGGGGGCCAGGAGAGGCTGAATTTAGAGCTAGAACTCCTGCTGTAACATAGTGCCTGAATGCATGAGGTGCTAATGTTTCTTCTTGTGTGCTCAGGAGTAGGGCCGTTGTGAGTTGTAGCACTGGCATAGCGAGTGGTAGGCATGGGGGCTGAGTTCTGTCCTTGTTGGGAGAGTCTGGATCGAAAATTTGAGACTCACTGCAGGTCTTTAGCCCCTTTGCACCTGTGTCTGTGCTGTCTGCCTGCTCTGTAAGAGTTGAGCCCTCCCCAGGTCTGACATGTTCACTGGCACAGCTGTGTTCTGATGCTCAGGGGCCCAGGTGCTGAGGCCATCCTGGGCCCCTCCCTCCCTAAAAAAAATGTCAAAACTCATGTTTTACAACTGAGTTGTTATAGAGATGAATATGTTACTATTACATGTTAAAATGTTCTCTTCTACTTAAAAGGTCTTTTTTTCCTTGTGATGTTAAAAGAAAGGAAAACATTTTTTTTTTATTAAAAAAAATTATTTATTTTGAGACTGGGGGGAGGAGGGGCAGAGAGAGAGGGAGAGAGAGAATCCATGCTGACAGCGCGGAGCCTAATGGGGTTCCATCTCACAAACCGTGAGATCATGACCTGAGCCAAAATCAAGAGTTGCACACTTAACCGACTGAGCCATCCAGGCGCCCCTGGGGCCACATTTTAAAAGTAAAATTAGAAAAAGATTTACTTTTGTAAGGAAACTTAAATTTAGTATATGGCAATTATATTACAGTGGGCCATCCTTTAGGGCTTATAAAGCAGATGGTATGTCATTTTTTTTATTCCAATAAGTGCATTTAAAAAATCAGTTCTGATTTGGGGGCACCTGGGTGGCTCAGTTGGTTAAGTGTTGACTCTTGATTTCAGCTCAGATCATAATCTCATGGTTTGTGGGGTTGAGCCCTGTATCTGGCTCTATGCTGAGTATGGAGCCGGCTTGGGATTTTCTCTCTCCCTCTCTCTCTGCCCCTCCCCTGCTTGCACTCACTACCTCTCAAAATAAATAAATAAACATTTAAGAAAAAAAATCGGTACTGATTTGAATATTGGTGGGTTGTGGGGGTTGTGTTTTAATGTGGCATCCCTGGTTACTTGGGGAGTAGTTGACTTTTCCCAGGTAGGATTTGGTTTCAAGATAGTGTTTATGGACCTCTCTGTTGCAAAAGGCAAAACTGCACTGCTGGTGCCAGCTGCAAAGGGAACTGAGTAGCCAGGTGACCAGCAAGCCCAGGCCCATCCAAGAAGGGCTCCGATTTTGGTCCCGCGTGGTGGCATCTCTCCTTCCTTGGCCCCCTTCCTCTGTGCTGACCACATTCCTTCCCAGGGACTGGAGAGAGCCTCATAGTGCCAGCAAAATCACTGGCCTGGTTGCAGTCAGGGCCCCATTTGCCTCAGTCACTGTGGCTAGGGGTGGGGGTGGAATGTGCTCATTGGTCAGGCTTGGTCATGTGGGAGGTGAATCTCCTGAAATGAATGGGGAGGAGCAGGTGCTGGGAGGCAGGTAGCAAGTATGCACACTGCGCATCACACAGTCTCTGAGTGGTGCTGCACCAGTCCCACTGGCGGCTACTCACACCCAGGACTAACAATGTTGAAAAACAGAAAGACAGATGTTGAGCAGACAAGTACCTGAACTCAAATCCATATTAGAACAGTTGTCTTCTGCCTGCTGGGTGACCTTGAGCATGCCACAGAACCTTTCTTGACCTCAGTGTTCTCAACTGGAAAACCCCACCCCTCTTCAGCTCTCAGTGGTGGGAGGAAGGTTGAAGGATTGACACATCATGTAAGTAAAAATACTTTGGAAAATATAGCTAATGAAACCAAATACCAAGAAAGTCACAGAGTAGATCAAATTCTTTCCACCAGTTTACAGTGAAGTTAACATTAGGGAAGCTGTAAACGTGGAGAGAGATTAGTTTTTAGTAATAATAATTACCAAAATTGTTGGAGGACCCAGTCTACATGAGCAAAAGCAGTCGGAGTATAGGCATGGGACCATCTTTTGAATTTCTCTTCAATAAGAATTTTTTTTTAAGAATTGGGAATAGAAACTTTGAGCCTTCTATAGATGAAAGTATGCACACAAGTGGTTCTCTAGGGGATAAGGACAGTTGGCTCTGAAGGGTGTGAAGAGATTTTGGAGGTATACAGTAGGGTCAGGCCCTTTGGAGCATGGCTGGCCCCAGGCACTTGCTACCCTTCCCAGAACTGCAGGGAGAGAAATCTTCAGCCCCATGAAAGACTTGGCAATTTGGTCCAAGTTGTATTAAACATTCTTTCAGTCCCAAATGCTGTGGGGCTTTGGGTGTGGGCGTCCTGATGCTCTAGTGCTGTGAAACCACAGTCTTCCTTGAAATAATCCCCCCAACCCCCTGCCTTGGGACACAGCTGCACAGGGCCCTGCCCATCTCCAGACCACTATACTGTCTGGAGACTCCTGGGGATTCTCCACATTGATCTGTGGCAGCAAGAAACTGGTCCACTCGCCCAAAGATTGATTGATTGATTGATTTTTATTTTTTAATATGAAATTTATTGTCAAATTGGTTTCCATACAACACCCAGTGCTCATCCCAACAGGTGCTCTCCTCAATACCCATCACCCACCCTTCCCTCCCTCCCACCCCCCATCAACCCTCAGTTTGTTCTCAGTTTTTAAGAGTCTCTTATGTTTTGGCTCCCTCCCTCTCTAACCTCTTCTTTTTTTTTTTTTTCTTCCCCTCTCCCATGGTCTTCTGTTAAGTTCCTCAAGATCCACATAAGAGTGAAAACATATGGTATCTGTCTTTCTCTGTATCACTTATTTCACTTAGCATAACACTCTCCAGTTCTATCCATGTTGCTACAAAAGGCCAGATTTCATTCTTTCTCATTGCCACGTAGTATTCCATTGTGTATATAAACCACAATTTCTTTATCCATTCATCACTTGATGGACATTTAGGCCCTTTCCATAATTTGGCTATTGTTGAAAGTGCTGCTATAAACATTGGGGTACAACTGCCCTTATGCATCAGCACTCCTGTATCCTTGGGTAAATTCCTAGCAGTGCTATTGCTGCATCATAGGGTAGATCTATTTTTAATTTTTTGAGGAACCTCCACACTGTTTTCCAGAGCGGCTGCACCAGTTTGCATTCCCATCAACAGTGCAAGACGGTTCCCGTTTCTCCACATCCTCTCCAGCATCTATAGTCTCCTGATTTGTTCATTTTAGCCACTCTGACCCACTCGCCCGAAGATTTAAAAGAAATCTTTTTATTGCAAAATAGATCAGAATACAGAATAGAATCCAGAAAACCACTCAAATCCTATGTGTGGCTTACTGAATTATTATAAGGCAACCCACTTCAGTAAAGAAGTGCAATGTCACTGGGGTACTGGGTGTTGTATATAAGTGAAGAATCACTGGCTTCTCCTCCTGAAACGAATACTACACTGTATGTTAACTAACTTGAATTTAAATAAATTAATTTAAAAAAAAGGAGTGGAGAAATGTCCTGTCAGCCTCACAGAAGCCCTTCCTGGCCTGTCCAACCACAGCCCCTCCCCCATATTCTGACTTTGATAGTGTCACTGCCCCGTGTTTCCCCTCTTCTAGCTTAGTCACCCAACATGCATCCCCTGATACTGTGGCTTACTGTTTTTTTTTTTTTAATATGTCTTTTAAGCCTTTTTAACCTGTTGGTTCTCTTCCATCTCTTCCGTTTCCTTCAACTTTGTTGTAACACCCAGAGGTTTGTCCCTCTGATCTCCGTGTTTCCTGCAAAGGGGCATTTGTATCCAGAGGTAGGTCAGGCTCAGGTTGGACCCTGTGGCAAGAATGCAGGAGGCGCATGTCTCCCTGCTCAGGCTCTCAGAAACTGATGATGCTTGAGGCATTTCTTGGTCTTTTTGGCTTTTTGTTTTGTTTTGTTTTGTTTTTTTTGGCAGTTTTTGAGATTTAAAAAATTAGAGTATAACTTAATGCAGAAAGGTGCCCTTATTTTGGACATATGGCTAGATGAGCTTTGACCTGTGGATACACACTTGGCCACCACCTGCCTCAGGACTTGGGGCGTCTCCAGCTCCCAGAGGCGCTGACATGCCACTGGCAAGCAGCCCCCCAGCAGGGCTAGTACTAGCATGACCTCCAGTATACAGATCAGCTTTGCTAGGTTGGGGCTCATACAGTGTACACCTGGGGTCTGGCTTCTTTCACTGTCATCTGTGAGAATCCGCATGTTGTGTGTGGCAATAACTCTGTCTTGTTACTGCTGTAGCTTCATGGAGCTCTGGCGGTGCACTTATTCTTCCTGCTCTTGGTGGCCTGGGAGCAGCTGTGTCTTGCATTTATAGAACACTGTTAGTGACTTATGGGAGCATGGGGTGACAGGCTCCTGACAGCCTCTTTTCCTGTTTCTGCAGCTTGTGTTTGACTACCGGCCAGGCGACGTTTTTGGCTGTGTGGCCGACATTGGCTGGATCACAGGACACAGCTATGTGGTGTATGGACCCCTGTGCAATGGAGCGACCACTGTCCTTTTTGAGAGCACCCCAGTTTACCCTGATGCTGGTGAGGACTGGGGACCAAATAGGGTCCCCAGGAGGAAGCTTGAGGAAGGAGGAGAAGTTCACAGGAGGGTGGAGTAGATTCCCTCACTCTGTCCCGGCTGTGGTCCTTGTGGTCACGTGGCATAGCTGCCAGGCCTTTTGCTCTGCCAGGTGGGCTGGGGCCAGGGGCCATGTCTGCAGTAAGATCAGATAAGCAGTAGATGGGAGTGTGACTTGTCACTGGAAGCTGTCTCAGGACAACCCACTCCAGAGTTCTTGTCCCGCTAGCAAACTGGGTGCCTTGGGCCATCCCCTTAGCACTGTCCCTCTCCCCTCTCTGGCCACCTGACCAGATCCAGCCCTTAACACCCAGGCCAGCTGCCAGCCTCCTGTTACCACAGACGGGGGATTTTCTCCAGCTCTGCTGCCTGTGCCTTCAGGGACATCTGCCAGAGAGCATTGTGTGTGTCCTGGAGCCACCTACATGAATTGAGATTGCTTTGAGGACCCACATCTTGCTCACCTTGGCATCTCTCTTTCAGGCAGCACAAAACCCCAAGTATTTGTTATAATTCAGTTGAATTGTGGTGGCTCTGCCAAGCATTCCACAGTGCTAATAATGATGTGTGTAGAACTTTGTCACCTCCCCTGCTCCTCTTCAGCCTCCTGATGGACTAGATGCACCCTAGGAAGATTATGTAGGGGGCATAGTGAGGGATTAAGGGCCACACCTTAGGTGTGATCTCAGGCCCATCACTTCCACCCCTCGAAGCTCAGCCCACTCCATGTGTAGAGCCATGGTGGTGAGTTGAGGGGGATTGTGGGAGACCAGGTGTGTGTGTGTGTGTGTGTGCTGGACAATTGCCCTGCTCCCCAGGGCTCACTCAGTTGTGGCCACTGCTATTCCAGGGGAAGCACCTGTCACAACCTCAGAGACATCTAAGTGGGAACATAAGTTCTTTGTTAGTGCTACATGGGTTATTTTTAAAATTCACAGTGATATCCCTTTGAACCAATCTTTGCTGTATCTTTTGGGATATACCACATGGATGCAGCCATCCAGAGCCAGGGGAAGGCTGTTTCCAAATGCACCAGCCCTGGATGTGGGGTGTGCTGGGTGATGATTGCCACAGGGCTCCCTTTCTATCCCAATGATGGGTGTTGGATTCCTTTCTGTGAACACAGGGGTTTGCATGTATCCAGCACACAGTAACTGTTGTCTGATTTCTAACTAAGTTAGAATAGATGCTATCTAGTGGGCTCAGACTGACGGTGAACTTGGGCCTTTTTGTAGGTCGATATTGGGAGACAGTGCAGAGGTTAAAGATCAATCAGTTCTATGGGGCCCCAACGGCTGTCCGGCTATTGTTGAAATATGGCGACTCCTGGGTGAAGAAGTACGACCGCTCCTCCTTGCGGACTCTGGGGTCAGGTGAGTGGTCTTCTGTGCTACTGGAGAGGTGTGTGTGCCATGTGGCAGAGCCAGTGCAGGCTTCAGGATGGTTTTAATTATGAAAGCTGCGTGGCTATGGCTGTGGCGAATTCAAACAGTGCCATACTGAATAGAAAGCAGATGTCCCTGCCCATAAGCAGCTTCCTGGAGCCCCCAGATGATAACAAACAGTCTGGAATACAATATTCTAGATGTTTCTGTGCCTGAGTTCTGTGCTTCATCTTTATTATGAAAAATTCCCAACCTGGTAAGGTGGCCCAAGCCCTCCTTCAGTGGCCACATGGGACTGCAGTGCAGGAGCTGACTGGGTCACTAAGGTGTTCCTCTGTTGCTTAGTACCGGATAGTCCCAAGGACTATAATAAACATCATTCTGTGCTTGTGTGCTGTTCTTGCTGTAGATATTTCCAAGGCAAGGAGTTATGAGATCAAAGGTTATCTCCATTTATAATTTTTATATATGTTGCCAAGTCACATGGAAACATCTGGGAAAGGTGATGTGGGGTTAGTTCAGATGATACCAGTGGGGTGGAAGGTACCCATGCCCGTTCTCTCTCCTTGTTCCTGATTCATTTCATTTCTGCCCCTACACATGTTGTCCATAGGCAAAACAAGGGCAGGGAGGTCCTCTGTGCTCCTTGGGTGAATACTTGGATCTTCTTGGTTTTTCACAGAGGAGGCATGTAGGGCAGGTACCACAAGGGAGGTGTCTTGCTGCCAAATGTGTCCACGGGGAAGGGAGCTCAGGACAGCATGTGCATGTCACTCATCAGTGGCACAGGTGTGTAGCGCTGTTATAGGTCTCAGGGCCCTGGTTCATACTACTCCCCTTGCCTGAAATGCCATAGTGCTCCTCTCCATCTGTGTGGGTTCCAACCTTCTCTCAAGGTCCGTCTCTGTGCACCTTCTCCCTGTGGAGTTACCTGGCTGCTCTGGACCTCGGGCTCTCTTTTCTCAGACAAATCCATATTTTGTACTTGGATATCTATTCTCATGCTGACTGTTTCCCTGGGCAGTGAGCTCCCAAAAGTCACACCATCAGTATCCTCAGCATCCCAATGCCCACACACAGAGAAACACAGCAGGTCAGTGAGGGTTGACTGCTCTTTGTGAAGCTGAGTTGCAGGGCCAGAAACAGAAGGCTCAGATTTGTGCTGAGGGCTCAACACCCAGATGCTGGCATCTCCAGGGCAGTTGCTACCCAGCAATGCTGCTTCCCACCCAGGATGGCCTGGATCCTTGCCTGGGAGACCTGTTTTCATGTGCCTACCTCCCTTCTATTCAGAGCCTCCCTTGTGATTAGGGTCAGTTGGTGTCTGGATGACCAAGTACTTTGAATTTTCCAGGTGGGGTCAGCAGAAGTGTTTTGGGCTCCTTTCTAGATGGTGGTGAGTCTGAGATGCCTCTCTTGGCATGTTTAGGCTATGGAGTGTGAGTCCTGTGTGTCTTGACTGGGGGCTGTGTGGATGCAGAAGACCTGCCCTCCATACCACAAGGGCTATGACGTGCCCCTGCACTTTGGGGTGGGCAGTGCTTGGGGACCGAGGGCAAGCAGAGGGCCACAGAAACTCAGATCCTCCAGGTGCCATTTGTAGGCCACCTGAGTGGGACCAGGAGTTAGGTTAGTGATGAAGGGAGGTTTGATTTTCTAGATGCACTCATGGGATTCAACTGCTAAGGAAGACTCACTAGGACCCCCAGTGATAAGGCATTTGCTCTGAGCATTTCAGAAGGAGATGCTCAGTAGCCGCATTAGAGTGGGGGTGCATGTCCCATCCAAAAGCTGCCTCAGCCAGGGATCCTCTAGGCCAGACAGGCTTCTGTAGTCCTCTCTCCACTTCCTCTCTTGGATCAGGCCCAGAACAATTCTGTACCAGGGAGCACACACAGAGGATTGGCCAGGCTCTGTGTATTTTGCTGGTCTCGTGGGCACATTCCTGCCATGTAATGAGCACCACCAGTGGAGCCCTGCAGGGGTTTCCCTGGGACCTGGTTATCAATAAGCAGTGCTGGCAGGCAGGTAAACAGCACTTGGCATCTTCTCACACCGGCAAAAGAGAGTAGCACCATGGACCAGGAAGCTTCATGCCTTGACCAGAGCCAGTGCGGTGCTGATCTCCACTGTGGTTCCACAGTTCAGGCTGCTTCCGTGTGGCTGGATTAGCCCCCACAGCTCAGGCTTTGGGTGCATTGACTTCATTTAATCTGACTGGTCAGCAGAATCTAGTTTACTTAGGACTTTAACCCCAAGATTTGCATTAATTTTTTTTTTAACTTTCAGCTTCACAAGTGACACATAGTTATACTCTTGCTGGGAAAAAAAAAATTGGAACATGGTAATGAAAGCTGATGTCCTCCATGGCGCTGCTCCAGGCAACCCAATTGCCTGTGCACCTTCTGATGCCTTCTTCACAGTTATATTACTGTGAAAGAGATAGCTCGGTTCTGAAATGTCTTCTTTCCCTGAACAAGATCAAACTGCTATTATCCTATGTTTATTATAACTCAGCAACATGCAGTTTTCCATATGGCTCTGTTCTATGTTTTGAGAACTTGATTTTACCCTCCTGTGGGGGCTACTGTGGGTGTGGTCCAGTAGTCACGCCCCAGTGTTTGCATGTTCTGTCTCTTGCTGTTCCTCCGTGTATGGGCCAGTGCTGCATGGTATCCTCTGGCCTCCCTGTGGGTGTGGGTGAGTGCAGGGGCAAAACACACAACATCCAGCACCTGTGTGACCAGCATGGGAGGCCCTGGCCAGGTCAGGCCTTGGTTACTTGCTGTACGTGAGTGGTCCTGAGCAAGAGACAGCCAGCATGAGAGGATTTCACTATTTTAGCAGTGGTATGTTTAATCTGGCAAGTTCTGAGTGCCAGCCTTGTATGGGCATCTCATTAGGGTGGTAGCTTAGTCATTTGGGCTGCTATAACAAAACACCAATGACTATAAACAACAGGGATTTATTTCTCACAGTTGTGGAGTCTGGGAAGTTCACAATCAAGGTGCCAGCACGATTGTCTTCTGGTGAGGGCCCTCTTACTGGTTCATAGATGGTGCCTTCTCCCTGTGTCCTCACATGGTCCAAGGGAGGGGGGAGCTGGGTGGTCTGTTTTACAAGGGCACTAATCCAATTCCTGAGGGCTTCATTACCTCCCAAAGGCCTTACCTCCTAATACTATCATCTTTAGGGGTTAAGATTTCAACATATGAAATATTGGGGGTACACAAACATTGAGGTCATTAGCAGCTAGACATTGCTGTAGAAGTCAGGCTATAGAGTCATAGGATGCAAGCACATTTGTGTGTGTGTGTGTGTGTGTGTGTGTGTGTGTAGCATGTGTGTGTATATACGTGTTTAGCTTTAGTGGATTCTACCAGTTTCCTAAGTAGTTGTATCAGGTGTATGCATGTTTTTTTTTTCAATTTTTTAAAATATGTTTATTATTTATTTTTGAGAGAGTGAGAGAGTGCGAGAGTGCACTCACTCATGCTAGTGGGGGAGGGGCAGAGACAGAGAGGGACAGAGGATCCAAAGCAGTCTCCGCACTGACAGCAGAAAGCCTGATGTGGGGCTCAAACTCACGAATGACAAGACCATGACCTAAGCCAAACTCAGTCAGTTAACTGACTGAGCCACCCAGGTGCCCCTCCACTTTTAAATATTAAGAGAACCACCCAAGTTGTTCCCCAGTTCCATACCAAATTACACTCCTATAGTGTATGTGCTATTGGTTCCCCCACATTTTATCCAACTTAAAAATTTTTTACATGATGGCTAAAATATCTTGTTGTAATTTGTATTTTTTTGATGGCCGTAAATATGCTGAATCTCACTGCTTTTTCAAATTTTCTTTTATGTCCTTCAGAAAAATTATAGAACAGTTTCCCCTATAAAAACCTATCCTTTTTGTTTTCAGTTTTGTTGAGGTGTATTATATCATTTTTTTCCTTTTGTGTGTGGTTTCAGTGGGAGAACCAATCAACTGTGAGGCCTGGGAGTGGCTCCACAAGGTGGTGGGGGACTGCAGATGCACGCTGGTGGACACCTGGTGGCAAACAGGTGAGAATGCCCCTGAGGAGAAGGGGACCTGATGCAGGGCTCACTCACTGCATGTGACAGCACATGAGAACATGTGGCTGAGCCTGAGTCTTGGAGGGTCAAGTGTGAGTGAGGCTCTGTGAATGCCATCCAACACCACTAATGCTTCAGCCCCTCAGCATATGAGGTGGTTGAAAAATCTGATGTCTGGAGTGAGAGACAGTGTGTGGCTACCCTTTTGCAGCTGTAAGATGTGTAATGACTTCTCTGGGCCTTAGGTTCCTCATTGGTGAAATGGGGGCACTCCACTACAGGCCCCGGTGAGGATGGAAAGAGATGATAGAAGTGCTGCACGTTGCCTACTGCTGACAGGTAGTAGGTGCTTAGCTAAATGTTCATTTTCCCTGTAGGGTCCATGTGTCCAACACAAATACATCTGATGCAGATGGACCCTGCTGTAAGGGACCAGAGTTTAAATTTAGATTTTAGTGGGAAACACATTTTTTTCTGTGTCATTTTGTTTTGCTTTGTCCTCTCTGCTCTGGAGTATTGTTCGGAGTAAGAGATCACCACTGATGTAATAAATGTAGCGAACTGTGGTCTCATTCTCCAAGAAGCCAGAATGTGAGGTATTGCAAATAGCTCTGTTCTCCTCCATTTGGGAAGGCTCAGGACAGAGACTCCCTACAGCTGAGTCTTGTGAGGCATTTCCATGCAGGCTGATAGAGGGAAGTGCCAGAGATGTGAGAACAGAATTGTGAGCATCACTTTTCATTGTTTGGTGTGGGGGATGGGGCACTGGCCCAGAAGCAGTTTTTTTCCTCCATCTTCCTGTGCAAGTAGGTGGGTTCTACCCCTTCCCACAGAGCCATGGATGAAGGGAGGAAGCCCCTATCCCTGTGGAGAGCCATAGCTGGACTGACCTCTCCTCCTTGGGTTCCCATCTCGTTTCTGCAGATGAGAGGACCAGAACCCAAGTCTGGGCTTGCCTCAGAAAGAGGTCTTTGTGTCACTGGGATCACTGTGTCATTTCCTTGAGCAGACAGGGGCAAGCACCCATCTCCCACCCTGGGAGAGCACTTGTGTGTCTGCAATGGACACTTTCATGGCAGTGTCTCGATAAACATTCCACTAGCTGCTAGGCCCATCCTGCATTTCTTCCCCATTCTCCCTGCAGAAACGGGTGGCATCTGCATCGCCCCACGCCCCTCGGAAGAAGGAGCAGAAATCCTCCCTGGCATGGCTATGAGACCCTTTTATGGCATTGTCCCAATTCTCATGGATGAGAAGGTAAGGGCCTTGCAGAGGCATCTCCTTCCTTCATGGGTGCCCTGCCAAGCTCCTGACACTCCTGTCTGCCTTCATGGCCTCCTCTGCTCGCTGTCCCACATCACGTGTGCCAGGCTCTTTTAGGTGGTAGAGGGCAAGCATTCAAGGACACAGTTGAAACTGCCACATGGGGTGAGCGCTAGGTTTTCTGGGAAGCCCTCTCCATGCTGCTTCCTTACGGAGGAGAAAGGCAGTTCCTCTTGGGGCCTCCTTGTCATTTTTCATGTTTCTGTTTTCATGCATTTTTCTGGCACTTCCCTCTATCATTTTTCAGAAGAATGTTAGTTTTTTGCTTCTGAAGCAGAATCTGCCAGTTCTCTCACATGTGTGTCTCTGGGTCTGTAGGGAAACGTTGTGGAGGGCGGTGATGTCTCTGGGGCTCTATGCCTGTCCCAGGCCTGGCCGGGCATGGCCAGGACCATCTATGGAGACCACCAGAGATTCATGGAGGCCTACTTCAAGCCTTACCCAGGTGAGCTGGCTAAAGTGGATCATGTCATGCATTTTTGCACACACTGGAAATCATAAGCTCAGAAAACATTTTTAAGGAAATGATGACTGAGTGTAGAGCAGTGATACTTTGGAGTTGGAATCCTCCTCCCATCCACTTCACCTCCCTAAGCCCCCTGGTCTCTGGACTGGTAAGAATTCTTGGGGGTTAAGTGGGGCTGCATGCAGAGCCCAAAGTGCCTGGCCTGTGGTGTGCATGCCTTAGGCTACTAAGAGAGAAGGATGAAGAAACAACTTTGGAAAACTGTCATGATGGCTGTGAGTTTTCTTCCAGTTTACTTTTTGTTTTTTTCCTGCTTTGCTTTGTGTTGTTGGGTTGGAAGATTATATACACAGTGTGCCTGTGGGAACCCATCATCTTCAGTCTCAAGCTTGTGAAAGAGACTCACTTTTGGGGATGCTTGGGTGGGCTCCTTGTACATCTTCTGCTCCCCAACGTTTGCGGTTATGACATGGTCAGAATTCTGCTGACTCAGAGCCACTGCCCTCTCTCTAGCACATAGCCAGATGGCACTATCTAGAGAAGTGTCTCCACAAGGGGTTTCCAGGAGTACAAACAGGCAGGAGGTCAGCAGAGCTGGGGCTTCAGGGCTTTCTTCCATAGAGAGAGTTGGGGTGTGGGTACTACTGTATCCTTCCTGGAGGGACGGGAGCCCTGCTGGGTCCTGGTTCAGAGGTATTGGTGCTGAATTCTCCCATTGTGGTGCAGGCTACTACTTCACTGGAGATGGGGCTTACCGGACCGAGGGCGGCTACTACCAGATCACAGGGCGGATGGATGACGTCATCAACATCAGCGGCCACAGGCTGGGGACTGCTGAGATCGAGGACTCGATGGTGAGAATGGCCCAGCCTCCTTGGGTAGGATGCCTCTTTGAGGCCTCAGATTTACTTGCGTGCTGACTCAGGCAGTTCACCTCTTGCATGTTTTGTCTTGTTGTGTTCTGCACAGGCTAGCCACCCCACTGTGGCAGAGACTGCTGTCATTGGCTACCCCCATGACATCAAAGGAGAAGGTGAGTGCCCACAAAAGGAGCTCCTCATTCCTGGTCTTACGCCCATTGTGGGCACTTTGTAAAAGGAGCAGAATCTGGAAGATGGGTGGCAGGGGATTTTTATGGGTCAAGCTGTTGCTTCCTTCAGTCTTACGTGGATTTTGGGTGAATAGACTTGATGGCATGCATGTTAGGTGAGGGTCAGATTTCTGAAATGTCCTAACTCTGCCGTCCTTTGAGGACACACATCCACAAGCAGCCAGGACCTATTTGGCCTCTACTGAGCTTGGGAGTCTATTTGGCCTCTACTGAGCTTGGGAGTTTCATCCTCTGTCTGTGTGCCTGTGGTGGCCCAGTTGCCGACGGTTCACATGAAATGTCCTATCATGCTCAGAGCATCTCCTTGCACATGCTGGGTTACAGCGCCTGGTGCCAGCTCTGCAGCCACATAGGAGCTGGCAGACAGGAGTGTGCCCTGGAGTGGACTCTTCTGCTGCTCTGGGACTTGTTCTGGAGGAATTTGATCAGTGGTTCCCATGCAAGTGACATGCCAGGGGAGTGCTAAATGATGGTCAGGGTGGTCTTACTGAAGACACACATTGTTCCAAAGTCTGCCAGATTCTAAGCAGTTGGGTGTGGGAAGTGGCAGGATCACTTGAGTATCATAGTGCTTGGTGCACAGTGGCCACACTCACTTGGGTTGGCATTAGCTGGACACTTTCAACCCTACACTGCCCTGCTGGGCAAACCATCCTCCACTGCCTGGCCAAGCAGCCTGGGATTGGACACTCTCCCTATTGCTGTCAGGGACAGCCTCTGTCGCAGCATGTCCCATTGTTACCTGCCTTCCTGCCATGTTTATGTGCCACTATTCCATTATTTACGCAAACACCTTATCTAAATCAACTCATTGTAAAATTTAACATTTATTGAAGTTCCTTTAAAAAAAGCATTTTCAGTTGCCGTGAGAAGCATGTGTTCATGAGGTTGCCTCCCCCCCCCCCCCCCCCCCCCGCCGCCCTTCCTTAGCAGG
The DNA here is from genome assembly GCF_018350195.1 of Panthera tigris. Classification (NCBI taxonomy): domain Eukaryota; kingdom Metazoa; phylum Chordata; class Mammalia; order Carnivora; family Felidae; genus Panthera; species Panthera tigris. The sequence continues at coordinate 49,336,376 of NC_056662.1, read as the reverse complement.
AGACTGGGAAGCACTGGAGAGGGGGCAGGGATAGGAGGGGGATGGAGATAGGAACACGTCCTTGCCTGTGACACTCAGAGGCCTTGGGCCACCTCATTATCCCATCAGCAGATGCACACAAATAACTTTGGGATCACCAGGACTTTAGTACTGGGGAAGACGTGTGTATCATGGGTATGGTGATATACATTTTTCTGATTTCTAACAAATTTGAGCAGCCATCTATTTGTAATACACAACAGCAAAAGCTGTTGGGTACCTGTTTGTCCCTACTCCCTGTGCACTTGGTCTAATTGAGGGGAGGCCCTGGGTCTTGTCTGATTAGGACCCAGACCTGGCAAGGGACATAAGTCCCTGCTTCATTGAGCTTTCATGCTGGAGGGTCAGGGAGTAGAGGGGAGAGATGGACAATATGCAATAAACACAATCAATGAAGAAGCTACAAGTAGGTTGTGCCATGGCATGTGCCATGGGGAGAATTAATTAAGATGGGTGGAATGGTGCAGGTATACACAGGCTACACATATATAGGAACTCCATGTATGAAGGGCATTGCAGATCCATGGGGAAAGAGACTGTCCCCACTGGTTGTGGGATTGCTCACATAGAGAAACAATAGAATTGGATCCCTCGGTACCACATATGCAAGATTATCCCAGGTGGATTCACAAGAAATGTAGAGACCTGTGGGAACCACTGTTAATCCTTTCTGGAACCTGGCAGGATACTGACAGACAAAACTTAGTGTTTATGTTAAAATATTGGTTAGTCAGCACTGGCCAACAGAACTTCCTGCTAAGATGGAGCTTGCTTTTCATCTGTGCTGTCCAGGAGAGTAGCCATAGCTATAAGTGGATCATGAGACCAAGGAACTACATCTTAACCTTAACTTCATTTACATTTTAATAGCTACTATGGCTAGTTCCCACCGTGCTATACATGTACCCACAAGATTAGTGCCATGTGCTGTGTTCCCATGTACCATCTCACAGGAGTGGATGGTATTCTCCTGTCAGCCCACATTATGGTCTACTTCACAGGTGCAAGGACAGTGGGAGGGGGTTAAGTTATGCCTCCAAGGTCACACCCCCAGCCAATCAACACCAGAGCCCCAGAGAGCTCTCAACTACATGTTGGCTTCACTGGGATGTTCAAAGGAGCTGTGAGAATTGCTTCTGCTTTGGATGAAATGGGAACACATTTTCAGGGCTACAATGAAACAAAGCAGCTGCTACAAGGTCACCAGTGTATGATTTTAAGATCTTTAGGATTTATAGTGACTATATACAATGCTCTGCCTCAGGAGATGGTTTGTGGTCTAATACACCCCAAATCTTTGCTTCCTTCCAGCTGCATTTGCCTTTATTGTGTTGAAGGACAATGCAGGTGACCCAGATTTGGTGGTGAAGGAGGTCAGGTCAGCAGTGGCCAACAAGATTGCCAAGTATGCGGTGCCTGATCAGATTCTGGTGAGTGGCACCTGCCCTTCAGGTGTGATGGCGCTACTGGTTGTAAGCCTCCTTCTCTGCTTCCCACAATTAACAACAACAAGTGATCCCTTTCATCAGCAGCAAAGTGGACATTAGCTGTTTGGTTTCCAGGGAGGTAGGTGGGGATGGTGAGTTGCTGTATCCTCATAGAGAGGGGAAGGTCAGAATACCTCGCAGCAAACCTTTACACAATTCACCTGTTCAGGGTACAGTGCTGGGCAGGATTAGGCATTCTCTTACTTTGGCCTTTGGAAGCTATTTATAGGAGCAGGTCTGAGTGGTGAAGAAAATTAGAGATTTTAGTTATTTTTTTTTAAAGTTTTAATTTAAATTCCAGTTAATTAACATACAGAGTGATAATTAGTTTTAGATGTACAATATAGTGATTCAAGCATTCCATATATTACTCTGTGTTCATCACAATGAGTGCACTCCTTAATCCCCACCACATATTTCACCCATCCCCCTGCCCACCTCCCCTCTGTAGTCAAGAGTCTGTTTCTTGGTTTGCCCATCTCTCTTTTTTCCCCTTATCTCTGTTTTTTTTTTCTTAAATTACACATGAGTGAAATCATAATGGTATTTGTCTTTCTCTGACTGACTTAATTTTGCTTAGATAATATTCTCTACTATATATATATATACATATATATATATATATATATATATATATATATACACACACTCTACTATATATACTATATATATATATATATGTACATACACACACACACACCCACACACACACACACACACACACACACAACGTCTTCATCAGTTGATGGATACTTGGGCTGTTTCCATAATTTGGCTATTGTAGATAATGCTATAAATATCAGGGTGCATGCATCCCCTTGAATTAGTATTTTTGGATTCCTTGGGTAAATACCTAGTAGTACAATTGCTGGATCATAGGGTAGCTCTATTATTAACTTTTTGAAGAACCTCCATACTGTTTTTCGCAGTGGCTGCACCAATTTATATTCCCACCAACAGTGCAAGAGGGCTCTCCTTTCTCCACATCATCACCATGACATACTGTTTCGTGTGTTGTTGATTTTAGCCATTCTGACAGGTGTGAGGTGATGTCTCATTGAAGTTTTGATTTGTACTTGCCTGATGATGAGTGATGTTGAGGATGTTTTCATGGGTTTGTTGGCCATCTGGATGTCTTTTTTGCAAAAATGTCTATTGATGTCTTCTCCCCGTTTTTAATTAGATTTTTTTTTTGGGTGTTGAGTTGTAAAACTTCTTTATACATATTTGATATTAACTCTTTATCAGATATGTCATCTGCAAATATCTTCTCCCATTCCATAGGTTGCCTTTTAGTTTTGTTGATTGTTTCCTTGCTGTGCAGAAACTTTTTATTTTGATGAAGTCCCAATAGTTTATTCTTGTTTTTGTTTCCCTTGCCTCAGGAGACAGATCTAGAAAGAAGTTGCTATGGCTGATGCCAAAGAGGTTACTGTTTGTGTTCTCTAGGATTTTGATGATTTCAGGTCTCACATTTAGGCCTTTAATACATTTTGAATTTATTTTTGTGTTTGGTGTAAGAAAATGGTCTAGTTTCATTCCTTTGCAAGTAACTGTCCAGTTTTCCTAACACCATTTGTTGAAGAGACTGTCTTTTTCCCATTGGATATTTTTTCCTGCTTTGTTGATGGTTAATTGACTATGTAGTTGTGGGTTCATTCTGGGTTTTCTGTTCTGTCCCATTGATCTGTGTGTCTATTTTTGTGTTAGTACCATACTGTTTTGATTACTACAGCCTTGTAATGTTCCTTAAGTCTGGAACTGTGATGCCTCTAGCTTTGCTTTTTCAAGGTTGCTTTGGCTCTTCAGGGCCTTTTGTGGTTCCATACAAATTTTAGGATTGTTTGTTCTAGTTCTTGTGAAAAAATGCTGTTGGTATTTTGATAGGGAATGCATTAAATGTGCAGATTGCTTTGGGTAGTATAGACATTTCAACAGTATTTGTTCTTCCAACTCATGAGCATGGAATGTCTTTCTATTTCTTGATGTCATCTTCAGTTTCTTTCATCAGTGTTTTAGTTTTCAGAGTACAGGTTTTTCACCTTTTTGGTCAGGATTATTCCTCTGTATCTTATGGTTTTGGGTGCAATTGTAAATGGGATTGATTCCTTAGTTTCCCTTTCTGCTGCTTCATTATTGGTTTAAAGAAATTTAACAGGGGCACCTGGGTGGCTCAGTTGTTTAAGCATCCAACTCTTGATTTCAGTCCAGATCATGATCTCACAGTTCATGGGTTTGAGCCCCATGTTGGGCTTCACGCTGACAGTGCAGAGACTGCTTGGAATTCTCTCTCCCTCCTTTCTGCCCCTCCCTGGTGCTCTTTCTCTCTCTCTCTCTCAAAATAAATACATAAAGACTTAAAAAAAAAGAAATGCAACAGATTTCTGTATGTTGATTTTGTGTCCCATGACTTTACTGAATTTGTGTATCAGTTCTAGCAATGTTTTGGTGGAGTATTTCAGGTTTTCTATATAGAGTATCATGTTGTCTGTAAATAGTGAACATTTTACTTTTTTCCTTGCTGATTTAGATGCCTTTTATTTCTTTTTGGTGTCTACTTGCTGTGGCTAGGATTTCCAGTACTATGTTAATTAACTGCAGTGAGAGTGGACATGTTCTTGACCATAGAGGAAAAACTGAGAGTTTTTCCTCTTTGAGGATGATGTTAGCTTTTCATATATGACCTTTATTATGTTGATGTATGTTCCCTCTCAACCTACTTTGTTGATGGTTTTTTATCACGAATAGATGCTGTATTTTGTCAGATGTTTTTTCTGGATCTATTGAAATGATCATATGGTTTTTATCTTTTCTTTTATTAATATGGTGTATCACATTGATTGATTTGTAAGTATTGAACCACCCTTGCAGCCCAGGAATATATCCCACTTGATCATGGTGAGTATTTCTTTTAATGTATTGTTGGATTCAATTTACTAGGATTTTATTGAGAATTTTTGCATCCATGTTCATTAGGGATATTGGCCTGTAGTTCTCTTTTTTAGTGGAATCTTTATCTGGTTTTGGTAAGAGGATAATGCTGGCCTCATAGAATGAATTTGGAAATTTTCTTTCCTTTTTTATTTTTTGGAATGGTTTGAGAAGAATAGGTATTAAGTCTTCCTTAAATGTTTAGTAGAATTCATCTGTGAAGTCATCTGGCACTGGACTTTTTGTTTGTTGGGAGTTTTTGATTACTGATTTATTTTCTTTGATGGTTATTGGTCTGTTCAAGTTTTCTATTTCTTCCTGTTTCAGTTTTGGTAGTTTTTATGTTTCTAAGAATTTGTGCATTTTTTTCCAGATTATCCAGATTTTTGACATATAATTTTTCATGTTCTCTTATAGTACTGTTTGTATTTCTGTGGTGTTGGTTGTTATCTTTCCTCTCTCATTTGTGATTTTATTTATTTGGGTCCTTTCTCTTTTCTTTTTGATAAGTCTGGCCAGGGGTTTATCAATTTTGTTAATTCTTTCAAAGAGTCAGCTCCTGGTTTCATGAACCTGTTTTATTATTTATTTTGTTTTAGTTTCTATACCATTTATCTTTTCTCTAATCTTATTTCCCTTCTTATGCTGGCTTTAGGCTTCATTTATTGTTCTTTTTCTAGGTCCTTTGAGTGTAAGGTTAGGTTGTTTATTTGAGATTTTTCTCGCTTCTTGAGGTAGACCTGTATTGCTACATACTTCCCTCTTAGAACCACTTTTGCTGCATCACAAAAGTTTTAGACCAACGTGTTTTCATCTTCATTTGCTTCCATATATTTTTTTATTTCTTCTTTGATTTCCTGGTTGACCAATTCATTCTTTAAGTAGCATGTTGTTTAATCTCCATGTATTTGTTGTCTTTCCAATTTTTTTTCTTGTGGTTGACCTCTAGTTTCATAGTGTTGTGATCAGAAAACATGCATGGTATGATCTTAGTGTATTTGTACTTGCTGAGACCTGTTTTATGACTTATTATGTGATCTATTCTGGAGAATATCCAATGTGCACTCAAAAAGAAATGTGTATTCTGCTGCTTTAGGATGAAATGTTCTAAATATATCTGTTAAGTCCATCTGGTCCAGTGTGTCATTCAAAGCTATTGTTTCCTTGTTGATTTTCTGTTTAGGTGATCTGTCCATTGATGTAAGTGGGGTGTTAAAGTCCCCTATTATTATTGTATTATTATTAATTAGTTCCTTTATTTTTGTTATTGTCTTGTATATTGGGGTGCTCCCAATATTGGGAGAATAAATACTTACAATTATTATATCTTCTTGTTGGATTATCCCCTTTATGATTATATAGTATCCTTGTCTCTTGTTATAGTCTTTGTTTTAAAATCTGTTTTGTCCAAAATATGAATTGCTACTCTGGCTTTCTTTTGACATCCATTTGCATGGTAAATATTTCTCCATCCCCTCACTTTTAATATGCAGGGTGGCTTTATATCTAAAATGGGTCTCTTGTAAGCAGCATATAGATGGGTCTTTTTTTTTTTTTTATCCATTCTGTCACTCTATGTCTTTTGATTGGAGTGTTTAGTCTATTTAAATTCAAAGTAATTTTTTTATTTTTTTAATTTTTTAAAAATGTTTATTTATTTTTGAGACAGAGAGAGACAGAGCATGAATGGGGGAGGGTCAGAGAGAGAGGGAGACACAGAATCCTAAGCAGGCTCCAGGCTCTGAGCTGTCACTATCAGCACAGAGCCCAACGCGGGGCTTGAACTCACAGACTGTGAGATCATGAAACTGAGCTGAAGTTGGACGCTCAACCGACTGAGCCACCCAGGCGCCCCTCAAAGTAATTTTTGATAGATATGTACTTATTGCCATTTTATTACTTGTTTTGTCATTGTATCTGGAGATTTTCTCTGATCCTTTCTTGTCTTTGTCACTTTTGGTCCTTCTTTTCCACTCAGAGTCCCCTTTTAATATTTCTTGCAGGGCTGGTTTAGTGGTCACAGCTTCTTTAGTTTTTGTCTGTCTGAGAAACTCTTTCTCTCTCTTTATGCTCTGAATGGTAGCCTTGCTGGATGGAGTGTTGTTGGCTACAGATTTTTCCCATTAAGCATGTTGAATATATCATGGTCTGCCAAGTTTCTGAGGACAGATCTGTAGCTAGCTTTATGGGTCTTCCCTTACAAGTTGAGGACTTTCTGGGGTGCCTGGGTGGCTCAGTCGGTTAAGCGTCTGACTTCAGCTCAGGTCACGATCTCGCGGTCCGTGAGTTCGAGCCCCGCATCGGGCTCTGGGCTGATGGCTCAGAGCCTGGAGCCTGCTTCTGATTCTGTGTCTCCCTCTCTCTCTGCCCCTCCCCCATTCATGCTCTCTGTCTCAAAAAATAAATAAACGTTAAAAAAAATTAAAAAAAAAAAGTTGAGGACTTTCTTTCTTGCTGCTTTTAGGATTTTTCTTTCTCACTATATTTTGCAAATTTAATTATAATAGGTCTTGGTGTTGGCCTGCTTTTGTTGATTTTGATGGGAGTTCTCTGTGCCTCCTTGATCTCGATGTCTGTTTCCTTCCCTAGATTAGGAAAGTTTTCAGCTTTCATTTCTTCAAAAAAAAAATGTCTGCCCCCTTTTCTCTCTCCTCTTCTTCTGGGACTCCTATAATACAAATGTTAATGTTATTATATTTGATGGAGTCACACTTAGTTCCCTAAGTCTATTGCTATGTTTCATAATTCTTTCTCACCTTTGTTCAGCTTCATTATTTTCCATTATTTTGTCTTCTAAGTCACCAATTCATTCCTCTGCCTCTTCCAGTCTGCTGTTCATTGCATTAAGCCTGTTTCCAATCTTGAGTATTGAGTTCTTCATCTCTGGTTGATTCCTTTTTAAGTCTGTTATCTCTGTGGTCAGGATCTCACTGATGTTTTCTATTCTTTCTCAAGCCCAGTGAGTATCCTTAGGATTGTTGCTTTACATTCTCCATCAGGCATGTTACTTATATCTTATAAGGCATGTTACTTATATATGTTCCACTTAGATCTCTGGCCATGGACTTACCTTATTCTTGCATTTGGGATAAATTCCTCCATTGTTGCATTTTGTCTAAGTCTCTGCCTTATTCATAAGAGATTTTAAATAGAGAAACATGGGGAAAGTACCAGTGTTCCCCAGCCCCAGTTAGATTCTGAACATATCTCCTGGTGTCAGTGCAGGAGACACTGCCAGACCCTGTCTGAGAGGGTCTGTGTTAGAGTCAGGTCTGGGGAAGAAGGGGGCCCATTCTCCAGCCTTATTAGGTTTCCACTCCTTCCTTTGTTAACATTTCCCCCCACAGTCTTCCTTGGTTCAGAGGAGGTCCTCTGAGATGGGAATGGCCCTAGCTTCCCCTGGTGTCATATGAAGTCAAGTTGTTTGGTGACCAGAGTTTTAGGGAGACCTGAACTCCCCTTTCAAAAGATAGGTCACTGTTAAATAGCCCCAAACATAGCTCTTAGCATGTTGCTGTTGACATTAAAGGGGCCATGGCTGTTTGAAAATGCTGAATTTTCAAATACTAAGCAAGACAACATTTTTGTCTGAAGTAGCTCTTACCACTTATGTCAGCAAAAAGCCACTTTGGGCCAGGCCAGTGGGTGGAGACGAGGTGCCATGGCATATACTTGGTTCTGTTGCTATCTGGGAGCCCTCATTAATGTAGTGAACAGGAGACAGAGGTATCAGCAGTGAGGCAGACCCAGGTATGGACAGACCTGACCTGGAGGAAGGCTTCAGCAAACCCCTGATGTGTGGTTGATTCTGCCCTTCAGGTTGATTTCAGCTTTAGGTCCAGATGGTGTGAAGATATAACCAGAGACCACAGGTCTCCATATCTTTGGGGCAGGCCTGGCATCTCAGTCATTCATTCCTGAGCCCCCAGCAAGGGTGTCATCCCTTGCTGTTACCCCAGTGCAGCTGGACACTGCTGGGAGTATGCGCACCACCTGAACTTGAATTCCACACCCTTTCCTTGCCAGGTTGTGAAGCGTCTTCCAAAAACTCGGTCTGGAAAAGTCATGCGGAGGCTCCTGAGGAAGATAATTACAGGAAGAGCTCAGGATCTGGGAGATACCACCACCTTGGAGGACCCCCATGTCATCATGGAAATCCTGAAGGTCTACCAGAAGTACAAAGACAAACAAACTGCTGCTCAGTGATGGGCTTTGGCTGAGACCCAGTGCCCATGCCCCTAACTGTCCTTCCAGAATGTAGCTCTCAGATTGGCTCATTTCCTACTGTCCCAGAAGCATTCCTCTCCTAGAGTGTAATCCACACTGCCCAAATGTGAAGTCTGTGCTAAGCCTGCCTTCTTTCTGCTGAGGACCCATGAAGAGATACTATTAGATATGCTTAGCATTTGTTTCCCTTGTCCTGAATTTGGTTTCCTGGGATGAAAAGTCATTGTCATCTCCATTTCTCTGTCACCTCCAGACAGCACAGGAAGGTGAGGTGTGCCTGCTCAGAGAACCAGAAGCAATCATATTTTTTCCCCCAGATGTACTAGATACAAAAGGCAGAAATTTTATTTTTATACTTTTATATTTTGGAAGAATGAGCAGATATACACATGTAGTGTGCAGATTTACTTATACACATTCTTCGTAACATTTAGAGTTATGAAAATATCCTTTTGTGCCTTTGCTCATGGGGAAATGTGGAGAGGGTCAGAGGATGCCTTTTTAATGTTGGCATGCTGGGAATCTGAATTTGAAATGTTTGTACCTCTGTCTAAATATAGCTATCTTGAGAACTTTCAAGCTTGTAGCATCCTTGTTTTGTTGTATATTTCTATTTACCCTGGCTTATGTATAATGAAACCTAACTTCTAAAAGTGATGGTATGAACGTGCTCCAATTTTAGTTCTAGACCCACTCATATATTCTGTTTCTCCAAGCTGTGATGTGGAAAGATTCCCCTTTCCACCTCAAATGCCTCTTGGTAGAAGGTCAGCATGCTCCAAATATGTACGGATGTTCGGGGAAGCCCATGAAAACTCAGGTGACTTGTTTGGCCAGGACTGAATCCTTGAAAACTGCCTATCCTTCATTCTGTGGTTGGTGTGGGAAGAACCACAGAGGTCCAAGGATGAGACTTAGAACTCTGAATCAGGTCTCTCTCTTTTTCTTAAGAATGCCTTAAGCCATCTGAACATTAGCAAGATGACATAAACCTTTAGGTTTGCAAAGTGTTTATTAGCCAAGCACAAGAGGGCCAGTGGCGTGGAACACAGGTGAAGGCAGCCTGCTGAGCTGGGTCCTTGGGAACAGGGAAAGGTTGTCCTTATCTTTACCCCACATTATATGTGCCTTGCAGCTGTGTAGGTGTTCAAGGGGTGTCTGGGGTACTGAACACCTACTGTGGGTCATAGTTGTGCTGGCTTCTCTCTGATTAGGCAAGTATGCCTGTGACACCAACAGGGTGGCCATTGGCTGTGGCCCACAGAAATAGAGTGATGGTCTGTCCTCTGTTGCTAAGTAACAAGCGGTGCTTAGCAACAGAGAACCATGCACTTGGACCTGTCACATGTGTGGTAGACTTGGCAGACTGTAGTTATGGTGCTATTTATGAAATGGCTTGGGTATAAACTCGGACAGTGACCAGGATAGTTCATAAAGTTTATTTTGTTCATTCTCTTCCTTCTGTTGTGATGTTTTTGATCAAATAATGCTATTGTTATTGCTGAATATAATCCCAAGGACAAAACTGAAAGGGCCTAGTCATTCAAAAGAGAACACTTAAAAAAAAATCCATTGGGGAGGAAATCCTTTACAGGGAGGAAATACACAGTAAGAGCTTACCTATCTTCCACTCTTATTTGGTAAACCTATCTGTGTCTAGATTGCTGTGCTATCCAATACACTAGTTATACATAGCTATTTAGGCATAAGTAAAAAATATATACAGAATAGAGCAGAATAAAATAAAATATTCAGTTCCTCAGTGGCAGTAGCCACAGTTCACATGCTCAGTAGCCACGTGGCAAATAGCTACTGGATTGGACAGCATGGACAAGAACATTTCCATCTTCACACAAGGTTCTGGTGGTGGGCACTGATTTGGAGCACAGATGAGGACAGGGAAGCAAAAAGAATCTCATTGTCAAAGACTGCCTCTGTGAAAAGCACAGGCTTGCCTGAGAGAGACGTCCCATTACTCAGGTTTGTCCTTTCTTTAGATGTGGGTGGATGAGGTTTCTATGAACTGGGGACATGGGGGGTGGGAGGTGAAAGGCCCTGACCCAACTGTCTCCTAAGAAAGCTGGACCAAAGCAGGAACTGGGAATGGCTGTTCCTAGGAACAGTGCTTGTTCTTGTGCTCTGGAGGTTGGGGGGCAGGGAGGCTGGGAGTATTCCCAGGGGCCTCAGCCAGGCACTGAATGCACGGGGGAAAGACACATTTTTGCACCCCAGGTTGCAGTGGGAAGTCACGGCAGGATCCCTCTTTTGCAGGAATAATCTATGGCCACAGACAGGATGCAGAGATGAGCTACAGTAGGATTTTGGCTGCCCTGAGGCAGGGCCTGTCTGAGAACAGAAGGGCACAGGAAAAATGGAGCCCGGGAGATAGATGTGCAGAGGCTGGTCAAACTATACCACATCTGCCCTGACCCCAGATGTCACTTTTTGCTTTGGATTTTCTATCAGAACTGAGATGTCCTAGCAAAAACCGAGTCAGGACCACTAAGAAGCAGAGAGTAGAGAAGGCAGCTACAGTGAAAGCAGAGAGGAGACATCTGTAGGTGTGGAAACAGAGACAGGGTTGGACTGGGATCCAGAGACAGCTAATCTTGGCATTACGTGTGTCTCCAGGCCAGCATGAAATTGGTAATAACAATAAACCCAAAGGGAAATTCTATTCAGATTCAGAAAAAAAGCAGTATGCGGTACCTTTGAAGAATAATTCTCATTTAGAGTAGCTAAAACAAAATGAAAAGTTGTGCTTCAAGGGAAAATTCAGCTTTCCAACATAATTAATTCCCAAAGGGAAAATGTCCCTATTAAGTCTAGAAACAGAAAAATCACAGCTAATGTTCATGACAGCAGTTATCTAAAGATCAGTCCTGAGCTGATTCAGGCTCATGCTCATTCCAGGTTCACCCACAGCAGTGAGTTCATAGAAAAGCAAGGGGAATGTGAATTCTCACCCAGTCTCCCTGGCCTGACTTGAGAGAGATCTGGCCATGGAATGAACCTGAGCCATCAATCCTTGCAGAGCTGACTTGCACCCACTGCGCCAGCTGCCCTCAGGATACCCAATGTCAGGAGCACAGCAGCAATGCTTATACTGTTGGGCACTGTGTGCAAGGAGGCCCTAAGCAGGTCACCCCATCTCCTCCTCTCATTTCACTTCGGGGCAGAGCTGGGGTGTGGATGGAGCTGGTCTAACTCCACCCTTGACCCCCAAGTTCAAACCAAAGGTGGTGTGGTCCCTTCTTGCGAGAGCTTTGAAGAATATCAACGGCATTTTAGTTTTATTATTTTATTACTTTTTTAAGGCACCTTACTGTTGACCTCTGAGTAGCTCTATCTTTGATAGCGGGGAGAAGCCTAAATCCAGACCGAGAGGAAGCTTTCCAGGAGACAGTGCTTTTGGAGGGGTGGTAATGCCAATTTGAGTTTTAGTGATCTTTAACTGGAGTTATGTAAGGTTTCCCTTCATCACTGTTTGGGAATTTTGCTGCATAACAGGATTAAACCAAGTAAATACACAATTTCTCCACCTGTGAATACCAAGTCTTTAGTTTTTGCAGTATTACTTTTTGGTTGACTTGTTTTATTTGTCCTGCTTGGGCTCTGTAGGGCTTCTTGGTCCATCTTAATGGCTTGTTGTCCATCTTAATCAGTTCCAGAAATATTTCAATCATTATCTGTTCATATGTAGTTTTTGCCTATTTGGTCTCCGTTTTTGAAGATCGTTAACTTCCCATATGTTGGGACCTCTCACATTCTATTTTCTAGTTCTCTTACTGCCTTCATCTCCATGGTCCTGAAGCAGAAACTGAGATGAGGGCCTGCGTGCAGGTGATTTGCTTAGGAATGTGATTCCAGGGACACGTGTGAGGAATGAGGTTGTGAAACAGGGAAGGAGGGAAACCAATGCAAGCAGACTCACGTCGGGCCAGCCAGCGCTGTGAACCACTGCTCCGTCTCACGTAACTCAGTAGGACTCTTACTGGTGTGTCTTTGAACCAACTGAGAACCAGCTGTCTGAAACGTGGCATGGCCTCCCAACTTTCTCCAGAACTTGCAGATGCTGTTGGGAAAAAGTGGCTCCCAGCAGTGGCCTCACCTCCCTGAGCCTCTGTTTTCCCTGGCCCAGTAATTCCTTACCACGCTCAGGCTCTCTGGTGTTGGTATGCAAGTGTTGTAAATGTTTTGCTCATCATTATCCCCATGGAGAGTGTGAGTCTCAATTACTCAATCTGTTTTCACATGAGGAGGAAGTCTTGCATAATGTCCCTAAAATGTGACAGATTCTGGTTTCCAACATACATTTCATCCAAACGTTTCACATAAGTTAGTGAGGCCTTTCCATATTACTCTGTACTTCTTTTCTCCCTTCCAGTGTCACATGACTATCTCCCCATCAGTAGACAGTGACCCATCTTCTTCTTTGTAATGGGTGCATGTAGCAAACCACTGAATTTGAGCATTTATTTAACCATTATGAATGGATATGTAAGGTGATTACAAGTTGTCTACATTAGAAACAAGACTTAAATGGAATCCATGTATATCTTTACACCATGTAATCAATCAAAAGATGTGCTTGGCTATCGCAATGGTGTGAATGTTTGTGTCCCTTCAAATTCATATGTTGAAATCCTCATCTCCAAGGTGATGGTATCACAGGAGGTGGTGGGGCCTTTGGTAGGTGGTTATAAGAGGTTATAAGAGCAGAGCCTTCATGAATGGAATCAGTGCACTTCTAAAAGAGGACACAGAGAGCTCCTTTGCTCCTTCCATCATGTGGGGACACAGCGATGACAAGATGGTGACCTCTGAACCAGGAGGAAAGTTGCCAGACACCAAATCTGTTTGCACCTCGATCTTTCACTTCAGCCTCCAGAGCTGTGAGAAATAAATTTCTGTTGTTTATAACCCTCCAGTCTATGGTGTTTTGTTATAGCAGCCTGAACAGAGTCAGATAACTGCCAACCTACAAATTTGGGTTTTTTTGTGAATATGGTCCACGAATACAGAGTGTGCAGAGAATCTTATGTGGTGAATCTTATGTAGTGTAGGTGAGAAATGTACACAAATAGGAGGACCAATGTAATATAAATAAATAAAACCTGGCAAAAGGTTATCTTCACCCCAAAGCTTAAAAAGCTGGAAATTACTCATATGGTGTGTTATCAATCAGTCAACAGCTGTAGAGATAGGTAGTAGCCAGTGATAAAATGCCATACAATAATTTTCAGACCATGACTTTTCTAGTCATTCCCTTTTTCCTAAAACATTTCCCTAGAGGGTTGCAGTTACTACTTAATATAACCTTTAAGATTTGTCTCTGTATGGGACTTAGATTCAGAAGTAGCTTTTATGATTTGGTCATGTGAAAATATTTTGTATAACTTTCATACTCCAGGCACAAGAAAGACATTTGATGAAATTCTCTTCCATTATATGTTTTGGAAGCAACTTCTTGTGTTAACATTTTTCTAAACTGTTGGGTTGGATGGACATTTTTGCTTTTTTGAGTTCAAGTAATTAAGACACTGATAAAAATAAATTCACTTTTCTCTCAAAAGTGGATCTAAGCCAGCTGCATGCTGATTGCTACTCCAAGTTTTGGATTCTTGGGTCCAGAGGGCTTTCAAAGTCAGGTCCCCACTTGGGTCTGTGTTCATGATGGGCTGCTGGCTGTAGAGCATGCGGTGGTCCCCGGGGAAAGTTTCCAGGGACTGGTGCCAGGCCCACCTGGATGCCTGCTTGATGACAACACAGATTCCTGTCTCAGAATTGTTAAGCCTGAATCTCAGGAGGCAGGGGTTGGGGAATCTGGACTTTTAATAATTCTGCATAGTCAACTATGCCCTAGTGACCAGCTTTCAGAGACCACTGAATAATCCCAACACTTAATGTATTTCTGTTTCCATTTAAGAAAGTGACCTGCAGAAAGAGAGCTTTCAAACTAGGCAATAGCTTTTTTAAAAAAACATGTTTGTTTACTTGTTGAGAGAGAGGGAGACAGTTGGGGGATGGGGCAGGGAGAGAATCCCCAGCAGGCTCTGCATAGTCAGCCCAGTGCGGGGGCTCAATCTCATGAACCATGAGATCATGACCTGAGCCGAAATCAAGAGTCAGATGCTTAACCAAGTGAGCCACCCAGGCACCCCTAGGCAATAGCTTTATTTTTTAAATAATTTTTTTTGGATGAAACATAACATATATAGAAGGGTGTATAAAACATGTACAGCTTAACAAACTGACATGAAACAAAACCCAGGTAACTTCCACTGAGGTCACGATAGGAAACACTGCCAGCATGTCAGAGCCTCTGTCCTCCCATTCCTGACCACAGTCTGTGTTCCCACCAATAAATCACAGCCCCTCAGGGTCCCAGACAAGAGGAGGGGTGTTTTGTCAGGGTTTTGCCAAATCCCTGCAGCCTCTTTCAGCCCAGAGCTGCCTCTCATATGTTCCTGCAGGCAGGCAGTTCTTCAGGATCTGAATGCAGATTGGTAAAAGGGGTGATTCTTTTTGTCTCTTAATCATAGGGACACTGGACTCAGACCCCTGTCCCCTCTACCTCCCTAAAATGGAATACTATACATATTTCTCTATTTCTTATTTCCTCTCTAAGCAGTGATGCTCAACTTGACTTTTAAAAGTACCTAGAGAGCTTTCAAAACTCCCCATGCCCAAGCCACACCCTAGACCAATTGAATCATAACTTCTGGGGTGGGGCACAAGTATTGGAGTTTTTTTAACTTTTTATTTTAGAGAGCGAGTGCAAGTGTGGGAGAGGGGCAGAGGGAGAGAGGGGGAGAGAGGGGGAGAGAGGGGGAGAGAGGGGGGGGGAGAGAGAGAGAGAGAGAGAGAGAGAGAGAGAGAGAGAGAGAGAAAATCCTAAGCAGGCTCCATGTTCAGTGTGGAGCCCAATGCAGGCCTCGATCCCACGACCCTGGGATCATGACCTGAGCCAAAATCAATTGGTTGAGTGGGATGCTCAACCAATGCAGGCATCACCATATTTTAAAGCTTCCCAGATGGTTCTAATGTGCAGCCAAAGTTGAGAACCACTGTCTTGAAGCTCAGCACTCTGGGGCAAAATAATTCACTGGGGACCCACTGAGGCACTGAGCCACTGCTGCCTAGAATCAGCTTTATTTTTACCTTCATTTTATGCCTTTGAGTCCAGCTGTTGACACTGTGAAGACCACACACTCTGATTATGGCATCTGACTACTAGGATGGTCCTCCTGGCACAGGTGATTTAAGGGGAAGCAAGCTGAGAGAGCAGTACTATGGGGCAGAAAGGGGAAGAAGAAGCAGTCATCTGCTTGGTGTTGTCTCTGGTGTGTGGACCCTGGGCAAAGAGTAGAACAAGAAAATGCCCTTGAGAAAGTGTAACTACTTAAAATCAGTGGGTAAGTTCAGGAATCCTTTTTCTCAGTGAATTTGTAAATGCCCTGTGTTCAGGGCTCACTTCCCTGCAAGGACTTTAGGAGCTTGGTGACACTTACGGGAATGAAAGCAAACGTGTTCACAGCCTATGTCTGCAGCCACACCCTGATAAACAATGCAAATAATACCCAAACACCAAGACCCCGATCCTCCCACTCACATTCAGTTAGTGGACTTTATTCACAGTTTAGTGTCAACTGCTTCCATCTACCACCCCCACACAAACAGTAACCCCCACTCCCTGCCCTCTTACCCACTGTGCAGTGTACGTGCATCTACAGTCTCCTTCCTCTCTTGAAGGTAAGCTCCCTGAGGGCAGGATCCACCTGTAAATTACCAGTGCCTAGAGTACTGCCTAACACATGACATGGCAAGTGCTTAGTATCTGTTGAATGAATAGACATCACACTTGCCTAGCTGGTAGCTGGTATGTGTCAAGAATGGCTCTTTGTCTTGCAGAGTGAAGACACACACTCTGGAATTTTCTGGTGGAATGAGGGGAAGGTGCCACTGTGAAAGAATGGCACAGGCCTGTGAAGAACACAGCCCGTTTTGACCAAACCCTGTGGCTGCCTATGGGACAAAAAAACCCCTCCTGCCGGCTGTCTTGGTTTACAAGTATTGCAGATGGGAATCATTTTGTTCTCACCCTGCTCTCTGGAGGGAAAAGAGTGGGAAGAAAAAAAAAGAAGTCTATTTCAACACTCTTTTGCTTGGTTGCTGGGATTCCTCTTCTCCTTATCATAAGGATATGGGGAAAGTAGGGGATACCACCAAACTTGTTCCCAGCCAGTCATGCCAGAGGCAAACTGTGACCCTCCAAGAGTACCACTTTGAGGGTTCCATCACTATGGCCTTTGCTAAACGTGAAGCTGAATTCCTGCCTGCACCAGCCTTTATTCCAAATAGCACAGGAGCTGATTAGTGCCCCTGACATCTGCACGATAGGGTACCAACCATGGCCAAAGAGGTGACAAGCCAGAGGCAAAAATCCGACTCTAAATAAACTGAGAAAGAGAAAAGGGAAGAAAGCTATGGCTGCCTGTCCTAGAACATTAACAAACTGCTAAGTACCAAGGAGTTTAGAAAACCTGTTGGAATAGTTGGCCTGCCAACTTCTCTTGCAAATAGGGTGGGATTTTCTAACGTTTATTTATTTTTGAGAGAGAGAAAGAGACAGAGTGCAAGTGGGAGAGGGGCAGAGAGAGAGGGAGACACAGAATCCAAGGCAGGCTCCAGGCTCTGAGCTGTTAGTAGTCAGAACAGAACCCAACACAGGGCTTGAACCCACGAACCGCAAGATCATGACCTGCGCCCAAGTTGAACGCTTAACTGACTGAGCCACCCAGGCGCCCGCAGGGTGGGATTTTCTTAGTTAGAGCCACCAACTGGGTAACTCTGTCTAGTCTCCTTGCTCTTGCAGACCCAAACTTCTGCCAAGCAGCCTTCTGGATGCACAGACATATTTTGGGCTGATTTCTTTCCCAAAGAAGGACGTCATCTCCGCCAATCATAGATCTCTTTATTCTTGAGAGTCAAGGAAACATTTAACTCTTTTATTTGAATATTTTTAAAGTTTATTTATTTTGAGAAAGAGCAAGCATGAGTCGGGAGGGGCTCAGACAGAGAGTCCCCAAGCAGGCTCATGTGGAGCTTGACACAGGTCTTAAGATCATGACTTGAGCTGAAACCAAGAGTTGGATGCTTAACCGACTGAGTCACCCAGGAGCCATACACTTACAAGTATGCATATGTTTGCTCAAAAAGGCAGAGTAAAAATTGCCTAAGGGAAATAATTAAGTTGCTTTCAAGAAATGATTTCTGGGTGTAATGAAACGTGATTAACAAGTGACCTGTGCCAAAAAGGAAATGTCAGTGTTAAGATTCCCAAAGAACAATGGGACAGATGAGCTACTTGTCAACAGAAATAATAACAATGAATGTCCATGTCCATGCAGACACTGGTGAATGTCTTTCCTACTGAGCACCATTTCCTATCAAGTCTGGGTCGACCTTAAGAATCTTCCTCTAATGAGGAAGATTAGATTAATTAGTGTAATTAGATTAGATTAATTAGTGTAATTAAGGGAGTTTTCTCCAGTCAAGTTATTTATAATCCTTACCTCTTCCCCTACCTGCTTCTCATTGGAGCAGACATCACTCAATGTGCTGTCCTGTCCTGCTCACGTACAGTCCTGCCGCCTAGTTCCCTCTCTCGTTCCTCCTGAACGTTCAGTGGAACGTGGGATTTTGTCCTCTAACACAGCACCAGGCTTGGGCACCTCACCAAAGTTGGGAACATTAGAGTCTCAATTCAGGAATCTGGACTTGGGACAAAGAGACTGTAGTTAGTTGGTGGGATTCCTGAAATGGGAAGTCATGGAGAACTGGGCTTGAGGCAACAGTTTTCTGCCATGGACATGTCCTTGCAGAGAATGTGTGTCAGATGGAACGCATTCAGGTGCAAGCACAAACTGCTCACATGCATGAGGGGTTGTTTTCCTCATGTAATCTGAAAGCCCAGGTGTAGGTGGTTGCTGGCAGAGGCGAGCAGCCTAGGTTTTCTGTTCTCAGACTGCTGTCGTTTAGACCTCAAGGTGTTTTCCCATGGTCACAAGACACTACTGTCACTCTAAGCACAACTCTGGGGTTCAGAGCAGAAGAAAGGGCAAGGCCTATCTCTCCCTTTTATCAGAAAAGCAAAAACTTTTCCTAGAGGTCAAAAGAAACCCTAGATTTCTTTATCTCAAGTTCAGAATCTAGCCTAGGACCACCTTAGCTTTAAGAGCTGGAAAAGTAACAATGTATCCAGCTGTAGTAGAGGGCAGGAAAAAGAAGGGAGGCAGTCAAATAACAGGGCTTGCCCCAGAAACATGCAGGGACCAAGAGACAAAATGTGGCGAGGCCCCAGGGAAGATGAGAGGAACATTGTTCCTGTTTTTCCAGGCCCTTGTTCCATTCCCTGTGAGGTTTGGCTGTACTTTCTGTGATGGTATTCTGTGAGATATCCCCATATCCTTCCAATAGATCCCTCCCTCATCTTACGTGGGCTTTTGTGGATGTCTGTGCCTGGCACCTGCATGATCTCTAAGATGCTTTTTCTACAGTGAACAAGTTATTCTACATTCTCTAACTTTACACTTTACACTTTCCTGCCCGAGCTGACACCAGAGCTTCCTATCACAATACAAGTTAGCTTGAAGCCCTGTTTAGGGCAGGCCATTCTTTCTCTCCCCTGGATTCAGGGCAGGGAGAAGGGCTCTGTCTATTGCTGCTCTTCTTTACCCCTTTGAGATGGTTTGTCTTCCTTGATTACTCATAAGCTTGAAGTCTGCCCTGATTGTCATCCCCTTATTGACCAATCCATGGGCACTCCATACTTTTGGCCTGTTTCTTGTCCTCTTCCATCCCCTCAACCTGCCCATTATAATGTTACTTATCCAAGGCCTGGTTCACACATCGCCTCCTCCATGAAACCTTCTCTGGGCATTGCTACCTGATGGCACTTGTTCCTTGTGGCCCCCAAGGCATCATGCAGTTCTTCCATGACACTGTTTTATATTGGTTATTAGGCTTATCTCCCCTCTGAGATTATAACATGTCTGCATGTTGGCTCACCTTATTTCACCTTCGTTTTGTCACAGCACTTGGCTGAGCACCTGGAAGGCTCTCAGCAGATATCTGTGAAAGAAATGGAAACAGTATGGATTCGGAAAAAGCACTGGACTGGAAATAGGGAGTATTTCTAGTTTAAGCTGTGAGGCATACAATTGGCTGCTTGCCCAGCATCACTGCCTCTCCTTCCATGCTGGCAGAACCCTGATTTATTGAAATCAATTGCCCTCCATGTGGGCCAAAGTTACAATGGAAGTGGGCCTCATCCCCAGTCTCAGGGTGCAAAGAGGGTGGCTTCTGGTTGGTCTAACCCAGTGGTTCTCAACCAGGGGCTATTTTGTCTCCCAGGG
Organism: Panthera tigris; assembly: GCF_018350195.1. NCBI lineage: Eukaryota > Metazoa > Chordata > Mammalia > Carnivora > Felidae > Panthera > Panthera tigris. Next base: position 49,316,272 of record NC_056662.1, on the reverse strand, counting down.
GACACTTGGAAATGTCTGGAGACATTACTGATTAGCATCACTAGGTGGGATGCTATTGGCATCTGGTGGGTGGAGGCCAGGCATGCTGCAAAACATCCTGCAATGCACAGGAGAGCTTCTCCCTGCCACCCCCAACAAAGAATTATCTGGCCCAAAATGTCAGTGGTGCTGAAGTTGAGAAACTTGTTCTAACCAATTATAGGGGTCCCATCTCCCTGCTGATAACTGGGTGGCAGCTAGGCTGGAGCCTGGGGGGAGAACTGAAGCCACAAACAGCAATGTGGACCTCACCATGACTTGCAAACAGAAAAACGGTACTAAACTGTGCTGCCCACTCAAAAACAAGCATTAAATTCAGACCATTTAACTAATGTAGCTCATTCAGACCATTTGCTCCAAGATAAGACAAGCTGACCTCCCAATAACTCCACATGGACTCCACATGGACTCATGTGTTCCAGATAAGACCACTGACTCCTCCAATGACTCTCCTAGTTTATAAATTTTGACCCATCTCTGCCAAGACTATCTGTTACTAATACCAGCCCTAACCCTCACATGGATGCTTCCATAACTCCCCCCTTTTAAGAAGCCTCACAGGTCCTCTGGTGAATTCCTTTGCTGTAGCAAGTTCAATAAACTTAATTTATTATTATTATTACTTTTTTTTTTTTTACAATTCTGTTCCTGGCTGTTTTTTGTTGGTGGTCCTTACCGCTGGGCATGAAATACAAATAAATCTAATGCAATGAGCTAAGTACTATAATTGGGCATGTTCAAAGTGTCTTAGACATAAAGATGTTCTGCTTGAGAAATTAAGAGAAGGGTTTTCAGCAGAGAATTAGAAATAGCAAGCAATGCTGAGTATCTGAAAGACAGGATTCAGAACCAGAGGGATAGTCCAGACAGGCAGGAAGGGGCCAGGTCATGCAGTGCTGTTTAAATTATCCTTGATACAACAGCTATGCCAGTTGTATTGGAGAGGGAATGAAATAAAATACTTCCCAGGCCTTAACTATATCCCTGGCAGTCCTGGAATCCCTGAACTGGATTTATATATACTCATTTCCCTTATGCTGGCTCTTGGTTTCTTATTAAACAGTCATGTGGGATTCTAGTGCCTAAGAAAGATAATTGCATGTTTGATCAGGGAAACCTTCAAGTGCAATAAGGAGATTCCTTTTTTTTTTTTTTTTTTTAAGTTTATTTTGAGAGAGTAAGAGAGAGCAAGAGCACATGAGGGGAGGAGAGGCAGAGAGAGAGAGGGAGAGAGAATCCCAAGCAGGCTCCCTGGTGTCAGCACACAGCCCAACAGGGGGCTCAAACCCACAAGATCATGGCCTGAGCTGAAATCAAGTGAGATGCTTAATTGAGCCACCCAGGCACCCTGGAAATTAATTCTTTAATACTTCATCCTGAACATGCCTTTTCTAGAGATGATGCACAGTAACAGGACTTGGTTTCCTCTGATTGGAAATCCTGTTTTTCCCCCAAATCCAATCCTTTCTCAGCTCCTTCATGTGTCAAATGCTCTCACAAGATCATATTATTCTTTTCTAGTTCAATTATTACATTTCACATTTTACATTTATCTTTATGATGACCTGATTAAAGTCATCTCTCATTAGTTTACCTTCAGTGAGGGGACTTGTCTATGGTTTGCTCATCGTCACCTCCCAGCACCTAGAAATATACCTAGTTGACTAAAATACTGCTAACGAACAAACTGAAGATTGCTTCCTGCTTTCTTAAACCTTATTTGTTGCAATTAATGATAGCTTCTATTTATACCCCACTTTAACTTCTTTTTTATTTAGACAAATTCTGATTTTATTCACATTAAATCATGTTAAAGGGACTAAAATAAAAACAGGCATAGCTGTGCTTAGCAATGCCCATTATGAGTAATGCACACGTGAAAAAGCCTAAACTTACAAAACAGTAATTTTCAAAATTCCTCTTCTTTTGTCATTCTAAAGTCACTCTGCTTCTACTCTTGCTATATTGAGGGACTCTTAAAACAGTAATGTCACTTTCTTGGCCTGTTCTGCAAATCCTCTGACCAATCATTTAATTACTTTCCCCCTCTTCATCAAAGAAATGCAAGGTGTACACAGCTTAATGGGTTTCCCATTCTGTCTATCATTATCCACAACTTAGTGTATGCTACCTCAGATACATATACTTACAGCATGGACAAAACAATATGTATTAGTTAACGTGATTTTTGCAGTGTATTAAGTGAAAACACCTGCACGTTCCGTCAATGGACTATTCTACCCAGTGGTTCTATTAAGTATAGACCTGGGATAAGGTCTCTAGTTGCATATATTCTACTTATGACTATGTCAGCCCCACTTTTACTTCTAAGGGTAACTCTTTCACAAACTTTATCAAATGTTCTGTTAACAAAAAGATTTAATACTCAATGTCCCTAATCCAAAGGGCGGCATATTTGTCCCAAATTTTCCCCTCAAGTGGGTGTTTGTAAAAGGTAATATAAATTTCAGGCGGGCGTTACTTGCACTCGTGTCCCTCCCAAAATACGAACTTGTTATTTTTTTAACCCGCTTATATGAGCCAGGGTCTTTGTCACTTCACAAGCAGCGCCAACTTCTACCGACACAAACGGCCAACACCTAAGTCCAGCACCGCCTATGTGCACTACTCTGAGCATAACGTTTCCTGCCTCCCCACCGCCTGCAATGAAAACACAGGAAGCGCAGACGCTGAGCTGGGCGACCCCGGGGTTAGGCTACGCGCGTCCCGATGCCTCTAAGGCGTCAGCACTGGGCCGGGACCCGTTTCGGAGCCCCGCACCCCGCGCCAGGTACGTGACCCCAGACCTGCCCCACTCACTAGTCCTGGCGGAGAGGAACCTCTGACCTTCGCGCCGGAAGCCCCGCGCGCTAGCTCCCGGAAGGGGCGGTGGTCGTAACGTCACATCCGCGCGCTGTCGGGTGAGGGGCGTGGCCGAGGGCGGAGCGGCGGGATTGGGCAAGTGCTGATCTCTCGTTGCTGTCTCCCGGGTTGTAGCGGGGCTGGGAACCGTGGCGCTCGCACCATGAGCGAGGCGGACGGGCTACGGCAGCGCCGGCCGCTGCGGCCACAGGTCGTCACGGACGATGGCCAGGTCCCCGAGGCCAAGGACGGCAGGTAGGCCGGGACCCCGGACGTGGGCCGCGAATGGCTGGGTGGACCCTCCTAACCAACAGGACAGCAATAACAGCAGTTGGGTAAATGCGTTGCCAAGCGGGGTGCAGGTGCCATTCCAGTTAATTCCTCTGGCTAAATTCATTTTACAGGGCAGGAAACAGGCCCTGGCCAAGGAAATGCACCTGCCGCCTTCTTGAGGCTTTGGTGCATTCTGCTTCCAATCTCAGCATTGTTTCCCGGCTCTCGGGGTCTCAAGACCGCCTTGCTTCCCATCTGCCCCTTTCTTCGTCTCAATCTCACCCTAACTTCTAGAGCAGTTGCTTCCTCGCCTTTCCCTCAGCCCCCCTCCTCCTCCTCCGCCCTATTCTTCTTGCTGGCTTACCTGATCCCCGGGGGAGAGCCATCTGGCCAGGGTCCAAGGTCTTCCCTGTCCCCGGCTCGCTCTGTCCCGAGGGAAGGTCCGAAATGCTCAGGTCGCGCCTCGTGTTCCAGCGTAGAGCTGGCCTCTGCACCTGCCCACCTCTCTCTGCGTGGTCACCAGCCTTTACCGTGGTTTTCAGGGAAAAGTGGAGAACAGAAGTGACATTTAATGTTAAGCAAATTTTGTGAGAATTCAAGCTTGCAGATTTTTTCCTGATAGGGACGAAGAAGCATAGGAAACTAGTTGATGCCTACCTAATAAAGAAATCTCAGATTTTTGGCCTTTGCTTCTCCCAACCTTCCAGAATTTAAGCACACTATTTTGTTAGCTAAAAACTGAAGCATGGCCCTTAAACATCTATTTACATATATAATACTTAAGCTTCTCTTTTTAATTTTGTCTCCTGAGGCTCGTAACTTTGAATTTTTAGGGAGAACCAAGAGGCTTCATGTAGACCAACCTCAAAGTTGTGGAACTGATTGAATTCTAAGTTGATGGAGATATTTAGTGGAAATATCAGTATGTCAAAGGGTGTGGTGCATACTGAATGAGGGCCAGTTTTTGTGGGGAAAGACTGAATTTATTCACTGATAATAAGAGGACCACATTTGAAGGAGAGCTATAGCAGAGACAAGTGTTTTGACTCTAGAAAGGCAAATGGCAGAGAAGAGATTTTGGTTATTTTTGACTCCCGGTGCCTGTGGAAAGGTCAGGAGTATGCTGAATAAACTCAGAGGTTTCCACGGATGCAGGACTTTCAATGCTAACCCTGGGCAAACCAGGACAAGTTGGTCACGCTACTTATTGTGGATATTGTGAAGTCATGGTCTGCTGATGACAGAGGAGCTTTTTAGAGTTAACATGCAAGGATTGGCAGTGCTTTACAGCAGAAACCATGAAAACGAGATTTGCTTCATACTTGCTATATGAGAAATGAAAGAGCAGCTGGCCCTGAGTTTACTTTGAGGTGCAGTGTGTTGAAAACCAGGGCATGTAGCATCTGCAGGCACTTGTGGGATGGGCCCATCTCACCTGGGCTCCTCTGAACACTCCTGACCTCAGGACAGAGGGGCAGAATTAAATTGTTTTTCAGTTTCTCTGGGATTTCTGACTTAGTGGCAGGATAAATTGGGTGTTCCAGAATCATCATCTGCTGCTCATCTTTTCCACTGTGCCTTTTACAAAACTATGTTTATTTAAGAAATTTTCTTGACTTCCCTGTCCATGAACGTTGTTCTTATTTTCCTGTGTTTCCTTCTTTCTCTTATCTATTTGATTCCATTGCCATATATCTGTAATGATCTTTTTTCAAAATGAGTTCTCACCTTCTTCCTTACATTTAGTATTGTATATTATAGAGTTATAGTTGTTTTTCTAAATTTTCTCATTGTCTTCTTGATTTACCTTAAAAATTTAGGATTCACCAAAAGACAGGGAAGCATTGTGTATTGTGGGTGAAGTAAAGGAAACTGAAGGAAATAGAAATCTGACAACTATAGAATAAACTTTAGATGTGCTAAACAGGAAAAAAAACAAACAAACCTTGAATAATGTGTTATTCAATTAACAGAAATAGGACAGTAGATTTTAGTGGAAGGGATGCCTAGTGATACCTTAGCTAGTCTCCTGACTCTTGACATAAAATGTGATGTTAGCTCTGATTGCTAAGGTCATTGAGATCTATGTGAGTGAAGTGATTTATATAACAGAGTAATGAAGTCAAAAGAGAAGCAGAAATGAATGAATGAGGATAGCACTGGCAGCTGGACAAGGATTGAGAAGCATATTTTTAAAATTATGCTTTGGAAATAAGGTTTTATACCAAAGCTCTTGAATTTCTGTACTTAAGCTATAATGGGGAATGTGGTCATTAAATCCTTTTATTCAGTTTGGAATATAGATGAACTAAGCACTTGAACAATACTGGAGCAAGCTGATAATTATTTGGCATTAGTTTCCCCGTATGCTTTAGAAACTCTATCAGAATGATTGTAACACTGAAACTATTCCTCCTCTTTTGGAACATAGTTCAGTCTGGAAGAGAGAATAGCTGCTTAATGTCTTTATGTAACTGTTAAGGACTGAAGAGTGAATACATTGAAATTTAACAACTGCTTTTTCAATAAACTTCTAAAGGATTTTAGGCTAATTAAAAATCTCTACTACATTCATTTTTCTTTTTAAGACTGAGGAACAAGGGAGGCAGGGTGGAGAGACAGATGTGGCCATCATAAAGTCATGGACATGAGGAGTCAGGAATCCACGATTTCTTCTCAGCCCTTCCCCCTGAGTGTGTGTTTCAAATGGCTCTTTTAACTTGTTTCTTATTATTTTCAATGCTAAAATGAAGACATCTATGGTCCAGGAGCCCCAGTTTAAAGTAATGTGGACACCAACAAATTCAAGGTGCAGTCGGTTAAAAGACTAGGCTGGCTGCTATTTGACTTTCTCAGATTCCACGGGTCACCTTGACACCTGGGCCTCTGATGCCCCACAGATTTGTGGCTAATAGGTTTTCCACAAAATCACAGGTTGTTTTTGATCTCATGGAATCATCAGTCCATGAATGATGCCTTGCCCTGATGTTGGAGAACATCTTTCAGGTTTGCCTGGTGAAATTATAGAGGATTTTGCAAATCATGGATGAACCAATAGTAGTTGCCAAATCCTGTTGTATCACCATGATTGTTCTATTTCCCTTAGAAATGTTGGAAATTTCAGGGTGCAGGTGTCTTCAAGGAGGTGAGCATCACTCTGGGGTTTTCTAAGAGATTGGGCAAACAAATTGATTTCCCAAACTGCCCCTGGAACGGAAGTTGCCAGCCTTCCTGGATGTGTCAACACAGATTGGGAAAGAGAGTATTGTGGGAACATGTTTACTTTTGTCAGTGAAAATGGATAGAAATAAATGGAGTGTCCTTTATTTAATAAGGCAGATGTGCAGAGGCAGGGGGCAGACATGGAGGAAAGGCAGAATTATAGGTGAATGTGAGTTTGCAGGAATGAACCTTGGGCTAAAATAAATGGGTACAGAAGCCCCATTGCCACACAGTCACAGACTCAGATGCTGCCAGGGGAGCAGCATTCCTGCTACCTACCATTTAGGGAGTGCTTTTATTTTTATTTTTTATTTTAGAGAGAGAGAGTGGGGGAGAGGGGCAGAAGGAGAGAGAGAGAAAATCTTAAGCAGGCTCTATATGAGTGTGGAGCCCAATGCAGGGCTCAATCCCATGACCCTGGGATCATGACCTGAGCCAAAATCAAGAGTCAGATGCATATCCGACTGAGCCAGCCAGACACCCCAGTGCTTTAGATGTTCCAGGCCCTGGCCTTAGCACTGCACATATAGTGGTCATTTTGTTTGTGGTAGAGTCTGTAGCAGGTGTGGGGCTGGGAGAAGAAAAGAATGTGTGATTGTCTGAAGAGTGGAAAGCCCTGTGCACCTGTCCTGCAGCCTTAGGTTTCATAGATCTCTTTTTTCCAGAGAAGCTGGAAACCCAGATTTTTATGTAAAATCATCTTATTTTTCAGTTATGGCAATTAAAGCCATTTTGTGGAATGATGTTTATGGTTTAAACTAGAGCTTTGCTTTGAGTTCTGGCACCACTTTTTTTTTTTTTTTTTTTTTTTTTTTGAGAGAGCAAGTGAGAGAGCACATGCGCATGAGAGTGGGAACCTGTGGGGTGTGTGGGGGAGGGGGAGAGGGAGAAAGAATCTTAATCCGGCTCCATACCCATCACAGATGGGCACCACATTTAATTTATTGGGGAATTTTGACAAACTCTGAAACAACCAGGAAAGTTCTGCAATCCCTACCATCTGAGGAACTCCTGCAGGACTGGGGATGCTTTGCCCAAGGATGGTGGTGTGATCTTGGGTGTCTGGGAGGTCAAGGGTTTGCTGCCCCTGAAGGCACACAGCTGGGCCCAGTCAGTGCAAGCAGAGATGAAGTGTGTTTCACAGAACATATTGTGTGAGGTGACTTGAGCAGCCAATGTCCCCCAAGTAAAAGAAGTAGGGAAGTGCTCTATGTTGTAGCCTTCATGGACATTCATCCTGCATGCCAGCAGGCACTTCCCCGACCTTCAGGGCACTGTGGGATCTGCCCCTGGCTGTGGGCCTGACCTGTTCCAGCAGCTTCCCCTCAATGCTTGCCTTGGTCATTCTGTCTGTGTGGTCAAGGTTTGGGAATGGGGGCTTAAAGTTAACCCCTTAAAGCATGTATTCTTTATTCATGGCAAGTGCTTATTGAATCTTACTGTGTTACCTCTGTCTACATTGCTCTGCCTCAGGTATTTGATTTTTTCCCCAGCTTCACTGAAGTCTCTGTTCAGAGGTCATCTGCTTTGACCCCTGTGTGTGGCCAACCTTCCCCCTCTGTACCCCATCATACTGTGTTTTTCTTCATTGTATTTGTCACTGTTTGGCATCTACTTATTTACTAAAATAAACAGAGGGCAGGAAACTATTTTATTTATTGCTATCCTCTCAGGGCCATGGATAGTACCTGGCACATGTATATGGTTTGTTATTAAATGCTCATGTGTGAAGGAATGTTAAATGAACTGTCTGATGTGCTAGCTGCTTGCCATATGTAGCTATTTAAATTAAATGGACTAATGTTAAAAATTCAGTTCCTCATTTGCACTATGTAGGGAGTGTGAGGGATTTGGGGGCTCATCAAGAAAAAAGATACAACTGAGGGAGCAATGGCACACATGAGCTTTATTGGGTGACACTTGGACAGGTTCGCATATGGGAGCAGGAGAGGGGTCCACAGTCCAGAAGGGGAGGGGAGTCAAGGGGGAAGGAGAGGGGCCACCTGTATCTCAGTAAATCTCTGTGTCAGAGAGCCCCAGGGGCAGCAGTAGCAGGTAAGGGCCTTCAAGCCTGTCTTATCAATGGGTAACTGCCCTCCACGAGCTTTCATAGAGTATGGAAGGCAGGTGACTCCAAATGGCTAAAAGTTTGCTTGTTTGGCTGTTTTAAAGATAATTGAGTATGTAAAAGTTAGAGTTTGGTGCTGGTGGACCTTTTGAACTAAAGGTCTCAGCCTGCAGTAAAGAAATAAACAACACAGAGCCAATATACAGAGGCCATCTTTGGCTCATTTGTATAACATGCTGGCCCCATTTCAGGTGCTCAGCTGCCACATGTGGCTAGTAGCTGCTGTATTTCTATCATGACAGTTCTGTTAGCTGGCACTGCTCAAGGAGTTTAAGTTTAGGCTGTTGTTTCTAAAACTTGACCATAGAACTTTCCATCAGAGGCTGTGTCTCATGATCAGCCAGGGGGATGTTGATGGACTTCTTTCACCTGGTAGGGAATTGGACAAGGTTGGTGGTATCCAGTTGCACATCGGGAACAACTGGGGAGTGTGAAAACAGAAAAAGGGTTCCCAGGCCCCTGTTGGTCCTGCCCAATCAGAATTTCTGGGCTTTATTTAAAGTTGCCCTAGTCATCTGGTGTAGGCCCTCCAGGGACCGGCCAGCTTTGGAAGCCCAGGACTGGGTGGCCTCTGAATTTTCTTTAGCTTTTTAGACTGTGATTGTAAGAAGACAGTAGCTAGAACTCTGGCAAGGATGGACTTCCAATTTCTGGCTGCCTTTTTAGCTGTAAGCACCTGCTTTCAGTCCTGGCTGGACTTTTTGTTCTGGAGATCAGTGAGCTTTTTACTATTATGTGAAGGGGCAACCAGATATTCAAGCAGGGACTCAAGATCTCTGAATTGGATTACTAAATTAAGATTAAAATAAATGTAAGCTATGGTGTGGTAAAGGAGAGTTTAGAGTCTGAGACAAATGAGAAGGATGTGTTTTATGTAGAATCATGTTAGGTAAGGAAAAGGTAAAGTAGCAGTTTGGCCAGAGTGTCACCATTTTTGTTAATGACAGCTCTGTGGTGAAAGATTGCACAATGCAGCTTGCTGTGGGGCTGACTGCACCTTTAGCAAGGGTGGTGAGGGGTGATTACATTGGCCTCCTTGTAAGGACAGGACCTCCTTGTTGGACCTTACCTGAATGCTGTATGCAGTGCAGCCACACACGTTCACCACACACCTTTGCATTTGTCTCTCTTGGGATTCTTTTAGAAGAATCACACAAAGTTATTCCTGTTATTTGGACTTGTAAATAGCCCTGCTTTACCATACAGAAACATTGTTATTTCCTGTGTGTTGAAAGACTTTAGGCCACTTAAAGAAAATCACTTTGAGTTACAGCGTCCTGGCCTCAGAGTGGCACTTTGCATAGTTTGGGTCATTGACTTTTTTTTAAAACAAGATATAATTCACATACTGTGAAATTCACCCATTTTAAAATGTCCAGATCAGAGGTTTTTAGTATATTCAGAGTTTTGCAACAGTCACCACAGCGTTAAGTTTAGAACATTTTCATCACTGTTAACATTTTAAAAAATTGAGGTGAAATTAATATAACATGAAAATAACCACTTTAGAGTGTACAGTGGTACTTAGTGTTGGGCAACACTTTCTAGTTTCAAAACTTTTTCATCACCCCATAAAAACATGTTGTACCCATTCAGTAATCACTCATTTCCGCCTCTCACCCAAATGTCCATGAGTGGATAAACAAATTGTGTTACAGGCATACCTCTGAGATAATGTGTGTTCTGTTCCAGACCATTTTTACCTCAATAAAGTGGGTCAGGTGAATTGTTTGGTCTCCCAGTGCATATAAAAATTATGTTTACACTGTAGTCTATTAAATGTGCAATAGCATTATGTATAGAAAAACAATGTACATACCATAATTTTAAATACTGCCTAAAAATGCTAACCAGCATCTGAGCTTTCAGTGAGTCATAATCATTTTGCTGGTGGAAGGTCTTGCCTCGATGTTGATGGCTGCTGATGATCAGGATGGTGGTTGCTGGAGGCTGGGTGGCTGTGGCAATTTCTTCAAATAAAGCAATGAAGTTTTGATGCGTCAATTCACTCTTCCGTTCACAAATGATTTCTCTGTAACAGGTGATGCTGTTCAATAGCATTTACCCACAGTAGAACTTCTTTCAAAATTGGAATCAATCCCCTCAAACCCTGCTGCTGCTTTATCAACTAAGTTTATGTAATATTCTAAATCCTTTGTTGTCATTCCAACAATCTTCACAAAGTCTTCTCCAGGAGTAGATGCCATCTCAAGAAACCACTCTTTGCTCATCTGTAAGAGGCAGCTCCTAATCCATTTAAGTTTTATCACAAGATTGCAGCAATTCAATCACAATTTCAGGCTCCACTTCTGATGGTTCTCTTGCTGTTTCCACCACATCTGCAGTTATCTCCCACTGAAGTCTTGAACCTTTAACTTGTAAAAAATGCAATATCTGTGAAGCACAGTAAAAGAGACATACCTGTATATACTTGCAATCGAATATTGTTGAGCCATAAAAAAGAATGAAGTAGTGATAACATACTGCAACCTGGATGAATCTCAAAACATATGCTGAGCGAAAGAAGCCATTTGTGAAAGGTCACATTTTTATATGATTCCATAGATATGAAACGTTTAGAATAGGCAAAACACTGTTAAGTTGTGCAGAGTTTTCAAACCCCAGCTCCGAGGGCTCCAGGTCTGGGCATCTTCTCCCTGTTCACTTGTCCTTGGCAGGCAGCATTGTTAATGGTGACTACAGCCTTACATTCAGATCTAGCCCTCCATCGTGCTCTTCCAGTTCTGGCAGTGGGCTGTGGGCCCACTTGTCTCTCTCTGCTTTCTTTTCTCTTTGGAAAGCAGAGAGGTACATAGTTCTACCTGACTACCCACGTGAAGCCCATTGTATGGGACATTCTTATTGTCACTGTTTTTATCATTACTCTTTTTATGGCCCTTATTCCTTCCCTTGCTGCAGATCTCTCAGATTGCCTTAGCCAGCTGTCATGTCAGGTCATAGCTGATCTGTGCCATATGTGCATTTTCATGCACTGTATTCTTGTACCCTTGACTGGTGTCAGTCACATTAGAAGACTCTGTGGCCTAGGGTTTGGAGACAGGGCTGAGAGGGAGAAATTGGCCTGAATTTTCCCTTTCTGGCTACCTGTCCCCTTCTAGGAGCTTGGGCACCCTTGGCCTCTCCCAGCCGGGTTCTGTGGGAGGGACTGCCTTCTTTCCCAGCTAGCAAAAAGGGTAATGACTGATGACCTGGCCTGGGGTGGGGGTTGGGCTCTGAGTCCTGTGTGAGTGAAGAGAAGGAAGTTAGGAACAAAATTCATTTTTGGAAGGTTATTAGAAGGAAGGTAAACACAGACTAGAGTTCTCATTAGCAAAGGAGGAAATGTCAAAGGCCAAAAGAAGTGCTTAGTGCTGCCCCCTATGCTGTCCTCTGGAGGAGAAAGGACAAGAAGAAATCAGGCCACACCTTCCATTCTGCTTGGAAAGGGCCTCAGCTCAGCATCCTGGCTCGTCATTTACAAGTTCTACTTTCTACATTGCTGCAGGACACAGTATAATAAGGATTTGCTCTCTTCCAGTTTCCGGTAACTTGTTCCTGACATCCTTCTGAGCCCTTACCAGCAGTGCCTTCACTGTCCGTGTTTCTGCTAACAGTCTGTTCCCAACAATTTAATCATTCCCTGTGATGATGTACATTTTCTCTGCCATGCTCCTCGCTGCTTTCTGAGCCCTTGCTAGCAGAGTCCTTAACATCCATTTTTCTACCATGTCTGTTCAAGGAAATACGGACTTTTCCTGTCCTGCTTCTCAAAATGTTTCCCTCTATCTACTGCCCAATTACAAAGCTATTTCCACATGTTTAGGTATTTGTTACAGCAGTCCCCCACTTCCAGGCAACAAAAGTAGTTTAATTAGAAAACTGTGTTAGTTTTCTATGGCTGTTATGGCAGATGACCACACACTTAGTGGCTTAAACATCACAAATGGATTAACTTGTGGTTCTGGATGTCAGCAGTGCTGGACAGGTCTCACTGTGCTAAAATCAAGGTGTCAGCAAGGCTGTGTTCCTTTCCGGAGGCTCTAGGGAGACTGTTCTCTTGCCCATTCAGATTGTTGGTGGAAACACTCTTCAGTTATGCTGTCCATGGTTCTGCAAGGTGACACTATGAAAGCTTTTCACTCTCCTCTTTTGTCTTTCTTTCCCTTTGTCTTTCGTTTCTACCCAATAGAAACAGATGCTTTATTTTCTTCCATATTCATTTATTAAAATCATGCATGTTCAAATTGGGCAAGACTTTGAGGTTATCCTGCCCCAAACCCCATTTCATAGTGGGGAACTTAAGGACTTTGGGTGAAGAACCTTGCCTGAAGTGGAGTTGCTGACTATTGGGAAAGTTAGGACTTTCCCTGAAGCCCCCACATTTCTATGCTCTACCTGGATCAGGTTTATACAGTGGAAGCCTAGCTTGTCAGAAGTCAAACAAAACTTTGTCCTTAAATGAAGTGTTTGTTAAGTGTGAATCTGGATTTTTTTCTTTAAGTCAACTTTTTTTTTTTTTTTTTTTTGGACAGAAAAAGATTCTCTGCCTTAGGAGCTCATGATTTTATTTACTTTAAGTTAATCTTGATGTATTTAATAAATTTTCATTTACAGCAAATAATGATCCTATAAAGTTTATTTAGTTGCAAGAGGCTAAATGTGTTCTCTTGTTTAGCAGATGAGCAATGGTGTATGTGAGATCATTTGAGAGTTATTTTAGTTACCATTGGTCATTTGTCCAAAAATGTCACACAGGATTCCAAAGACATCTTCTAGATCTTTGTAAGGCTTTAGTAAAGATGACTTGGAATTGTGATCGTATAGATTCTTTTTAAGTAACTGTCAGTATCTGTCAGACTTCTACCAGGTAGAGAGCTGGGATGTGCTTTTGAGTTCTTAAAAGTGTGATTGGAAAAATGATTGGAGAGTTGGTCACTCAGGAAGTTGTCCTGTGTTCTTTTTGCTTCATGAATTTGTTTCTCTTGTATCTACAAAATCTGGGAATCTTAAGGTTGCTGCTTTGAATCTATGTGCCTAGAAATAGTGGCTTTTGGTAAGCATGTGTCTTCTCTATAGACGAGTGTGTCTCCATTACCTCCTTGTACCTCTTTTCTCCCATTTTTGTGTTTATCAGTTCTTTGATTTACCCTCTTTGAGACTCTACTAGAGGATTGAAGATGCAACCTATCATACTGTCTGGCAAGTAACTGGCAAGTAAGAGTTTCCCACACCGCCGTCCTAAAGTGTCATCGCAAGCCACAGAGGTTGGCAGCCTTGGGGTGAATCTAGGCTAGAGGCCTGCTCCTGCTTGATGGGCTTTAAGACCAGCCTAGCTTGTCTTGGCTGAGCCTTTGCTAATTGCCTTTGTATATTCCATCTCTGTCAGCTCCTTTAGTGGCCGTGTGTTCCGAGTGACCTTCTTGATGCTGGCTGTCTCCCTCACAGTTCCCCTGCTTGGAGCCTTGTTGCTGCTGGATTCTCCCATAGACCCACAGCCTCTCAGGTGAGCTTCCCTGGCCATTCTTGGGAGGACTTGCATGGCAGATAAAGTAGGCTGGGATAGTATCTAGGGTAATAAACCAATTTGGTTTGAAAGGTAAGTTACTGGGGGGAGGGGGCACAGAGAGAGAGAGAGAGAGAGAGAGAGAGAGAGAGAGACTTGTGATTTCTTTACTGCCTGTGCTTTGTGTGGATTCAGGTGTACCACAATATATGCATGGTATTGTCCACGATACTCTTTCAAAAACAAAACTATACAAACCAAATGCAAAACCCAGAAAAAATCCCGAATATGAATCCCGAATATGTGTTAGAGATAATTAAAACTTGAATTCATTTGAAGTGGCAAAAGCACACACAAAGGTTGTTACCTTGTTTAAAATTTATAAGTAACTGATTTTTATTTTAATTTTTTTAATGTTTATTATTTTGAGAGAGAGAGAGAGAGACAGAGACAGAGCATGAGCAGGGGAGGGGCAGAGAAAGAGGGAGACACAGAATCCAAAGCTCCTGGCTCCAAGCTGTCAGCACAGAATCTGATGCGGGGCTCGAACCCACAAACTGTGAGTTCATGACCTGAGCCGAAGTCGGACGTTTAATCAACTGAGCCACCCAGGTGCCCATATAAGTAACTGATTTTTTTTTTTTTTTAACTTGTGATTAGTGTTCTATTTTTCCTAAATTACCTTTCATTGGTGGGCATCTATGAGTAATGTAGTCCATTATAACTTGAAAAAAATAGTATACACCTAGGGGCCCCATGAAATGTATTCACACTTGTAATTATAATAGTGCAGAGCCAGGCTCTTACTGGTGGGATGATTTATGACGTTGATGTTGAGGGTTGTGCAGTCTGGTTCAGTAAGTAAATTCCCCTTTTCTTCTGAAACTGCCCAGAGGTGATGCTTTCTGAAGTTTATTTTAAGTAAGTTAGTCCATGTAAGGCTTTAAAAACTTCAGACCAGAACTATGTCCCCATTATAGAGTGAATATAACATATACAATGGAATTATGTGTTGATGTTTTATAAATAAAAAGGCATTATATTGGACTCAATTTACTGAGAAAGTATTTGGCACCTACAGTGCTTTAAGTAGGTACCCAGCTAGATTCAAGGATATAAAAAGGACACAGTTCTGACCTTAGATTTACATCTGTATACAAGAGTCTACTTTTTGTTGTTGGATTTAGAATTAGTAAAGGCACAAAGTGCTGTTAAAATATAAGATTGAGATTGGGTGAAGGCCTGGGCATTCTAGACTCATGAGATTGCTAGCTTATAATTCCTGGTGTGTCAGTGGACCCTTGCATGCGGCTTTTTGGCTGAGCAGGACCCAAGTGCATACTGGGTGTCCTCTCTGAGGGGGTCTCCCAGGACACATGGTGGAGGAAGGAGGCTCTCTTTGCTAACCCCTCTCAACATGTAGAAGGATGTAGCTCAAACCACCCCAAATAGAAACTGACCTGGGGCTTTCTAGGTAATCTAGTTGTTTAAGGTGGGAGTGTGAACCGTGTCCACAGCCGGGGATCAAAACCTTGGCTGGGGAGCTAACCTTAGAGAAGAGCAGGAGAGTGGAAAGAGCAGGCAAAGATGGAGCTTTGGTAACTAGAGGCCTTTGATCTCAGTAGAGGTGAATTTGTGCGTGGAAAGAGTAAAGAAATTCAAAGGAAAGATAGGTGTTTGCTCCTGACCAGAAACTGAAAGGAAACATGGCCCACTAAGGATTTGAAGTTGTACAAAGCAAGTTCTGTCTGTGGAGTAGATGAGCCTGATGAGGAGGAAAGGGAGGAGAAACTCAGTGAAACCAGAATGGCTGACAGGGATCTCTCCCATGCTCAGACTTCAGGAATGACTTGCTCAAAAACTGGAAGGAGTGGCCCCAAAATGCAGAACAAAAGCAGAAGACTGGCGAAGGTGTAAGAATAGGAATGAGCTGAGGTTTGAGAGAAAATGCTAGCGACGACAGCAAAAAAGGCTTCTTTCAAACTCTATTCAGAGCAAAAAGAGCAAGGAAGGGGGAAACCCACTCTCTGGAGCAAGTAAGTGGTTGCAGTATTGATGATGATGGAAAAGCAGAGCTACCAGCTTCTGCTCCGCTTCTGTTATCTCCACGAGCCAAGGAGTATGGGACATGGCAGGGAATGGGGTCAGGCCAAGCCAACTGGCCAGGTGGGAGGGCAGCTGATGGAGGTGCCTCAGAGAGTCTACCTCTAGTTTACATGACATCCTGTGAGACCTTACACCACACTTAGAAATCTCTGAGAAATCAAAGAGAAAAATGAAGAGGGGTGCAGATCCCTCCAGAATGGATTATATGAAGTTGGTTTCAGTTCTAAGCAGCAGTCACCAGGAAGATTGCAGGGCTTTGTCAGAAACCTGCCATGCAAGGTGACTTTCTTTCATTCCTTGTTTGGCAGATTGGAGGACCATCGTAGACACAGCATGTATGACATCCTGATTTCTGGAGGATGTTGGTCAGTTCTTTCAGGATACATTTAACACATGGATTTAATGGGACTTGATACGAGTTAGCAGGACTTAGTAGGAATTAACAGGGAGTTAATAAGAGTTGATAAGTTCACAGGCTTTAACAAGGTTCCATGTGGCCTGGCTGGCCATAGAGCACTGATTTGGGCTTCCTGGGGCCATTCTTCCTTGATGCTTCTGCTCAGGCTACAGGAGTGGGAGCCCTTTCTTACCCATCCTTTACATTTTCTCATTTAAGTTTCTTTGTGTCTGCCAATCGAGATAATACTCAGACTTCTTGTTGGCAGGGACAGTGCACGATATACTGATTAGGTTGATGCTATATATATTTCTTAAGGACTTCCTTTGTGTAAGGAATTAGGCAAAGTCCAAGGACTGGGCGGTAGGGGGTGGCTGAGTATCTGGTGTGCTGTCCTCTATCTCTGGCTGTATGTGCTTGTTCAGTCTTCACGCACACCTCAGGAGGTCTGACCTTCCCAAGGTCAGAATTTGAACCCAGCCGTGTCCATCTCTGTAGCGTAGGCTCTTCTCACCAAAGTATGCAGGTTGCAGCCCTGCTCTCTTCCTTTGGAAATAAAACTCCTAGTTACACAGAGTGTTTTTTTAAAGCAGGTAGAAAGCCATAATTGGGAGGCAGGGTATAGTGAAGGTGTGGGATGGGGGGGAGGGGTAGAGTTTAATTCAGAGGAAATTGTACAGTGTCTTGAGTACACACCTGACTCAGAGGAGGCAGTAGGAAGTGAAGTGCTCTGCCGGGAAGGAAGGGATTGGGCAAGGCGGGGAAATTTCTCCATCATTCCATAGCCTCAGCCACCACTCCCTCTTAGTTCTTGCACTCTGCTGGACTGGCTGGGAAACTGCCCTGCTTGAGGGCAAGGTAGGGAAGGAATTGGGAGATATTCTCCCTCTCCGCTCCATTCTTCCCTTCCTCTCCCCACTTCTCCCTCCCACAGTGTTCATTAGGAGCCTCCTGTATGCCAGGTGCTTGAGATTTGGCAGTGAAAAATAGAAACACATCTCTGATCTCACGGGCCATGTGTTCTACTGGGGATAGACAGACAATAAATGTAACAGAGAAGTGAGAAGCTGATAAATACTATGGAAAAAATAGAGTAGGGTAGGTAGGGGCTAGGCTTTTGGGGGAGTATTAGGTATGGAATGTTATATTGGGTGTTAACAGCAGGCCTCACTGAGAAGGTGAGGGTGGAGCACAGATTTAAGGATTTAAGGTGGGAGGTGCCTGTTACGGTCAGGGGGAGAGGAGTGGAGAGAGGTAACTGTGGGTGTGCTGGGAAGGGCGTCCCTGCAAGGCTGTAGGCTCTGGGTGAGATGGGGCTGTTGCAGGGCTGTGAGAGCCAAACGCTGTGATCTGACTGTGTCTCACAAAGTGCATGGTGCTGCTGGGTTGAGGATATACTGTAGAGAACAAGGGAGGAAGTGGGAATGAGAAGATGGTGGCCTGGACCAGGGGGGGTAGCAGATGACATGGGGAGAAGGGCTTTAAACTGTGTCTGTTTTCTGTAGGTGTCACCAGCATGATTTGATGGCTCGGAAGAAGTAGGTGTATTTGTGTGTAGATGGGAAGGACTAGTGGAGAGGGAAGATCTCTGGAGCTGAAGTCTGTTGTCAGGGGAAGGGTCCAGGGCCTAGCAAAAGCTGGCTTCAGAGAAAAGCCAGGCTGAGCCCTGACAGGGACAGGTAGGAGGTAGAGTGCACCTGTGCTGAACGATGGGCTGGTACAGCCAAACTCCTCTTATTTCTTGTGTCTTCTCCCTTCTCCTTGAAGCAGGAAGCAACTCTATCAGCTGTGAAATGTCAGCACCACTCTCCTCTGCCTTAGTTGGCCTTTAATGACTGGGCAGACTGGGCAGACTGGGCAGCCACTGGGAAAATAAATGCCAGGGTGTGTGAATCAGAGGGTGTGAAGAGGTCTAACTTGCCTCAAGGTCTGGGACAGGAGCTTGTGTAGTTGGAGGCCCCAAGTTGTCTTAAGTGATTAGCAAAGTTCTTGCATTAGGCATAATCATATTTTAATTTTTCTGTACGGTGACCTTTTCTGATATCCTAGAATGTTTTTTTTCACTTGACCTTTGTGTTTCTGGCAACTGAGGATGTTATTGCAACATGCCCTCTTTGTCAAAAACTGGGGAATAATGCATGAAGGTCCCCGGTTAACACTTTCTTCATGTATTTCTTATAGACAAATCCCTATAATTGCATTATTTTACAGCTTCAAAGAACCCCCTCTCTTGCTTGGTGTTCTGCAACCAAATATGAAGTTACGACAGGCGGAAAGGCTATTTGAAAATCAACTTATTGGGCCAGAGTCCATAGCAAATATTGGGGGTAAGTAGTAAACCCCTGGAACGTCAAGGCTCTATGAGGGGGGTTCTGCCAGAGCAGCTGCAATGCATCTGCTCCTGTGTGTGGGGGGATCCTGGACGTCTTCCTCAGTTGCAGAGGCGCTGTGCTTGTCGAGCAGACACCCCTCAGCTCTCTGAGTTACAGACCATTTCAGTGCTGTGTGGTTTTGAGTTCATGTCTGTGGAGTAGTTTTTTTTGCTCAAAGTGTCGGGCTCAAAGTCTCTTCAAATTGAAGAGAAAAAGGAAAGATGATGACCTTGATGTTAGCTCATTTATCAGAGTTCGGTAGGTATTACTTGATAGGACATTGCTTCTTCATTCAGTTTGTCTTTGTACAGATTTCATTTTTGAAAAGAGTACAAATGATTCTCTGTATTTCCACTGTTGTTTTGTTTGTTTTTGTTTGAGGCTGACTTTGGTGGGTATGTTTAAGGGTAACTTAACTGTGTGCTAACAATTAGATGTGGCTCTGGTTCTGATTCTTGAATCTCTAGCCACAAGGCACTTTCTGCCTTTTAGGATGAAGATTAAGATCAGGAATCAAAAGACACGGTTAATGAGAAGTTAAAGAACTTAAAATGGGATGAGGATTTCTGAGCCGCTTAATGCGGCAGGCCACTCCTCGTTCCGAAGGATGGTGTGTTTCCGTGAAGTGGTGGTGGACTTGTGTGTCCTGTGTGCTGCTGGATGTGGGACCCAAATCTGATGCATTCTGTGACTATTGGTTTGTTTGGCTGGCTGAGTCAACTTGTAAGAGGGATAGGCACTTCATGATAGAACCTCATGTTTCTCTTTAAAAGACATTGATATTTATTAATACATTTCTCAGATTTTGTGTTTTTTGGTGAAAAACCAAATATTGATATTTACAACTGGAACTTCAGGGAGTTACAGTGATCTTTTTCGTTATCTTTCAACGAGAATGCTTTTCTTAGTCCCTCCCTTTTGTCTTAGACTGACCCCTCATTGCACCTTGCCACCAGGGCTTGCTTTTTTTCCTTAAAGGCCCTGGTTATTCTCCTTGTGACATTTCTGGTTAGGCAGAGTGGGGGCCTGTTAACTTGCCTGCAGCTGTAACCACACGGAGGCCCCCAGGGAGCCCCTGCTTCCAGCTTCATTTGGAAGCTGTCCCTGGGGGATTGGCTGGCATGTTGCTGGCAGCAGAAGGAGGCACTAGCCTCGGGACGGTGCCAGAGAAGAGTAATCACCAATTAACATGCTTTCATTTTTCTAAATAGATTTGTTTTTTTAGAGCATTTTAGATTCATAGCAAAATTGAGGGGATGGTACAGAGATTTACCATATTCCCCTACCCCCCACCCCCCCCCCCCCACCGCATATAGACAGCCTCCTTCATTATCAACACCCTGTACCAGAGTGGCTCATGTGTTACAGTTCATGAACCTATACTGACACGTCATTATGACCTGGAGTCCATAGTTTACCTTAGGGTTCACCCTTGGTATTGTACATTCTATAGGTTTGGACAAATGTGTAATAAAGTGTATCCACCATTATAATATCATACAGAGTAGTTTCACTGCTCTACAAATCCTCAGAATTCCTCTGTGCTCTACCTTTTCATCCCTCCCCACCCTGCAACCTTGGGTACCTTTTTGCTCTCTATATTTTTGCCTTTTCCAGAATGTCATATAATTGGAATCATGTAGCATGTAGCTTTTTCAAATTGGCTTCTTTCACTTAGTAATTTGTGTTTAAGTTTCCTCCACGTCTTTTCATGGCTTCATAGCTCATTCCTTTTTATTGATGAGTAATACTCCATGTGTGAGTGTACCAGTTTATCCATTTACCTACTGAAGGACATCTTGGTTGCTTCCAAATTTTGTCAATTGTGAATAAGGCTGCTGTAAACATCCATGTGCAGGTTTTTATATGGACTTATGTTTTCAACTCATTTGGGTAGGTACCATGGAGCGCAATTTCTGGATTGTAAAAATATGTTTAGTTTTATAAGAAACCGTGAAACTGTCTTCCAAAATGGCTGTACCATTTTGCATTCTGACCAGCAGTGAATGAGAATCCTTGTTGCTCTATATCTTCACCAACATTTGGTGTTGTCTGTGTTTTAGATTTTTGGCCATTCTAATAGGTGTATAGTGGTATTTCATTGTTTTAATTTGCAGTTCCCAAATGGACATATGATGTTGAGCATCTTTTCATACACTGATTTTCCATTTGCATACCTTCTCTGGTGAGGTATCTAAGGCTTTTGGCCATTTGAAAAATTGGTATATTCATTTTCTTATTGTTGATTTTAAGAGTTCTTTGTATATTTTGGGTAACAGTCCTTTATCAAATGTATATTTTGCAATATTTTTTCCCGGTCCATGGCTTGTTTTCTAAATCCCTTGACAGTGTCTTTCACAAAGCAGAAATTTTTAGTTCTAATGAAGTCCAACTTATTAGTTATGTTTTCATTGATTGTGCCTTTTCTGTTGTATCAAAAAAATAATTACCACACCCAAAGTCACCTAAATTTTCTCCTATGTGATCCTCTAGGAGTTTTATACTTTTACATTTTACGTTCAGGTCTGTGATCCATTTTGACTTTACTGTTGTGAAGGGTGTAACGTCTGTGTTTAGATTCATTTTTTGCATGTGGATGTCCAGATGTTTCAGCACCATTGTGGGAAATATGATCTTTGCTCCATTGTATTGCAATATATTATATAAGATTGCATTGTGAAAGATCAGTTGACTGTATTTATGTGGCTCTATTTCTGAATTCTGTTACATCAAACAATTTGTCTAATTCTTTTTGCCATTACCACAATGTCTTGGTTATTGTAGCATTATAGTAAGTCTTGAAGTCAGGTAGGGTCAGTCGTCTGATGTTGTTCTTCAATATTGTGTTGGCCATTCTGGATCTTTTCCTTCTCCTTAGAATCAGTTTTAGGATATCTACAAATAACTTGCTAGGATTTTGCTTGGGATTGTTTTGAATCTGTAAATCAAGTTGGGCAGAACTGAACTTTTCACAATTTTGAATCTTCCTGTTCATGAACATGGAATATCTTTCCATTTATTTGTTTTTTTTTTTTTTATTTCTTTCATCAGAGTTTTGTAGTTTTCCTCATATAGATCTTGTGCATATTTTGCTATATTGAGACCTAAATATTTTATTCTCTTGGGTGCTGATGTAAATGCTATTCTGTTTTTAATTTTAAATTCCACTTGTTCATTTCTGGTATATAGGAAAGTCATTGACTTTTAAATATAACCCTTGAATCCTGAAACCTTGCTATAATCACTTATTCTATGAGTTTGTTGTTGTTGTTGATTCTTTGGGATTCTCTACATAGACAATCATATCATCTATGAACAAAGATGGATTTATTTCTTCTCAGTGTACCTTTTATTTCCATCTCTTTTTGCATTAGCAAGGACTTCTGGTACAGTATTGTGAAGGAGTTGTGAGGTGGGGATATTCTTGCTTTGTTCCTTAATCTTAGTGGGAAAGCTTACAAGTTTGTTGCCAAGAATTAGGATGTGTTAGCTGTAGGTTTTTTGTAGATGTGCTTTATCAAGTTGAAGTGCTATTCTATTCGTAATTTGCTGAAAGTTTTTATCATGAACAGATGTTGGATTTTTGTCAAATGCTCTTCTGCATGTGTCAATATGATCATGTGATTTTTCTTTAACCTGTTGATACTGTGGATTACTTAATTGATTTTCAAATGCTGAACCAGCCTTGCATACCTGGGATAAATCCCACTTGATTGGGGTGTATGATTCTTTTCATATATTATTGGATTTGACTTGTTAATATTTTGTTGAGGGTTTTTGCATTTGTCTTCATGAGAGATCTTGGTCTGTAGTTTTTGATAATGACTAGTTTTGTCATTAGGATAATGCTGGCTTCATAGAACGAGTTAGGAAGTATTCCCTCTGCTTTTATTTTCTGGAAGAGATTGTAGAGAACTGGTGTTATTTCTTCCTTATAAATGTTTGGAAGAATTCATTAATGAGAGGCTTGTGCTTTCTGTTTTGGAAAGTTATAGTTATTGATTCATTGCTTCCATAGATATAGGCCTATTCAAATAGTCTATTTTTTCTTGTGTTTTGGCTGATTGTGTTTTTCAGGGAATTGGTTTATTTCATCTAGGTTGTCGAATTTGTGAGCATAGAGTTGTTATGATATTCCTTTATTATCCTTTTATGTCCATGGGGTCTATCGGGATATTCCCTTTTTCATTTCTGATGTTGGTAATTTGTATCTTCTCTCTTTTTTATTAGCCTGGCTAGAGGATTGTCATTTATTGATCTTTTCAAAGAACCATCGTTTGGTTTTGCTGATTTCTCTTTTGGTTTCCTGTTTCCAGTTTCATATTAATGATATCAGTCTCCTCTTATCCTTTCTTTCTCTGCTTACCTTGGGTTTACTTGGCTCTTCTTTTTCTTTTTTAGTTTCCTAAGATGGAAGCTTAAGTAATTGATTTTAGTTCTTTCTTCTTTCCTAATATATGCATTCAATGGTGTACATTTCTTCCTAAGCACTGCTTTCACTGCATGCACAGGTTTTGATAAGTTGTATTTTCATTTTCATTTAGTTCAAAATGTTTTTCAATCTCTCTTGAGATATCTTCTTTGACCTCGGTGTTATTTAGAAGTGTGTTTAATCTTCAAGTATTTTAGGGTTTTCCAGCCATCTTTCTGTATTGATTTGGATTTTAATTCCATTGTGGTCTGAGAGTAGATTTGAGAGTCTGAGAGTATGATTTATATTCTTTTAAATTTATTAAGGTGTTTTTATGGCCCAGATTGTGGTCTGTCTTCCTGAATGTTCCATGTGAGCTTGAGAAAAAGGTGTATCCTGCTGTATTTGGATGAGTAATTGATAGATGTCAATTGTATCTAATTGGTAAATGGTGCCCTTGTGTTCAACTATGTCCTTATTGATTTTCTGTCTGCAGGACTTGTCCATTTCTGATATAGAGGGATGCTGAAGTCTTCAATTCTTATGGTGTTTTTATCTCTTTGTCGTTGCATTTCTATCAGTGCTGCCTCATGGATTTTGATGATTTGTTATTAGGCACGTACACATTAAAGCTTGTGATGTCTTCTTAGAAGATTGACCCTTTATTATATGTAATGTTCTTCTTTATCCCTAATATTCTTTTCTTTGAAGTTGGCTCTGTCAACATTTGACTTGGTATATCTTCTTCTTGGTGTATCTTTATATGTTAAGTGGGTTTCCTGTGGACAGCATGTAGTGGGTCTTGTTTTTTGATTTCTTCTGAGAGTCTCTGTATTTTTGATAGGTATATTTAGACCATTGATGTTTAAAGTGATAATTTATATAGTTGGATTAATATTTACCATAATCATTACTGTTTTCTGTTCCTGTTTTTGTCTTCATCCTCTTTCTGCCTTTTATGTTTTTTTGTTTGTCTTAGTATAGTTGACACAAAGTGTTAACATTAGTTTCAGGTGTACGGCTTAGGGATTTGATAATTTTATACATTATGCTATATTCACCACAAGTATAGCTACTTTTATAGTTTTATTGACCATTTTTATGATTCCATTTTATCTTCTTGCTTAGCATATCAATTATACTTTTTCTAAATAATTGTTTTAGTGGTTGTCCTAGAGTTTGCCTGTATACATTTAAAAACTATGGAGTGTTTTCATGAATTTGCGTGTCATCCTTGCACAGGGGCCATGCTAATCTCTGCATTGATCCAATTGTATATGTGCTGATGAAGTGAGCACTCAGTGTGCTTTAGTTTTATCCCGAGCGACTTTCTAGCAGTTCTTCCTCTTCAGTTGGATATAATCCACGCAGTAGCAGACACTCACTGGAGGCGGACATGATCATATGCCCCTGAGTGCTAAGAGTCAGCCCGTGAGTCCTTGCTCCTTTGAGAGTAGAAAATCCTCACTTGTTTTTTCAGATTGGTGTCTGCTGGCTGCACCCTTGCTCCAACGTCAGGTTCAAGCCCACATACCTGGGACATTGGGCCCCAGGCCCCCGTGGTTTTATCACTGCTTGCTTGCTTTAAGGACTTTTTAAGGACTCAGACAACTTCTTCATCTTCAGAACTGCCATTTTCTCTCTAGAGATGAAAAATACAAACAAACCACCTCTGTTGTAGAAGGCTATGACAGTTCTTAGGCTAATCTAGTAACTCTCTTATTCCTTTTTATTTTTTTAAACAGATGTGATGTTTACTGGTACGGCAGATGGCCGGATCGTAAAACTTGAAAATGGTGAAGTAGAGACCATTGCCCGCTTTGGTTCAGGCCCATGCAGTAAGTCAGTGACCGTCCCCCTGATACATGTCTCTTGTTACTGAGAAAAGTGCTGAATGACTGTGTGGAACTAACTCTCCCTAGAAGTCAGGTTCACCCTTGAAGAAAAAAGAGCCCCTGACCACCTGGCAGATCAAACCTGACCTGGGCATTACCATCAGCTTTTCATTTGCCCTGTGGTCCCTGGACCTCACTGTACCTGATTGTTACTCTTCGAGGCAGTGGCCTTAGCACCTGCCAGTTATCACATGGGCCCCGCCCCCTGCCATTCCATAGTGGCCTGTGTTCATCCTTGAGGTTAACTTTGGAGAAGATTATAGCCATTGTCACAGTGCTGCTGTGGAAGCACAGTTGGCTCTGTTGTTACTTGGAGGTTTAAATGTCATTCCTACATTAGCTTCCCAGGAATTTCAGCAGTGTCATTCAAAGTCAAAACACCCTGAAGTCACTCAGTTTTTGGGAAATGAGAGTAGAAGAATCTCACCATTAAAAACTGATAACCCACAGATTTTTTTATTAGTTATCGTTTTTTTTTAATGTTTGTTTATTTTTGAGAGAGAGTTAGTGTGTGAGTGGGGGAGGGGCAGAGAGAAAGGGAGAGACAGAATCTGAAGCAGGCTCCAGGCTCTGAGCTGTCAGCACAGAGTCTGACGCAGGGCTTGAACCCACAAACCGCAAGATCATGACCTGAGCCGAAGTTGGACGCTTAACCCACTGAACCACCCAGGTGCCCCTAGTTATTGTTTTTAATAGGTAGAATGTTTTTGTAAAAATGATGCATTTTCATTGTGAAATGCAAACAACACAAAGGTACAAAGAAGGAAGTAAAAATCATCTCAGAGTTTTCACAGATGTAACTGTTAACGTTCTAGTGAATAGCTTTTCAGATATCTTTCTGTTCACAGATACTCTGGTTTTGTGATGGAATCATACTGTATATCCAGTTTTTTAACCTGCCTTTTCCATTCCATATTTTGGCAGTAAGTGATCCTGCAGTCAGTGTCTTGAAGTAAGGATTCTTGTAGTAAGCACCCTGCAGTAAGCACCCCTCACCCCTTTACTGCAGTAAACAACCCTGCAGTAAGCAATCCTGAATGCAGTAAGCACCCTGCAGTAAGCAATCCTTAAAAACCCTGTAGAAAGCACTTTGCAGTAAGCAACCATGTACTAAGTACACTGCAGAAAGTACTCTGCAGTAAGCAACCTGGCAGAAAGCACCCCTCAGTAAACAACCCTGCAGTAAGCACCCTGCGGTAAGCAACCATGCAGTAAGCAACCCTTAAAAACCCTGCAGAAAGCACCTTGCAGTAAGCAACCTGCAGAGAGTACCCTGCAGTAAGCAACCCTGCAGAAAGCACCCTGCAGTAAGTAACCATGCACTAAGCACCCTGCAGTAAGCGACCCAGCAGAGAGTACCATGAAGTAAGTGATCCTGTAGTGAGCTCCCTGCACTAAGCACCTGGCAGTAAGCAACCCTGCAATAAACAACCCTGCAGTGAGCACCCTGCAGTAAGCAACCCCACAGTGAGCACCCCACAGTAAACAACCCTTCAGAGAGCACTCTGCAGTAAGCATCCTGCAGTAAACAACCCTGTAGAGAGCATCCTGCAGTGAGCACCCTACAGTGAGCACCGTGCACTAAGCAACCCTGCAGAGAGCACCCTGCAGTAAACAACCCCGCAGTGAACACCCCACAGTGAGTACCCCATAGTAAACAACCCCACAGTGAGTACCCTGCAGTAAGCAATCCCGCAGTGAGCACTCCACAGTGAGCACCCTGCAGTAAACAACCCTGCAGTGAGCACCCCGCAGTAAGCAACCCCCCAGTGAGCACCCCACAGTAAGCAACCCGCAGTAAACAACTCTGCAATATGAGCACCCCACAGTAAACAACCCTGCAGTGAGCACCCCGCAGTAAGCAACCCTGCAGAGAGCACCCTGCAGAAAGCACCTTTCAGAAAGCAACCCTGCAGATAGCACCCTGTAGAAAGCACCCTGCAGTAAGCATGTTGCATAAGCACCCCTGCAGTGAGAATCCTTGCAGTAAGTGCCTCTGCATAAGGAACCCTGCAGTGAACACTACTGCAATAAATATGCATTGCCTCAGGTATTAAAATAGTAGCTCTTACTTTAAGCCAGGTAGAGGGACAACTGGCAGTGCCATAGATGGGCACAGTGTTCAGGTCAGGCTATTGGGATTAAACTCACAATTCCTGAGATTCCGGGGTGGGGGTTCTAGAGTTGGGGCCTGGGTCCTGATGATGTCCCTGAGTTAACTGTCCAAGTCTCAGGATGCTGATATGAATGTGATTCTCGGGTACCAGTTGTTGTTCATATGTTCAGATCCATGTTCTCAGTTGGTCTCTCTGGATACACCAGACAGTTGTCATTAAGTTCTGAGGGGGCTGGAACGCTAGGGTATGCATCTGTCTCTAAAGCCATGGTCTTTTTTGTTCTGAACAACTTGACGTATATTTAGTAGGGGATGGATGAGATACTTGGAGACACAGGTAGAACCTGGGACCAGCCACTGATTCCTACCATTTGTTTCTCTAGAAACCCGAGATGATGAGCCTGCTTGTGGGAGGCCCCTGGGCATCCGAGCAGGGCCCAATGGAACCCTTTTTGTGGCTGATGCGTATAAGGGACTATTTGAAGTAAATCCATGGAAACGTACGTAACAATGTCTTATTTCCTTCTGTGGTGACTTCAGATGTTTTAAACAATATGTACATAAGTGGATTTAATGATATTTGTTCAGTAAGTCTACTGGAAACTTTGTATTATTTTCTTATTCATTGAATAGTACTGCAAGTAATGCCTACGTGTATCATGTATCAGTTACATGATGGTATTTGTCATATATCCTAATTTCCTATTTGTTTTTTAGCTGCAGGATCTTATCCTTAAAAAGTTAGAACTCCTCTATCTTTATTTTTCTGTGCCTCTCTGTATCTCGTCTGTTTGTTTTCTGTGTCTGTCTTTTCATTTGTTCTTTGTCCACCTGTTCCTCCTGTTTTTCTCTATGTGCTTCAGCAGGGGAGTTTGTATGATGGAGGAATTTGTTATCGTGGGTAGTAACTGGGACCTGTTTGCTGGCTGTGTGACTATGCAGCTGCCTCAGCCTCTCTGTGCAGTTTACCCATCCATGATACAGGGCTAATGGTAGTGCCTACCTTGTGGGATCGTGTGAGGGTTTAAATGAGATTATACATAGAGAGAGCTCATCATTCCATAAATGGTTGTTTTCCTATTTTTAAAAGTTTACCACCATCACTATTTCTTTTCTTTACTTAAAACCAGGTGAATGGAACATTTTGTATTTCTCTCAAGCAAATGAAAAGAAAGTTGCCTTTTGTCTAAGACTTGTAATAGATTATTTTTTTTTTTTCTTTTTGAGGGGAGAGGGGGAGGGAGAGAGAGAGAGGGAGGGAAAGAATGGGGGAAGAACAGAGAGTGAGGAATAGAGGATCCAAAGCAGGCTCTGTGCTGATACACGGGGTTTGAACTCACAAACCATGAGATTATGACCTGAGCTGAAGTCGGATGCTCAACCAGTTGAGCCACCCAGGCGCCCCTAAGACTCATAATAGATTTTTAAAAGTCAGTTTGTCTTGATAAAAGGAAGAGGTCCTCATCCTTAGAGGGAGGATTCTGCCTTTAATGAAGTTAGTTTAAAAAAATTTATCACCTAACAGATGAAAGAAAGGAAAACACTGGTTTTTAACTGTAAGGGAATAAATTTACTGGCATGTGAGAGAAGCTCATTTTAGTTTTTCCTTTTAAATCAGGTAAGCTGATTAATATTTTGAGATCATTGAGATACAATTTCTTGGAATGAAAACAGGTCTTCTCTCCCTCCCTCCTTTTCTTCCTTCCTACGTCAGGTGAGGTGAAGCTGCTGCTCTCCTCTGAGACACCGATAGAGGGGAGGAAAATGTCCTTTGTGAATGATCTTACAGTAACTCAGGATGGGAGGAAGATTTACTTTACAGATTCTAGCAGCAAATGGCAGAGACGAGATTACCTGCTTCTGGTTATGGAGGGAACAGATGATGGGCGGTGAGTGTTTATTTCAGATCTTCTGCTCAGTGAGATCATCAGTCAGGCAGGGTGACTTCACAGACCTTATTTGTGGGAGTCATTGGAGTGTCTCTGAGCATAATATTGAGCTTTTGAGGTAGGACATTAATGGCTTCTGGAAATGGGTGATGGATGCAACACAACAGAGCAAGATGTTCACACTTTCTCTTTGAAAAATGAAATTAAAACAAGCCAGTCCATCTGAGCATGTGGTCGGTTGGCACTCTAGGCAGGACCGTGCAGGCTGGCCTGGGTTTCAGGTCATCCCTCCAAAGGGGAACTCCTGTGAGGCTGGAGCCATGGGGGCCCTCCCTGGTGCTGAGCCAGATTCCAGCTCAGCGAGAAAACTGACTAGGGGGTTCTCAGGAAGAGGATGCCTGGGTCTGCTTCAGATGGGAAGGCCTCCAGGGGCAGCCTGGAGCCAGGTCTGGGCAGAGGACCACCAGGGGCCTTGTCACTGCAGCGTAAGGAGGATCCCCTTCTGCAGGCCTCTGCCTCAGGCTCAGAGGGGAGCAAGGCTCCAATGGGGCAAGGCCACGGACTCTCCCACGTGAGTCTTAGCTGTTGGCGCCCTGCAGCCTGCTAGAGTATGACACCAAGACCCAGGAAGTGAAGGTTTTACTGGACCAGTTGCGGTTCCCCAACGGAGTGCAGCTTTCTCCTGCAGAGGACTTTGTCCTGGTGGCCGAGACAACAATGGCAAGGATAAGAAGGTACGTGCGGTACCCACTGAGCTGTCGGGATGGCCAGAGCTCACTGTGGCCTGGCCTGGCCTGGGATGGGCTGGGAGACATCAACCTACGTGATCTGAGATGCGGCAGGTTACCTTCTCTTTTGTGTGATAAGGAAAGCAGTAAAATCAGGAATGCATTTTCCTTCTCCCCCATCTCACCCTGCTTGAAAAGTCGTAGCTTTGGAGAGTCTCAATTTAATGCTGGTTGCATGCATCCTGGGTCCCTTTATCCATTAGGTGGGCCATCTCCCTGCAACTGCATCTAGTTGGGCCCAGGGCAGGGGCCCCTGTCATCAGCTGTGCTTTTGTTCATGATGGACAGGTTTATAGTTGTTTCCATAAATTGATTGGAACCAAGACAGTTTTGGTGCTTGGCTAAAATTTTTCCATAAATTCGGGGGCTACTGCTCACTACCTGCTTGGGTGAATTTTTCAGATTCTACGTGTCTGGCCTGATGAAGGGAGGGGCTGATCTGTTCGTGGAGAACCTGCCTGGATTTCCAGACAACATCCGACCTAGCAGCTCTGGCGGGTACTGGGTCGGCATGGGGACTATTCGCTCCAATCCTGGGTTTTCTATGTTGGATTTCTTATCTGAGAGACCCTATATTAAAAGAATGATTTTTAAGGTAAGTATGAAAACTACAATTCCAAAAAACAAAATGAAAATGCATCTAATTACGATCTTTTTTTGACCTTCGCAGCTTTAAAAATTCTCATTCTGATCATATTTAGTACTGTTAGTGACTTCTTTAAAACATATTTTATTATTCAGCCTGAAATGTAAATTGAAACATTTGAACCCTTTGATGTTTTCCTTCTGGTTTTGTTGTCACCTCACCATCATGGTCTGTCAGTCATGCCTGCCCCCTCCATACCTCCCCTTTCCATAGACCCTGCAACTAGGCCTTCATATGGGGCCCCTGCAGACCATACTGCTGCTTCTCAAATGGTCATCAAGCACACACTTACCTCGGCCCCATCCCACCCTGCGTCCTCCTACCTTCTGGAACTTTCTGTCATTCACATCCGGATCTCTCCTGTACCCTGTACCAGATCTTGACCTTTGACCTCTTAGGAACCAAACTTTTTCATTAAAAAAAAAAAATCACCTACCCCCACCAATGGCCAGCCACAGATCCTTTACAAAAGCCTTTCTCCCCAGTGACTTCCATGAAATGTACTCAGTGTAATTCTATATGTTTTATACTGGATGAGCAACCTGCTGATATAGGTACTTCCATCATGCAGAAACCTTCATTTCTAACAAGCTCCATTTCACAGACCGAATAGATGTTTGAAATTGATATTGGATATTGAATATTGAATAGACGTTAAAATAATTGTAACTTAAGGCCCTGAAAGGTACTAGGCAGCAATTACTGAGTCTCTGTACTGCTGGGCCCTGTGTCTGGGCCCTGCTGAGGGGCTGTGGGTACCTGCTCTGTCGGGCTGGCCCATGGCCTTCGGTTTTGTTCCAAGTTCAGTGTGTCACTGTGGATAATCCTGATCTGTTTAGAAATAACACATTCTTCCTCTTCACTTTGTTGGTTCCAGAGCCACCATCTGTTCCTACTGGGACCTAGGAGGAGGCAGAATAGTGAGGTGGGAAGGACGGGAGTTTTGAAGAAGGCCAGACCAGTTGTGGGACCCTGGGCAGATGATATGATCTCTCTCTGTCTCAATTCCTCCATCTTTCAAGGGGAAAGAATAATAGCATTGTTCTATTTCATTAGGTACTGAAAAAATGTAATGAGAATATGCACATAATACCCGTACTGACTGTAGTGAGTACTCCAATTCTGTGCCTGTCCGTCTTCCCACAGCAAGGATGTGATGTGGTGATGGGGGTGGTGGTTTGTTTCTTCGCATGACAGAACACATGCTGCATCTTTAGTTCGCTCCTGTGTTTGCAGCACCTAGAACACTGTCTGGCACACGGTAGGCTCTCAGAATTACTGTGGAAGGATGTGTGCTCAGGGAGCTGAGACCACAGGTATGAGAAGGAGCCAGAGTGGTGACACATGTTCCTGGTGCGGGAGAGCTCAGCACCTTTGTGTGGCCACAGAGACGGCAGATTGAGTGCAATGGGAGAGGACCACAGGCCTTGCAGATGTGAAAAAGAGGCTAGATTTTATTCTAAATGTGATTGAAGTCATTGAGGATTTTGGTATGTTTTTAGTTTTTCTGTGTTTTTAGTTTTGAGACAGTATCAGACTTAGAAGAGCAGCAAAGGACTTTTGTCCTTGAACTATTGCAATAAGTTGCTGACCTGATGCCCTGCATCCTCAGCTACTTTTGTGATTTTCCTGTAATAAGGACATTCTCCCCATGACCACCCACTGAAACAGGAAACTCACATGGATAGTGGTGGCCATCCAATCCACAGACCCCATTTGAGTTTTGGGAGTTACCCTGGTGATGTCGTAACAGAGGATTCAACTCAGGACAAGGAGTGGCCTTGACTTGTCACGTCTCTTTATTCTCCTTCAGTCTGGAACAGTGCCTTAGTCTTGATCTTTTTGAGAATTACAGGTCAGTTATGTTGCAGAGTATACTTCCATTTGGGTCATCTGGCATTTCTAATGATTAGATTTAGGTTATGCATCTCTGGCAGGAAGACCATGAAGTGAAGTTGTGTTCTCAGTGTGTCCTGTGAGGAGGCACATGATGTCAGCTTGTCCCATGCTGGTGGTGGCAGTGTTGGCCACTTGATTCTGTGGTGAATGCCAGGCTTCTCCATTGTGAAGTCACTCCTTTTCCACTAGTAATTAACACATATTTTGTGAAGAAGTACTTTCTAAATAAGTAAACATTGGTATGATCTCATGGTTGTCTTTTTTATTCAATGGATTATAGTCTATTACTATCATTATTTATTTTGAGGCTCAAATTGTCTGGCTATGGCCAGTGGGAGCCCCTTCAGTGTGGCTCCCTGACCTTTGCACATATTCCTAACATTTTTGGAGTGGTTCCTTACTTTCTGGCACCATACAGTGTTTAGGCTCATCTTGTATTTTCCATGTTCCAGCTCTGTAATCAACCATTTCTCCAAGGAGCCCTGGTTCCTTCTAGAGGGGATCTGGTGTTGCTTGTGCTCATTGCTTTTGGTGTATCACTGCCACCAGGCTCCCTCAATAGACAAAACCAGGGAATATATGCATGTGTATTCATACATTTATCAATACATTTGACTGTTGAACAACATGGGGGTTAGGGACACTGGCCCCTGTGCAGTTGAAAATATGCCTATAACCTTTGACTCCCCAAAGACTTAGCTACCAACAGCCTGTTGACCAGAAGCCTCAATGATAACAAACAATTGATTAACATATAATTTATGTGTTATATGTATTATATACTGTATTCTTACAATAAAGTAAACTAGAGAAAAAAATATTAAAATTGTAAGGAAGAGAAAATACATATACAGCACTATATTTATCAAAACAAATCTGCATATAGGTGGACCTGCTGTAGTTCAAACTGATGTTGTTCAGGGGTCAACTGTATATACAGTGTATGTACACATGTTCACACATGTTTATTTGCCATCTGTTTATTTAAATTGATGCTGGTAAGTAATGCTGGTATTGTTGCTTCCAGTCTCATACCACAGGATTTATTCTAGTTTTCTCCACTTCCGTATTTGTATTTCCCTTTTCTAGTAGTAAGAAACCTAGATCCTATTATCTTTCCTACCTATTTGATCAGATTCCCCAGACATCACCAATCTGACCGTTGTCCCTCCATCATGGGTCCTGCTAGAGCTCTAGCATCCTACACTGGGCCTTCCTCCTCCTCCCAGCCATGTGAGGGGCTTGCCTTTTCTCTCAGAGACTCTGGTACCTGCACCAAGTCGTCCCCAGGCAAACACCCTCCTCACTCTGCCTGAGCTCTGCCAGCCTGTGCCTGATCACCCCACTGTAGGAACATGTCTCACCCTGCCTGGGTTCTGATGCCCTGCTTCATGCCACTGCCCTCTCCTTACCCCCAGCGTGGACTGTCCCTCACCCTGCTAAGACTGACTCTTGGTCTAGGCCTCTGTGGTTCCAGCCTCGGCACACACCTACCCTACTGGGTTTCACAAGTCACTTCTTGACTGAATTGTTTGGGTGGGGAGTGATATAGCACAAAGGAAATTTTAAAGTGACAACTGAAGCTGCTGTGTGGAGAGCAGCCTGTGGCATAGCTCCACTGGCTGTGAGGAGCTTGGCGTGGAGGAAGCTGCGGCAGCCAGGAAGGGTGGTAAGGCAGAGCCTGGGGTGGGAGGTGCATACACATGATAAGACCCCATGGAGCCCGGCTTGTATGGCTTGGAGAGAAGGGATCAGGCATGAGGGCAGGGTTCTTGGCATCAGCAGCTGGTGTCAGGGGCCTGGTCTCCTCTGCTGGGGAGTCTGTTGAGTTTGAAGAGCTTTTAGAAAGTCTGGGTGGGGAAGTTTCAGCACTGGGGGTTAGAAATTGGGGCGAAGATTTGAGGGCTTTCTGGGAAAGCAACTTAAACCAAAGAGAGAGGGTGAGATGTCTTAGGGATAAGATAGAGCAGAAAAGGGAGGACCTAACACTGAAGTGAGATGGCATTTCACAGGCCATGGGAAGTCTTATGGAGTGTTTTAAGTTATAATGTAACTTTGGTTGCCATAAAACTTTTTAGAACTCAGTCAACTTGTATGTCTGTTTGGACCTTTGCAAGGTTTCTCCTTTGTCTAGGAGACATTATCCACTGGACACGTACAGTTGTTTGGCTGTTTCCCCTTACATTAAGAGGTAGATAGGGGGGCCTGGGTGGCTCAGTCAGTTAAGCATCCAACTTTTGGTTGTGGCTGAGGTCATGATCTCATGGTTTTTTGAGTTCGAGCCCCATGTCTGTGCTGACAGTACGGAGCCTGCTTGGGATTTTCTCTCTCCCTTTCTCTGCCTCTCCCCCATTCACTCTGTCTCTTTCTCTCTCTCAAAAATGAATACATTAAAAAAAAATTAAAAAGAGGTAGACATCTGCCTATTAATTTGCGCTCATTGGCCTTATGCAGTCGTGTACTGGCATCATTTCCTCCCTAGTGTCCTGCTCTGCCAGAAATTTCATATTTCACCCTCTGGTTTCTCTGCTCTTAAAACCCTTCAGTAGCCCCATGTGGCCCTTGACCTGGCTGAGTCAGGAGGCTGCTAGACGGTGCCTTGCTTAGCATGGGGGGGTTTTCCTCCATCTGTACTCTGGCCTTGAGCAGAGCTGCCAGGGCTCAGGGGGCAGGGACATGCTCATTTAACTTGTCCAGGTCTTTCCTCATCAACACAAACTGCTGTCATGTCTCCATCATTTGCACCTTGCATGTTAGAAATGTGTTAAACTTAGTCTGAGAGCTTGGCGTTCATTCTGGTTAAGCTGTGGTGGAGTCCATGTCAGTCTGGGCATTGGCTTCAGTGTTGTGTCTTCGTCAGATGTGGGGAGCCCTGAACCCTTCTCTGGGTTCAGCTGGGTTGTCTGGAGTAGCGCCTGCATTGGGTCTAGCGGGTACCATGCAGAGGGCTGTTAGAAAGCTGTAATCCTTGTGCTGGGCTAGCCTTGCCTCTGGGTGCACATGACAGGAGGCTCCTTGGCCTGATCTGCATGGGGGCAGAGGTGGGGGATGCCTGTGGGGTGGCAGGTCCTGTGCCAAGGGCAGGGAGCTGGTTTATTCTATGTGGCTTCCCTGTCACTGGAAGAGCTGGGTCCTTATGAGATGGCGAGTGGCTGTGGCATCTGTTAAAAGTAAAATTTAACTGAGTAAATGTCAAAGATCTTATTGGCTTTGATCAGTGACTCCTGATTCGGGCAGCATCTAGTCGAGCAGATAGGAGTTTGGAGGAACTGTACAAAATGAAAGACTTCCGGGCAGGAAGAGGTGGGAACCAAGGGGGTTACCCTGGGAAAACAAAAACAAAAAAACCCAGGTTGATTATTGCTGGGCTGTTTTCCTTTAGGGGATGGAAGGGGTCTGTCAGGCACATTACCTTGCTAGTGCTGATCAGGAGATTTCTGATTGACTCATGTAAAATTCTATTTCTGGGAGAGCCCAAACTGTAAGTAAGTTAGATCTGGTTTAGTGATGTGGGACTGAGCATAAGTGATTCCATTTTGGGCCTTTGGTCTTGTTTTTAGCAAATTGGATCTGCTCACACCACTCCCTTGGTCAGAAGCTAACCTCTCCTCATGCCGTTTCCTTCCCAGCTGTTTAGTCAGGAGACTGTGATGAAGTTTGTGCCACGGTACAGCCTTGTTCTAGAACTCAGCGACAGCGGGGCGTTCCGGAGAAGCTTGCACGATCCCGACGGGCAGGTGGCCTCCTACATCAGTGAAGTGCACGAGCATGATGGGCATCTATACCTGGGCTCCTTCAGGGCCCCCTTCCTCTGCAGACTCAACCTTCAGTCTGTTTAGCCAGCCTGACTGTGGCTGTGCCAGGAGTCCTCACACTGGGCACTACTCCTATTCCAGGAGGTACCATGCACACAGCCCTTTCCACCTGCACCTGCCAGTCCTTGGAAGTGGACAGTGAGACCCTGTGGATGTCTGGGCCCCTGTGGGATACCTCTCCCCTGGGTTTGACATTGCATTTAGAGGGAAGCATAATTTGCCATAGGGAGGATAAGTCCATGTTAAACTATTTTCTGTTAAAAAAAAAACCTTTCTAAGTACAGTGATTCTCTAGGACTTAGGAGACTTCATACACTTATAACAGGCCTCAAGGTTTGGTGGATAGAGTGTAGATGAGCTGTCTAAGGATCTTGTTTTTGCTACTGGCTGTCCTGCCAGCCTCAGTGTCTTTACTGTAAAATGGGGTAATACCTGTCTTTGGGGGAGGGGCATGGGAAGGGCAAGGAGAGCTCAGTGCAAACATGTGTTGAGGCTGGTGGGCGGAGCTATGTAAGTAAAGACCTTAGAGCGATATTCTAACTCTAGATGTAGAGTTGTGTGGGACTTGGGACCTTGATCCTGGGTGTTCCCTTCCATAGCTCACACCCTCCAGCCTGTCCCACTCTGAACCAGAGGCTTTTCAAGACTCCTGAGTCCCTATAACCATTTAAAGGCAAGGACCCGAGTAAATGCATAGAAGCAGCAGCTCAGGACTCCCTGGGCTCTTCTCTGTGAACAACTTACTACATTGATGGAATGATCCAGCAGCTGGGTACTGCAGGGGAGAATTTAGGCAGGTCCTGTTTACATACCTTTGCTCCTCACCACTAGGCCCACAGATGAATAGTGCACATGCTAGTGCCATTTGCTAGAGGGTCACAAGCCTGAAGTTGCTGTATTTCCTGACAGGTATGCCTGTACATTGGTCCTAGTTTTGTCAGGGGAACCCATGTAATAATGATAATTAAATTGACTTTTCTGCTGATTAATCTTTTTTGATGGTGTTGCCTGGGAGTTTTTCTCTAATATAATTATGTTAACAGGGACTGGAATTTGATTCCATTGAGGGCTGATAAGAGGATCATTTTGGTCAGGACCTTGTTTAGGGACAAGCAGTCCATCTGGCTGGCTCAGGGCACAGGGCAGCCCCTCCAGCCATTGCCTCCTGGCAGTGCTTTATTCTTGGGCTTGTTGATGTCATACTGTGTTCCTGTTTCCAGCCTACAAAATGGGCCTAATATCTGTTCCTTTCTGTCCTGTTTGTGAGAATCCATAGGAGATCGTCTCTCTAGAATTGTTTTAAGTAACTTAATAAAGGAAATATTTTCAATAGGTAATGATATTAAAATTCAAAGAGGATTGATAGCTGTGGTAAAATCTCAACCATTTATGTGGTGTTGCACTGGCTGGCACTAATCCCTTTGTTCCCTTTCCCAACAGCGGCCACCCCCCTCCCATGTGCTGGGCTGGCCTCATTTTAGGCGAAACAGGCAGGATCTGGTGGTTGGCTCATCTGGTGTTACCTGTTCAGGGATGGCTTTATGTGCAGCAGCAGTAGCACAGGGTCAGAGATTGGCTTCAGTCCAGTTGATGCAATGCAGAATGTATTAGGTGAATGACTTAATGTTATTTATATTACTTTATAGGAAAGAAAGTTGAGTAGTGATTATTAAATACTTCTTAGTAGATAATGGTGCATCCCATACATCAGCTGTACAGGAAAAGGGAAAGCCTGATCATTATGCCATAAAAAACAATTTAAATGTGAGGAGCATATATAAGTTGACTTCTTGATTGAGAACAGAGGGCTTTGGTTTTAGTGCTTACTTTTTAGCAGTGCAGAGAAGCTGGTAAATTGCTTTCCAGAGTTTTCAGCAAAGGAGTCTTGATTTTAACTCAGATTTTGATTTTCTGTCTCAAAGTGTCATTTGCTGTGTTTTATCTGGTAATTTGCCATGGTGAGGTACAAAATATAGCCTTGTTAGGTTTAAGTATGTGGTGTGCTTTTGTTGTAAACATGAAGCAGATTTGCACTAATGTGAATTACTAACATGCTTTTAAAATTAAATTAAGTGATTCATTCATTGTGTGCTTCTTTATTATCTATTACAAAAATTCTGTCAGGATTCACTTATTGCCTTTCATATGACAGAGGCCCTGTTTTGAGATTTTTATCATCAACATGCATTTGCAGAGTGGTCTGTAGTTTAGAAAGTGTTTTCACAGGGACTCCTGGGTGGCTTAGTCAGTTAAGCATCTGACTCTTGATTTCGGCTCAGGTCATCATCTCATGGTTCCTGAGTTGGAGTTGAGCCTTGTGTTGGGTGCTATGCTAACAGTATGGTGCCTGCTTGGGATTCTCTCTCTCGCCCTCTCTCTCTGTCCCTCCCCCAATGAGTGCTTTCTCTCTCTCTGAAAGTGTTCAGTTAATTTACTTTTTAAATAAATTTAAAAAAAAGGGGTTTTCACATACACTGACCTTTTACTGATGGAAAGAGATGTGGCCTCATTTTATAGGGGAATGGAAGCTAGGGGGAGTGATTTTCCCAAAGTCACTGGGAACACAGGGCCAGTACACTGCTGGGCCAGAAACCGTGCTCTGACTATAAAATGTGCTGGGGAAGCTGGGAGATGAGGAGGCAGGGTGGTGTTCCCAGGACCTGGCCTTTTGGTGGTCACTGCCCAGCCCAAGGGTTGGACCTTGGCTGCACATCAGAGTCCTCTGGGGTTCCTGGTCTTCTAGAGTGGCCTGGCATCATCATAGTTTCAAGCTTCACAGGTGGCCCCCATGGCAGTTGGGGAGGCACCCGTCATGGCTGGGGCCTGTCTGCACCCCTGGAGAAGGGACAGTAGAGCTGAATCCCTTAGAGTCTGTGTATAGTTAGTGAGGAGGCATGGCTGGGGAAAGCGCTAGAACACTCAGGGCAAGACTGTTAGAATTTTGACTGGTTTTGCTCAGTTTCAAGACCTTGAGCAATTAGTATTTCTTCTCTTCAGTCCTATTTCTGGTATGTCTTAGAATCCCAGGTACTTAACTTTACATTTCTCAGTGACAATAACATTAGATGGTGTCACAGCTTCCCTCTGTATCAGTCATTCTCTCCTAGTCAGAGTAAAGCTCTAAGTTGAAAACAGCAGGTAAAATTGGGTTGGCAAGATGAGACTTCAGGGCATCACTGGCTGACATCTGCTCCCTGCAGTAAGTTACACCATCTCTGTGTGGGTGTTTAGTTTCATCTGTTTGAATCCTACCAAATGGCTCTCTGGCATCCCTTCCCAGGTCAGTCTGGAGAGAAATCTTTGATAGGGCCAAAGTGCATTGATGGAACAAACAGTGTGCCCTCAGGGCCTGCTCAGGGGCGGCCAGAACAAAAAAACATCTGCGAGAGTATGATTGGTAGATATATCTCTATGGAGGACACAGGTATTCCAGCTCTTGTCTTCCAAAAATCAGAATAGCCTCACACTGGCTCACTGGCCCAGCCTCTTCTGTTGTGACCATGGCTGGTGTAAGAGTTATTTAAAGCATTGTTTTCTATGAGGTGTAGTACATAAAGCAGATTGGAAATAATAAAACAGCAGATGTCCCATTTCCACCTGGAGTTTGGTCCCTGAGGCTCCCCAAGTAGAGAAGGTTTGCAGACACCTGAGGTTGGGGGCCCACGGCCAACTGGCATCTTTGGTAGCTGGTTTGCCTTAGTTCTCAGACTTCTCTTTGTTTACTTTATAAGAAGAGATTTTATTTAAAAAAAAATTTAATATTTATTCATTTTTGAGAGAGACAGAGTGCAAGCAGGGGAGGGGCAGAAAGAGAGGGAGACACAGAATCTGAAGCAGGCTTTAGGCTCTGAGTTGTCAGCACAGAGCCCAATGCCGGGTTCGAACCCAATAACCGTGAGATCATGACCTGAGCCAAAGTCAGAGTGACTCTTAACCTACTGAGCCACCCAGGCATCCCTGTAGGACAAGATTTCAAATGATGTTTTGAAAATTGTGGGGATAGGTTGGTGTTGAAACCTGAGAGTTTTGAGATTAAACTGTGAGGCTTCCTTCTCTGTTCCCAGAGGGAAGGTCAGCCCTAGCTCTTGGCTAGGCGGGGGGAGTTCAAATGCAGCTCAGCTTGGAGCAGTGGTACTGTGAGGCTGCTCTACCCCAGACATGTGTGCATTCTCGTCTTTGACCTTGAGGCCAGGTGATACCACGTTGGCCAGTGGGACTGGAGGCTTAGTAATAATTTTCAGGAGAGGCCTGGCCTTCTGTGCTCTGATCCGTTTTTAAATGTAAATGAGGACTGACTGGGAGCTAGCAGGGGGTCATCCCTTCATTGGCTGTGTCTTCTTGTCCCCTTGTCTGTGTCCAAGGTGGTGTTCCTGCCACCTTGTTAATGTATGTATGGGATCAACAGGGCCGGGTGAACTCATTTATCTTTATGAAAGGATGGCCTTCAGAGTCATCGAATAAATTAAATGTCTTGTGGCATAGTTGCCATTACTGTCCCTAAATTAAATGACCAGAAGGCGGTGAGCCAGCAAAAATGAATGAGGATTTGGATTATTAAAGTAGTTCTGTCCTCACTGAAGGAAGCCAAAGGATAATTCATTATGGTGTTCACACTGATCGAGTTTATAACTGTGTACTAAGTTGTCATACATATTTAATGTAGATTTTGTTTCCTATGAATTATCAAGTTGTATTTTTTTTTAAAGGCAACAGTGTACTTTGCCTGTAGTTTGAAGAGACCTGGAGAGGAAGAAGTCCAACATGAGGGGCTCTGCATTTGAACCCAGGGTTACACAAGGTGGCTGGGGGGGCTGTCTTCTCTGAGTGAAGCCTCTGTCTACAAGCTCCTGGGTGTCTCTGTGGCCCAGCCTTGCACTTTCTAATGCCAGCTCAATCCCTGTCTTTTACGAGGACCCTAGTGCCTCCCACCTCACAGTGGTCCCCTCCTTCTCCCAACTCAACACAACACCTCCATCCCTAACCTGGACTCCCTTCTTTTGAGGTGCT
This sequence comes from Panthera tigris, assembly GCF_018350195.1. NCBI lineage: Eukaryota > Metazoa > Chordata > Mammalia > Carnivora > Felidae > Panthera > Panthera tigris. The sequence goes on along the minus strand of NC_056662.1, from coordinate 49,274,904 downwards.
GTGGGCAGTGGTCCCAGCACTCTGCCTCACCCCACCTGCCCAGGTGCTGTTGTGTGCATGCTGAGCCTCAAAGGCAGTGGAGAGAACCTGGGTGTATGGCTCCCTATCAGAAGAATACCCAGCTGGAGGGTAAGTGCCCTCCAAAGTGGGGTGCTTTCTGTCCTGCCAGTTCATGATGTAGATATATGCTGGCCTGTTTTGGCTGCTTTGGTCTTCAGTATATTTTAGCTAGCAGTGAGTGGCTGGAAAAGCCTCCAAGGGGCTTTATGGAAGTCACTTATACTCATTAGACCACTAAGTGAGGGGCACCCCTCACAACACCTCACCCTCCTAACTGTCCCTTTAAAGATGCTTTGAGATGGTCAGTTCTTTATTCCTATTTATTCATGACTTTATTCATCCATGAAAGGGCAAAGGTGCTTAATAGCAGACTTGGGTCCTCTGCCCAGTGCTGTAACAGTTATTCAGTCAGAGGGATGGATCTCTGGGCTTTTCATTGGTGAGCGTGGGACCACAGGGTAATTGGGCTTGCTCAGGGGTCCAGAACCTGAAAAATTCCCACCAGAGGACTCGCTCCTGTGTGTCCAGACCCCAAATCTGTCTGGGACACAGCATTAGTAAAATGAAGTTTAGAAAAAAATGTGAAATAATCTAGCCAGGGGCAGTATCTTTTTCTTCCACTCTGGCTACTTTGCAGTGAACCTGTGGGCACTTCTGCTCACTGCTGAGCTCCTCTAGAAGGTCCAAGGGTCTGTGACAGCCAGGACAGGGCTGTGACTGAGCACAGTAAACAGCACAGGTGCAGTCTTGCTGTGAGGTGGAAGTCACTGACAGTGGAGGACGGGCACCTCGAACCTCTGGAGCCAGGGGATGACCCAAACTTCAGAGTAGCAACTGAAAGTCTGAAACAAAGAAGAATCCTCCTGAGAATCTTCCTGGGGCAGAGGCCGCCCTCCCGACATGCTCCACAGAGGTTAAGTTCTGGTGCTGCTGCCTGTGGGCTGTGCATGTGCACACATACCTGTGTGTGTGTGCATTTTCCTTATTAAGCTCTCCTCCTGCCCCAAGTTGTTTTGAAGAATTTCACATCTACAGAGAAGTTGAAAGAGTGATTCAAGAATATATACTTCTTTCATTTGCAAATTGAATTTTGCCACATTTGCTCTCTCCCTGCATGTATATGTGTGTCTATAATTTCTGAACTGTTTGAAAACTCTTTTTGCTGTAACTACCCCTGTCCGGAAGTTCGTGGTGTTTATTTCCTGGAGGTGTGTCCCTCAGGTAGGAGGAAGTGTGGGGTGGGCAGGTTGAGGTGCTCTCTTGGGAGTCTCATCTCTGTGTTCTCCTGGGTCTGTGAGTGAGATTTGGAACTTTGCAGGCAGAGAGGTGATGAAGGGGGTGTTTCCCAAAGTCCTAGGGAGCGGGTAGGGGCTGGGACAGCAGTGAGTACGTGTAAGGAGGCGAGACCCCTTTGATTACCCGTTGTAAGGTGTGGTTGGTCTGGAAGTCACAGTTGTCTAGACTAGGGTGCTGGGTCTTCTTGCAAGAAGTTCTGCCAATCTCCATGTCCAGCATGTACTTCAGACCCTTCACAATCTAAGGGGGAAACAGGCCACATCTGTGTTACTTGGCCACACCAGCAGGAGGCATGGAGACAGGGAGGAGAGAAGCCTGGACGTGACCCCTGGAAAGGGGCTGAGGGTGTGCAGGCCTATCTGGGACTCACCAGAGAGCTCTGGAGGGACACTGCTGCCTAGACCCCAGAACCCTCCCTTCTTACCCATTCATGTTGGTCCTGCTCATGGCACCAGTTCTTGGTTCCCAGGTGAGACTGCGGCTCTGTGTCCAAGACATTTCCTTCCTGCCCAGAACTCTCCATCAGCAGGGATGGGCCCTGTGCCCGTGAAGGTGAACTGATGCCCCCTTCACGCCCAACACTCACCTGCAGCCTGTGCTGACCTGCTGGTTAGTCCCTGCCCTGCATGCCAGCCATGGTTAATTTTTTCCCAGTTTCAAAATAGATCTTCTCCACTTGCATGTGGCAGCAACCTGGATCATCTCCTTGTTTGTGGTCTCTCAATAAAGCCTCAGCCCCACTAAGAACCAGGTGAAATAAAGTCCCCAATGTCACCAAGGGATAACCTCCCATCCACCAGCTCCTGTAGGCCCTCGAGCACCAGCAGGAGCATCATGAGCTTATGGTGTTCCCGCAGGAGGTGAGAGCCAGGCTTGAGAAGATCCCACAGCCCCTTGAGGGGAGTCCCTGCAGAGCTAACACTTTGGCTATTTCCATGGGACAGCTTTTCAAAGCCCACTGTACACCAGACTGCCTTTCTACAACACACTTTCTGATCATAAAAATATGCTGCCCTTTAACAAGTTTGCAGTTTTGGGGCACCTGGGTGGCTCAGTCAGTTGAGCATCCAACTTGGGTTCAGGTCACGATCTCATGGTTTGTGAATTAAAGCCCCACATCAAGCACTCTTCTGTCAGCCTGGAGCCTGCTTGGTATTCTCTGTCCCTCTGTCTCTGTGCCCCTACCCCACTTATGCTTTCTCTCAAAAATAAATAAGTTTGCAATTTTCAAAAAGTATAAAGATGTTTAGAATTTCCAATAATCTTGTTACACAGGGGTACCATTATTAGTATGTGTAAAAACTGTTAGAGTAGGACCACCTCACCACCTTTCCTTGGGGTTTGTGTGTGGGTAAGGGGCAGTGGTTTGGGCAAAGCTCTGTGAGTGAAAAACATGGCCCAAATGGAAAATGGCAAGATGACCTATGGGGCTGCTGCGGGGGCGAGACAGGGCAGGGGCTCTGATGGGTGATGCAAGTGTGTGCACTCTGCAGGGGCAATGCTTTCCTCGCTTTGGTTCCTGTGGGGTGGCTTTCCACTTCTTCCCACTACCACCACCCCCCACTCCCACCCAGCAGCCTTCAGCATGCCCAGTGCCAGTTGCCCCGTTCCGCCCCTGCCCTCCTTGTTTTAGTTCCAGATGTGCTGTGGGCCACAACCTGATGGCTCCTCCCAGAAGCATGCTTTCGTAAGAGGTGGCTCAGGGCCTTTTGGCTGTGCCCTTGGTGACTCTGGCTTTGGCTGCTCATGGGCTGTTTGTGTGGCTGCTGCTCTCAGCCTCCTGGCCTGCCTGGGTCTGTGTTCTTGATGGATGGGTACTAGCTGGGCCAGCCCCTGGTAAGATAGGAGTCACTGCAGCCTGGCCTCTTAGGGATGTCCTTGACGGGCTGTTGGTGAGACCCAGACCCTCACCTGGACCAGGGCTCTGCTGATGTGGGACTCCTTGAACAAGAAGATGTCATTTGTGCAGTTGTTGAACCTTTCAACGCTGTGTCTGGCTGCTTTGAGGACTGCTGAGTCATTGGGGTTTATTGTTTTAGGAAATCCTGGTTTCACATCTGAGTTAAGGGTCTGGGCACAAAAATCTGAAAGAGAGAAGCACAGAACTAGACAAGAACATTACTGTTAGCAGGGTCCTCAGGCCAGTGTTGCACCTCATACCTTGGTTCTCCTGTCTGCTCCCAGTGTGGCCTCCAGCCATCTACCTACCCCCTCAACCAGCCACCCCACACCCCACACGGCATTTATCATGCGTCCCCATGGTTGCTCCCTACTCAGAGCTGAGGACCAGGCGCAGTGAGTGGTCTGGTGATGAATAAAATATAGTCCTGTCTCTGTGCCTGCCCACACAGCCTCCTTCAGAACCCAGGTTCATTTCTAATGCATTAAAGAAAACCGAAACATGTCTCCAGGTGGCAGAGCCTCTGGGCAGGATGCAGCCCCAGGGGTTAGAAGAATCACCCCAGTTGGCCTTTGAGGCCACCACCATCTGGCCCCAGCTCCTCAGCTTGTCCCCAAGAAGTGGACCATGGGGAAGTGCCCAAAGGCCTGTCCTACTTTCTTACTTGTGGTTACACTCCTACTGTACCCTGCCTCAGTGACTCTTGTCAGAATCTGCCCAGCTTCCAGGCTCTGGGTTGGCCTCCCCAGGGGCCCCAGCTCCTGGCAGCAGCATAGCCCAGTACCCCTCACGTTCTGCCTCCTTCTGTGCTGTTCTGGATACAAGTCTGAGGATGGGGGTCAGGCCTGGGCGACGTTCCCACCCAGCTCCACTGCAGAGCTGGTGTATGGTGGAGGGAGGGATGGCTGGCTTGCTTTCATCCTTCCATGCTCTTCCTATTCCACAGAGGCCCATATTTGGATAAAAGATGGGGTAAACAACATGAGGGGCTTCTCCCCCAGCAGCTGGGTCCCTCAGTGCTTGACAGAGCCTGGCAGAACTAGGGACCCCCACACCCCTGCCCTGCTCTCCACATCCTCTGCTTTCAGCTCCCACAGAAGCAGAGCCAGGCCACACTCTGAAGAAGGACCTGACTTTATTTATTTGTCCAGCTCACTCACTGGCCCTTCTGGAGCCCTCCTCATCCCGCAGGCTCAGGGGGTGCAGAATCTATGTTCACTGGAGTTCACATTCCGTAAATAAACAGGCAAGACAAACACTAGAGAAGCAAGCAGGTGAAGCAAGGCAGGAGCTGTGCAGGGGTCTGTCCACAGGAGATGCAGGATCAGGCTGTGCCATCTGCACAAATCTGTACAGAGAGCCCGGGGGCAAGCTGTGGGCCAGGAGGGCAGAGGAGTCTGAGGGCCCAGGACCCCAGCGTGGCTGAAGCAAGGAGGGTATATAGAGAAGGGCTGAGAGCCGAGGCATGGGTGTGTGCCAATTCGGGTTACAAACTATTATAAAGAAAACACGAATATATTGGGTGCCCAGGTGGCTCAGTTGGTTGAGCATCTGATTCTTGATTTTGGTTCAGGTCATGATTTCACAGTTTTGTGAGTTCAAGTCCTACATCTGGCTCTGTGCTGACAGTGTAGAGCCTGCTTTAGATTCTCTGTCCCCCTCTATCTCTGCCCCTTACCCGCTCATGCTCTGTCCAAATAAATAAATAAACTTAAAAAAAAAAAAAAAAAAAGCCCCACAGGTTCTGTATCACAACAAGCCAATGGTGGCCTTTTCTGGTTGGTGGCTCATCTCATGGTGAATTTAGGTTTCTCTGTTTGTCAGTTTTTCTACAGTATTTGTCAATTTTTCTACAGTGGACAACTGGTGTATTAAAAAGTCAGGGGCACCTGGGTGGCTCAGTCAGTTAAGCCGTCCAACTTTGGCTCAGGTCATGATCTCATGGTTTTGTGAGTTCGAGCCCCGCGTTGGGCTCTGTGCTGACAGACAGCTCAGAGCCTGGAGCCTGCTTCGGATTTTGTGTCTCCCTCTCTCTCTATCCCTCCCCGACTAATGCTCTGTCTCTCTGTCTCTCAAAAATAAATAAATGTAAAAAATAATAATAAAAAAATTTTTTTAAATAAAAAGTCAAAAGTTTGGAGGGAAAAGTCTAAATAAACTGGTGGGAGGGAGAATGGGAAGAGGATTTTACATTTGTAAACTGCTTTACTAAGACTTTCTCCCAGAGTTCCCTGAAATACTAGCATGCCAGAGATGATCCTGAGCTGAGTGGTTTTATTTCATTAACTAAATTAAACAGATTGTGACAATCAGCTCCTCAGTAGCATGGCCACATTTCAGGTGCTCAGTAGCTACACGTGGTTGTGGCTGTGGGTATAGATAGGGACATGGTGTCCTGAGCTGCTCTGAGACTTTGCTTCCCTCTACTGTGACCTTGGGGAGCACCTGTGGTGCAGGCGGCTATGTTCAGTCAGGGGAGGCCTGAGTTTAGCACCAGGCAGAGGTGCCGAAACAGCAGGAAGTGGAGACTCAGGATGTGTGGGTAGCAGCAGCACTAACCAAGCTTCCGGGCTGAGCATATGTAAGGTGGAGAGATTAGTCCTGACCTGTCCCCAGCCCACCCCAGCCCACCCCATCCCCTCCTGAGAGACAAGTCTGGCTCAGGTCAGAGACACTCAAGTGTATTTGGGTTGAGGAAGATAATGGTGACAAGGCATGCAGGCCTTCAGGGAGTCAAGATACTTGCTGGTTCCCTGGGTTGTCAAGAAATCTCAACTTGAGGGGAGGAAGTGGCAGTGTAAGTTCAACAGAGCTTTAATAGAAGCTCTGGGAGCTTCTAGAATGGAAGCTGCATTGGGATGTTCCACTGGGGACAAGGAGTCCCCCACCCATGGGGACTGACAGAAGGGGGCTGAGGGAAATGCCTGTTACCTTGTATGGGAGTGGGGGTAGGGGTTAGATAGGGCCAGTGGGTTGGCTGGGCCTAGGAAGTGCTGAGCAGGATGGTGCCTTGTGTGCTGTGCCCCTGCTATGGCACAAGACCCCCTTGTGCACACAGTGCCTTGTATGCTGTACACCTTGTGTACATGAGACCCCTGCCAAGTGTGAGAACCAGGACAGGTGGGATGGGAGGTGGGCACTGGCTGGTTGCTCTCCCCTCCCCTGTGTGAGTAGTACAATGGAAGGAGGACTGGCATGGGAAGGTACAGGTCTGTGTGTTCTGTGGCCCTGGGCTTCCTGCTGTCTGGGGAGGGCCAGCACTGCTTGACCAAGCAGGGCCCCGCCTGGCAGATGGATCTTCCCCAGCTGGTTCCTTGGGCCAAAGGCGAAGCATCAAGACTAAGCCCATGATACCTCTGCGAGGCTCCCAAAGCTTTAGCAGCCCCAAGGACCTGCCCTCTGTCCCCTGTGAAAACAGCATACTGCTGGTGCCCTTACCAACACAGGGTTATGGCCATCTGCTGGCCTCAGTTTCCCTCATAGCTTTGTCCCTTACAACACTGGGATTCTCTTGCAGGAATCCAGCCCTCACAGGACAGTCTTTGGTTAAAGTCTCTGAAGATGGAAACAAGGAAAACTACTTGTGATCCTTGAGCACCAGCAGCTCGGCTGGTTGGGCTGGGTCAGGCCCTGGAACCTGCATTTCCCCAGCTTCCCACGTGGTTGTGACTCAGGTGGTGTTACTGGGGGGGCCTCCTGGCCCCTGCACACAAACATGCTAACGTGAGGAGGGAGGGGCTGGGCCCAGGGCCTGCTCCTCTAGCACCTGTGCCTGTTGACCACAGGAAGTGTAGCATGATCTTTAGTTTAAACAAAAAACCATTTTGATAGCTTCATTTCTGCTCATCAATGTAGTCTAGATGGCAGAGAAAGAATGAAGCCACGTTGGCACAAGGATTGAAGCTCTAATGTTATTCCTGCTCTCAGAGATTAGAGGACCACCCCCCCCCCCCTTGGTATGGGTCAATATGACTTCTATTTTTTGCTTTGTATAAATTACATTTATTGCTTTTTCTGATTATAAGCTTATGTATTTTTGGTGGGACATTAAAGAAATGCAGAAGAATATAAGAACAAAATTAGAAGTCACTCATGATCTCAAAGGTAACCACTGCTAATGGTTTTTTAAATAAAACATATTAAATTTAATTTTCCTTGAATTTAACAGGATTAAAAAATGAAGTGAAAATAGGTGCGGCCTAACCTCAGATAAGTGTCCTGTTCAAACATGTGATGTTGGTTCCTGAGCAATTTCGGTAATGTTACAAAAAGTTTAGGGAAAACACTGAAGTTGGTTTATTTTTATTTAACCACATTTCCTAAAATGTAGGCTTCAAGTCAGTAAAACTTCATCAGCACAGTTGTCTGAACAGTTTTTAATTAAAAAAAAAAAAGTTGAAAAGTCAAATCTATTTTTAGGATCCTTCAAGAGAAATCAACAGGGAAAGGCTTTTCATGGAGAATCAATGTCCCAAAGAGGCAGTGGTCCTTCAGAGAAGAACAGGAGCCACCACGTGGGTTCTGAGCAAGAGATGACAGGGCAGCCTGGGTGGCCTGGGCCAGGGGTGAGCCCCTCCCACACGAAGGGGGCCCTGGGCTGTCATCAGGGATGGGGCATCTGGGTGTGTGCTGTGCAGCTGAAGTCTAGGGAGCAGGACAGCCAGAACTGTTCTTTTCTTGTCACAACCAAGGGCAGCATGTGTCCCCATTCCACCCAGGAGAGACTAAGGCCCCAGAGGAGTGCAGAGTGGGTTTAAATCAGCTTCAAATAATTATAAAGACCAAACATTTTTTTTTTTTCTCATCCAAGAAGTATTTCTTGTAGGTGCTACACTACAGGTAATGCCAAATGACTCAGAGCCTGGGGAGCCCACAGTCCTGGAGGGGAGGTTGGAAGGGGAGGTGAGCAGGCCGGGAGGCTCCCAGGAAGCTGACACTGGGCAAGAAGAGAGCCCTGGGGGGAGGGGGTGGAGGCTGGCAAATGGGAGGCCACTGAAAAAACTGTGGAGGTGACCCAGGTGAAGAGGACAAGGCTGTGCTAAGACAGGACTGACAGGGCAGCTGGAGGCTGGGGGGCGGGGGCAGCAAGCAAAGGTTGATCCAGGATTCAGACCAGGGACATGGTGATGGCCTGGGTGACAATAGAAAGAGCAATGGGCAGAGGAGCAGTTTTGTGAGGAGAAATGAGAAATTCTGCATGGAGCTGCACTGTGCTGCCCCTGCCCAGGCAGGTGGGCCTTCCCTAGGGAATGCAGTCCCAGATTCTGCATCACAGCCTGAATGGTTCTGATGCCAGCTGGGGAGTGAGTGGGGGGCACACCCAGAAGGGCACAAAGCCTGGGGGAACAGCAAAGATGAAGGTGGGCAGATGTCCCTTGTGGGGCCTGGTCAGGGTGGACAAGTATGAAAGGAGGGCATGCAGGCTCTGCCAGAGCAGCCCCGGGAGCAGGATGCCCAGGGACCCTTCATGCTCTCAGGAGAGGAATAACTGTAGCTGATCTTGAAGAAAATGACTCAAGAGACTAGGCAAGACACCAGGGCACAGGGGGACCTGGGGGCAGATGAGGGAGACAGCAGGCTGTGCTGGGCTGAGTGGGGGACCGAGGTCCGCCCCCAGCATGCAGTTGTAACAGCACCCGGGACTGAACACTTGGGGTGCAGATGCAAGATGCTAAAGTTAGGGGGCTGCTTATCTGAGGCTGCTGTAGCCTCCTCCCAGGGGCCGTGCACTCAGCAGGCCCAGGACAGCGGGCACTGCAGCAGAACCTGTGGGTAGGAATCAGCTAGGGGGCAGCCGGGGATCCCACAGTCTCCGCAGCTGCTTGGGGCCTGCCCCAGGGGATCTCCCCCTGTCGTCTTCCATAAACCACCCCTCCTCCTTGTTCAACACCCAGAGGAGTCTAAAAGTCTCCTCTCCCTCTGATCAGAATGGGAAGCAGAGCTTCAAGGAAATGTTCTGCTATTCCTTGCTTAAAAATGTAACTTTCCATATAAATCCCAAATGATTCCTACTCCCAACATCCTGTCCTGTTCTCCATCTGCCTCCACACCCTTTCCTTCAGAGTATGACACTGACCCCTGTTTGTGTGCCAGGCTCTGGAGGCCACCCCAAGGTGCTCTCCGAGCACCTCCTCTCTAAGGGGAGTACTGCATGTACAGGCCCCAGAACACCTAAGAGTTTAAATGAAATCCACAATTGGACAGATGATGCCAAAGCTTGGGGACACTGCCAGGATGTTACCTGCTGCAACAGTTGACTGTTTCTACACAGAGTAAAGAGGAGTAATCTGCCTTGGAATTACCACCAAACTTACAAGCAATGTCTGTAAGAGACATGGGGCAAAGACTTCCTCACCAAGAACAGCTGGTAAAATAATCCAGTAGTAAATGCTTTTGGTAGATGTTCCTTAATTTGCTTTTCTGAAAAACTAAGATGTGTTGGACACATGTCCTGTAGGAAGGCAGTAGAACCCAGGATGCTGGTCATGTGTCCCAAGTACTGAAGCTGTTTGGAAGACTAGACCCTTTGGAGAGAGCTGTGGTCCCCTCCGGCCTGCCCTGCCCCACCCTGATTGCTACTTTGGGGGTCCCAGTTATGAGGGGGGGGCTAGTTCCTGCAAGTGGAAGGAAAAGGGGGTGCTCTGGGGAGGCTGGGGTTCCCCATCACCTTTCTCTTTCAGGAGTGTTCTACTGGAGGTGGAGGGAACCCCAGCTTGTGAAACTATCCCTGAGAAGGGAACCAGGGTGCCCAAGAGCCAAATGCTGACAGTCCCTGCAGATGCCTCTTCCCCTGTCACCTGGGGTGGTTTCCTCTGTGCAGCTGCTTGGACACATCCACGCTGGGCTTTTCCCAACAGCATCTCTGAGCCCTTGTTGTGGGTCAGGTGTTGAGACCCATGGGGAGGGGGCCCTATAGGTTCCTGCTCCTAGAGCTTACAGTCTGGAAGGCTATGCTTAAGAACTTGGGTGGTGGGTAGTGAATGTTAGGCTCATGGGTACTGGGGTCCACTGGGGTAGGGTACTGCCCCTACCTGGAGATGTCACCCTGAGCCCCATATCCATGTGCTCTTCTTGTAAGACACAAAAATTCAGTAAGTCTGGGTCATTGCCATGAATTCCATGGGGCTGCACCCACCCAGCTGTGTTCTGGGGGCTCTCAGTTAAGGATAGGCCCATCCTTTTGAGGCTACATATGGTTAGTCCTTGATTTAACCCACTGACGCATGCTCAGAATTTGAATCCCAGCTATGCCTCTCAGGCTGTGAAGTCTTGGGCAAGTTGCCTACCCCTCTCTGAGCCTCTGTATCCTTCTCTGTAAAATAGGGATGTTAATGGCACTGGCCTCACAGAGCAGTGATGAGAAGACAGGAGCCAGTACAAATGAAGTTTTATGGACAAATGACATGAATAGTGTAATGATTAACAAATATCAAATATGCAATATGGCTACAGCAGAGGTCGCTGAGGGTAAACAGGTGACCCCCATGGGCCCAGATGCAGCCTATAGCAGTTCTCAGGGCCCCTTCCCAGGATGCAGGGGAGTGTGAACCTTGCTGCTGGTGGTCTCTGGGTGTGGCAGGTGTACCTAGCCCTTGCTACTGGTAACAAGAACTCATGTCATCTTACAGGTGGAAAGAGTGGTGGCTGCTGGTCTCTGGGGCCTCTGCTCTGGCAGCCCTGTAAATGGGAAGATGGGCCACTGCAAGTTTGGCTAGGGGCAGGGGAGGGAGGCAGAGTATGACATGGCAGCCCAGTGGAGCCTCCCAGAGAGACAACAGATGGGCTAAGGACAATGATGCAGCAATTTCCCAAGTCCTGAAGGGATCAGAGAGGGAAGTTGCCATGGGGCTCTGCATTTCTGTCAGTGCAGTTTAGTGTCTGTGTGTGGGGAAGTCATATGCCCAAATGGCACCATCATCAGGGGCCCTGTCATACTCTACTCCCCCATGGGAAGGCTCTGGAATCTGTTCTCAGAGGAGGGAAGGGAAAGGCTGTCAGAGCCATGGAGGCAGAGTTGGGGCTGGGCTGAGTTCCTGTCTCTGTCCATCCACCAGACAAGAGGGGCCTCCAAGCCCCTCTTTCTGAGGTTCTTGCTGGGCCTTCATCTGTCAAATGAAGGAAGCACCAGAAGGGATTACATCAGAGGGGTGGGGGTGGGGGAAGCTATCAGCATGGCAGACATGGCAGAGACTCAGAGCAGAGATGTGGGTGGGTGGCTCCCAAGCACCCCAGACCCAGTGAGAGTGCTTTCCATGGGCCCCCACAGTCAGGACTCTCCAAGGTGATGCAGTTATTTACCCATCTCATGGATGGTGACACTGAGGCTTAGGGAGGCTAGGCTGCAGGTTCCACAGCTAGTAGGTTTGGGGAGTCTATGGTGCCCCAAGGCTCTCTGCATGTAAGTGTGGGCTCTGGACTTTCCAGATGCTGCTCAGTGACAGAGAGTAGGTCTCACAGCGGAGGGCTGCTGCTGTCTAGAGCCCATCTCCCCTACCTCCCAAGGGGACAGGCGGCTCTGGTGTGGGCATGGATTGGAGAGGGTTTGGTCCAGCAGTAAGCAGCAGCAGAGGGAGCACCTGCCAGCAAGAGGCCACTAGTAGTTGGCCAGTGCCACCTGTCTCTGGATTTCCCACTCAATCCTGTTCCTGTCCCTGCTTTGTTCAGTGAGGAAACAGGCAAGCAGAGGAATGTGGCAAAACAATTGACAATGAGTGTGAATAATGAAATCCCAGTATAGTTAAGACAGCAGGCTCCACATCTCTCCAGCAGACCCTTCACTAAGGTTCTGAGAAGGAATGTGCTGAACATCCAGTTTCTTCCCCTGATGTCCCCTCCTGGGATGAGCACTAAGTAGGGGGCACAGGAAGACAGTGGCATCCCGGGGAGAAGGGGGGTCCTAACCATGAGAGCTAAGAAGGAGGGTTGAGGAGAGAGAGGAAGCAGGGTGTCCTGTCCCTGATGTCCCCAAATGCAGCACCCACCTGAGACAATCCAGAGGTCAGAGGCAGTGTCACCATGAGGGCATGTGAGGCCTCCACCATATAAGTTAAAGGAGGTGTAGTGGGGGCCCTCTAAGTCCCCACCAGTGACACTGGCCTATGATTCCAGTGATGGGAGGGCATCGCCTGCTTCTCCGTGCTCTAGTGAGGACAGGTGCTCACTGGCTGTGTAGCTTGGGCAAGTCACCCAGTCTCCTGCCTCAGCTGCCAGGAGCACAGCAGCGACTTCCTCCCTCCCCTTCTCCCCCAACGCTGGACCGGCAGGAAGTATTTGATATTCAGGCTCCCAGGAGCCAAGTCGAAGGACAGCAGCAGGAACTAACCATTGGACATTCCGGGGCTAGGTCCCCGTGGAGGAGCCACAGGAAAGCTTCCCTTGGGCGGACGGTTCTCAGGCCCCCGGTCTCTGGAGGGGCTGAAAACAAAGGACGCTTCCCTGCCCGCCCCCTCCCCCCGCCCGCCCCAGGCAGTCCCTGGGGCTCAGCAACATGACTTGGGCAACCTGGCTGGAAGCTCATGGCGCACCCAGCCGCCGTCGGGCAATTTCGGGACCTCGCCACGGGGACGACCAGAGCCCTGGAGCCCTGACACGAAGTGGCCCAGGGGAGACCCTGTCCTTACCTCGCGAAGGGCGCCCGGTGGTGCTCAAGACCAGGCAGCAGAAGGCGAGCAGCTCCCGGGCTCGCCGCATGGCTGCCTGCGTGGAGAGCGGTGAGCACTGGGGTAGTCGGTGCCCAGTGCTGGAGAGCAGGGGGGGCCCCGCCCTGCAAACCGCCCCCAGGCCGGGGTGGGGGCTGCCTGCCTCCGGCTGGGGCGGCGCGGGGCGGTGATGGTTTCTTGCTGAATCATTTTGACTAGAAGCTCCTCACCTCCACATCTTTGGGCTACCAAGTCAACCGCTTCCTTTACAAAAGTTTCCAAACCGATTATTTGCAAGGGGAGGAGGAAGAGAAATGAGAAGCTGTGAACAAAACCTTCGTGATTTTTCTACCTTCAGAACATACATGGAAGAGAACGCATTAAAAAGATAACGGGGGCGCCTGGGTGGCTGCGTTGGTTAAGCCGCGGACCCTGTTTGGCTCAGGTCATATCTCACCGTTCCTGAGTTGGAGCCCCAAGGCTCTGTACTGACGGTGCGGAGCCAGTTTGAGATTCTCTCTCTCTCTGCCCCTCCCCCAGTTGTTATCTCTCTCTCTCTCTCTCTCTCTCTCTCTCTCAAATAAACTAAAAAAAATAATAACAGGGATTTTCAGAAGCAGAATGATCTGAGTTTCCTTTTCCAAAGAAGATACTTCTTAGGCCCAAGATTCCAGCGTTCTGAGTGGCCCCTTGCAGGAGACCACCCTCCTGTTGGTGTCAGTGGGCATCTCCCCCTAGGAAGTGGGCAGGAAAATGGGGTGCAGACTGCAGTTTCAGAGAATGAACATCACCAGGAAACATGCTCCCTTTGGGTTATTACTGCACCTGGAAATGGGCAGACAGCAGTGTTTGCTGGTTAAGTGTATGATTACTTCCCAACTTTGGCTCCACACTGGCAAAGAAGAAGGAAGAACAGAATCTGACCCAAGAGGTTTCCCTTTACATTCCCGGCCCAGCAGTTAGAGTGGGAGCTTTGCAGCCACACAGCCTGAATTTGTTTGAATTCAGCTCTGCCTCTTAACAGCTGGGGACCTTAGGTGAGGAACAGCCTCTCTGTGCCTCAGTTTCCCCCTGATGGTTGTGGTGAGAGTTTGGGGACTTCCTCAGTATAAATGCTCAGGGCTGGGCTAGAGCACATTGTATGGTCTTAGCTTTGGGGTGGTTCGTACAACCCCCCAGACTTTAGGACTGCCCTACAAGGAGGAAGAAGATGCCTGAGCCTTCCTCAGATGGCTCCTGCTGGGTCATACTGACTTTCAAGTAGGAGATCAGACAAGCCATATCAACTCTTGGGGCCTCCCGGGTCCCTGGCTACCCAGATTTATCGGGAGGACTGTTATTAGCAAAGCTCATTTGGCAGAGAGTGTAGATGGTAGATGGTGGCATTCAATAAGGGCCACCACTTTCTGCTGGGTCTGCTGTGTCAGTCGTGGACACTCACCCTCTGGCTGTCAGTGGCCACGACACAAGGGCTCCAAGGTGGTGTCTCCTTGCCAGGCTCTGTGCCCTGATCATGTGTGCCAGGTTTGGTATTCATCCTCAGCAGGGGGCTGGGCTGCAGGAGAGGTGGGTGTCATGGCATTGGTGTCTGTGCCCATGGACACAATTGGCAGCCTCAAGGCAATTCAAACACATTGAATTTTACTGCAGAGGGTGCATCTTGGCACAGACGGTGTGAACTTCCGGGCAGCCCTGCTTTCAGGGTGCTTGGCTTGTTTCCTCCACTGTCCCTCCCTTTGCAAGTTTGCAAGAAAAATCCAATGGCATGGCTCTAGTTATTGGATTCATTACCTATTACTGCATAGCAAACAACTACAAACTTGGCAGATTGAAACACATGTTTATTGTCTTAGTAATTGCGGGTCAGGATCTGGCACAGCTTAGCTGGGTTCTCTGCTTCAGGGCTTCACCAGGCTACAATTCAGGTGTTGACTGGGACTGAGTCCCATTTAAGGGTACAACTGGAGAAGGATCCCCTTTCAAGCTCATGTGCTTGTTGGCCATCCTCAGTTCCTAGCCATGTGGGCCTTCCCAACATGGCCACTGGCTTCCTTAAAGCCAGCAAGGGAGAGAGAATGTCCTAAAAAAATGACTTCAGGCTCTCTGAGCCTTGAGAGTCTCATGTGCACAAAGGGCACAAGCTGGGCTCTTTGTGGTTTGTGAGGGTCCAATCTTAGCAAGTGTGAAGGCATCCCCCCAAGGCCTGTTGACTCACCTGAAGACAAATGGCAATGAAACATGCATCTCACAGAATCCATGGGAGGGTAAATGGGACAATGTGTGTTGGGCACTTGCAAGGTTGTAAAAGCTTCATCCGTTGAAAAACATGGTAAAGGTTTGTTTGTCCATAGCTTCCAGACCAGTGGCCTTCTCCCTAGTCTCTGGGAGGTCAGCTGATCTGGAGCTATGGAGGGCAGGGGTGCCAGGTGAAGGCAGAAAAGGTCTGAGGCTACCTAGGGTTGGTGTGTTGACTGGATGGAAATAGTCAGAAGAGCCGATGTTTGTTCATCACCTCCTGGATGCACAATAGCAAATTGGCTCAGTTAATTGTTATCATAACTCTTTAAGATGGGTATCAGTGTTCCCACTTTGCAAATGAGAAAACTGAGCTTCAGGGAGGGAAGTCACTTGCCTGGGGTCACACAGCTTGCTTATTCTAGGGCTGGGCTTGATCCTAGCTCTGAAGCTCAGCCTGAGGTCTGGACTGTGAAGATCAATAAAGGAAACCTCACTAAAGTGGGGTGGAGAGGCTAGAAGGGGGAGCCCTGCCACTAAACACCAATTACAGGAAGAGTTGTCAATTACAGACCCCAACAGAAGAGTCCCCAACAGGAAAAAATCATCAATCGCAGATCCCAATAGGGAAAAGATGTACATTGCATCTCCTGCAAGAAATCTACTACTTCTGCAACTCAGCTAATGAGAAACCGTCATCACCCTGAATTCTTGCTTCTGTCCAATACACATTGGTTTCAAATAACCACTTGCAATTTCCTCCTTCTTCTCCATTAAATAATGTTCCTCTGCTTTGCTGGACTTGCCTATGGTTTTGCAGGAGCGTGCCTGTCCCAAGTTGCAGTTCCCTGCTATTCCTGGATAAACCCATTTTTGCTGTTAAAATAAGTGACTGTTTTATTTTTAAGCTTAGCAGGACTTTCCACAATGCTCTTTCCAGCAGAGGAGGCTGCTTGCAGATTCACCTGCTCAGCAACACAGCGATATTACACTGAGTTCTGGGAATGTTCTGGAGTCCTGGCATCCTAGAAGACAATTGAAGGCCACAGCCTTGTCCAGAAGGGAAGAGCCTGGCAGGCCCCTTTGGGATACTTTCAAGATCTGACATTTGATGTTCCTTTGCATATCTGTTGTTTCTATAGAGGAGAGAATGAGTGTAGGGTCAGAAGACCAGTTTGGGTTGATTCTGGGCTTGGAGTTTTGTGCTCTGTGACCTGAGCATGTGCATTTAATCTCAAGAAAAGTGACCTTCTGTTCTTGTACCCAACATCCTCTGTCAGTCCATGGCCCTCACTGCAGGGGCTGGGAGTCTGGGAGGCCCATTCTCATGGAGGAGAGGCTGAAGGTGAGGGGGATGCAGAGGCCTGGGGGTGAGCAGTGAGGGGGCAGGGGAGTCTCCATGATGCAAGCCAGAATCCTGGGAGGACAGACCTGACTCCAGAGTGGAGCTCTGAGAGGCTGGATGAAGCCTGACTGGATTCATGGCTGAGGATTTGTCTTGGACCCAACTTGCATTTGTGCCCACTGGGGCTCAGTTGACCTGAACCAATCAGTTCTAACACTGTCTTGTCCCCAACCACCTAGCCACACAGCTGAGAAGCCAAAGGGACATCTGAACCATCCTGCTATTTCCAAATCTTGAGCTTCCCTGCTTCATGCTGCCTGTCTCAGCCACAGCCAGGCCCCAGGGCTCAATTAGTTAGTAATAGAAATGATGACAGTGAGAGGGAGCAGGTTGACAGCTCCCTCTAGGTACTTGCTAGGTACTTTCTCAGCACATTATGATTACTTCCTCACTTGATCCTTGCACCATTACTATAGAGGCAGGAGACTGAGGCAAGAGAGGGTAAGAAGTTGCAAGATGTCCTGCAGAGCAGGGGCCTGGCCCTGGCAGTGTGGCTCTGGCTTCTGGGTCCTTGCTGCTGTCCTCCACCTCTTCCCTGCTTGGCCTAGTGCCTGGCCTGGGGTGTCTGTGCCAGCCTCATTGACACTGGCCCATCTGGGATGGATGGGGTATGACTCCTGAGCTCTGATTAGCCTGCAGATGCCAGTTTGGCAATGGAGGCCTCTGATGGTGGCCCAAGTGCGCTGGGACAGATGCAGAAGGGCAGGTGGTGCTGATACACCATCCAGAAGGACTGTTGGCCAAAACATCACAAAGCCTTGCAGAGCAGGGAGTGAGTGGCCTCAGGAGTCTCATGTGTTGTGTGAATGAGAGATTTTTGTGTACCTAAACCAGGTATAGAAGAAACAAGAACCAGTTGTTCTTGAGAGGATTACCTGATGGCCTTCTGATACCTTTATGTTCTGCTTGTACTTTCTTTTTTAAAGTAAGTGGTGGTTATCTGAATGGTGAGGTTACAAGACCCTTTTTTGTCCTTGTATTTCTCTGTTCACAGAAAATGTATTTTACACATTTGTGTGAGGAGAATTTTATCCACATGTTGGCACTGTGATCCAAGAAATGAGCGTAGTGTTCCTTCTGCTGTAGCCACAGACCCATTTAGATTCAGAGGATAGGAAACAAAGCAGACCCTACCTCTCAGTGAGACAGTGTCACTGTCACATCTTAAGAAAAGCATGTGGGAGGGGATACATGGATGTGGGCATCTTTGGAAAGTTATCTGCTTCAAGTGGATCCAGAAAGAACTCAGGTCTAAACCTCTCCGAAAGGGACCCTCTCTGACTTAACCCATCCAATGAAGATGCCACCTGTTGCCATTATGCTGGTAATGGACAGGGCAGGGCAGTGGGGCAGTAGGCATGCTGGCCTTGTAGCCAAAGTGTTCAGGAGAGGTTGACACCACCCCAGCTCATGGAATGGGTTCTGATTGGTCCACATCAACTTGGTTTTTTCAGGTGGACAGGTGACTGAGGTGGCCCAGTCAGAGTCCAGTGAAGGACCTATTTCCCATAGTTGAGGAAAGAAAAGCTATCTCCCATTCCTCTATCCTGCTCCCTCTCTTTCTTTCTCTCTTCTTCCCTTGGATGAATAAAACAGTATGTAGTTCCTAGAGCTGCTGGGAACTGTCTTGGTATATAAGGGCAGGCCAGACTGAAGAGAAAGCCATAAGAGGGGAGAACTGTAGAGATTCAAGCATGATAACCCCTGAATCAAACCCATCCTGAGGCTCACATACTGCTAGATTTTCCAAGTATGACTTCCCATAAAATCCCTTACTGTGTAGTCCATTCAAATTGGATTTTCAAGTTGTTTTCTTTTTTCTTAGAATAAAAAGGCCCCAGCTGACATGGATAGGAAGCAGGTTTGTGGCTGGGTCAGATCAAGGGTATGTGCTTTTCAGTGGCCAGCAAACCAGGGAGTGTGCCAAAGCTGGCAATACTGTTTACCAGGAGAACTGAGGCCTTTCTAGTTGTGATGGAAGTCCAGATCAAAGGGTGGAACTGAATTCAGGTGCCACAAGCCTGGTCAGTTTTCAGCAGACTGACGTGGAGTTGATTCTCAGAGGCTGGACACAACCTGTCTTCCTTGTTGCCAGTTCTGTGGCATCTACGTATAGGCAACTTAGAGGCCTGGCATGGCTTCTGACATCCGGTTACCTAAGGTTGCCAGTTAAAATACAGGGCCAAGATAAATTTGAATTTCAGAGAAACAACAGATGAATTATTGGTATAAGCATATCCTACATATTGCATGGGACATACGTGAACTAAAAATTATTCACTATCTGAAATTCAAATTTAACTGGGCATCTGTATTTTACTTACCAAATCTGGCAAACTCTACTTTCTGTAGCCTGGTGAACTTTGTAGGACAGAGTTGCTAACTCTCTACACATGATTCTCCTGTGTGGAATGGGGAAGCTATCAGCTTGGGGTTTCAGAGTTCAGAGCCTTGGTGGGTCAGCCTGATCAGCTGACCATACTGGCCAGCTTCAGAGTTCTTGCTTGGTCACCAGAGCAAGAACAGGTACTGACATGGCAGGATGTGTTTCCTTTGCTCCTCTCACCCTTGTGTTTTTTAGGTAAGTATCCTCAGAAGTCCTAATACCTGTGTGGGGACTAGACTCTCCACCTGGCTGTGTCACTATGTCAATGATTCATGACATTAGTTGTGAGCGTTTTCAAGAAGGCTGCACCCCTTCAGTCAGATCTAGGTGATGTCTGGAGACCAGAGCTCTGTCAGCAGAACTATCTGTGCCTATCCTGAGGGTGTCTGAGGCCCAGGCTTGGTCCCAAGGAGCTCATCTGGAGGGGAGAACAGGTGTCACTCAGATAGTCAGTGCTGCCCAGCAAGAGCGGAGGGTGGAGCTGCTCACTCTGTCTGAGCTGCTTGGTGGGAACAGGGCAGCAATGGGCTCTAAGGCAGAACCAGGGTGCTCACTTCCCCAGCTGCTGGAAAGGTCATCCTTGGCTGAAGAGAGCCACCTGTGTCAGGGTCACCCCTTTCCTAGGGGCAGCCTGAACCCCGTTGGCTCATGGCAGGGTATGTCTGCATGCCCACTGCCGCTCCTGAGTTCCAACTGCCCTCACTCCCCACCAGGCTCCTGCTCCTCCAGCACCATCTGCCTCATTTGCTCCCCAGGGAACTCATCCATAACAGGTGGGATGCACTGTATCCACAGAAGGGATATTTAAGTTGGGTTCTGGTGATTAGATAGGAGTGTCCTTGGACAGGAGAGGGACAAGAGCTGAAGGAAGAGCTCAACTAAGGGCATGGCATGCAGGTGTGGGGAGCTCCTTGTTAGGATAGCCATGCTGCTTCCATATGGCTACTGCTGGGGACAGTGGAGGCCAGTCCAGCCCTTGTCATGTGGTCCTGGATGTTTGGGTCATTCTTGGAGCTGCCTGACCCTAGAAAGGTGTGCTTGAGGGGAACAAGTGGTGGTGTTAAGAGTGAGATTTGTTTTATAGTCATCAGCAAGGCTATGTAAGCCTCACCCTGCAGAAGAGTGACAGCAGTGTGACTTGTCACCTGGCACAGGAGAGCCAAGGACCATGTGTAGATTGACTGTGTGTTCACCCTAATTGTCCCCTACCTGCCCTGCTGACATGCCCCCATGAGCTACACCCCCTTGAATCGGGCTTTCAGATCTAAGGGTATGAAAGGGTTGCCTCTTCTCAGGGGTTTTGGAGTTGGGACTCTGGGCAATCCCTGCAAGAGGTGGGGGCCAGAGAGGATGAGGAGGTAAAGGCACAGGGCAGGATTCCTTGGTGTCCAGAGCCTCGTGCAACCCCAGGGACATGGGGACTGCTGACAGCTGAGGGAAGGCATCTCGCTGACCGGTCTCCCCTCTTCACATTTTTCTGTCCAAAACCAGGTTCTCTGCTCTTTAAGGATTCATGTGATTACACTGAGGGATCACCTGGGTAAGCAGGGTAATCCCTCCACCCCAATGTCCTTAATCACATCTGCAAAGTCCTTTTTGCCCTGTAAAGTGCCATATTAATGTGTCTCGGGGTCAGGGCATGGGCATCTCTGGAACCATTACTGCGTTAGCCACAGGGTGTGTCAGGAAGAGGAAGACCCCTTTCATGGCTGCCAAGCTTAGGGCTACCCCCACACTGGATGGGCACCTTTGTGGCCTGCAAGGTGGCAGACAAAGAGCTGGTAGGCCTCTGGGGGCATGTCCCCTGGCTCCACTGTCTCATAGGCCACTTAAATTTCATCCTTATCTCTTGGGGAAGGTCTTGTGCTAAGTCCCCTGGAAAAGACCTAAGACAAAGGTTGGAGTGTACCCAGCATATCAGGGAGGCGATTCCAGGGAGAGACACATACACATAACAGACAGCGGCCAGACCATAAGTGACAATAGAATCTGACCCACAACTTGCAGCACCAACCCAGGAAGCCAGACCACAACCTCTGTAGCAATTGGACCAACGGTCAGACTTGGTCAATAACTGCCAGCTTCCCTAATTTTTGTCCCTGTATCCAACTTAGCATCAACCAGAGAAAAAAGGAATATGCTTCCCTAACCAATCACATAGGATGTGCTACATCTGATTGCCTGCCTGCAGTGCCCCCAAGCAAACTTGAAGCCTTCCCCTTTTCCCATCATAGAGCTCTCCCACTCCCCAGCCGGCACTCCAGACTCTGCCACATGCAGGAGATGGTAGCTCACCTCCCCTGCTATAACAAGTTCTGAAAATGTAGCATTTTCTTGTTCTCATTTAGGTAGTCTTTGTTTATTTCCACAATAAGAGATGTGGGTGGAAGAGTGAGGTAGGGACACAGCATACAGGGTGGGCTAATAAGCAGGTTCTCACTGGGCATCTGGGGGTCTCAGAGCTAGTGCCCTGGAGGGTGAGGAAGCTATAGGGTCATGGGCTGAGGGCTGTTCTGGGAATGGTAAGAGAGTACCCGGGGCAGAGTTGGTGCTTGCGGTGTCCCTCTGTCAGCACTGAGGCACTGGGATGTGGGTGGGACCCCAAGAGCACCTGCTTCCAACATAGGTAGCTTTCAGGGTGATTCTTGGTTTTCACGGTGGCTGCTTATCAGAGTAGCCCCGCAAACTTGGTAGAAATGCAGCCTATTTGCTCCTCAATGCATCCCCATTCTGTGGATCTGGGTGTGGAGCTGGGAATGAACAGTTTAAAAGCTCCTAAGGATAGACCCTCCTACTCAGCTATGTCTCCACATGGTTCCCGGGCCGACTGCCCACTAGACATACCTGCCTCATGGCCCTGATTTGCCTCAGGTGTTTACTCTCCTCATTTTTCACAGAATGATTGCTGACTTAAATGGAGATGGCATCTCTGTTTCAATCCCCCTTCTTCGACTGGCAACCCATTTATTACTGCATTAATTAAGTGCCCCGGGTGTATCTTCCCTCAGGCATCTGTAATTCTCAGGTGTCATTCATTGGCTCTATGCTGACATGGAACCATGGATAACATATCTCACTGGCTTTTCTTCTACCATTAGTTTCTATAGCTCTTGTATGAAATTTCCAGATTGTAATTCCAGGACTCTAATTTGGTCCATCTTGATCCAACGCCCCTCATATGGGAGAATCTAGGGTTGGCTCTACCACTTCTCTCCCTCACTTTTGTTTGATCATTAGTGATCTTTTACTCTTGCAGGGGAATCTGCTGAGATATGTACCCTTCCAGTGCCTCTGGTATTGATCCAACCCTAGGGCTGGCTGGATTTACACTGTTGTGTGTGCTAGGACTTTGTGTCAGAGAACCACAAGTCCAGGGTCAAAGGATGGTTATTAAATGAAGTTCTTCACTTGACTTCTTCCCACAACATTTTATTAGAAAATTTTTCAGAAATGTTGAACGAATTGTTCAGCGGACATTCATATGCCCACCCTCTAGTTAATCCACAATTACCCTTTTCTACATTTGTTCTATGATCCATCTATCCATCCATCAGTTTGTCTTATTACTTTTGTGCATTACAAAGTAAGTCGTGCTTCAGTTGATGTTGAGTCCCAGGGACTCCACTCTGCCCAGTGATTGCTTGGCCCTTGTTTAAACTCCCCTGGAGATGGGAAACTCACTACCTGCTATGATTCCCCATTACATCTACTCTGGCTCTCACCAAGTTCCCTTCTGTGCAAGGGGTCCAATGGCAAGCCCTCCCAGGTGTGACTATTCAAAAGAAAGACACTGAGAGGAACAAAGAGTCAGAATTCACTGGAGTTATTATAGCCTGGTTTTTGGGCCCTGCTTTAGGACTTCCCATGAAGGAGGTGGCTGGCAGGGTCTGAGAATGTGCATTACTAACAAGCTCCCAAGTGTGCTTGATTTGGCTCATCTAGGACCCCACTTTGAGAATTGCTGGTCTAAGCTCACACAGCAACCTGGAGGTACAATTATCCCTAAAACAACTGGCTAACCAGAGTCTTGGGTGTCCCTTTGGAATAGATCTGGAAACATGCTTCTGCTCTGAAAGTGCCACAGTCTTTACCTCAAGGAAAGCCATGCCACCCCTCTCCTGATGGCCTTGAATGCACCTGGTTGCTGGCCAGGGGATGGGGCAGGTGCCTTCACTGAGCCAACTTGCTCCTGACTTGTGTGTGGTTTCCTTGCAGGCTGTGTCTGCTGGTTCTGGCATGGGTCCCCCCCAGTGGCTTCTTTGGCTTTCTTCTTTACCTGGGTGTACACTGGCTCCACTGACCATCCAGGGATGGGATCCTGTCCAGGGAGAGGCATCATCATTCGACCTGGATGAACTGGTGCACACAATAACCTTTGTTTGCTTTATTTCCTCTCTGCCCAAAGCTAAATGTTCTGTAAAAAAGCAAGTGTGTGTCTCCGAGGTTGCCTTTGCCTCTGTCGGCAGACTGGGGATGCTGTCTTTCATACTCTACTTTTGCAAATTAAGTCGTTTAAGAAAGAGTAAACTTGTGTTAGTTGTTGATGGCTTATTAGTACCCATCTAGATGGCGTGGCTGGGGATAGGTGTGAATTTCATTAATTTCCCCCATGCTTTTCGGGTTTGGCTTCAACTCAAAGGTCTTTCTTGAACGACCTCTTGTGAGAGCTTTAATTAACTCTTGCCAGTGTCAATATGTTTTATTACTGTCTGCAGACTGCAGCCTTCCCCCATGACTAATTTACTCAGATGTTTGGGGCCTTGGTAATGAAGGCAGGAGCTCTGTGCAGACACTGAAGTGGATTAAATCACTTCATGGGCTCCAGTTCTAGGGCAGTTCCTCTCCATCAGAGGTGATAATGGAGGGTCATTCCTCTCTGGGAGGAGGTGTGCACCCCAGCAGACTCTAAGCCTATGGTGAGTAATGCTCCTGTGAGGCCAGAGAAAAGTCCCAGAGGCAGCAATCAAGACATAGGTTTATTGGGGAACTTACGTAAAGCCCAGGAGCGGCTGGCTGGATAAAGCTGCTGGGACCCTTACAGTAAGCATTTATAGCACAGCCACTGAACCTAGTGACTCTCTGTAGCCCCTCCCTCCTTGCACCACCAGCACTCCAGGGAGATCAAGGCCTGCCACCTGGGCAGTCTTTGTCACAAGGGAGACACTCCGGGTTGTCCACCCCTGGGAGCCACTGACCTTGAATGATAAAAAACATGTTATTCTGCACATTCTGCTTGATGGGAATAGAGAGGGAGGACAGGATCTCCATGTTCTCAAGATAGGGAGTAACAGAGGCATTCAGGGTATGTCTGTACCAACTAGCCATCCAGCATGTTCCATACAAGAGGGCACCCTGAAGTTTTAGTCAGTTTTGTTGCATCAGAAACACAGAGGCTGAGCTGGTCATATGACCTTGGGTGTGGCCTTTGAGATCACAGACATGGGGTCTACGACTTGAATTAAGGTCCCTGCCATCACTTAAAAGCTGTGGGGTGTGGCATATTCACCCCTGCCTTGGGACCCCCTTTCCCTCTATTAGATAGTGTGGGTAAGAATCTTGCCCCTCAGAAGGCCAGATGTGGGGGGCATCATTTCAGCCACAGTGGATGTGGAGTAGCTGACCTCCATTGGTTGGGTGGGTTGGGGTCTGTGGAGGTGTGGCCGCTGGGGTAGAAGCAGGGAGCTGGCTGTCACAGTCCCCTCCAGCAGCCACATTCTAGGGTACACCTGCAGCTCCTTGTATCTCTGCCCACAGGACATGAAGGGCTGGGGGGAAACACCCTTCTGAGGAGCACCTTCCCTAGTCTTAGAGCCCCCACAGATAGAGCCCAGGGGCCCGTGGTGGCCACCAACCTGCCTCTTTCCTGGCCTTTTCTTCTGACCTCACATCCTTGGAAACTACTGGCTGTCATGTCCTTTCAACATCTGCTGAAACAACATCCGCTGAAACAACATCCTTTCATCAGGAAACCCATGAAGGAAAGGAGTGTCAGAGGTGGGACGGGGGTGGGACAGCATAAGATTAAAGAGCCTCAAGGACATGGAGCCCTGCGGGGGTGGGGGGCAGACGTGGGAGGTTGTGGAGAAAATGAGAGAAGAACTATTGAAAACTTCATTGAAAACCCAGACATGTAACACCCAATACTCAGAACTCAGGTGATAAAACCCAGGACCCTGGACCAGGAGGCAAGTAGTCACTGCCCTGCAGACACAGGCCCGTGTAGCAGGTAGAGGCATGTAGGTTTGGGATACCTCAGCCCTCTGAGGCTGCATCCCCAAATCCAAGTTAATCCAAATGTTGATCTTTGAGGTTATTTGGATTTGATTGAGGTAAAATTCACATACAGTGAATTGAATGTAAGGCTGTAAGTAAATGATTCCATGAGACTTGAGAAATCCATACACTCAGGTACCTGGCACCCAGTGGAGACAGTAAGCATTCCACCCTCCGGAAGCCCCTGAGATGTCTGCCCTCTCCCGAGGCACCAGGCATTCTGGTTCCTCACCACAGACCAGCCTTTCCCATCAGCTTCACGTCCAACAGAATTGCAGAGGTGACACTCCTGTCCCACTTCTTTTGTGTCATAATGTTCTTGAGGTTGAAGGTGCTTGCTTGTATGGAGTGTTTGTTCCTTTTTATTGGGGAGTATTCCATTCTGTGACAGACCACATTTTGTTTGTTCAGGTACTTGTTGATGTACATGACATTTTTTCCAGGTGTTAGCTATCATGAGAAATGCTGATATAAATGTTCTTATACAATTTGTTCATTATGTAGACATATGATTTCATTTCTCTTGGGGACATCATTTCCCTAAGTCATCATGTGGGTATATATTTAAGTTCACAAAAAACTGCCAGACGCTTCTCCAAATTGGCTGTATCATTTTTCACTCCCAAGAAGGGTGTGTGAGTTCCTGGTGCTCCACATCCTCACCAGCACTTGCTACTGTCAGTCTTTTTAATTTTAGTCATTTTGGTGGGTGCATAACAGCATCTCATTGTGGATATAATTTGCAATTTTCTGACAACTAATGGTGTCGATCATCTTTTCATATACTTAATTCTGTGTATCTTATTTTGTGAAGCATTTGTTCATGTTTTTTTGCTCATATTTAAAAACTGTGCATTTAGTTATTTTGAGAGAGAGGGGAAGAGAGAGGGAGTGGGGGAAGGGCAGAGAGAGAGGGAGAGAGAGAATCTCAAGCAGGCTCTGTGCTCTTAGCACAGAGCCTGATGTGGGGCTCAATCTCATGAACTGTGAGATGGTGACCTGGGCCAAAATCAAGAGTCAGACACTTAACTGAAAGAGCCACCCAGGTTCCCTGTTATTTACTCATTTTAAAACTGGATTGTCTTATGGAAAACAGTATGGAGGTTCTTCAAAAAATTAAAAATAGAACTAACCTACAACCCAGCAGTTGCACTACTAGGTATTTATCCAAGGGATACAGGTGTGCTGTTTCAAAGGGGCACATGAACCCCAATGTTTATAGCAGTGCTATTGACAATAGCCAAAGTATGGAAAAAACCCAAATGTCCATCAATGGATGAATGGATAAAGAAGATGTGGTATGTATGTACACACACACACACACACACACACACACAAAATGAAGTATGACTCGGCAATCAAAAAGAATGAAATCTTGCCATTTACAGCTATGTGGATAGGGTATTATGTTAAGCAAAATTAGAGAAAGACAAATACTATATGACTTCACTCATATGAGGAATTTAAGATACAAAACAGATGAACATAAGGGAAGGGAAGCAAAAATAATATAAAAACAGGGAGGGTGACAAAACATAAGAGACTTTTAAATATAGAGAATAGAGGGTTGCTAGAGGGGTTGTGGGAAGGGGAATGGGCTAAATGGGTAAGGAGCATTAAGGAATCTACCCCTGAAATCATTGTTGTGCTATATGCTAACCAACGTGGATGCAAATTAAAAAATAAATTAATTTAAAAATAATAAAATTGGATTGTATTTTAAATTATTAATTTGTATTTATTTATATATTCTTTTTCTTTAAATATATTTTTTTAACATTTATTTATTTTTGAGACAGAAAGAGACAGAGCATTAACGGGGGATGGTCAGAGATAGAGGGAGACACAGAATCCCAAACAGGCTCCAGGCTCTGAGCTGTCAGCACAGAGCCTGATGCGGGGCTGGAACCCACGGACCATGAGATCATGACCTGAGCTGAAGTCGGATGCTTAAGTAACTGAGCCACCCGGGCGCCCCTATATATTCTTTATATAAATCATTTATTAGGTATACATAGTGCATAGTTTCTCCTAGCCTGTAGCTTGTCTTTTCATCATCTAAATGTTGCCTTCATAAACTGAAGTTTTTAATTTTGATGAGTGCATTGTACTTTTTAGATGGAGGTGTAATTAGACTCTTGGAGCTGGGTTTGTAACTTTAGGATTTTAAATTATTCCCATCTTGGGGCGGCTGGGTGGCTCCATTGGTTGAGCGTCTGACTTTGGCTCAGATCATGATCTTGCGGTTTGTGGGTTGGAGCTCCGAGTAGAGCTCTGTGCTGACAGCTCAGAGCCTGGAGCCTGCTTCGGATTGTCTCCCTCTCTCTCTCTGCCTCTCCCATGCTCATGCTCTGTCTCTCTCTGTCTCTCAATAATAAATGTTAAAAAAAATTAAATTATTCCCATCACACACACACACACCCTTTACCCCAAGGTAACCTGTGTTGGCAGCTTCCTATGTATCCTTCCACATCTGTTTCCATGCTCCTACCAACATATACTTATGTATGAATTTTTTTTTTTTTTTACTTAAGTGGGAGCACACTATAGACCAAGGAAACTATTCTTCTCATTTAACAGATTTAACAGTACACTGACCAACAGGTACATGAAAAGACTTGTCAGAATGGCTGTTATAAAAAGGACAAGAAGAAGTGTTGAGGATGTAGAGAAAAGGGAACCTCCATGCATTGTTGGTGGGAATGTAAATTGGTGCAACAACTATGGACATGGTATTATGGTTCCTCAAAAATTAAAAATAGAACTACCATACTGCCCCATAATTCCACTTTTGGTAATTTATCTGAAGAAAACAAAAACACTGAACACTAACTCAAAAAGATATCTGCATCCCCATGCTCACTGTAGCATTATTCACAATAGCCAGGACATGGAAGCAACCCAAGTGTCAACTGATAGATGAATGGAATATATATATATATGTGTATATATATATATGTGTGTATATATATATATCTATATATACACACATATATATATATATATGGTATATAATCCATTATAGGGTATATATATATAGGATATATAATCCACTTTATATATATATATATGTAAAATTATACAGCCACAAAGAAGAAGGAAATATATATATAATAATATAAATTATATATTATAATACATATTATAATATATAATATATAATATAATATATAATATATTATATATTATATAAGGAAATATAATATATATATTATTCAGCCACAAAGAAGAAGGAAATCTTGCCATAGGCAATAACATGAACGAACCCTAATCTGTTAAGTGAAATAGGCAGAGAAAGCAAATACTGTCTGATTTCACTTATATGGAAAATCTAAAAAGAAAAAAATAAAAAGAAAACCAAGCTCATAGATACAGAGAACAGATTGGTATTTGTCAGAGGTGGGGGGGGGGTGGGATGAGAGAAATGGGTACAAGGGGTTGTCAAAAGATTAAAAAAAAGAAAGACTAAGGCTAGCATAATTATAACAAAACTGAAAGGGTTAGCGGGGGCCCAAATGTTTGGTAGATTTCTCCACCAGATAATGCACATTGTTTTATTTTTCGCTAGTTTGACGAACATTTTGCCATTTTTTTACACTGTATAGGAAAAACTGAAATATAACTTACATTTTATGACATGGGAAACCGATTTCAAATGCAGTGTTGAAATTCATTTACTATGAAATTTGACATACACACTTGAAGGACACCTAAACATGTGGACTGAACAAAGAATGAAACCACAGCAAGCGCTTTTGCAGCTAAGACCGAACCAGGTTGCGAGTGAGTGTTGCCAGGACCCCTGTACACTTCTGCACATCATATCCACTCGAGGGATATATCCCTGTGCAAAAATATCACAAAAAAACAAAAAAAACACATTTTTTTCCCTGACCATTTTGTTATGCCATTTTAAATTATATTCAAGGCTGTGCTGCTTTAGAAATACTTCTGTTAAAACACAGACATAGGAAATGGAAATTAAGGACAAAATAACAGGCTGCAAAAAATAAA
Source organism: Panthera tigris (assembly GCF_018350195.1). Taxonomy (NCBI): domain Eukaryota; kingdom Metazoa; phylum Chordata; class Mammalia; order Carnivora; family Felidae; genus Panthera; species Panthera tigris. The sequence continues at coordinate 49,245,697 of NC_056662.1, read as the reverse complement.
CAAAGACAAAATGATAGGTGGTTTATCCACTGAGGCTAGAGGCAGAGATCTCAACCATTTCTTTTTGGTTCCTGTTTAATATTCCAGAGAATGAATATACAACCATTGATTTAACCCCTCTCTTTTTAACGACTTTTCTCTCTTTCTGCTGCTGGACATTCGGGTTGTTTCCAATGTCTTGCCGCCTCAAACAATGCACACAAGTGAACCAACGAACACACCAAGTGCACAGCTCTGCGAAGCCTGTTGTTTTTTTCCTGTGGGATAAATTCCAACAATGAGATCGTTGGGTCATGGAGTGTGTGTATTTGAAACTTAACAGCTACTGCAGATTTCTTCCCCAAAAGGCCATAGGAATTCACAAGCTGTAGGTGAGGTTCTGTGTCCCTGTGTCTGCAAGCACAAGGTGTTGTTGCTGAACTCATTTTTCAGACTCACGAGTAAGAAAACTCTTACTGCAGCCCAACCGTGCTTTTCTATTAACTCATTTTAAAAACTGATTTTTAAAATTTATGTACTTTTTTTCTGTTCAGAAATGGTTTTCTTTTTTTATTCTCCCCTTTTTCCTCTCCAGCATTTTCTCTTGCTCTTCACCTTGTTATTTCTCAAATGACATGTTTCAGACATGTTTCAGATGTGTTTAAACATGTCCCAGGAGATCCTCGATTCGCAGTTATTTTTATGTGTGATTTCCTCCAGTTCTCAAGCCTTGCTTACAGAGCAGTGTTCCTGCTCGTGAGCTCCCTGGGGATTCAGCATCAGCATTTCTAGATAAAACTTTTATCACGGCCTGCTATGTAGGAAACTCTTCAGTTTTGTAATTGGGTCCAAGGGTTCTGAATGCATTTTCTTTTTTGAAAACTGATCCTGTCTGAGGTCAAATGCATATTGCCTGAATCTAAACTTCCTGTGTGGAGGCTAAGCTGATTTCTGAGTGTTTCTTCTCATGGCTGGGAGAGGCTCCTGGACTCTGTGGAAGCAGCACCACCCCCCGCAGCACCGTGATATCCCAGCCAACTACCAGAGGGGTCTCTGTGCCCTGTGGGGGCAACAGACCCTTCGATGGCAGTGAGCAGATGTGCAGGTTGGGTCATGCTGCCCCATTCACAGGGAGAGAGGCAAGCAGACTCAGAGCTACCACATTGCTGGCCACAGGCAAATGGAAGTTTGGGGAGAGCCTTGGACCTTCTGAGTAGCTTTCTCCTCATCGACTCTGGATAACTTTTGAAGAACTTCAGAGAAAACCAAACCACAGAAGTTTCTTTCAGTGTTGCTGAGATGTAGTTGACATGCAGCACTGTGTAAATTTAAAGTGTATAGCAAGGTGTAATGCCTTAGCTTACATGTGTCGTGAAATGATGACCACAGTAAGTTCAGTTAACACCCATCATCTATACAGAGTTGGGGGGGGAGAAAGGATAATTAAAAAAATGTTTTTTGCTTTTTCCCTTGTGATGAGAATTTTTAGGATCTACTCTCATAGCAACTTTCAAATATACCAACAGCAGTGTTAACTATAGTCCTCATGTGTACATCCACAGTACTTATATCACTGGAAATTTTTACCTTTTGACCCCCTTCATCTGTTCCCCCACCACCCCTGCCTCTGGTAACCACACATCTGATCTTGTTTCATATGAGTTTTTTTTTTTTTTTTTTAAGATTCCACATATAAGTGAAATCATACAGTATTTGTCTTTCTCTGACTTATTTTGATGAGGAGAACAAAGGCAAGAAAAAGGTAGCCAAAACTAAATTTCCTTACAGCTGGCTGATACCTGAAACATGCAGAGCATTACATTCTGCAAGGAACTCATGGCTGCCCTTATGTCTTAATGGTTATGTTTTATTAAAGACTAAGAGTAACTTTATCTTAATAGCTAGTCCCTCAAGGTCCTGAAAGTCTTGCTTCCAAATTCCTTACAGACTTATGTTATCCCTAACCTCCACTAATTAAAAAGTATATAATCAGTCACTCGTCACAACCCTAGTGCAGCTCTTTCTTCCCAGGGGTCCTGTCCTTGTGCGGTAATAAAATAATCTTTTTTGCATCAAAAACGTCTTAAGAATTCTTTCTTGGTCATTTGCTCTAGAACCCAAACTTCAAATCACATCAATTTCATTTAGCTCAGTACCCTCAAGGTCCATCCATGCTGCCACAAATGACAGTGTTTCCTTCTTGTTTAGGATGAATAGTATTCCATCCTGTGGTGTCTCTCTCACTCTCTCTCTCTCTCTCATCTATCTATCTATCTATCTATCAATCATATATTGCCTATCATCTATATATCTATATCTATCTATCATCTATATCTATCTATCGATCAATCTATCATCAGATTACGTGTTATGTAGAAAATTTGAATTATTATACCAGAGAATATAACAACTATAAGAAAACTTGTGTATAGTCTCACTATCCACAGATATCCACAGATATCCCACAGTAAGTAATTAACACACACACACACACACACACACACACGTTTAAGCATTTTATATATATTTAAAATTTGTCTCACATTGTATGTCCAATTCTCTTTAAATAAAAAATCATGTGCACAATTTTCACCCCAGCAAAGTAAGCAGCAGGATGCAGAAACTCTGAGAAGGGCCAGTTTCACGAACCCTCTGTTCCCAACTAAATTCAAAGCCCAGTCATACCCATAAATGATGTTCCCTGATCCTACCCTCTGCCTGAATGTGGGGTTCATTAACCCCCAAATCTCCAGAGCCCCAGAGCTGCCTCTGGGTGGCCCTCCACGTTCTGATAGACAAGACAGAGAGGAGAAGGTAATGCAAGCAAGCTCACATTGGTCATGAAGGGATGTGACACAGCAGCTACCAGTGCAAGTTCCAGACTCAGACATCCTGGGTTCAGAGGTCCTGCTCTGCCACCACTGGCTGCCGACCTCAGGCAGGTTACATGACCATTTTGTGCTGTGGTGTTCACAGCCATAAAATGCAGGTAATCACAGCACGTACCTCATGAGATGGAAATGGTGTGAGGGTTAACATGAGCTTAAATTGCATAGAAGAGGATCCAAACACATGAAGTGCTCAATAAACAGTGCTCATCATAACCCCATTTGGGAGATGCAAGACATGGCTGCCTTTTCTGGGAAAGTCACAGAGACCCGGCAAGCCCTCAACTTTTCATGCTGGCTGTGTCCTGTGAGAAGGGGACACCACAGGGCAGAGTCAGGGAGTCGGGGGTCCCAGGGAACAACATTCCCAAGGAGCCTTACCACTGGGTGAGAAGATAGCCCTGGGCTCCTCCTTTAAGAGTGACATTGACTAGGGGCGCCTGGGTGGCGCAGTCGGTTAAGCGTCCGACTTCAGCCAGGTCACGATCTCGCCGTCCGTGAGTTCGAGCCCCGCGTCAGGCTCTGGGCTGATGGCTCGGAGCCTGGAGCCTGTTTCCGATTCTGTGTCTCCCTCTCTCTCTGCCCCTCCCCCATTCATGCTCTGTCTCTCTCTGTCCCAAAAATAAATAAAAAACGTTGAAAAAAAAAATTTAAAAAAAAAAAAAAAAAAAAAAGAGTGACATTGACTAAATCAGTCAAGAAAGCAATCCCAAAGCCAGACTAAGCATAGAGTGACAATCTATTTCCAGTCCACTGAAAATAAGGTCTGCCAACTAAGATGAGGCAGCTAAAGGCATTAACTCAAATTTGGAAATATCATGGAAGAGAAGTTGGGGCAGCCAACTCCTGGGACCCTCTCAGACATTCAGATTTGGGGCCTCCAGTCACAGACCCTGTGAGTCACGTTGAGGACAGTGTGTTTCCTGAGTGTCCTGCAACCACCCTGTCTTTCCCGGGGGGTCTGCTTCTAACAGTCAACACTCAGTGTGGGAAACTGGTCTGAAGCCAGATCCAGACAAACCAGCTGTGAAAGCTCTTGTTGAGACTACATCTCCCAGTGGAGGGAATCAGGTGGTATTAGGACTCACTGTCTGACAGCAGAGTGGAGGGCATATGTTCCCAAGCCATCCTCAGAGAGCCTCAAGTCTATGGCACCCTGAAAAGATCCCAGCTTCTCATAACTTCCTCTTTGTTAAGCTACTTAGAGTTGGGATTGTCTCCCGTGAATGAAGTGTCCTTGAGAAGAACTAAGACCTTGGGAGAGGCTGTCTTGGAGGTAACCCATTCTCCTGGCTGCCTGGACTTGCATAGTCCTCATGGGAAGAATTAGCATTTATGGAGCACCAGACAGACTTGGTGCTCTATACCCTGTGGCCAATCCTCAGAAAAACCTGTGAAGGTAGTTGTCTCATCCATTTTACAGTCAGGCCAGGGAGAATGAATGATGGAGCTTTCTTCAATAAAAATTACAATTTTAAAGAATATTTAAAGACATGGATAAATAGTAATGATATAATGTTAAGTAAGAGAGAATTCCCAGAAAAGTCTGTAGAGCTCAGAGGGAGGAATGCTGATTCTAAGTCTTGGCCCCAAATTCCTTCTGGGCTGAAAAAGCACACCTGTGGAGTCTCATAGGGGCTGAGCAAGGGACCATGGTAGGTGAGGTTCAAGCTCAAGAGGGATCAGGTGGCATGCATGGAACCAGGCTCTGCCCTCTGGCCCTCTCCTTTCTGAGACTCCTGGAATAGTGAATGCACTGACGCGGTTCTCTGGCTTTCTGTACTCTCACTCTGGAGTTGCAGCTACTCTCAGTGCTAGGCCTGCCTGTTGGAAGCCGTGGGTCTCGAAAGTCACGGTGCACCTCTCTTCCTCCAAGTGTCAGTGCCCGGCTGGCATCTGCCTACTCTGGGTGGTTTCCTAGTGCCTCCAGTGGTTGACTTTACATTTTATCCTTATGTAGTTGTTGTAGTCCATGGGATAGTCTGTCTAAGTGCTTGCTTGGCCATCACCAGGAGCAGGGGCTTGGATGCAGAGGATTTGTCTATGCAGCCTAAGATACACTATTCTTTTCCACATGAGTGGGTATCATCCAGCACCCATGGCCTTTCTAGGCCTCTCTGTTTCTGACCCACATTCCAGTACACATCTTCACTCTCCCACTTCCTCTCCCTTCCTACACATCACCCCCTCACTGTCTTCCCCCAAAGCCACTCCGTACTCTCACCACCCTTTACACTTGGATATGCATTCCCACTGGCATGGGGGAAGGGCCCTGGGCCAGTGATTCTCAAACCTGGCCTATAACCACAGCAACCATATCAGGGTCCCTGGGGTGGGCCTGGGCTCACCAAGTGATCCCACAGTGTGGTTGAGGCCAAAAACCACTTCTAGGAGAAAGAAGTCTCGCAAGACACCTGCTTTTGATGCTTCTTGGTAATAAAACACAGTGTTGTGTCCAAAATGGTTTCCTGAGGGGTATTACTTCCTGCAGGCTACATCCTAACTGTGCAGAGACCCCTGAGGTGGCCACACCACCCAATCAGAACTGTGGGACATCCCATGAACGAGCCAGAGCTGGCCACACGTCTGGGGCTGCTGCCCTTCCTTCTTCTGTCCCATGTGTATCCCTGCCCACTCCTCTCCAGCCTCTGCCCTCCATCTCAGCTAGCTCAGCTTTTCTTATTCTCAGAAAGGCTGTTGCTCAGGCCATAGGGGCATTAGGGATCTTGGAGAAGGGCTCCATAAAATGAGAAACTGTATTGTCTGCCAGATGACCCTTTCAGGACAATGGTGCTGGCAAGCGGAGAGCTTAATGAGAAGGGAAAAGTGAGCCTGTAATGGACTATGGAAGGCAGGAGATGCTCCTGCGTCTGAGTCAGGCCTGAGACGGAGAAGGCCTGGCTGTCAGAAGGGAAGATGCTTCTGCAAGGAGGGGACATGACACTTTGGTGGCTCCTCACTACCTTGCTGGACCAGATACCCTGGAGTCATTATGAATCATCTGAAGTCATGTGAGGGGACGGTGTTCCTAATTGTTGCCACTCTTGGAGACTTGTGGCATTTGGAATTGTTTTGGAAACACAACAACACTTCTGTTGTGTTGCAGAACCTCTTTGGAAATGCAGGTGTTGGTGTGACCCAGCCCCTGCCTCATGTTGATGTATTGGTGCCACAGAGCTTGCTGCTGAGATCCATTGTGTCCCGGCAGAATGTGCACAGATGGTTGGCTCCCTCGGGGCCAATGCAAAAGCACCAGGAAGGAACAAACCACAAGACAGGGAGGTGAGCAGGGAGTCCTCAGTACTAAGGATCTGAAGGTGCCCTGTTGGGCTGGCTAGAAGCAAAGTTCATGGCGGAAAATGGATTTTGAAGTGAAGCCAACCATGCTTCATCCATTCCTCTGTCATCTGCTCTACAAATGTTTACTGAGCACCTAGTGAGTGCTCCAAAAAGCAACAGGCGTATGTGCTAGGAGTCTCACAGGAGATGTGGGAGAAATCTAGGCCTGCCATTTACCCAGGATATACTTCAGGACAGTCCCTCAGCCTCAGTTATCTCATTTGTGAAACTGGCTCTCAGTCCAGCCTGGATGTCATCACAATCAATGTAGGAGGCCATTGAGATCCTATCAGTAACTTCTGTAGGGCTTATCTGTGCCAGAGTCTGTTCTCAAGGAACCCACAGGTCCTGGGGGCGGCTGGTCTGCAGGCATATGAGAATGTTCCAGAAACCCCCTGCCCTTGGAGCAGCAGGCAAGTGGTTCCTAATAGCTATACTCCCTGGGAACACCTTCCTTCCGAAGCACCAACTTTCTATTAATGGGCAAGAGCTCCTCTACATTAGAGGTGTTATTGACTGAAAGGAGAGGGCTTTTAGGGCTCAGAGTTCACACAGATGTTCCCAGATTTTGAGCCAAGATGTTCCCGTTTTGACTTGAGATGGCAACAGGGGCTGCGATTGTGGTGGCACTGACATCTGCCTTTCTGGGAGCTGGTTTTGTGGACATCACAGACTCTTTGTTACACCCATGAGAACCAAATACGCAGGGGCAGGCTGCCTCTGCCACAGTCGAGGTGAGGTGGGAGGGGGCTGATCTGGGTCCTTGAGTTGTGAGAACCTTGGGGCTGTTTGAAGCAGAATTATTGAGGGCAAACATTCACTGGCTTGGAGAAAGATAAGACAAATAAATCAATGAAACAGAATAGAGAGCCTAGAAATAGGGCCTCATAAGTAGTCAGCTGATCTTTGACAAAAGAGAAAAGACAATGAAATGAGACAAAGATAGTGTCTCTAGCACCAGTGTTGTAACAACTGAACATCAATATGCAAATAAATAAATCTAGACACAGACCTTATACCCTTCACAAAAGTTAACTCAAGATGGATCACAGACATGAATGTAAAGTCAAAAATTATAAACCTCCTAAAAGGCACTGTAGAAAACCCAGATGACCTTGGGTATGGTGATGATTATCTAGATACAACACCAAAGGCATGATCCATGAAAGAAATAGTTGAAAAGGTGAACTTCATTAAAGTTAGAAACTTCTGCTCTGTGAAACACCCTGTCAAGAGAAAGAGAAGAGAAGCCACAGATTAGGAGAAAATATTTGCAAAAGATACATTTGATAAGGGACTGTAATCCAAAATATGCAGAGAGCTCTTCCAACTCAACAATAAGACCAAAAAAAAAAAAAAACCCAATTAAAAAATGGGCCAAAGACCTTAACAGAAACATCACCAAAGAAGATGTACTGATGCCAAATAAGCAAATTAAAAGATGCTCCACATTATACTCATCAGATACTTGCAAATGAAAACAACAATGGGATACCACTGCACTCCTATTAGAATGGTCAAAGCCCAGTAGACAGACAGCACCAAGTACTGGAATGAATGTGGAGCAACAGGAACTCTCACTCACAGCTGGTGGGGATGCAAAATGGTGCAGTCATATTGGAAGACAGTTTAGTAGTTTCTTACAAAACTAGAAATATTTTTATCATATGATCATTTGTGCTCCTTGGTATTTATTTACCCAAGGAAGTTGAAAACTTATGTCTGCCCAAAAAGTTGCACATGGATGTTTATAGCAGCTTTATTCATCGTTGTCAAGACTTAGAAGAGCCAGGATGTCCTTCAGTAGGGGAATGGATAAATAAACTGTGGTGCATCCAGACGATGGAATATTTTTCAGCAATAAAAAGAAATGAGCTATCAAGCCATGAAAAGACAGGGATGAAATTCAGGTGCATATTATTAAGTGAAAGAAATCAATCTGAAAAGGCTACATGCTGTGTAATTCTACCTATATGACATTCTGGAAAAGGCAAAACTGAAGAGACAGTAAAAGGATCAGTGGTTGCTAGGGGTGAGATGGGGAAAGGAGGGATGAATAGGAAGAGTACAGAGGATTTTTAGGGCAGTGTAACTACTTTGTATGATGCTATAATGGTGGATATATGTCATACATTTGTCCAAACACTGAGGATGAACCATGATGTAATCCCTTTGGAGGGGAGGCTGTGTATGTGTGAGGCCAGTAGATATTTGGAAAACCTCTGTACTTTCTTTCAATTTTGCTGCTTTAAAGAAATAAAGTTTTAAATGACTTTATTTTCTTAATGTTTATTTTTGAGAGAGAGAGTGAACACGAGTGGGAGAAGGGCAGAGAGAGAGACAGGGACAGAGGATTTGAAGCAGGCTTCATGCTGACAGCAGAAAGCCTAATGTGGGGCTCGAACCCACAAACTGTGAGACCATAACCTGAGCTGAAGTCTGATGTTCAAGCAACTAAGCCACCCAAGTGCCCCTAAATAAAGTCTTTAAAACACTTCATTGGCTTAATCACCCCCGGATATCATTCTTGTTGAATTACTGCTGTTACCAACGTTGTGTGAGATCATGGTGTCTTTCCTCTCACTCCCACCCTTGAGGACGAGGTCGTTTTCTGAAAACCTTTAGAGGTATTGGACAGTGAAGGGTGAGGATGTCTTGGGTATATGGTTGGCAGGCAATTCAGGATTGGGGCTGCTGACTGGCAAGGCTGCCCTCTGGACCTTCCAGCAGAGGACACTGAAACTGAGGCTGGTTTGAGTTGGATGAGTAAACTCATTTCAGATGGAGCAAGTTCTTTTTGGGGCTGGCCCAGGAAAGGCTATGGGCACCAGCCAAGGGGAGCTTCCAGGGCTTTCTTCTCTTGCCTAGCCCCTCATTGGCACTAGTGGAACACCTGTGAATTATGTAGGGCAACCCATTCCCCAGCGCCTCCCAAGTGTGTCACTCGGGCAGGTGTTACCAGAGCAGTCCGCAGGCATTCTACTGTCATAGGATTGGTTCTGGGGTCAAATACAATTTACAGTGGCAGTTAACCAGTGCTTCTCTGACCAGCATCAGTAGCTCCTGGGAGCTTGTCAGAAATACAAATTCTGGGCCTCCCCCCGGCCTACTGAATCAAACACTGTAGGAGTGGGGATGCTGATGATCCTTTCTCAAATCTGAGATCCTCTGCTGTGAACCAAGGGCGGCTGAGCCCTTGTGGCCAAATCCAGCTGAGGCTGTTGAATAAAGTTTTACTGGGACACAACCCCACCCATTCATTTACATGTCATCTGCTGCCACTTTTACTCTTCAACTGCAGAGTGGTTGTGACAGAGCCTGTGTAGCACACAACACTAAAATATTTACTCTCTGGTCTTTTATAGAAAAACATGGCTGACCCTGGTTCTCAGCCTAAGCTGCACATCAGGATTACTCAGGGAAGTAAAAAGACCCACTGAAGCCAATACCCAAGCCCAGAGATCCTGATTTGGGTGGTGTGGGGATGCCCTGGCTGCTGGAATTTTGAAAACCTCCCCAGCTGATTGCTCAGCCATACTTTTGAGACCTACAGCTTCAGACCAGCATTTGTTTTTGAGCTTTGCAATCTGCTCAGCCTTTCTCAGCCAGTTTTGCTCACAACCCATGCTCAGCCAGCTCACTCTTCCCGACACAGGCTGGGGGAATTGGTTTCCTTTCCTTCTTTCGGAGTTGTGCCAGTTCTTAAGTGTGGTGAGTGCTTGGGCTCCATGCGCTGCATTCCAGCAGTGCCTGCACTCATGAAAGCATTTGAGTGGCTCTCCTGTGAGAAGGGCCACCTTGCAGCTGCCAGCCTGCTGTTTGGGCCAGGCGTCTCTAAGGGGTGGAAGGGCTGGCTTGACGGCAGTGTGGGTATTGACGGAAGCGTGGGACCTAGATGTGCTTCTGCTCAAGTGTTCCAGCACACCGGGAACATCAGTGCACCAGAAGCCAGGAGACCTGGGAGCTGGGAGCAGGTCACAATTTACCAGATGGAGAAGCTAGGCAGGCAGCTCCCGGGCCCAGCGGTTTACACGGGTACTGAGTGCAACAGGTCATCCAAGAGAAATTTACCATTTCTCATGCCCTATTAGTTGAGGTTCACACTTACTTGTTTTTAAAATAAACTATCCCTTTTATTGTGATGACAGAAGAAAAGCATCCAGTGGATGAAATTTAAAAGCTAAAATTTAGATCAAATAAGAAACAAGAAATCACTCGCCAGAGAAAATCCCTGATAAGATATTTGTATGTATCTTAGTCCTTATTCCAAAACTGAACTCTATGTAAAATTTAGTTACTTCGCAATAGCTTGGGATGTTGGAGGGAGTGGACAATGCCATCTTAGCAGGTTGAGGAGGAGAGTCAGCCCTGAGGGTAAATGTGAAGGTGAAACATGCAGGGTTATGTAGGTATGTGGATATTCAACTTTGGGAGATATAAAATCACTCATCTGTGATCTAACCTCCCCTGGGGACTTGCTAACATGCAGATTCTGGCCTCTGGGCTGGGCCTGAGAGTGTGCATTCTAACCAGCTCCCCAGGGAAGTCCATGCTGCTGGCCTTTGGGCCACATTTGAGTACCAGGGACTAGAGAAGAATTGAGAAAATCCAGCTGAGCTGTGTGCTCCATGCTCTTGTGGTGCTATGGTGTGAGATGGGGAAAGAGTTCATGTTCACTTAAATGTCTGCTATTGACCTTTCAATGCAGAACTTGCAAAATATTTTATTAGGAAAAAGTTCCATGTAAAAATTTCACTGTTTTCAAACTAAAATACTGTCTCTCTGGGAAAATTCTTTCCTTGTCAAGGATAAATATATCAGGCTGCTCACTCTGAAGCATCTTCTCAGCTTCTAGGGTGCCTGTTCTCCCACATCTGTGGGAGGGGTTCACCTCTGCCCCAGCTGGGCAGGCAGACCTGCTTTCTCTCCCCATAGGCCTTTTGCATAGCCCCTGATCTCAAGTGAGGAAGAAGGAATGAGCTTGCAAAAGAAAAGGTGTAGTTTTCTGACTTGAAAAAGCAGGAGGTGAGTGCAGGCAGGCTGAGTTGGCTGCTATAGCAAAAGGCCTCACTCCCAAGTGGCAGGCACTGTGTGGGCCCTCTCTGCAGCTTGCAGCTGCAGGTGAAGAGTCCCCCCTAGTTGCCTCTGTGGGAAAATGAGCTCAGGAGGTGAAGTGCAGGGCAGCTTCATAAACAGAGCCTGAAATGTCTTTTCCTCCAGCAAAATACATTTTCCCAGAAAACATAATTACACTGCCAAAACCACTACAAGCAGCTTGAAGATAAGAGCACCACAAAATGGAATGAGGCCTTTAGTTTTATCTAAAGAAAAATCTGGAGAATTCAAAATGGCTTAATTGCAAAGCTATGAAACAGCTCCTAAATCTGGGAAGTTAGAGCTATTTAGTTACCAATATTTTCTTTCAGTGTGCTGAGCCCCATTCCTCATTGCAGGTGGCATGTGTGAGGTTTGACTGCCTTTTCTCCTGTAGTTTGATGATGACCATTTTTATCCAGGCTGCAGGAGCATAAAACTCCAGCCTGCCTGGGTTTATGCAGCAGCTTCCCCAGGAGGGAATCTGCTCTGGAGACAATGCTCCTGGTCTGGGGGAGTGGATTCTTTTCCCCAAGGACCCTGAACCATTGAGGGTCTTCCCAGCCAGTCCAACCCCAGGGTCTCTGCCAGAACAAAGAGGCTTAGTATGGAAGACAGATGGGGACTTGGGTGTATATAGTACTGAGGCCCTGTGAATGGGGGCAACCATTTACCTCAGGAGAATCAGAATTCAGAGTCTGACTTAGCCAAGCCCTCTGTTTTCCTTTCCCTCTCCTGAGTGGGCCCTGGCCTAGAGACCTGAACATGGGGGTGGCATGGTGCAGGCATCCTTCTGGAGCCTTTTGTGTTCTTGCTCATCAGTTTGGGTGGGTAACATGCACCCACCATGTTCATCCCTTTATCAATGCTTTCAATAAGCAAGAAACTTGGGGTGCCTCGGTGGCTCAGTTGGTTAAGTGTCTGACTTCAGCTCAGGTCATGATCTCACAGTTCATGAGTTCCAGTCCTGTGCTGGACTCTGTGCTGAGAGCAAAGAGCCTAGGGCATGCTTCAAGTTCTGTGTCTCCCTCTCTCTCTGCCCCTCCCTTGCTCACATTCCGTCTCTCTCTCTCTAAAATAAATAAACATTAAAAAAACTAAAAAAAAAAAATTCAACTTGATTAAAAAAATAAACAAGGAACTGATGAGTGAACCCTCTGCCTCCCTCTGCCTTCCCTGGCATGGAAGCCCCCTTTGTCCCTATAGTATTATATTTAGGAGAGTTGACCATATTCCTAAAACACTCAACACTGAGTGCAAATTGGCAAGCCTGCTGGGAGTCAGCACCGAAGGCGCTACACTGCCTCTTGTTATTCTGCTTTACACTGTGGACTTGCACTTTTCCTGGTCCTAACACAGCATCATCTTTTTGTTTCTTGCTCTTAACTTTTAGGACAGTCTTTAGCTCTAAGGAAAAGGGACCAACCACTCTGGTGGGGTTAAAAACCTGTCTGAAATTTTATTCTTTAAAACTGGTACTAATTTTTAAGATTATGAAATATTTCAAACATACAGAAAATCAATAGAGTACCATAAGCACCTATACATCTACCACTCAGATTCAACCAATGAGCATCATTTGCTTCAGATTAAAATTAAAACATTTTAATTAAAAAAATTGAAAAATATATTAATTTTTTAATGTTTATTTTTGAGAGAGAAAGAGGCAGAGTGCAAGTGGGGGATGAGCAGAGAGAGGGAGACACAGAATCTGAAGCATGCTCCAGGCTCTGAGTTGTCAGCACAGAGCCTGACGTGGAGCTTGAACTCATGAACCACAAGATCAAGACCTGAGCCAAAGTTAGATACTTAACCAACTGAGCCACCCAGGTGCCCCTGGATTACATATTTTTTAAAGAAATAAAACATCACAGCTGAAGAAACCATCAACAAAGCTAAAAGACAACCTATAGAATAGGAGAATATATTTTCAAATAATACATCCAATAAGGGATTAAGATCTAAAATATATAAAGAACTTATACAACTCAACACCAAAAAAACAAATAATCCAATTTAAAAATCCAAAAAATCCAATTAAAAAATGACATGAATACACATTTTTCCAAAGAAGATGTACAGATGGCCAACAGACAACATGAAAAGATGCTAACCACAGCAAGCTGTGGTTACACCTGTCAGAAGGCTAGAATAAAAAAGATAAGAAGTAATAAGTGTTGGTGAGGATGTGAAGAAAAAGGCACTCTCATGCACTGTTGGTGGGAATGCCACTGTAGAAAACAATTAAAAAATTAAAAAAAATTAAAAAGAGAAGTACCATATGATTCAGTAATTCCATTACTGGATATTTACCCAAAGTAAAAACAATAATGATTTAAAAAGATATATGCACTCCTGTGTTTATTTCAGCATTGTTTACAATAGCCAAGACATGAAATCAGTGATGTAGAAGATAAAATTACAGAAAATAATGAAGCTGAAAAGAAGAAGGAAGGAAAGTATTGGATCATAAATGTAGATTTGGAGAACTTAGCAACTCTTTAAAGCATAATAATATTCTTATCATAGGAGTCCCAGAAGAACGATTAGGGAGAAAAAGGGCAGAAGTTTTATTTGAGCAAATTATAGCTGAAAACTTCCCTAACCTGGGGAAGGAAACAGACATCAAAATCCAAGAGCCATAGACAACTCCCATCAAGTTCAACAAAGCCGATCCACATCAAGATCTATCATATTCAAATTCACAAAATACACAGACAAGAATCCTGAAAGCAACAAGGGAAAAAGAATCTTTAACCTACAATGGAAGACAGATCAGGGTCACAGCAGATCTGTCCACAGAAACTTCGCAAGCCAGAAGAGAGTGGCGTGATATATTCAATGTGCTGAATGGGAAAAATATGCAGACAATAATACTTTATCCAGCAAGACTGTCATCTAGAATAGAAGGAGAGATAAAGAGTTTCCAAGAACAAAAAAAAACAAAGGAGTTCATAACCAGCCCTGCAAGAAATATTAAAAAAAAATTAATGTTTATTCATTTTTGAGAGGAGAGTCAGAGGGCAAGCAGGGGATGGGCAGAGAGAGGGAGAGACACAGAATTAGAAGCAGGCTCCAGGCTCTGAGCTGTTAACACAGAGCCTGATGTGGGGCTCGAACTCATGAACCACGAGATCATGACCTGAGTTGAAGTCTGATGTTTATCCAACTGAGCCACCCAGACACCCTTTGAAAGAAATATTAAATTTAGGAGACTGAGTGGGAAAGAAATACTATAATAAAAAAAAAACTAGAAAGGAACAGAGACTGTCATTGGAAAAATCAGTTTTACAGGTAACACAATGGCACTAAATTCATATCTTTAAATAATCACTCTGAATATAAATGAACTAAATGCACCAATCAAAAGACTTAGGACATCAGAATGGATATAAAACCAAAACCATCTATATGTTGCCTACAAAAGACTCATTTTAGACCGAAAGACACCTGCATATTGAAAGAGAGGGGATGGAGAACCAACAGCCGTGCTAATGGATGTCAAAAGAAAGCTGGAGTAGCTATATTCATATCATACAAGCTAGATCTTAAACCAAAGACTGTAACAAGAGATGAAGAAGGACACTATATCACAGTTAAGGGTCTATCCATCAAGATCTAACAATTGTAAATATTTACGCCCCCAACTTGAACACCCAAATATATAAATCAACAACAAACATAAAGGAACTTATTGATAATAATACAATAATAGTAGGAGACTTTAACACACCACTTATGGCAATGGACAGATCATATGAGCAGAAAATCAACAAGGTAACAATGGCTTTGAATTACACACTGGACTGGATGGACTTAACAGATATATTCAGAACATTTCATCCTAAAGCAGCAGAATACACATTCTTTTCGAGTGCACATGGAACATTGTCCAGAATAGATCATATGCTGGGTTACAAATCAGTCCTCAACAAGTCCAGAAAGATTGAGGTCATACCATGCATATTTTCAGGTCACAGCACAAGGAAATTTTAAGTCAACCACAAGAAAAAATTTGGAAAGACCACAAATACATGGAGGTTAAAGAACATCCCACTGAGTTAACAAGGAAATTAAAGAAGAAATAAAAAATACATGGAAGGAAATGAAAATGAAAACACAACAGTCCAATACCTTTGGGATGCAGCAAAGGTAGTCCTAAGAGGAAAGTATATTACAATACACATCTACATAAGAAGAAAGAAGAGTCTGAAATACACAACCAAACCTTACTCCTAAAGGAGCTAGAAAACGAACAGCCAATAAAGCTTAAAGCCAGCAGAAGATGGAAAATAATAATGATTACAGCAGAAATAAATAATATAGAAACAAAGAAATCAGTAGAGCAGATTAACAAAACTAAGCACTGATTCTTTGAAAGAATTAATACAATTGATAACCCCCCTAGCCAGACTTATCAAAAGGAGAAAGGGCCCAAATAAATAAAATAAATGAAAGAAGAGAGGTCACAACTAACACCATAGAAATACAAACAATTGTAAGAGAATACTATGAAAAATTATATGCCAAAAAACTGGGCAATCTGGAAGAAATGGACAAATTCCTAGAAACATACAATGTAGCAAAAACTGAAACAGGTAAAAATAGAAAATTTGAACAGATCCATAACCAGCAAAGAAATTGAATCAGTAATCAAACAAACAAAAGTCTGGGGCCAGATGGCTTCCCAGGGGAATTCTACCAGACATTTAAAGAAGAGCTAATACCTATTCTTCCCAAATGTTTCCAAAAAATATATATGGAAGGAAAGCTTCCAAACTCCTTCTACAAGGTCAGCATTACCATGATTCCAAAATCAAAGAGCCCACTAAAAAGAAGAATTGCAGGCCAATATCCCTGGTGAACGGTGTTGCAAAAATTGTTAACAAGATACTAGCAAATCAAATTCAACAGTACATTGAAAGAATTATTCACCATGATCTAGTGGGACTTATTCCTGGACTTCCGCGCTGGCTCGATACTCACAAATCAATCAAAATGATACACCACCTTAATAACAAAAATCATAAAAACCATATTATCTTGTCAATAGATGCAGAAAAAGCATTTGACAAAATATAGCATCCATTCTTGATAAAAACCTTCAACAAAGTAATGATAAATGAAACATACCTCAATATCATAAAGGCCATATTCCAAAGATCCACGACTAATATCATCCTCAGTGGGGAAAAACTGATAGCTTTTCCTCTACAGTCAGGAACAAGACAGGGATGCCCACTCTCACCGTTATTTAACATAGTACTGGAAGTCTTAGCCTCAGCAGTCAGACAACAAAAGTAAATAAAAGGCATCCAAATTGTCAAGGGAGAAGTCAAACTTAGAGTATTTTCAGATGACATGATACTCTATGTAGAAAACCTGAAAGACTCTAGCAAAAAATTGCTAGAGCTAATACATGAATTCAGCAAAGTTGCAGGCTATAAAATCAATGTACAGAAATCTGTTGCATTTCTGTGCACCAATAACAAAGTAGCAGAAAAAGAAGTAAAGGAATCAAACCCATTAACAATGGCACCAAAAACCATGAGATACCTAAGAATAAAGGTACCTAACCAAAGAGGTAAAAAATCTGTACTCTGAAAACAATAGAAAACTTATGAAGGAAACTGAAAAGGGTATAATTAAATGGTAAAACATTCCATGCTCATGGATTGGAAGAACAAACATTGCTAAAATGTCTATAATATCAAAATCAATGTACACATTTAATACAATCCCTATCAAAATACCACCAGCATTTCTCACAGAGCTAGAACAAACTATCCTAAAACGTCTATGGAACCACAAAATATGCCAAATAGCTAAAGCATTACTGAAAAAGAAAAGTCAAGCTGGAAACATTACAGTTTCAGACTTTGAGTTATATTAGAAAGCTGTAGTCATAAAATAGTATGGTGTTGGCACAAAACAGACACATAGATCAATGGAACAGAATAGAAAACCCAGAAATGGACCCACAACTATAAAGTCAACTAATCTTCAACAAAGCAGGAAAAAATATTCAATGGAAAAAAACAGTCTCATCAACAAATGGTGTTGCAAAAACTAAGTGGCAGCATGCAGAAGAATAAAACTGGCCCACTTACACCATACACAAAAATAAATTCAAAATGGATGAAAGACCTAAAGATGAGACAGGAAGCCATCAAAATCCTATAGGAGAACACAGGCAGCAACCTCTTTGATTTTGGCTGGAGCAGCTTCTACTAGACATGTTGCCAGAGGTAAGGGAAACTAAAGCAAAAATAAACTATTGGGACTTCATGAAGATAAAAATCTTCTGCACAGTGAAGGAAACATTCAAAAAAACCTAAAAGGCAGCTTATAGAATGGGAGAAGATATTTTAGATGACCTATCTGATAAAGGGTTAGTATCCAAAATTTATAAAGAACTTACCAAACTCAATGCCCCCAAAGCAAATAATCTACTCATAAAATGGGCAGAATACATAAATTAAAATTTTTACAAAGAAGACATCCAGATGGCTAACAGACACATGAAAAGATGCTTAACATCACTCATCCTCAGGGAAATACAAATCAAACCCATGAGAAGATAGTACCTCACACCTGCCAGAATGGCTAAAATTATCAACACAGGAAACAACAGATATTGGCGAGGATGTGGAGAAAGGGGAAGCTTCTTACATATTGGTGGGAATGTAAACTGATGCAGCCACTCTGGAAAACAGTATGGAGTTTACTCAAAAATTTAAAAATAAAACTATCCTATGACCCAGCAATTGCACAACTAGGTATTTACCAAATCATAAAGATTTGATGTTTATAGCAACGTTATTAAAAATAGCCAAACTATGTGAAGACCCCAAATATCCACTGACTGATGAATGGATAAAGAAGATTAATGGAATATTATTTAGCCACCAAAAAATGAAATTTTACCATTTGCAATGAAGTGGATGGAGCTAGAGTGCATTTGGCTAAATGAATTAAGTCAGTCAGAGAAAGATAAATGCCACCCTTATGTAGAATTTAAGAAACAAAACAGATGAGCACTTAGGAGGGCGGAAAAGAGAGAGAGAGGGAAACAAAC
This sequence comes from Panthera tigris, assembly GCF_018350195.1. Lineage (NCBI taxonomy): Eukaryota > Metazoa > Chordata > Mammalia > Carnivora > Felidae > Panthera > Panthera tigris. Next base: position 49,227,319 of record NC_056662.1, on the reverse strand, counting down.
CACCAGAGACTCTTGAAGATAGAGAACAAACTGAGGGTTGATGGAAGGAGGTAGGTGGGGGATGGGTATTAAGAAGGGCACTTGTTATGATGAGCACTGAGTGTTATGTGCATATGATGAATCACTAAATTCTACTCCTGAAGGCAATTTTAAACTATATGTTAACTAACTAGAGTTTGAATGAAAATTTGAAAAAACCCCAAAACTCGCCTCCTTTATCATTTCCATCCCCATTCTTTCAGTTGTTGATTTCTCCAAATTGCATCTTTATACATTTATGTTTCCAAAATGTAAACTAATATATTGTTTAATGCATTAGTCTCCAAAAATATGTAGAAAATAAAATGTGTAGTTGCAAAGTTAAAATAATATGTTTTTAGACTAAAAATTGTTTTTGTGTATGAAACAAAACCTGGAGTTATATACCGTTGTTACAATAATACAAACTTTTGTAATTGCCCATGTATTTACCTTTACTCAGATATTTATTTCTTCATATAGACTTTAAGTTACTGTTTAGTGTGTTTTCATTTCAATCTGCAGGACAGTTTTTTCATATATAGATAGGATCCTTGGTTGACTAAGTTTTTCTGTTTTTCTTTTTTTTCTTCTGAATTTTATTTAAGAGAGGGGCACCTGGGTGGCTCAGTCAGTTAGGCGTCTGACTTTGGCTCAGATCATGATCTCATAGTTCGTGGATTCGAGCCCCGGGTTGAGGTGTGCTGACAGCTCAGAGCCTGGAGCCTGCTTCAGATTCTGTGTCTCACTCTCTGTCCCTCCCCTGCTAGTGCTCTCTCTCTCTCTCTCTCTCTCTCCCCCTCTCTCTCACTCTCTCTCAAAATAAATAAATTTTATTTGAGAGAGAGAGAGACAGACAGAAGATCTGAGGCAGGCTCTGTGCTGTCAGCAGAGAGCCTGATGCGGGGCTCAAACTCATGAATGGTGAAATCATGACCTGAGCCGAAGTCAGACACTTAACCAACTGAGCCACCCAGGAGCTCCTGGACTCCAAAATTTTTGACAAGAAATCTTCTGGTAATCTTATTGAGGACTCCTTGTTTGGAAAGAGTCACAATTCTCTTCCTGCTTTCAAAATGTTCTTGTCGCCTTTTGAAAGTTTGATTTTAATGTGTCTAGGTGTGGGTCTCTTTGAGGTCATCCTTTGGAAGTTTGTTGAATTTCTTACATGTTTATATCATTCTTTCATCAGATTTGTTAAATTTTTGGCTATTATTTCTTCAAATATTCTCTCTGCCCCTTCCTCTCTTTCTCTTTCTTCTGGGACTTCCACGATGCGTTTGCTGGTCTGCTTGATGATGCCCATAGTTCCTTTAGGCTCTGTTCACTTTTCTTTAATCTTTTTCTCAGAGTCAATAATTCTCATTTAGTGATTCTTTCTTCTGCCTGCTCAAATCTGCCTTTGAATTCTTCTAGTAAATTTTCATTTCAGTTATTATATTTTTCAGTTCCAGAATTTCTTTTTTGGTATCTTTTTAGATATTCTATTTCTTTATTGGTATTTCCACTTTGTTAACACATTTTTTTCTTGACTTTTCCCACATCTTTCTTTAGTTCTTTGCATATCTTAATATAGTTGTCTTTGTCAAGTAGATCTGCCAGCAAGTCTTCTTTCAGGACAGTTTGTTTGTTTGCTTATTTATTTACTTTGAATGAGCCATACTTTTCTATTTCTTTCTATGACTTGTTATTTTGTCGTTGTTGATGAAAACTAGACATTTGAATCTAGTAATGTGATAACTCCAGAAATCTGATTCTTTCCCATCTACAGAGTTTGCTGTTTTTGTTTTTATTTATTTTTGATCTGTTGTACAATCTGTCACCTGACTGTGCTTAAGATCAGACAGAGGTATAAACTCAAGGTATTTTTCTGGTCTTTTCTGAGCCTTCACCTCCCCCTGGGCATGTGTGGTGACATTCTAATTTCCCCTGTATATGTTGCTTTTGAATGTCCTAGTTTTTAGTGTATGTCTCCCAAAAATGGAAAAAGAGAAAGACAAAAGGCAGGGAAAAGATGTCGGCCCTTTACAATCCCTAGAAGTTATTTCTGCCAGAGGGAAATGAACAGTGCAACAATGGGAGGAAGTGCAACAATGTCTGCCCTCCACTTTGTCTGCACTTCTGAGAGCAGAAGAGCAGTGATCAGAGCATAATCCTCAGTATTTGGAGGATAAGTTTCTTTTTGTCCACTCTTGCTCCTGCAAGGTGTGTGCAAGCTACTCTAGGAGCACATGCACAGTTTTCTGCCATGTGGCTGGGGGTGGGGGATGGGTAGCTGCTTTGTGCTAAAAGCTGAAATTGACTAAAATTAACCCTAGCTTACTGCTCAAGCCTTCCCCTTGGAAGTTTCAAACCTTCAATAGACTCCAGAGTTCCAAAATAGCTACATCAGGGGATTCTGCCAGAGCAATTGTCCCATCTCTGTGGGGGATATGGATTCCTGGTGCTTTCTACTCTGCCATCTTCCCAGTGTGTTTGTTAAGAAGTTTTTTGTTTTTTTTTTTAATTTTTAAAATGTTTTTTTAAAATTTATTTTTGAGACAGAGAGAGATAGAGCATGAGCAGGGGAGGGGCAGAGAGACAGAGGGAGACACAGAATCTGTGCTGAGCTGTCAGCACAGAGCCTGATATGGGGCTTGAACTCACCGACTGTGAGATCATGACCTGAGCCGAAGTCAGACGCCCAACCGACTGAGCCACCCAGGCGCCCTTAGAGTTTTTAACTTGTATGAGGTACTGAATTTTATCAAATGCCTTTTCTATATCTGTTGATGATATTGATATTACTTTTTTTTTCAATCTGTTATGTGATAAACCTCATTCCACAACTTTAAGCCAACTTTGCATTTCTGAGATAAACCCTATTTTTTTTTCAATATATGAAATTTACTGTCAAATTGGTTTCCATACAACACCCAGTGCTCATCCCCAAAGGTGCCCTCCTCAATACCCATCACCCACCCTCCCCTCCTTCCCACCCCCCATCAACCCTCAGTTTGTTCTCAGTTTTTAACAGTCTCTTATGCTTTGACTCTCTCCCACTCTAACCTCTTTTTTTTTTTTTTCCTTCCCCTCCCCCATGGGTTTCTGTTAAGTTTCTCAGGATCCACATAAGAGTGAAACCATATGGTATCTGTCTTTCTCTATATGGCTTATTTCACTTAGCATCACACTCTCCAGTTCCATCCACGTTGCTACAAAGGGCCATATTTCGTTCTTTCTCATTGCCATGTAGTACTCCATTGTGTGTATAAACCACAATTTCTTTATCCATTCATCACTTGATGGACATTTAGGCTCTTTCCACGATTTGGCTACCGTTGAGAGTGCTGCTATAAACATTGGGGTACAAGTGCCCCTATGCATCATTACTCCTGTATCCCTTGGGTAAATTCCTAGCAGTGCTATTGCTGGGTCATAGGGTAGGTCTATTTTTAATTTTCTGAGGAACCTCCACACTGCTTTCCAGAGTGGCTGCACCACTTTGCATTCCCATCAACAGTGCAACAGGGTTCCCGTTTCTCCACATCCTCTCCTGCATCTATAGTCTCCTGAGTTGTTCATTTTGGCCACTCTGACTGGCGTGAGGTGATATCTGAGTGTGGTTTTGATTTGTATTTCCCTGATGAGGAGCGACGTTGAGCATCTTTTCATGTGCCTGTTGGCCATCCGGATGTCTTCTTTAGAGAAGTGTCTATTCATGTTTTCTGCCCATTTCTTCACTGGGTTATTTGTTTTTCGGGTGTGGAGTTTGGTGAGCTCTTTATAGATTTTCGATACTAGCCCTTTATCAGATATGTCATTTGCAAATATCTTTTCCCATTCCGTTGGTTGCCTTTTAGTTTTGTTGGTTGTTTGCTTTGCTGTGCAGAAGCTTTTTATCTTCATAAGGTCCCAGTAATTCATTTTTGCTTTTAATTCCCTTGCCTTTGGGGATGTGTCGAGTAAGAGATTGCTACGGCTGAGGTCAGAGAGGTCTTTTCCTGCTTTCTCCTCTAGGGTTTTGATGGTTTCCTGTCTTACATTCAGGTCCTTTATCCATTTTGAGTTTATTTTTGTGAATGGTGTGAGAAAGTGGTCTAGTTTCAACCTTCTGCATGTTGCTGTCCAGTTCTCCCAGCACCATTTGTTAAAGAGACTGTCTTTTTTCCATTGGATGTTCTTTCCTGCTTTGTCAAAGATGAGTTGGCCATACGTTTGTGGGTCTAGTTCTGGGGTTTCTATTCTATTCCATTGGTCTATGTGTCTGTTTTGTGCCAATACCATGCTGTCTTGATGATGACAGCTTTGGAGTAGAGGCTAAAGCCTGGGATTGTGATGCCTCTTGCTTTGGTCTTCTTCTTCAAAATTACTTTGGCTATTCGGGGCCTTTTGTGGTTCCATATGAATTTTAGGATTGCTTGTTCTAGTTTTGAGAAGAATGCTGGTGCAATTTTGATTGGGATTGCACTGAATGTGTAGATAGCTTTGGGTAGTATTGACATTTTGACAATATTTATTCTTCCAATCCATGAGCACGGAATGTCTTTCCATTTCTTTATATCTTCTTCAATTACCTTCATAAGCTTTCTATAGTTTTCAGCATACAGATCTTTTACATCTTTGGTTAGATTTATTCCTAGCTATTTTATGCTTCTTGGTGCAATTGTGAATGGGATCAGTTTCTTTATTTGTCTTTCTGTTGTTTCATTGTTAATGTGTGAGAATGCAACTGATTTCTGTACATTGATTTTGTATCCTGCAACTTTGCTGAATTCATGTATCAGTTCTAGCAGACTTTTGGTGGAGTCTATCGGATTTTCCATGTATAATATCATGTCCTCTGCAAAAAGGGAAAGCTTGACTTCATCTTTGCCAATTTTGATGCCTTTGATTTCCTTTTGTTGTCTGATCGCTGATGCTAGAACTTCCAACACTATGTCAAACAACAGCGGTGAGAGTGGGCATCCCTGTCGTGTTCCTGATCTCAGGGAAAAAGCTCTCAGTTTTTCCCCATTGAGGATGATGTTAGCTGTGGGCTTTTCATAAATGGCTTTTATGATGTTTAAGTATGTTCCTACTATCCCGACTTTCTCAAGGGTTTTTATTAAGAAAGGGTGCTGGATTTTGTCAAAGGCCTTTTCTGCATCGATTGACAGGATCATATGGTTCTTCTCTTTTCTTTTATTAATGTGATGTATCACGTTGATTGATTTGCGAATGTTGAACCAGCCCTGCATCCCAGGAATGAATCCCACTTGATCGTGGTGAATAATTCTTTTTATATGCCGTTGAATTCGATTTGCTAGTATCTTATTGAGAATTTTTGCATCCATATTCATCAGGGATATTGGCCTGTAGTTCTCTTTTTTTACTGGGTCTCTGTCTGGTTTAGGAATCAAAGTAATACTGGCTTCATAGAATGAGTCTGGAAGTTTTCCTTCCCTTTCTATTTCTTGGAATAGCTTGAGAAGGATAGGTATTATCTCTGCTTTAAACGTCTGGTAGAACTCCCCTGGGAAGCCATCTGGTCCTGGACTCTTATTTGTTGGGAGATTTTTGATAACTGATTCAATTTCTTTGTTGGTTATGGGTCTGTTCAAGCTTTCTATTTCCTCCTGATTGAGTTTTGGAAGAGTGTGGGTGTTTAGGAATTTGTCCATTTCTTCCAGGTTGTCCAATTTGTTGGCATATAATTTTTCATAGTATTCCCTGAAAATTGTTTGTATCTCTGAGGGATTGGTTGTAATAATTCCATTTTCATTCATGATTTTATCTATTTGGGTCATCTCCCTTTTCTTTTTGAGAAGCCTGGCTAGAGGTTTCTCAATTTTATTTTTTCAAAAAACCAACTCTTGGTTTTGTTGATCTGCTCTACAGTTTTTTTAGATTCTATATTGTTTATTTCTGCTCTGATCTTTATTATTTCTCTTCTTCTGCTGGATTTAGGCTGCCTTTGCTGTTCTGCTTCTATTTCCTTTAGGTGTGCTGTTAGATTTTGTATTTGGGATTTTTCTTGTTTCTTGAGATAGGCCTGGATTACAATGTATTTTCCTCTCAGGACTGCCTTCGCTGTGTCCCAAAGGGTTTGGATTGTTGTGTTTTCATTTTCATTTGTTTCCATATATTTTTTAATTTCTTCTCTAATTGCCTGGTTGACCCACTCATTCTTTAGTAGGGTGTTCTTTAACCTCCATGCTTTTGGAGGTTTTCCAGACTTTTTCCCGTGGTTGATTTTCAAGCTTCATAGCATTGTGGTCTGAAAGTATGCATGGTATAATTTCAATTCTTGCATACTTATGAAGGGCTGTTTTGTGACCCGGTATGTGATCTATCTTGGAGAATGTTCCATGTGCACTCGAGAAGAAAGTATATTCTGTTGCTCTGGGATGCAGAATTCTAAATATATCTGTCAAGTCCATCTGATCCAATGTATCATTCAGGGCCCTTGTTTCTTTATTGACTGTGTGTCTAGATGATCTATCCAATGTTGTAAGTGGAGTATTAAAGTCCCCTGCAATTACCACATTCTTATCAATAAGGTTGCTTATGTTTATGAGTAATTGTTTTATATATTTGGGGGCTCCGGTATTTGGCGCATAGACATTTATAATTGTTAGCTCTTCCTGATGGATAGACCCTGTAATTTTTATATAATGCCCTTCTTCATCTCTTGTTCCAGACTTTAATTTGAAGTCTAGTTTGTCTGATATAAGTATGGCTACTCCAGCCTTCTTTTGGCTTCCAGTAGCATGATAAATAGTTCTCCATCCCCTCACTTTCAATCTAAAGGTGTCCTCAGATCTAAAATGAGTCTCTTGTAGACAGCAAATAGATGCATCTTGTTTTTTTATCCATTCTGATACCCTATGTCTTTTGGTTGGCTCATTTAATCCATTTACATTCAGTGTTATTATAGAAAGATATGGGTTTAGAGTCATTGTGAAGTCTGTGTGTTTTATGCTTGTAGCGATGTCTCTGGTACTTTGTCTCACAGGATCCCCCTTAGGATCTCTTGTAGGGCTGGTTTAGTGGTGACAAATTCCTTCAGTTTTTGTTTGTTTGGGAAGACTTTTATCTCTCCTTCTATTCTAAATGACAGACTTGCTGGATAAAGGATTCTCAGCTGCACATTTTCCTGTTCAGCATATTAAAGATCTCCTGCCAATCCTTTCTGGCCTGCCAAGTTTCAAAAGAGAGATCAGTCACGAGTCTTATAGGTCTCCCTTTATATGTGAGGGCATGTTTATCCCTTGCTGCTTTCAGAAATTTCTCTTTATCCTTGTATTTTGCCAGTTTCACTATGATATTTCGTGCAGAAGATCGATTCAAGTTATGTCTGAAGGGAGGTCTCTGTGCCTCTTGGATCTCAATGCTTTTTTCCTTCCCCAGTTCAGGGAAGTTCTCAGCTATAATTTCTTCAAGTACCCCTTCAGCACCTTTCCCTTTCTCTTCCTCCTCTGGGATACCAATTATGCGTATATTATTTCTTTTTAGTGTATCACTTAGTTCTCTAATTTTCCCCTCATACTCCTGGATTGTTTTATCTCTCTTTTTCTCAGCTTCCTCTTTTTCCATAACTTTATCTTCTAGTTCACCTATTCTCTCCTCTGCCTCTTCAATCCGAGCCATCGTCGTTTCCATTTTGTTTTGCATTTCGTTTAAAGAGTTTTCAGCTCCTCCTGACTATTTCTTAGTCCCTTGATCTCTGTAGCAAGAGATTCTCTGCTGTCCTCTATACTGTTTTCAAGCCCAGCGATTACTTTTATGACTATTATTCTAAATTCACTTTCTGTTATGTTATTTAAATCCTTTTTGATCAGTTCATTAGCTGTTGTTATTTCCTGGAGATTCTTTGGAGGGGAATTCTTCCATTTGGTCTTTTGGATAGTCCCTTGAGTGGTGCAGACCTGCAGGGCACTTCCCCTGTGCTGTGGTGTATAACTGGAGTTGGTGGGTGGGGCCGCAGTCAGACCTGATGTCTGCCCCCAGCGCACTGCTGGGGCCACGGTCAGACTGGTGTGTGCCTTCTCTTCCCCTCTCCTAGGGGTGGGATTCACTGTGGGGTGGCATGGCCCATCTGGGCTACTTGCACACTGCCAGGCTTGTGGTGCTGGGGATCTGGCATATTAGCTGGGATGGATAGGCAAGGTGCATGGGAGCAGGAGGGGCAGGCTTAGCTCTCTTCTCCTTGGGTGATCCACTTCAGGAGGGGCCCTGTGGCAGCGGGAAGGAGTCAGACCCGCTGCCGGAGGGTTGGCTCCACAGAAGCACAGCGTTGGGTGTTTGCGGGGAGCAAGCAAGTTCCCTGGCAGGAACTGGTTCCTTTTGGGATTTTGGCTGGGGGATGGGCGAGGGAGATGGCACTGTCTAGCGCCTTTGTTCCCCACCAAACTGAGCTCTGTCATCTGGGGGCTCAGCAGCTCTCCCTCCCTTTGTCCTCCAGCCTTCCCACTTTCTGAGCAGAGCTGTTAACCTATGACCTCCCAGATGCTAAGTCCCGCTTGCTGTGGGAACACACTCTGTCTGGCCCCTCTGCTTTTGAAAGCTAGACTCGGGGGCTTTGCTTGGCCAGCGGGCCGCCCCTCCACCCTGGCTCCCTCCCGCCAGTCCATGCAGCGCGCACCGCCTCTCCGCCCTTCCTACCCTCTTCTGTGGGCCTCTCGTCTGCGCTTGGCTCTGGAGACTCCGTTCTGCTAGTCTTCTGGTGGTTTTCTGGGTTAGTTAGGCAGGTGTAGGTGGAATCTAAGTGATCAGAAGGATGCGTGGTGAGCCCAGTGTCCTCCTATGCCGCCATCTTCCCTCCCTCCTCTGGGCCATCTCTTAAGTAAGCTTTTCATTTTGAGTGTAACATACATACAAAATGCTCAGTTTCTGTTACAACTTGATGAAGTTTTGCAGTAAACACATCCATGGACCATTCATCTGAAAGGGCGGGCCTACGCCAGCCGACTCCATCTTGTTCTGTGTCCTCCACCTTGAGTGACTATGTACCCGACATGACCCCTTTTCTGGGAAAATCGCAGAAACCTCAGACCGCGCCTCCTCTCCTTGAGTAACCTCCCGCTCACCCGTTCAAACTTCCTGATCAAAACACGCCCAGCGACCTGCGTAACAGGACTCCGACCCTTCCCCAGCCAATCGGCTGAGGCCACAGCCATTACCTCACCAAATGCCCCTAGGGCCCAATAAAACCTTTGTGATTTTGAAACTCGCTCTCTCTTCCTGGTATCTCACCGCTGCATCGGTGCAGGTAGGGGATTGAGCTCGAGCTAGCTCGAATAAAGGCTCTTTTGCTTTTACATCGGACTCGACTCCCTGGCGGTATTTGGGGATCACGAATTCTGGGCATAACACATCCAGATCAGCCATTCATGTCCCCATGTGGGTGTTTTATCAAATGCTTGTCTACATTTATTGAAATGGTTCTATTTTCTCTTTTAATCTGTTAATGTGGTGAAACACTATAAGTGATTTTCAAATGATAGATCAACTTTGCATTTCTGGGATAAATCCAATTTGGACATTCTGTTACTCTAAATATATTGCTAGAATTGATTTGCTAATATTTCCTTTAAGATATTTGTATGTATGCTTATGAGAAGATTAAGCGGTAATTTTCTATTTTCAAAGTGTCTTTCAGGTTTGGGAATCAAGATTATGGTAGCTTCATAAAACAAGTTGCTGTATCTATGTGTCAGTTTATTGTTTTCAACTGCAAGGAATTGATTATCAGCTTAGTAGTGGCTTAAAAAGCCACGTAATTATTTCACATCAGAAAGAGTAGTGAGGGAGATGGTTGGAGGGCTCATTTGGGGGCTCGTCGTTGTCATCTGAGATGCAAACTCTTTCCATCTTTCTGCGATACTCATCTTGTTGACTTTTTGTCTTCAGGCTTATTGCCTCATGGTTACAAGATGGCTGCCAAAGCTCTAGGCCATACTATCTCACCACATTATCTTGTTCAAAGTACAAGAGCAAGTAGAAAGCCTGGGAGGTGAGATAAATGTAAAGATAGATAGAAAGATAGATAGAAAGATAGATAGATAGATATCTTGGCTTCTCCTTTCTTTTTACCTCAGAGGAAAAATGGCTTCCTTCAAAATCCAGAGAGGATTTCTCCTAATGTTTCATTGCAGAAGAAGTGGGTCATATTCCCATACATTAAACAAGCACTGCTAAAGGAATTAGGCTCCAAAGTCTGCTTCTGACAAGTTATGACTCCCTGCCAACACTCCCTGCTCCACATTAGAGTTGGGTCACTGTTGTCTAAATACCAATGAGATTTGTTGGACATGAAAAGGAGAAATATCTGTTGACTAACTTTATTTGAGACACTTGTATCCAATAAATTTAGTAGGTTGGTAACTGTCCGTGGAGGAGCCTTGGCCCATGTTTTAAGAGCCGATATGTGCCTGTGAACTGGGCTCCTGTAAAATGACCTGAGTTCTCAGAAAGTGACACTATTTTTTTAAGTTGCTTTCTTTTTAATGTTTATTTATTTTTGACAGAGAGAGAGGGAGAGAGAGAGAGAAAGAGAGAGAGAGAGAGAGAGAGGGAGAGGGAGAGAAAGAGATAGGGAGCAGTGGAGGGGCAGAGAGAGAGGGGGACAGAGGATCTGAAGCACGCTCTGTGCTGACAGTAGAGAGCCCAATGCCAGGCTTGAACTTACAAATGGGAAATCGTGTCTGAGCTGAAGTCAGATGCTGAACAGACTGAGCCACCCAGGTGCCCCTAGGCAGGTGATACTATTTAGTAATATTAGCAGTATAAAAGTTAGACCTGTTCTGTATAAATACAAGCAACAGAAGACTCTGCCCCTGAGCTAAGGAAGCTGTCAAACAAGGTTTTTGTTTTGTTTTGTTTTGTTTTGTTTTTTAGAATGTCCCACATGTCTTCATAGTGGGGTTTGAATTGAGTTCACAGCTGGTGTTAAGTCTTAAAAAGGTTAGCTCTATTTTTCACATATTAGTTACAAGGCATAGGTGGGAAGCTGGAGACCACAAGTAGATGTCCACGAAGACCTGTTAATGCAGAGAACACAAATCCCAGTGTGATAGAGCTGATGGCCACCTCCCTTGAAGAAAGACCTCATCCAATCTCCAAAGCTTCCCTCTTCACATCTTTGTTGGCTTTTAGTGGACCAGAAGATTTGATGCACAGAATCCAAGGAAGAGAAAGAGAAAGCTCCAGTGGAAAAACAGCCATTTGGTTCAAAGTAATTTCAGGAGCTCTGGCATGGCAGGAAGGGGGTAAAGTGCACTGTCCTTCAAGTCTGATGACTTACATTTAATTCTCAGCCCCTTCACATGCAATCTGTATGACCTTGGGTTCCAAGGCTGGGCTGTGAGATGGAAGTGTGACACCCAGAGTGCCCACCTCAAGCAGGTAATGACCACAGAACCTGTCAACTGTTGCCATATAAACAGTGCTCTAAAGATCAGCTGCATGAGCAGCTAGCTGAGAGCTGGCTAATAAAGGCCAGGGTGGTCTGCTTCATACATCTCAGATCCTCCAGTAGGCTGACCTGGACATGGTCCCATGGCTCTGGCAGCACCACAGGAGGGCAGGTGGAAACACACAAGGCCTATTGGGACCTGGCTATGAGCTGGCATACCATCACTTCTGCCTCATTCTATTGGCCACACTAGAGGCAAGGGGCAGGGGAAAACCCTCTGCTTTTCTAGTGGGGGGACTGCAAGTGGTAGGTGATGTCATGGGTGTGTCTTCTTGCTACTGGGAGGGAGGAAGTATGGTGGATTGGATTGTTTCAGAAACAAAAGTGCTAGTTAGAAGGAGAGAGGAATATTCACCTGTTTGTACACAAGATGGAAATAATTTTAACAAATACTGTTGAGCTGTAATACAATTCTGGGGGTTCCGTGTGTTAGTCACTCTTCTGTTGCTCCTCATCACTTCTATTTGGAGATGTTTGACACCTATGGCACTCATTAATGGATTCAGGGAGCACATGCATAGGGGAGGTAGTCCAGCTCGGTGGTTGAAGGTGCTGGCTTCAAGTCCAGAGTGGCTTAGTTTTGGCATCCAGGCTTTGTTGCACCTAGTGTATGACTTCTGGAGTTTCAAATTCCCCAACGCTCAGTTTTCCCAGGTTGCCCTGAGAGGGAATTGGGTCTGGCATGTAGAAATAGTCCTCTTAATGGTTATGGCCACTGTTGCTTCCATGAGGTCCCTCCGGATAGCTCCAGGGCCCATGGTGGGCATGAGTCCTGGATGCAGCAATGGCAATTCTTCTGTAACCCAACCCAAGTCTGTCTGCCTGATGTGTAGCAATGACAGTCACTGAGACTTCAGGTTTGCAGCAAGGAGAGAGTTTATTTGAGAGGCAGCCAAATGAGGAGACAGGAAGGCAAGTCTTGAATCTACCTCCCTGAAGGGGGAGAGAATCAGTTTTTTATAACCACAGGCATGAGCTTACATACATATTGATAAAAAGGGTGGGTAAACTTATGACTATTTATGAGGAAAGATGGTGCATGCACATTGAACAAACATATATGTAACATACCTCCCATATTCACTTGGAGTGGACACTTAGCATCACACCAAGGCAAAATTCAGTCCCTAATGTCAGGAGGTTATCTTAGGACAAGGAGAAGGGGCTGTGGGCATGTTTTGAGAGCCTGTATAAATTGAATGGGGTCTTGAGCTTATTATTGCAGGTAAGAAATTCAGGACTTTGCTCATTCCTAGGCTGGAACCATATCAGTTGATCTTGAGTCCAGGCTTCTGTAGAGACAGCTAGTGGGCTTGTTAGTGGGGTCTGAAAAGACACAACAGCTGATTAGGGTGACACAGTTTTCTGACAAAGGAACTTTAAACTTTCTGCTAGTCAACATCAATAACCCTGTGGGCACAGTTTCACTTCCACACTGGACTCTGGTTGGATCAGTCTCTGCTGTCCAGTGCTGCATAGGGCCATCAGAATAATCTCCTGTTTCTGCTTCTCTCCGCTGACAATTCCAGTAAAGAGCCCACAGTGCTTATTATATCAGGTCCAGATTTCTCATTCAGTTTGAGCTTTGTGTATAAACAATGCTGACAATGTCCAGAACAGAATGTGCGTGTAAAGAAATGAGGTCCTTTTGCTCTTCAAAAAATCAATAAATCATATATAATGCCTTGAGTAGATTGGTTACAATAAAATGAAGTTTTTAGTTCGCATATGTACTTTGATTCATAATGTTGACTACTCATATTGAGATTGATTATGAAATAGAGCTGTTAAGGAGTGGGACAGAGAACTTCAGATTGGCTGCCACCCTTCCCAGCACTTCCTACATGTGGGGCTTTGCAGCATTGTGCAGGTGCACAAGTGGTTCCCTTGGTCCCTGTCCTTCCAAGGTCCTTGACTCTGCTGTACAAACATGGCCTCACACTTGTGTACATCTTTGTTCTCATGTAAACAGGAAATGTGGGGACTGTCCATTTTCATTTCTGGTACAAAAAATTGGAATTATGAGGTTTGTTGTAGGTCTCATTATTAACAGGCAGATAATGACTTCAAAATGCTGTGTCCAGCATTGAAGGCCAAGGGCATTAGCCTTCCCTATGTCCCAAGTCATGTGGTCTTTACCACTAAGTTTCTCATTTCTCTCTCTCTTCCTCTCCTTCTCTTTTCCTCTTTTAAAATAGCTTTACTGACATACAATTTACACTCCATATAATTCAGTCATTTACAATTCTTTTCTTATATACTACATTATTAAAAAAATTTAGTAAAATATATATAACATAAATTTGCCATTTTAAACATTTTAAGCATAGAATTCAGTGACATTAATTACATTCTCAATGTTGTGCAACAATTACCACTGTCTATTCCAACAATTCTTTCATCATCTCAAACAGAAGTTCTGTAACCACTCAGCAGTGACTCTCCACTCTCCTCCCCCAACCCCTGGCAACTTGTCTACTTTTTATCTCTACAAACCTGCCTACTTTAGATGCATCATATAAGTGGAGCCACATAATATTTGTCCCTTTGTGTATGGCTTATTTCACTTAGCTTAGTATTTTTGAAGTTCATATATGTTGTAGGATGTATCAAACCCCAGTCCTTTTTGTGGTTTAATAATATTACATTGTAAAGTAAATACCACATTTTGTTCTACTGATAGGTTGTTTCCACTTTTCAGTTATTGTGAATAATGCTGCTATGAACATGGAGGTCCAAACATCTGCTTGAATCCACGTTTTCAATTCTTTTCCACGTATACTCACAAGTGGAATTGCTGGATTACATGTAATTCTATTTTTGTTGTTTTGAGGAATGGCCAGACTGCTTTCCACAGCAGCTGCCCCATCTTACATTCTCACCAGCAATGGACAAGGGTTCCAATTTCCCCAAATTCCCACTAACACTTGTTATTTTCTTTTTTTAAAAACTTAATTAATTATTTAATAATAGCCATCTTAACGGATGTGAAGTGATATCTCATTGTAGTTTTGATTTTTTTCTGATAACTAATGATGTTGAGCATCTTTTCATGTGTTTATTGACTCTGTATATTTTCTTTGAAGCAATGTCTATTCAAGTCGTTTGTCCATTAAAAAACTTTTTTTCCCTTGTTAAGTTGTAGGAGTTCTTTATATATATTTTGGGTATTAATCTCTTATGAGGCATGTAATTTGCAAATATTTTCTCCCATTTTGTGAGGTGCGCTTTTATTTTGTTGATAGTCCCTTTGATACACAAGAGGTTTTAGTTTTGATTAAGTCCAAACTAGCAACATGTTGCTGTCCTTAGGTTACTTGTGTTTTTGGTGTCATATCTAAGAAATTGTTGTGAAGTCCAATGCCATGAAGATTTCCCCTTAAGTTTTCCTCTAAGGATTTTATAGTTCTAGGTTTTACATTTGGGTCATGAATCCATTTTGAGTTAATTTTTGTAGATTGTGTGAGGTGAGGGTCCCACTTCATTCTCTTGCATGTGAATACCATGTAAGGTGGTGATCACTGTTCATGTTTGATAGGCAGGAAAGAGAAGATGTGGAGAGTCATATGCTCTGGGGCTTAGAGAATCTTTGTGCAGGCTTTCCATTCATTCTGGGCTTGGCTAGCACCTTGTTTGACTCCAGTTGTGTGAAGTCATGTGTCAAAATCTATTCTATACTTTCATTACCTACATGTTTTCTGTCTCCATTCAACTTACCCCCAGACTCCAGTGCTCATGGCTGTAGGATGGGGTAAAGTCCTGGATACCAACATGCTGTCCTTAAAAATGTGTTGCTGGTGTAGAAATGGAGAGATGCTCAGCGGCTTCCAGAGGCAGGGATTGGGGGTGAAGCTGGCCCCAAAATGGCAGCATGAGGGAGTTTTGGGGGGTGATGAGACTGTTCTGAATCTTGATTGTTGCGGTGGTTCCATGACTGCATACAGTTGTTCACACTCATAGAACTGTATTCCAAAGCAATGACTTTTACTTTATGTTAATTTAAAACAGAAATTAGAGAGCGAACAATGGTGCTGTTAACAGGCAGCAGAGCATTGGGTGAGAGCATCCCTGGGGGCAGATGGTCTGGGTTCAAATCTAGACTCCCCTGCTTCCCAGCTGCTTGACCTTGGCAACCACTGAGTGTTGGGTCTCCTGTTCTGTAAAAGAAAGGTGGTAGTTGTTATTGCATAGAGTTGGAATGAGGATTAATTTTGTGTGGTCATACAAAGCTAGTAGGACATGTTGGTTTACCATGTAAGGGATTGTTATCACCACGTGCATCTTCAGACCCCAAGGGAGGGTGTCTATCTGTGGGGGAAGAAGATGATGGAGTGAAAATTTCTAGTCCTTGTAAAGTACTCTGTTGTCACTTGACTTTATTTGTTCATGTCACACTGTACCACGTTTGAGTGGGATGCTCTGTGTCACCCATGGCATCTCTCATGCCCTGGACATATGGCCTGAGGGGACAGCTGGGCTGAGCTGGACTGTGCCTCCTGATCCCTGGTGGTGGCAGGAGGCCTTCGATGGCTGTAGCCCTGATGCCCAGACTTTGGGGCCTCAGCCCCGTCTCCCCAGTTAGGTGGGACTATTTCTGGATGTCGGTGCTGCTTTCCTTATAGTGTAACCTGTTTTACTGATCATTGGTCACAAGGAAAAGAGGATGAAGCAAAGGAGGTGAGAGTGGTCACCTCGATTTGAAAAGTGTTCACTCTGCTTTATGCTATCCCAGGTGCTGCACAGTCCAAGGAAAGAAAATGCAACCTGTTCTGGCCTGATAGGAGCTGTTCCTTATGGATTTTCATGGTTAAGGGGCAGGAAGTCAGACCTCACAACCTGTTGGGTGTGTCCGTGGTATTCTTTCCAGATATGTCTCCTCAGATTTACCCCCTTTCTATGGGCTGGGGCCTCTCTGGGTCCTTCCAGACATGCTCACCCCCGTCTGCCTGTATTTTGTGTTGAGGCTCCCCACCCTCTGTTTCATCTACCAATGCATTTCCATCTGCCTTCTGTCTCCCAGAAATTGATTGAAATCTCATGTCTGCTCACTGATGGTCTGCTTCCAATTCTTTTTTTGGTAACAGGGTTATATTCCCTTTTAAACTTATTTTCTGGCTTTGAAGGGAGGAGAGACAAGCATGTATGGTAAGCCTGGGACCAGAATGGTCCTCTTAGAAGGCAAATATACATAGGAGTCAGGAACCCAGGCAGTCATTATATCCTATCATGAATGATGCTGATAAGTGTCTTTGAAAGGGCATTTTGGAGTCTGGAGAGCTAGAAAGGGCCATCTGTGTCTGAACAGGAAGGCAGGAGGCAGTGTGAGGGCCATGGAGGAGAACACTGGGAACATGGGAGGTGGGGGTGACATCGGTGCAGGAGCGGCAGATGAGACCCAGGATTACCTTGTAACGGAGACCCAGAGCTTGCTTCATTCTCAGTGGGACCTTTGGGGGTGGCCCTGCACTGTTGGGACAGTGTTTGAGCGTATTGTAGGGGAGATTTTGGCCAGACATCAAGGCACTTTCTTTTTGTCCTTGCCAGGCCCCCAACTGATGCATAAACCAACTCTATGAGATGGAAAGTAAAAGGTTTAGAACTCTAACAAGCAAACATCAGCCAGAAAAGTTTTCACCTAAGCCCTTTATTCAAGAAAATAAAACCTAACAGACAGTTCGTATGCAGATGCTCACAGTGAGGTCCTTTGCAAAAGCCATGGGCAAACATTTGGGTGGATCAGGGGAGTGGTGCCCCGTCTCCACTGGGTGATGCTCTTCTGGGGGCTGGTCCCCAGCCCTTCCAGGCCTTTTCCCACCTAAGCAGCATAGGTGGGAGTTGAGGGGTATGTGGTGTGGGGTGAAGCCACTGGGGCACACTTATGTGGCAGGACCCCTAGAGAGGCCAGTGGGTAGACCCTGAATCAGTTCCAAATGCCATAGGTACAAGCAGGTAGTTTCCTTTATCCCTTTGGAATTTTGTTCTTTTTCATAACTTCCTTTTTATATAAAATGGTTGGTGGTGGTGGCTCCAACTCTAACACTGAACTTTGTCTTGTTTGAAGCACTAACCATCAGCTTCCTTGCTCCTAATGGAGGTCTCCCAGGGAAGGGAGCATGGGAAAGTCACAGGGCAGAGTGAAGCATTGTAAGGCCCTCCTGCTCTCTTCTGTGGGCTTCCAGATCTGACCCTCCCCTGAGGCCATGACCACAAGGTACAGTGCTAAGGCTGAGTTAGAGCCTCGTGCTTTCTGTGTCAGGAAGTGAACCCTCAGCATCTCCTGTGCCTCCTTCCTCCTCAGCCCCTCTCTATGCTGGCCTAAGACTCCTGGCCAGGCAGAAGTCTTCTCTCAGTCTGACCCATACACATGTTTTTGGCCCCATATTTTCTTTCAGCCCACAAGGCTGTGCTGTAAGTTTGGATCCTCAGAGCCTGGGGCCCGTGGCTCTCCTGGTGGCCCTGGAGACTGCATCTCCCATTCCCCAATGTGCTCTGCTCTGCTCTGTGGCCTTGTCTGCACAAGCCTCTGTGGGGGTCACTTGGGACTTTTGCACTCCAGTGGTTGTTAATTTTATTTCAATCCTTTGTGTGCTGCCAGGAGGATAGGAGGAATAGCCATTCATGCCACACAGACCCCTGCTATGGAAGCCACAGATACTGTTGATGCCACATGGCTGCTGACCATGAGAACCCTGAAGTTATTCATTCGGCCTGGGTGGCCACCTTCTCCCTTCATTTTGCTTTCCATTGTGGCAGTTGGTGGTGTCTCTACTTCCTTCCTTGCCTGGGATGAGCCAAGCACAGGCTTTGTTGAGCCCCAACAGCACACGGTACCGTGCACCTTTTCCCCATACTGGCTCAGGCACTGGATGCCCCCACAGCACCAGGACAACCTGTCCTTATACCCAAGAACCCTGGGCCCCACTCAGGTTCACGCCAGCTCTGATGAGAGAGGAGCAGGAGAGGAGTCACATGGGGGCCCAGGCCCAAGGGCTCACCCTCTGCCAGTAGGGGAGTAGGGGAGGCCAGGTTTTTCTGGTCTGAATTGCTGGGGTTTGCTACCAAACCCCTGCCCACACAGTGTGCATTACCAGACAAAAAAAGCCAAGGTCACCACACCGCCCTCTCCCGCTGGGTCTGCAGGCTATGCTGTGGACTAGGCCTGGGCACTCAACCCCAGGAACACAGTTACCTGCCTCTGCTGAACCTCAGACAGACTTGACTCCAATTGCTGTGCCCTGCTGGGGGTAAATTTCATGTTACGTGAATTATAGCTCAATAAAAATTGTTTCAGAAAATATTTTAAAAAATGAGCTGTGAGATGTCTGTTGTATGAACTGGGTGTTAGAATCCAGTGCCTCTCTACTGGGAGGGTGTAAACTGGGAAGACTTCTGCAGGCACAGCTGTGAACAAAGGCGCGCCCTGCTGGCAGCCACATGGAGAACTGTCTGCAGGAAGTTGAGCTGGAGGTGTAGTTTATGCTGACAGCCCAAGTGGACCTTCTTTCTCCAAACAAGTATAAATCTTGGGACCAGTTTGCTCAGCCAAGCCTGCTGGGTGGGGTGAGGAAGAGGATGAGATGGACAGGAAGCAGGCAGGAAAGCTCAGGGCCCTAAAATGGTGGTGATTTTTTTTTTTTAATTTTTAATGTTTATTTTTCAGAGAGAGGGGGAGAGAGATAGAGAGAGAGAGACAGAGAAAGGGAGACACAGAATCTGAAGCAAGCTCCAGGCTCTGAGCTGTCAGCACAGAGCCTGTTGTGGGGCTCAAACTCATGAATTGTGAGATCATGACCTGAGCTGAAGTTGGATATTTAAGCGACTGAGACACCCAGGCGCCCCAAGGCTGGTGATTTTGAAGACATAGTGGCCCTGCCCTTTAGTAAGTGAGGCCTAGCAAATGCCCATCCCAGCCAGTAAGATCAGCAGCTCCTTCTCTGTGTGGGGAATTGGGGGGCAGTTGGTGTTCAGTGGAACCAGGGCGGCACAGTGGAGCAGAAAAGCTGATGAGGATTCCTTTGCTGCTAACAAGTTGTCTTTCACCCCATTTAATAGTTCTTGATAACACACATTCTGTGCAGCCCATCAACATGGGGCCAGGGAACTCTGGGAGAGCATGCGGACTCCACCTGGTGACATTGCCTTGCAAATCACGTGGCCCTACAGGGCTAGCAGCTGCTCTATTTACAGGCATCTGGCCCAAGAAGGAAGGACAGATGCCACTAAGATCATAAGATGAGTGAGGACCACCACTTCACGGATGAAGGGAGCAGTCTGGGGCCTTCTGCATGTCACTGTTCTTTCCAAGATGGAAGACAGAGCCCTGGCAGAAGGAGTTGGAGGCGACAGACATCAGGACTGTCTTTCTCCTTCCAGAGTTTGCACCCAGCCCATCATCTCTATGTCCTCCTCTGTCCTCACCTCATGGCCTGTCCCCTTCCTGGAGGTGACCTCTGTCTGAAGAGATGTCTTTCAGTCTTCCTTTTCTCCAGCTCCCTTTTTGAGCAACAAAAATGAGATTACATTGTTCTGCAAATTGCCTTTGTCCATTTCACAGCATACTGTCTAAATTTTTCCATGTTTGTATCAGGGTCAATCCCATACCTTTTTAACTTTATTATTTATTTGTTTATTTATTTATTTATTCATTTATTATTAATTTATATCCAAGTTAGTTAGCATATAGTACAATGATTTCAGAAGTAAATTCCTTAATGCCCCTTATCCATTTAGCCCATCCCCCCTCCCACAACCCCTCCAGTAATCCTGTTTGTTCTTCATATTTAACAGCCTCTTATGTTTTGTCCTCCTCCCTGTTTTTATATTATTTTTGCTTCCCTTCCCTTGTGTTCAACTGTTCTGTGTCTTAAAGTCCTCATATGAGTGAAGTCTCATATGATAATTGTCTTTCTTTGACTGACTAATTTCACTTAGCATAATATCCTGTAGCTCCATCCATGTACTTGCAAATGAAAAGATCTCATTCTTTTTGATTGCCAAGTAATACCCCATTGTATATATATACCACATCTTCTTTTTTTTTTTTTTTTTTTTTTAATTTTTTTTTTTCAACGTTTTTTATTTATTTTTGGGACAGAGAGAGACAGAGCATGAACGGGGGAGGGGCAGAGAGAGAGGGAGACACAGAATCGGAAACAGGCTCCAGGCTCTGAGCCATCAGCCCAAAGCCTGACGCGGGGCTCGAACTCACAGACCGCGAGATCGTGACCTGGCTGAAGTCGGACGCTTAACCGACTGCGCCATCCAGGCGCCCCCTATACCACATCTTCTTTATCCATTCATCCATCGATGGACATTTGAGCTCTTTTCATACTTTGGCTATTGTTGATAGTGCTTCTATAAACGTTGGGGTGCATGTGCCCCTTCGAAACAGCATACCTGTATCTCTTGGATAGATACCTAGTTGTGCAATTGCTGGGTCATAGGGTAGTTATATTTTTAATTCTTTGATGAACCTCCATCCTGTTTTCCAGAGTGGCTGCACCAGTTTGCATTCTCAATAGTGCAAAAGAGATCCTCTCTCTCCACATCCTCACCAACATCTGTTGTTGCCTGAGTTATTAATGTTAGCCATTCTGACAGGTGTGAGGTGATACCTCATTGTGGTTTTGATTTGTATTTCCTTGGTTATGAGTGATGTTGAGCATTTTTTCACATGTTGGCTGGCCTTCTGGGTGTCTTCTTTGGAGAAGTGTCTATTTATGTTCTTTATACATTTTGGATACTAACCCTTTATCTGATATGTTGTTTGCAAATATCTTCTCCCATTCTGTCAGTTGTCTTTTAGTTTTGCTGATTGTTTCCTTCGCTGTGCAGAAGTTTGTATTTTGATGAGGTCCCAATAGTTCATTTTTACTTTTGTTTCCCTTGCCTTGGAGACATGTTGAGTAAGAAGTTGCTATGCCCAAGGTCAAAGAGATTTTTGTCTCCTTTCTTTTCGAGGATTTTGATGGCTTCCTGTCTTACACTTAGGTATTTCATCCATCTTGAGTTTATTATTGTGTATGGTGGAAGAAAGTGGTCCAGGTTCATTTTTCTGCATGTCAGTGTCCAGTTTTCCCAGCACCACTTGCTGAAGAGACTGTCTTTATTCCATTGGATATTCTTTCCTGCTTTGTCAAAGATTAGTTGGCCATACATTTGTGGGTCCACTTCTGGCTTCTCTATTCTGTTCCATCTATCTGAGTGTCTGTTTTTGTGCCAGTACCATACTGTCTTGATGATTACAGCTTTGTAATACAGCTTGAAGACCAGGATTATGATGCCTCCAGCATTGGTTTTCTTTTTCAAGATTGTTTTGGCTATTCGACATCTTTTCTGGTTCCATACAAATTTTAGGATTATTTGTTCTAGCTCTGTGAAGAATGCTGGTGTTATTTTGATAGGTATTGTATTGAATATGTAGATTTCTTTTTGGGTAGTATTGACATTTAACAATATTTGTTCTTCCTATCCAGGAACATGGAATATTTTTCCATTTTTTCATGTCTTCAATTTCTTTCATAAGCTTTCTATAGTTTTTAGTGTATAGATTTTTCACTCTTTGGTTAGATTTTATTCCTAGGTATTTTATGGTTTCTGGTGCAAAATTTATTCTTAGGTATTTTATGGTTTTCGATTTCTTGATTTCTCTTTCTGTTGCTTCATTGTTGGTGTATAGGAATGCAACCAATTTCTGTGCGTTGATTTTATTTATTTATTTATTTATTTATTTATTTATTTATTTAATATGAAATTTATTGTCAAATTGGTTTCCATGCAACACCCAGTGCTCATTCCAACAGGTGCCCTTCTCAATACCCGTCACCAACACCCTCTCCTTCCCACCCCTTATCAACCCTCAGTTTGTGCATTGATTTTATATCCCACCACTTTGCTGAATTCATGGATCAGTTCTAGCAGTTTTTTGGTGGAATCTTTTGGGTTTTCCATATAGAGTATCATGTCATCTGCAAAGAGTGAAAATTTGACCTCCTCCTGGCCATTTGGATGCCTTTTATTTTTGTGTTGTCTGACTGCTGAGGCTAAGACTTCCAATACTATGTTAATAACAGTGGTAAGAGTGGACATCTCTGTCTTGTTCCTGACTTTAGGGGGGAAAACTCTAATTCTTTCCCCATTGAGTAGGATATTAGCATTGGGTCTTTCATATATGGCTTTTATGACCTCAAGGTATGATCTTTCTATCCCTACTTGAGGGTTTTACCAAGAAAGGATGCTGTAGTTTGTCAAATGCCTTCTCTGCATCTATTGGGAGGATCATTTGGTTCTTGTCCTTTCTTTTATTGATGTGATGAATCACATTGATTGTTTTCTGGATATTGAACCAGCCCTGCATCCCAGGAATAAATACCACTTGGCCGTGGTGAATAATTTTTTAAAATGTATTGTTGGATCAAGTTGGCTAATATCTTGTTGAGGATTTTTGCATCCATGTTCATCAGGGAAATTGGTCGGTAGTTCTCCCTTATAATGGGGTCTTTGTCTGGTTTTGGAATCAAGGTAATGCTGAGTTCATGGAAACAGTTTGGAAGTTTTCTTTCCATTTCAATTTTTGGAACAGTTTCAAGAGAATAGGTGTTACCACTTTCTTAAATATTTGGTAAAATTCCCCTGGAAAGCCATCTGGCCCTGGACTCTTGTTTCACGGATTTTTGTTCACTAGTTTGATTTCCTCACTGGTTATGGGTGTGTTCAAATTTTCTATTTCTTCCTGTTTCAGTTTTGGTAGTGTATATGTTTCTAGTAATTTTTCCATTTCTTCCAGATTGCCCATTTTATTGGCATATAATTGCTCATAATATTCTCTTATTATTGTTTGTATTTCTGCTGTGTTAGCTGCAATATCCCCTCTTTCATTCTTGATTTTATTTATTTGGCTTCTTTCCCTTTTCTTTTTGATCAAACTGGCTAATGGTTTATCAATTTTGTTAATTCTTTCAAAGAACCAACTTCTGGTTTCATTGATCTGTTCTGCCGTTTTTTTGGTTTTAATAGCATTGATTTCTGCTCTAACCTTTACTTCCTGTCTTCTGCTGGTTTTGGGCTTTATTCGCTGTTCTTTTTCCAGCTCTGTAAGGCATAAAGTTAGGGTGTGTATCTGAGATCTTTCTTCTTTAGGAAAGCCTGGATTGCTATATATTTTCCTCTTATGACACCCTTTGCTGCAGCCCAGAGGTTTTGGGTTGTGGTGTTATCATTTTCATTGGCTTCCATATATTTTTAATTTCCTTTGTAACTTCTTGGTTAGCCTATTCATTCTTTAGTACGATGTTCTTCAGTCTCCAAGTATTTGTTCCCTTTCCAAATTTTTTATTGTGGTTGATTTCGAGTTTCATAACACTGTGGTCTGAAAATATGCACGGTATGATCTCAATTTTTTTGTACTTGCTGCGGGCTGATTTGTGTCCCAGTATGTATTCTATTCTGGAGAATGTTCCATGTGCACTGGAGAAGAATGTATATTCTGCTGCTTTAGGATGAAATGTTATGAATATATGTGTTAAGTCCCTCTGGTCCAGTGTGTCATTCAAATCCATTGTTTCCTTGTTGATTTTTTGATTTGGTGATCTGTCCATTGCTGTGAGTGGGTGTTGAAGTCTCCTACTATTATGGTATTACTATCAATGAGTTTCTTCATGTTTGTGATTAACTGATTTATATATTTGGGTGTTCCCATATTTGGCACATAAATGTTTACAACTGTTAGGTCTTCTTGGTGGATAGACCCCTTGATTATGATATAATCATAATCATAAGGTGGTCATAAGAGGAACCCTTTCTGCATCTCTTGATACAGACTAGACTTTATTTTAAAGTCTAGATTGTCTGACACAAGTATGGCTACTGTGGCTTTCTTTTTTGACCATTAGCATGATAGGTGGTTCTCCATCCCCTTATTTTTATTCTGAAGGTGTCTTTAGGTCTAAAGTGGGTGTCTTGTAAGCAGCATATAGATGGATCTTGTTTTCTTGTCCATTCTGTTACCCTATGTCTTTTGATTGGAGCATTGAGTCCCTTGACGTTTAGAGTGAGTGCTGAAAGATATGAATTTATTGCCATGATGTTGCTTGTAGAGTTGGAATTTCTGGTGGTATTTTCTGGTCCTTTCTAATCTTTGGTTCTTTTGGTATTTACTTACTTACTTACTTATATTTTCATCTTTTCTGCCTTCAGCGAGTCCCCCTTGAAATTTCTTGCTGGACCAGTTTAGTGGTCATAAACTCCTTTAATTTTCGTTTGTGTGGGAAAATTTTATCTCTCCTTCTATTGTGAATGAAAGCCTTGTTGGACAAAGAATTCTTGGCTGCATATTTTTCTGATTCAGCACATTGAATATATCCTGCCACTCCTTTCTGGCCTGCCAAGTTTCTGTAGATAGATCTGCTGCAAACCTGATCTGTTCTCACTTGTAGGTTAAGGACTTTTTTTTCACTTGCTGCTTTCATGATTCTCTCCTGGCCTGAGTATTTTGTGAATTTGACTACAATATGCCTTGTTGATGGTAGGTTTTTGTTGAATCTAATGGGAGTCCTCTGTGCTTTTTGCATTTTGATGTCTGTCTTTCCCCAGGTCAGGAAAGTTTTCTGCTATGATTAGCTCACTTAAGCTTTCTACCCCTATTTCTCTCTTTTCCTTTTCTCGGACCCCTATGATTCTGATGTTATTGCTTTTTAATGAGTCACTGATTTCTCTAATTCTTAAATCGTGTTCTTTTGCTTTAATATCATTTTTTTTCCTGTTTCATTATTCTCCATAAGTTTGTCCTCTATATCGCTGATTCTCTGTTCTGCCTCATCCATCCTTGCCACCACGGCATCCATCCATGATTACAGCTCAATTATAGCATTTTTAATTTCATTCTTACTATTTTTTACTTCTTTTATCTCTGCAGAAAGGGATTTTAATCTGTTTTCAGCTCCAGCTATTATTCTTATTATCGTGATTCTAAATTCTGGTTCAGAAATTTTGCTTGTATCTGTGTTGGTTAAATCCCTAGCTGTCACTTCTTCCTGCTCTTTCTTTTGGGGTGCATTCCTTAATTTTGTCATTTTTAAGGGAGAAAAGGAATTAATGAGGTGGAAAATATTAAAATTAAAAAATGTTAAAATTAAAAAATTAAACACACAAAGACACACAAAATTGGATAAATGATGCTAGATCCTAAGTGTGTTTTCGTTTGGGTGTCAACATTGGCTTGATAGATTAGAGAAGAAAGGGGGTGGAAAGAAAAAATAATAAAAAAAAGGAAATCATTTGAAAATTTGAAAAAATGAATGCACTGTAGTAGACTAAAATGAAATGATGGAAGTAAAGTAGACTTTGCAAAAATTACACAACAGTAAAGAATATAGTAGAAAAAAATTAAAGAAAAATATTTTTAATGGAAATTAAAAATAAAAATAATTTTTTTCTGTTTCTGTATTTAAGAAAAAGAAAAGAAATGAAAAAGAGAAAGAAGAAAAAGAAAAAAAAAGGGAAATCGTTTGAAAATTTGAAAAAGAGAATACAGGACGCCTGGGTGGCTCAGTTGGTTAAGCGTCTGACTTCAGCTCAGGTCATGATCTCATGGTCATGAGTTCGAGCCCCACATCGGGCTCTGTGCTGACAGCTCAGAGCCTGGATCCTGTTTCAGATTCTGAGTCTCTCTCTCTCTCTCCCCCTGCCCTATTCACACTCTGTCTCTCTCTGTCTCAAAAATAAATAAACGTTAAAAAAAATTTAAAAAAAAAGGGCAAGAGAATACACTGTAGTAGACTAAAATAAAATGATGGAAGTAAAATAGAACTTGAAAAATTGACAGAAAAGTAAAAAATATAATAAAAAAATTAAAGAAAAATATTTTTAATAAAAATTGAAATTAAAAATGAATTTTTTCTCTTTCTGTATTCAAGAAAAAGAAAAGAAATGAAAAAGAGAAAAAAGAAAATAAAATTAAGTAGTTGGACCTGCTAACAGATTGATATATGACTGAAATTACTTAGTGTTCCCCTCGAAGTCAGACTATGAAACACTTTATAGTCAATAAACTAAGTAGGTGGTGAGACGTGTGTTCTTGAAGAGGGAGGTTGGCTCGGTTGGGCAGGGCTTAGTGTAATGGCTCCATTCGCCACTAGATGGCGCTGCTAGTCTACTGGGGTGGATTGTTGCGGTGGTCAGAGGTGCATACACGCATGCACGAGAGTGGTGAAAATGGCGTCACCCAGCTACCCAGTCTCTAGTATCGGAACTCTGTTCTCCTCAATCAGCAATTGTGTACCTGTTCTTTGTCTTCAGCTTTAGTCCACTCCCCCCTTTTACAGTATCTGTGATCAAGCCCCAGGTAGTACCTCTCTCCCAAGTTTAGTCTCAGATGCAGATGTTTTCCCTGGCTCCTTACTTCTTAGGGACTGTGGATTTGACCCATTCTGCCCCTCTGTGGAGGGTCTCACTGAGCAACGGCCAAATGCTGGCTGCATCCAGAATGCTTGCTGGACCATGCTGCTGCACGTGCCCAGAGACCAGGTGCCAGCCTGCCCCAGAAAAAGTTCACGAGATAGAGTAGCAGCAGCGTTTCAGGAATTATGGAAAATCACAACACACATCTGGCACCGGCCTTCACCCTTAATGACCTTGTTCCAGCACCAGTAAATGTGGCGGTTCTCTGGGGTCTGTTGGGACCAGGTGGCCTCAACAGTCTCTACCAAATGTCCTTCCAGCAGTGGAACTGCTTTTCCCCGTGTGGCCCAAGAACATCCCGGACCCCACTCTGCTCCTGGGGAGTCGCCCTTCCCACCAGAGCACCCCCAGGTATGGAGCTGCAGAGTTGCAGACTCTGCGTTCCCCCTGTTTACAGTCTTAATGGAATTTAAACCCTCTCCTTTCTCCTTTTTCTCTTTTTGGTTTAGTCTCTGCAGCTGTTTCTAATTTTCCACTTTCTCTCCAGCTACTTTTGTGGAGGGATATCTTTCCCATATTTTACCCCCCGTCTCTGTCCTCTCCACCCACAAAACAATTCCCTGCCCTCTGCAAGTTCTCTCTTCCCAAGTTCACCTCTCTGCACTGCATACCTGCTGAATTCTGTGGTTCAGGTTGTGCAGATTGTTGTGTTAATCCTCAGATCAGTTTTCTAGGTGTGCAGGATGGTTTAGTGTTGGTCTGGCTGTATTTCATGGATGGGGGACACACAAAAAACTTCCATGCTGTTCTGCCATCTTGGCTCCCTCCTAGGATTTTCTATATATAGTATCATGTCATTTGCAAATAGTGACAGTTTTACCTTTTTCTTACCAATTTGGATGCCTTTTCTTTTTCTTGTCTGATGGTTGTGGCCAAAACTTCTGGTACTGTTTATTTTTGAGAGAGAGAGACAGGCAGAATCTGAGAGAGGGAGGGGCAGAGAGAGGGAGAAATAGAACTTGAAGTAGGCTCCAGGCTCCGAGCTGTCAGCACAGAGCCCGATGCGGGGCTCGAAGTCACGAACCATGAGATCATGACCTGAGCTAAAGTCAGATGCTTAACTGACAGCCACCCAGGTGCCCTTGGTACTATGTTAAATAAAAGTGGCAAAAGTGGGGATTCTTGTCTTGTTCATGGTCTTACATTAAAAGATTTCAGCTTTTCACTACTGAGTATGATGTTAGCTATGAAGTTGTCGTATATGACCTTTATTATGTTGAGATATATTCCCTTTATACCCACTTTGTTGAGAATTTTTATCAAGAATAGATGTTGAATTTTGTCACATGATTTTTCTGTATCTATTGAGATGATCATATGGTTCTTATTTTCATTTTGTTAATGTGGTGTATCATCTTGGTTGATTTGAGAATATTGAGCTGTCTTTGCATCTCCAGAATAAATCCTACTTGACTGTGGTGAATGATCCTTTTAATATATTGTTGAATACAGCTTGCTAGTATTTTGTTGAGGGTTTTTGTGTCTATGTTACTAAGGGATATTGGCCTGTAAATTTCTTCTTCTGTGGTGTCTTTGTATGGTTTTAGTGTCAGGGTAATACTGGCCTCATAAAATGAGTTTGGAAGTGCTCCTTCCTCTTCAATTATTTTGGAATAGTTTTACAAGAATAGGTATTAACTCTTCTTTAAATGTTTGGTGGAATTCACCTATGAAGCCATCTGTTCCTGGACTTTTGTTTGTTTGGAGTATTTTGATTACTGATTTAATTTTATTACTAGTAATCAGTATCAGTCTGTTCAGATTTTCTATTTCTTCCTGATTTAGACTCAGAAGATTTATGTTTCTAGGAATTCATCCATTTTTCTAAGTTGTCCAGTTTCTGGATGTATAATTTTTCGTGGCAGTCTTTTGTATTTCTGTGGTGTCAGTTGTATCTTGTCTTTAATTTCTGATTTTATTTACTTGAGTTGTCTCTCTTTTCTTAATGAATCTGGCTAATGGTTTATCAATTCTATTTATGTTTTCAAAGAACCACTTCTTAGTTTCATTGATCTTCTCTATTATTTTATCTTCCTCCTTGTTTCATTTATTTCCACACTGATCTTTATTATTTTCTTCCTTCTACTAACTTAGGGTTTTGTTTGTTCTTCTTTTTCTAGTTCCTTTATTTAAAAAAATATTTATTTATTTTGACAAGCACCAGGGTGGCTCAGTCAGTTAAGTGTCTGACATTGGCTCAGGTTATGATCTTGCAGTCATGAGTTGGAGCCCCATGTTGGGCTCTGTGCTGACACCTCAGAGCCTGAAGCTTGCTTTGAATTCTGTGTCTCCCTCTCCACCTCACTCACACGCACTCTTTTCTTTCTCTTAAAGATAAGTAAAGATCAAAAGTTATTTTTAAAATTTATTTATTTTGAGAAAGAGAGGGAGAGGACAAGTGGAGGAGGGGCAGAGAGAGGGAGAGAGAGAATCTCAAGCAGCCTCCATGCTGTCAGCACAGACCCCAATGTGGGGCTCAATCTCACAAACCGGGAGATCATGACCTAAGCCAGAGTCAAGAGTTGGACACTTAACTGACCCAGGTGCCCCTCTAACTTCCTTTAGGTATAAGGTTAGAATTCTTATTTGAGAATTTTGTTTGTTTCTTGACGTACCCTGTATTGCTATAAAGTTTCCTCTTAGAATTGCTTTTGCTGCCTCCTCAAAATTTAAAATTTTGTGTTTTCATTTTCATTTGTGTCCAGGTATTTTTTAATTCTCTCTTTGATTTCTTCATTTACCTTTTGGTGTTTTAGTAGCCTGTTGTTTAGCCTCCCAATGTTCGTGGTTTTTCCCAGCGTTTTTCTTCATAATTGATTTCTAGATTCATACCATTGTAGCTAGAAAACATCATTATTGATATGATTTCAATCTTCTTAAGAATTTTTTGAGACTTGTTTTGTGGCCTGACGTGATCTATCCTGGAGACTATTTCATGTGCATTTGAAAAGCATGTGTATTCTGCTGTTTTTATATTTATTTATTTATTTTTAATATAATTTATTGTCAAATTGGTTTCCATACAGCACTCAATGCTCATCCTAACAAGTGTCTTCCTCAATGCCCATCACCCACTTTACCTCTCCCCCACCCTCCATCTACCCTTGGTTTGTTCTCAGTCCTTAAGAGTCTCTTATGGTTTGCCTCCCTCCCTCTCTGTAACTTTTTTTCCCCCTTCCCCTCCCCCATGGTCTTCTGTTACATTTCTCAAGATCCACATATGAGTGAAAACATATGGTATCTGTCTTTCTCTGACTGACTTATTTCACTTAGGATGATACCATCCATGTTGCCACAAATGGCCAGATTTCATTCTTTCTCATAGCCAAGTAGTATTCTATTGTATATATAAACCACATCTTCTTCATCCATTCATCAGTTGATGGACATTTAGGTTCTTTCCATAATTTAGCTATTGTTGAAAGTGCTGCTATAAATACTGGGGTACATGTGTCCATATGAATCAGCGCTCCTGTATCACTTGGATAAATTCCTAGTAGGGTTATTGCTGGGTCATAGGGCAGTTCTGTTTTTAAGTTTTTGAGGAACCTCCACACTGTTTTCTGGAGTGGCAGCACCACTTTGCATTCCCACCAACAGTGCAAGATGGTTCCCGTTTCTACACATGCTCACCAGCATCTGTAGTTTTCTGAGTTGTTCATTTTAGCCACTCTGACTGGTGTGAGAAAAAAAGTTAGTTCCTATCCCTTCCCAGTGACAGGAGGTATTTAAGCACAAGTTAGAAAATGGCAGATCTGGGATGTAGTTGAAGAGATTTAGGCAACAAGTTTGCATCAGATGACCTCTAAAGCTCCTTTTGACTCTGGTGTTTCAATATTAATACAATTCTTCCCTACTCACCTTTCAAACAATCAACTGGGATAATACAAAAAATTATTGTTTTATTTAAAAAAATCAATTCCAGCTAGATATTAAATCTAATTGTGAAAGATAAAGCAATGTTATCCAAAATAGCCAAAAACAAAAAACAAAACAAAACAAAAAAACCCTTATGTTTCCATCAGCAGTAGAATAGATAATAAATAGTAGTATATTAATGCAACATTGAACAGGAACACGTTACTACTAAATGCAGCAACATGAACAAATTCTACAATCATGATGTTCAATGAAAGAAGTTGGACATTAAAGAACATATCCCATATGATTCTACTTATATAAAGTTCAAACAAACAAATTTAACTGATATCATTGGAAGTCAGAATTCTAATAGTGTTTGGGAAAGAAGGTGGGTGTTATGAATAGCAGGGGCAGAAGGGGAGGTTTGTGGGATACTGGTAAGGCTCTAATTATGACCTCTGTGGTGATCACAGAGGTATATGTTCATTGTGGCAAGTCTTCAAGCAATGCACTTATGACTTGTGTGCTTAGCTTACAAATACCACAATAAAGTTATTTATTTTAAAGAGTGAAAAAAAAGTGTTCAAATTACATTTTTACTTCCCTTACCCATGTTTTGTGTATTTGATGTTATTTTACATTTTTTTATTCTGTTTATCCTTAAATAATTTTTATAAATATAGTTGACTTTGCTACTTTTATTTTTTAACCTTCCTACTGGCTTTATAAGTGATTGATCTACTACTTGTACTATGTGTTTGCTTTTACCAGTAAAATCTTTTTTTCATAGTTTTCTTCTAGTTATGATTTTTTCTTCTTTTTTGTTAAAGAAGTCCATTTAGCATTTCTTGTAAGGCCAGTTTAGTGGTGAAGAGCTCCTTTAACTTTTGTTTGTCTGGGAGAAACTATCTGTCCTTCAATAATGAATGATAATCCTTCTGGGTAGAGTATTTCTGATGGTAGGTTTTTTCTTTTCATCACTTTGAATATATCATGCTACTCCTTCTGACTTGCAAAGTTTCTGCTGAAAAATCAGCTCATACTCTTATGGGTATTCTCTTGTACCTAACTAGTTGCTTTTCTCTTGCTAATTTTAATATATTATCTTTATTTTTTCAACATTTTAATTATTATGTGCTTGGTGTGAAACTCTTTGGGTTCATTTTGTTTGGGTCTCTTTGTGCTTTCTAGACCTGAATGTGTTTCCTTTCCCAGCTTAGAGTAGCTTTCAGCTGAAGCTTATTTCTTCAAGTGTTTTCTGCCCTTTTCTCTCTCTCTTCTCCTTGTGGGACCTCTATAATGCAAATTTTAGTATATGTGATGTTGTCCCAGAGGTCCCTTAACTCATTTAAAAAAGATTCTTTTTGGGACACCTGGGTGGCTCAGTCGGTTGAGCATCTGACTTCGGCTCAGGTCATGATCTCACAGCTCGTGAGTTCGAGCCCCGCATCGGGCTTTGTGCTGACCGCTCAGAGACTGGAGCCTGCTTCGGATTCTGTGTCTCCCTCTCTCTCCACCCCTAACCCACTTGCATTCTGTCTCTGTCTCTCTCAAAAATAAATAAACATAAAAACAGATTTCTTTTTTGGGGGACAACTAGGTGGCTCAGTCAGTTAAGTATTTAACTCTTGACTTCAGCTCAGGTCATGATTCCAAGGTTGTGGGATCAAGCCCTGCATTGGGATCCACACTGAGCATGAAGCCTGCTTAAGATTCTTTCTCTCTCCCTCTGCCCCTCTCCCCAGCTTGTGCATGCATGTTTTCTCTCTCTAAAAAACAGGGGGAAGGGACTCAGTTGGTTAAGCATCTGACTTTGGCTCAGTCATGATCTCATGGTTTGTGAGTTTGGGCCCCACATCAGGCTCTGTGCTGACAGCTCAGAGCTTGGAGCCTGCTTCAGATTCGGTATCTCCCTCTCTTTCTGCCCCTCCTCCGCTCACGCTCTGTCTCTCTCTGTCTCTCAAAAATGAGTAAATGTAAAAAAATAAAATAAAATAAAGCAAAAACAAAAAACCCACCTTTTTTCCTTTTGTTGTTAGCCATGGATGATTTCCATTACTGTCTTCCAGACTACTATTTTCTACTTTTCTTCATCATCTAATCTGCTGTTCAGTCCCTCTAGTATATTTTTCCTTTCAGTTATTGTGTTCCTTAGCTCTGAGTATTCTTTTTTATGTTTTCTATTCTTTTGTTGAAGTTCTCACTTATTTCATTCACTCTTCTCCTGAGTTTGGTGAGCATCTTTATGACTATTACTTTGAACTGCTTTTCAGGTAAATTCATTAGTTCCATTTCATTTAGTTCATTTTCTGAGGTTTTGTCTTGTTCTTTCACTTGAAATATATTCCTCTGTCTGTTTCTTTCTATGTATTAGTTAGATCAGCTGTGGCTCCTGGTCTTGAAGATAGTTGCATTATTTAGAAGTTGTTCTATAAGCTCAGAAGCACAATCCCCCCTGGTCACCAGAATCAGATACTCCAGAGGTTTCCTCTGTGTGGGATGCATGTGCCCTCCTGTTGTGACTGGGTTGTGACTGCTATGGAATGCTGGGGGACATGCTGGGGGCACACAACTGGCTGCAGTGCCCAGCAACAACCACTGGTGGATGGGGTTGACCCTGGTGTGGCAAGCTGTGAGGCTCAGCTGTGACAGTTGTGGTACTGTTTCAGTCATGTTGATGGGCTTGGCTGACTCCCCTCCTCCACCCCAGAAGGAATTGCTCTTGAGGAGTGCTGGTCTGGGAAAAGGATGCCCACTGGGTGTTGTGAGGCAGGAACTGATCTGGTGGAGGTGCTTGATGGAGCGGGCAGTTTATGTGGGGTGTGTCCATAGGGTAATGCCAGGGAAGGGAAGAAGTATTAGCAAAGTATATGGAAATTGTCAGAATAGGTGCCCACTAGCTTCGGTCCAGCTAGGCTAAAAGAGGGAAGAAAAATGGTGTCCACCAGCACTTCCATTCCTAAGGAAAGTTCCTCCAGATCCCTGCCCCTCCAGCACACACCCTAAAATTAATGAATAAACCTTTTCATGTATGGCCTCTGCTTTTCTAACTGCTGATTCTCTGTGGGGTCTCATGGTGAGGGAGACTGTGTGCTGGCCCTTTGAGAGCAGAATCTTGGTTTCTTATAGCCCCCTGGCTCTCCTGGAGTTGTGCCTCTGTGATTTTCAAAACAGACATTATGGGGGCTCATCTTCCTGGTACAGGTCTTCACTGCCAAAGTGCCTGATGTGGGGCTTGATCTCTTGCTTCTCAGGGAGGACTTTCATGCATGTGATAATCCCTCCTGGGTTTTGTTTTGTTTTCATTTACTCTAGATTGGGATGGCTTGTTTCCTCCTATATTTAGTTATTTAAAAACATTTAAGTTTATCTGTGTGGAAGTATTTGTGGCCTGAGCTTAACACACCTCTGGAAAAGACACAAATTTGCTTCTGCCAGGGGCCTAGAGATTGCAAATCTAGGTCTATTTTTACCTGGATTTTCAGTTTTTATTTTCCCACAACAGAGGCATGTGACTTCCGGCCCCAAATAACTGGGTATGTTGTCTTCTTAGGGGAGGTTCCTTTATGTTTCAAAGCTCTAAGCTTTCTCTCCAGTGTCAGAGATGTCTCAGTTCAACTTTTTATGAGGCAGGGTGTCTGGCTTTGTTCTTGGGCACGTTCTAGTTTTAGATGGGCTCCTTGCCTCCCTTACAACTGCCTATGAATAGCCCTCCACCTCAGCCAGACCCCATAGTTCTGTCCTCTCACCTCAGGGACTTTGCAGCTGTTTCCCTTCTTGTAACCTCCCCTTACTCATCTCTGACATGCACTAAGTACAGGCTTGCATTCTTGCTTTGCAGCTCAATAGCTGTGTGACCTTGAGCTGGTTTTTAAAAACTTCTCTAAACCTCAGTTTCTTCATCTGTAAAATAGCTACATATCAGTACCCTAATAGCAGGTAAATATTTCTTGCTTCTCCTTTTCTCTCTGCTTTTATATCAGTTTTCTCTCACTTAGAGTGACTATTATGCTGAGCCCATTAGAAACCTTGAAGTGTGTATTAAATTAGAATAAGAGCTCTACTTACAATTAATAATGGCTTCTTTGAAAATATTTCACGTTTTGATCTCTTCTGCTGTTGTCTTGTTGCCTGTCTGATTTGCTAGAGGGCAGATAACAAAACAAAAGGTTTCAACATAAAAATGTCTCTTGATAGCTGGAGTAATAAATCTTCAAGCAGAATTCAAGTAACTTTTTCTTTTGAGTCATTATAAGAGAAAAGTAAATAGCATGGCACAAAATGACAACCCACACAAATGCAGTCCTTTGAAGGTGTTTTGAATGTTGGCATTTAAACACTGCTAGAATGTCTTCAGATCACTGGAATCTTCCCAAAAACTGAGGTGTCATGTCCTTTGAATATTTCTCAAAAGATAAAATACACTGATTTCCCATATATCTTGAGTCCTGTACATGTAATAGATGCCTTTATTTCTATTGCCAGATGCTCTGAAAGAGGATAAGATTTTAATTAGCAGTCAATAAAATTCCCTCCTATTTTTCACTGTAATGGATTTGCAAGCTGTTACTGCTACCTCCTCATTATTCAGCATGGTTTAAAATGTCACTGGTTGCTTGCCAGTCACAGGCTATGAAAAGTTCAGGGAAGTTGGTTTGCCACTCCTTTTCTGAATGGCAGTTTCCTCTCCCATTTTCTCCCAAGACATTTTTTTTTCTCTATAAGAGATGATGATATGACGGCTCTTCTCCAAGCCTGAGGACTTCTTACAGGAAATCATATGTGGCTCACTTATCCACCGAGAAAGGCTCTTTTCTCCTGGCAGCTGGTGCCACAGCTTCCAGAAGCAGCTTGTTAGGAGGCGGGCTTGCTGTTTCTTGAAGCTTCTCTGCCTCATGAGCTTTATTAGAAACCTTTCACAGACATACTTGCACATTGATGAGCCATGAGTTGGCTTTGGAAGGACAGTCTCTGCTGCTGTAAATGGCACCAGGAGAAGATGGCTGAAAGAAGACTTAGTGTAAGGGCAATGTAATATGCAGAGATGGAATTTGGAACCCTTTCACCTATCCATGCATCCAAACCCTCATTCACCCAAACTTCCATCTGTTCTTCCACCCTTCTATCCACCTATCCATCCATCCATCCATCCATCCATCCAGCTTTCCATTCACATATCCATGTATTTAGGTATTAGTTTATTTCTTTTCTTCTGTAGTAAGTATTTGAAGACTCTGAGCTTGATGGTGGGGTTATAAAGACAAGATTGGTCATGCCATAAAATTCCTCAGTCTCATGGCTGAAGTTGAAATATAAACAGAAGTTCATTATACAGTGTGAAAAGTGCCATAATAAGATGCATTCAAGTGGAGAGAGGAGCATAGCTTTTGGAGTGGGAGACAGGGTAGGGAACTCTTCACAGAGTTTACATTCATACCAGATCTTAGACCATGGGGTCTGAAGTGGTGCTGGAATTGCACTCCCTACTGAAGGTCTGTTATGGATGAATGTGTGGCATGTGGAAAAATGTTCTCTATGTGAATGGGAGTGACAGGAGTGTGCAGGTGCTAGATCTTGAGGGATCTCAGAAACCTTGTTACAAGATCTGTGCTTTATTCTATAGGAGATGGAAAATGTTACGAAGGATGTGATAATAATCAAAATTGAATTTTGATAATAATAAAAATTTATTTATTCCAGATGCTTCTTGATGAATGAGGAAAAGATACCACCAGGTGGGAAGTTACTGCTGTTGTCCCAGGCAGGAGGTTCTGACTGTCTGAGCTGAGGTGGGCAGTGTGGAGGTCAGCAGAGGATGCTCTCAGGGAAGTGACTTTGGCAGAAGGTAAGGGAAAGAAATGGGAAGAGTGTAAGGAAAAGCCCAAGTGTCCAATGTTGGGGCCACTGGGAGACCTAAAAAATGGGCTGCAGGTATGACGGGTATGGGTGTGAGTATGGCAGGTAGATGATGGGTGTCAGCACACAGTGTTCAGTTTTAGGGGTTTGTGGGATGTTTTGGGTGAATAGGTCCATAGATTGTTGGAAACAGATCTGAAGCTCTGGAGGGTGGTGTGAGCTGCAAAGACACAAGTGATGGGGGCAGGGATGTGGAGGTGATGGTCAGTAGGGACATGGAGATGACTGAAAGTAGCCACAGAAATCCATTGTATGCCCTCTGAAGAGGTCCTATCTTATTAATTAATACTTATTAATAGCCATGTCATAATGTTGGTTCACATTAAGTTTGTGGTGAGCTAAAATGTAGGACTTTTTCACCAGAACTCCTTGTAACATAAATCTCTTCCATCTCATTTCTAAATGACTGATCCTTTGAATTCTAAGGTCAGGAGCTCATATCTGGTTAAATTTGGTCCAACAACTAGCCTACGAGGGCCTGTCTGATTTACTGCCCCATATATACACTGTGCCATGGTGGGGTCTTCTGCAGCTGACTACCTGCAGGCTGTTGATAAGTGTTGACTGGAACAGGGCCAGGGACAAGGAGTGGGTGAAGCTGGAGTGGCCCCCTCCAGTCTGCTGGGGTTGGGCCCCATTGCATCTCCTTTGGCTGTGGCCCTTACCCATGGGAATTCACCTACCTACATCTCAAAATCTTGCAGTTCTTCCCCCAAGGCACATAGATTCCACTTGCTTGAAAGGAAGTCTATATTATAATGATGTTGCCCAATGAGTGTGTCAACTGAAGTCACAGTTTGTGTGCCATTGGCTGTACTTGATACACCCAGTCTTATTCCCAGGTGTTGTTCCCCATCATGTCTCTTGGATAACTCTAAAGTTGGAAGGAAGCTAACATGCCCATTTCCTTCAGAAAGAGAAAACTATGGCAGGAAGACCCCGCTCTCTATGTGAGGATGTCTAAACCAGATTCACAAGACAATTCCTTTGTTATTTGTGAAGGATAATGAAGAATTTAGAAAAATCATAAAAGTGATTAAAATCTTTTATTTCATTATCTTCAACATCACATTGTCAAAAACTGATACACAAACTAGAAGGGGCAAAATGTGTGCAGGGGTGACATGTAGGAGTACCGATTTGAGCAATTCCACAATAGCAAAAGAGGTTCTGAGTTATTAAGTTGCTCCAAAAGACTCACCTCCCCAGGTATGGGAGAAAACTAGACACTCTGAGTTTGTCTGCCACTCAATCTGCTCTGGTTATGGAAGATCCTGGTGTAAATGGCTCAGAACTTCTGTGAGGCCAGCATGGCTGCTAGAACCAAGGGCTATGGAGATATAACTGTCTTCTGTATTTAACAGCTCAATTGTTTTACATTAGTCAGTGTCAAGTAAAAGTTTTGTTGACAAGGAATATCTCCTGGTGGTTAGTTAGCAGGTTAAAAAGCTATCAATCAGGTCTAAACAAGTCTTCTGTCTGTATGTTTGGGGAACATAAGATGTGTAGACAAGTCCAAAAATGAATTTAGTTAGAAATGTGAGGCAGGTGTGCTTGTCTGGATCCTTAGCCTGCCATTTCTGGGAAGGGTCCCTTTCACCCCCATCAGGTGGCCCCACTGGCCCACCCATCTGCTCACCTCATGCTCTGTCCACTTGGACCTGGCAGAGGGGCAGGGCCACTCACCACCCCCTTGGGGTGAAACATTTCCTTTTTCCTTCTTTCTAAGGTGAGGATGGTGATGATGGTTGTCCCCCTCACAAAGCCACTGATGCTGCCCACTAAACTGGG
Organism: Panthera tigris; assembly: GCF_018350195.1. Taxonomy (NCBI): domain Eukaryota; kingdom Metazoa; phylum Chordata; class Mammalia; order Carnivora; family Felidae; genus Panthera; species Panthera tigris. Next base: position 49,188,840 of record NC_056662.1, on the reverse strand, counting down.
ACCTGCTGCATGAATGACTGAGCTCTTGATGGACATATGGCCCTAGCAGCAGGCAGGGAAGGACTTCAGAAGAGGTCTTTTAGGAATTGACAGCCACTCACTCCACTATTTAAGAGCCACATTTGGGAAGAGGGAGAGGTAGAGAGGAAAGGTGTACCCAGACTTCAGTGGCACCAGAGAACCTTGGGACATGCTCCAGGGCTGTCCCAGGTCATTTTCTTGAATTTCTGATATTTTTAGCATAATAATCTCAAGCATCTTTACTCAGAAGCTAAGCTTTTCCACACATCTCAAATTGTGTGCTTGTAGAAAACCAAATAGTGAGTTCCTTGAATCGGGTGAGTAAAAATGGACACTTGAGATAACTGAGTAGAAAAGTTAGCTGCATGATGACTTTATGCATTTTGCATAAAGTGGTTTTGCCTTAATTAACTTGGAATAGCAGATCTGGCACAATGTTTAACCCTGGAACACGGAAAGCTCTCAGAGACCTCCAGCTCTGTTCCTCTCATTTTACAGATGAGGAAACTGAGGTGCATAGATGGAGTGGGATTGGCCCCAGGCCTCAAGTCCTTTTTGAGGCATACGCTTCTGTCTTCTTGCCTCGTACCTCCATAGTTAGCAAGTGACTGCTGCACTGTGTGGGGACTGGGACAGAATCTGCTCACTTCTGAAATCTCACCATTAGACATCTATTTATTGGAATGCCTCCTCATCAGTGGACACTATTTTATTGATGTTTGTCACTGACAGGTTACTGCAGAAGGATCTGGGGCAATAGGTGACTTAGTCTTTGCTACATACACTCAATAGACAACACAGAGAGGGAAGTGTCAGTGCTGGGAGTAGGAGAGGGTTCTCGACAGAATCCAGGCTTGAATGAGCTGGGGCCTATAGGCAGGAGGACTTTGTTCCTTCCCAACTTGGCCACCCAGTGGCCCTGGGCCCTGGCATTGATGATGAACCTGCTCTATCACTTATGGCTCAGAAGGTCATTTGTGAGAAAAGACTTCGGACAAAAGGTGCAAACTCACTGAGAATGGTGGAGAGAAACTGGCTGCTGGGTGGTGGGGTGGGATGGGGAGAGATTCCAGGAGGGCAGAATCAGCAGAGCATATTCTGTGTTCAGAGAGAAAGCCATCCATCTGTACATGGAATGCACCTGTGGTCCTTCTCTGTCCTGGATAATGGTCCCATTAGCTGTGTGCTGGTTTCCAGGGGTACAAACGTCCTTGGTTCTGTCCAGATGCCACCTCCATCATCTCCTGCAGGTCTTTCCTGAGAGACTCACTGAAGGCAGTAAACACTAGAACAATGTGCTTTGGGAGCACTTTTCATCTTGTCTCTGCCTTCAGCTCTGTGAAACACATAAAGTTGACCATGGCTCTTTTAAAATTTCAGGGTTTTCATTGAGAACACAGAGCAGTTTGCATTTCCCAAGGGCCTTGGGGCCCCTGAGGCTTGAGCCTAGCTGGCTGGGATTCAGAGATGTCTGTGTTCTGTGGGGGTGTGGAAGCAGAGAAGGGGTGGGTATGAAGACTGTTACTAGAGTCCTCAAAGGACTTGTTGACAGAATCCAGTGGCCACTGGTGGGAGGGAGAATAAAAATATTTGTGTGAAGTGTCCACTTGGGTTAATGGGGAAGAGTGGCAGTGAGCAGAAGTGGTTGAGGGAAAGGGGACTCATCTGGTCTTAGATGCAGAGCACTGGAAGTTCTGACAGAGCATCCAAGGACAATTATTCAACATTAGAACTTGGGATGGAGTGGTTAGAGTTGGTGGGAGGGGGGCAGCTTTGGGTGTCATTTCTGAGAAGAAAGTCATCTGCTGAGAGGGCGAGGCCTGGGGACTTGGGGGGGAGTGAAGGATGGCTCCCAATCTGTAGGCTGCAGTGAGGGTACACCTCCCATGCTGCCAACAAGGGGGTTTATCTGCAGAGAACTGCACAACAGTAATACACCTGCCTAAAGTCTGGCTGCTTTTACTACGACCCTGCACTGGCAATACTAAGCATCAGTGATAAAATATTAGTCCCTGGAAAAAGCCCTTGCTCATCTGAGTTCTAAACAACTGCTTTGATTGTTGTTGTATCAATTAAAGGTACAATATATATTATATAGAATATGTAAGTTATATATATTATGCAGCACATTATCTATGTTATCTATGTATATGTGGATGCTCTAAGTATTATATAAATGTTTTAGATTAGCATGTATCTATCACTTGCCCTTCACAAGCATCACTTTCTATGGGGCAGAACTCTCAGCAATGGAGGCAGCTCCCAGCACACCTAGATTCAGCTACGTGCTTTTGTTTTGAGAGTCAGGTCACAAATGTTCAGTCATTTGAGCCTGCTTCAGGTGCAGTTCATGTCTTCAAAGCCTGTGGGCTTCTGCATTCCTGCAAATTCTAAACAGTAAATTATAAATTAACACTATAGCAAAGTGTTTGTAAAGATGAATGAGTAGGACTTGAATTACTTCACTTCTGTCATGTGGTCACTTGGTGGTATGACCACTCAGAGTTTAGATTTATGTTTAAAATTTAAAACAGTGAGGGGCACCTGGGTGGCTCAGTACATTGAGCATCTGACTTCAGCTCAAGTCATGATCTCACAGTTCATGAGTTTGAGCCCTGTGTCGGGCTCTGTGCTGACAGTTCAGAGCCTGGAGCCTTCTTCAGATTCTGTGTCTCCCTCTCTCTCTGTTGCTCCCCTGCTCTCTCTCTCTTAGAAATAAAGATTAAAAAAATAAAAAAAAATTAAAACAGTGAAATAGAGATTTCTTTTTGAGTTTTTTTATTGGTAATTGCAAATGTCAGTTCTTATATGAAATATTGTGCTGAGTTTGAACCATATAGTAGAAATTTTTGCTTCTTTTAAAATTGTTAATCATTTTAAATCCAAGGAACATATAAACAAAATAATGATTACTGATTATTATATGAGTGTTTACTTTTCAAGTGAAGTTTATTGAAGTATAATTTGCATAAAGTAAAACTCTTCCTTTGAAGGCATATAGAGTTCTCTTGGGTGTATAACTAGGAGTGAGATTGTTGGATTGTCTGGTAAAAATATATGCTTAACTTTGTAAGGAACTGCCAAACTTTTCCCCAAAAGGTGCTGTTGTGCTTTCGTGCCAGCCTTGTATGAGTTTTCATTGCCCCCTACCCTTGCCAGTGCTTCTCACTGTGAGGGTTCTTTCAGGGATCCTAATGTAGTGTGAGGTGGTAACCCATCTAACTCATCGGAGTTTTGATTTGCCTAATGCCTGATGCCTAATGCTGCTGAGCACATTTTCCTGTGCTTATTTATTATCATCCTTATCTCTACCTTATCTCTACTTAAATGAAGTGCCTGTTCAAATCTTTTCCTATATTTTTACGTTGGGTTGTTTGTCTTCTTACTATTAAGTTTTGAGAGATCTTTATGTATTTCAGATACAAGTCCTTTATCAGATATGCAGCCCTTTTTCAGCCAATATTTGCTGATATAGCTTTTGGTTATATTAATGCTTTCTTTTTGAAAAACAGAAGTTACCATTTTTTTTTTTTTCCTTTTACGGATCATGTTTTAGGCATCCTTGCTGAGAACTTGCCTTCTAAACCAAGATGGCAGATTTTTCTCCTCGATTTTCTTACAGAAGTTTTGTACTTTTATCTTTTACATATAGATTTATGGTTCATTTTGAGTTAATTTTTATACATGGTGCAAGGTATGGGTTGAAGTTTCATTTATTGACATGGTTGTCCACTTGTTCTAGCACCACTGGTTGAGGAGACTACCCTTTCCCTATTGGATGATTAAGCACTTTTGTCGATACTCATATATGTGTGGGCTGTTTCTGGACTATTTTGTTCCACTGATCTATGTGATGTCCTGTGCCAATACCACACCGCCTTTATTTCTGTAGCTCTGCAGTATTGCTTACTATTGAAAATATTTTTATTGTACAGGTAAGTGGGTTTTAAAGAATGTTCTGCTCTGGAAGTCAAATATGATAAAGACACCTTGACAAAAAGAGATGAATGAGAAGCAGGTGAGAGGTTTTTGAGTGGGAAGTTTATAGCCTGACTCCTCTTTGTGGTTCCCTGAGCAAGAACCAGGGGACTTTCAGCCTGGGAGGAGGATTGTGCTCCCCATACCACAGCAAGAAACTCTGCTAGAAGCAGAGTCTGGATTGGCCTCTAGAGTTTGGTGCTGGGGTGACTCTGGGAAGCTGTAGGCACCTATGGGAGAGAGAGAGAGAGAGAGAGAGAGAGAGAGAGAGAGAGAGGCCATGCTGGAGTGTTTACCCAAGAGCAAGAGATGCTCCATGTGATGCTCCCTACCATGAAATCCATGAAAAGTTAGCTTTCGATGAGCTTCCAGGCGGGGACTTCTCCTGCACATATCCATAGAACGAGCTCTCAGACTCTGGTTGCTGTCTCCAAGACACTGGCTTGAGACAGTGGACAGGAACTCAGTAGTTCATTTTCCAAAACCTCATGCAATTAGTTTGGGTGATGTAGTAAGGAGGGAGATCCTTTCTGAATTGCTGGCTTCGATGACATCACAGAGGAACAACTTTCAGTTCTCTTCAACTCATTTATGTTTTTTTTAGTTTTTATTTTTTAAATAAAATTTATTGTCAAATTGGTTTCAATACAACACCTAGTGCTCATCCCAAGTACCCTCCTCAATGTCCATCACCCACTTTCCCTCTCCCCGACTCCCCATCTACCCTTAGTTTGTTCTCAGTCCTTAAGAGTCTCTTATAGTTTGCCTGCCTCCCTCTCTGTAACTTTTTTTTCCCCCTTCCCCTCCCCCATGGTCTTCTGTTACATTTCTCAAGATCCACATGAGTGAAAACATATAGTATCTGTCTTTCTCTGACTGACTTGTTTCACTTAGGATGATACCCTCCAGTTCCATCCACGTTGCTGCAAATGGCCAGATTTCATTCTTTCTCGTAGCCAAGTAGTATTCCATTGTATATATAAACCACATCTTCTTTATCCATTCATCAGTTGATGGACATTTAGGTTCTTTCCATAATTTGGCTATTGTTGAAAGTGCTGCTATAAACATTGGGTACATGTGCCCCTATGCACCAGCACTCCTGTATTCTTTGGGTAAATTCCTAGTAGTGCTATTGCTGAGTCATAGGATAGTTCTATTTTTAATTTTTTGAGGAAACTCCACACTGTTTTCCAGCTTCCTGTAGAGGAGATCATGGTACACATCAGGGCACTCAACACAGTCTGCTAATGGCACAGCTGCAAGCCTCAGTTGGTCAGAACAAGGGACAGATGTGGTGATGGCCATAGTTTTCATTCCTGAGCTGACTTTGCTTCTCACAATCTCTGGTCTGCTGACTTACCAATGGTACCATTGACACCACTGCTTGTACTGGGAAAGTAATCCAGCAGGTCTCATGGAGCTGCTGTGGCTGGTTAGAAATGTGGGCTCCTTATCTACCACCTGGATCTCAGCACTAGGCTAAAAATAGCCACATTTTAGATGTTAAACCAACAGCCAGTAGTCTGGGTATCAACAATGTCTCATGGTGAAGCCCATGGTCAGACTACATTGATAATCAAATAATACCAGTTTTATGTAATCACTAAAGACAGAAATGTATTCAGTGACTCAGGATAGCACAGAAAATTACTGTAAGAAAACAGGGGATAGGTTAAGATAGTCAGGGAAAGTATCATAGAACCAGAAGCATTGAGATTGCTCATTGAGGTTTGCTCGTGGACAAAACATGGTGTGCACAGGTGCTCTGTGTTTCTGTTTTTTACCTGACAGAGTGTTTATCTTAAAAACTGAGAATAAACTGAGTGTTTATGGGGGTTGGGAGGGAGGGGAAAGTGGGTGATGGACATTGAGGAGGGCACCTGTTGGGATGAGCACTAGGTGTCGTATGGAAACCAATTTGACAAAAATTTCATATTAAAAAAAACTTTAATTAGTTGCCAAACACAGACACTGAGAGATTTTGGTTAGGAGTCTGGATCTCATCTTCTGACATGGTACCACCTGGCTTTAAACAGGGTATGTTCTTCTGGGGCAGCTGGTCAGTCCCTATGGGACCCAGAGTCTAGGATCCTGAAACAGACCTGAGTGGACCTTCAGGAATGGATAGAGACCACCTGGAAACGTCAAGGTTAGAGTCCTGAATTTCTTGCTTTGGGAAGAGCTTTCCAAGCAACATATGAAACACAGAAGGTATAAAAAGAGGGGTTTGACTCCACAAATATTCTAATCTTTGCACTTCAAAAGCACTTTAAACAAAATTGAAAGGTAAAAGGCAAAATAAGAAAAATGCAACAAGTGGCAGATGGTTAGATGTACTGTACCTCTGGAAAGTTCTGATTTACCCCTGCCTAATTATCGACTGCAACCCTTTCACTCTCGAAAGTGCCCTGATTTGGACAATAAATCACGTACATGGTTATCTTACAAATGGTCAATATTTGTAGTCAAATGGTTAATATTTGTAGTATATAAGAAATGTTCACATGTTAAAAAGAAAGATGAACACTGAAAAGTGGAATAAAGCCATAAACAGGTAATGTATAGTGTAGATTAAAACAAACGGTCAACTCATAGTGAAAATATTAACTGTTAATAAAAAAAGGATGGTAAAAATGAGGTAGTATTTTTTGTCTGGAAATTGGAAAGCTTTATAAAAATATAAACACATACATGCAGTTTTGCACAGGTATGGGGACTTCTCATTTTGCAGTTTGGAACATAACTTGGAAGGCTCCTTCTGGAAGGTAATTTTGCAATTTGTATAAGAAAATTTTCCACTTCTAAGAATGTATCTTTAGGAAATATTTTAGAATAAGCAAAATGATTGGAATATTATTTTCACTGAAGCTTTGTGTATAGAAAATTGGAAAGAAGATAAGTGCCCAACAGGGAGGAAATAAATTGTTATTAGCTGATGGTTCTTACATCCCACTAGGCACTTTACGTACTTTCTCCCTTTTAACCTCTACTACAACCTTATGAGGTAGGTACCATCATTATCCCCATCTTATAGTTGAAAAAACTGAGGCACAGACCACTGAAGGCAGCCAGTAAGTAGCAGGATGTGTGCAATGTGGCCTCTAACCCTAGAATTTCACAACTGAACAAGCATCTCTCTATCCATGATGTTGCATCCACTGAGTGGCATGTCCATCAAAAATGATGTTGAAGGACAGCAAATGACTTGAAATGAGAGATATGAAATATTTTTAAGTGAAAACAGTTATGAACCAGTATATATAGTATTGTTCAATTTTTATAAAAAAGCGAACATCTCTGTATGCGTAAAAATGATGAATATAAACCAAACTAATCACAGATATGTGTATGTAGGAATATCTCTAGGTGGTAGAAATACACAGGATTTTTGTTATCTTCTTTTGTATTGTTCCTATTTTATAAACATTGTACAATAACTACAAGTTAAATTTGAAGTACGAAAAAATACCTGCAAAGTTAAAGTAGGGATTTGGCTGGGGGATGTATCATTTCAGATGCACTGGTGGACTGTGGCCAACAAAGCATGGCAGCTTTGAAGAGACCACCAGCCTATAATGACAGATGAAGAAAGAATAATAGAGAACTGGGCTAACCTCTGTTCTTTGTTACAGGATGGTCCCTGTAGAAGAGGGTCATCTCTTGTTGTCTATCCTGTATCACACATCAGGATAGACATGCCCCCAGTAAGTGGAAGGAAGGCAGGAGGCAAGAGGAAAGGAAAGGACGGCTGTTGAGGAAATTTTCCTTCTGATAAACCTGGTACCCTGTTTCTATTGGTCAAAATTCATTTCTGATGCTTGCCCTTGCCCTTGCCTGCTTCCCTTCCAGCTGTGTGTCCACTGCACACCACCCCTACCAGTGCTCTAAGCTTGCCAAGATGGCCCCACCTTTGACCCTCTTACCTTACCCCTACTGCAAGCATTAGGGTGCTTGCAGTGCTAACTGGACCCCTGCTCTCCTCAGATCCTCAAAGTTTGTGCCCTATGCCTTCCACCCTCCTACACCATCAGTTACCCTTCCATTTTGGATCATTCTCATCAGCCTTGAGCATCACTCATATTGAAAATAATCCCTTGAATCCTACATCCCCCATGGCTCAATTTTTCTGTTTTCTAAGGAAAATTCCTTTGACCACTTGTCTGTTCTGCTCATGTCCACTTCCTTACTTCCCAACCTACCTGTAACTGTGCAACCAGGCTTTACCCACACTCCCCTGCAGAAAGCACTCAGGTCAAGTCACCTACCACCTCCACCTCCAAATCCTCTGGGTAGTCCTCATTCCAAGACTTGTTGCCCAATTCCCAAAGCCAGCATTTTCCCCTCCCCTTTCTTCTGAAAATGTTGGGTTCCCTCTTACCTCCCCAGCCTCTTCTTACTGCTCTCCTCTGTTGACTCCTGCCCAGGGCTCAGTCCTCAGCTCTCCTATCCTCCTTCACACACTGGATAGTCTAACTTTGTGGTTTTTCTTTGTTGCAAATATCCTCTGGATGTTGGTGTATCTCACACCATGGTCATCCCATTCCCAGAGTCAGCCGGCATCTGCTGCTTGTTCAGCATCTTGCTTGCTGTCTGACCAGCTTCTTGAACCTAAGTCTCTGTTTTACCACACCTCCTCCTCTCCCAAGCCTCATTCTTGCTTATGCCATAAGCTTCCTCATCTTAATGTGAGGCACTACTGATTATCCAGTATTTCATGTCAAAAGCCTGGGACTCAGCCTTGATTTCTTCACACTGTCCTCACCACTCCCTGGATCCATGAGCATTTCCCTGAATGCTGCCTTCAGAATCCCTCTTTTACCTGACCCTTCCTCTTGTTCCTGCCGGTGCCTTCCCAGTGTCCAAGCCACTAGGTCTCTCCTGAGAGTGCTGTAATAGTACCCACATTTCTGTCCTTGCTTCTCCCTCTGTAGCCACATCTCTGTCCTTCCTGTCCTCTCTCTGCAGCCAAGACTGAGTTAAGAAAACCACAAATCCATTGATTCACTATCCTACTATGCTCAATGTTCAATCCTACAACCTCTCAATGAGAGCATCAGGTCCTATGTGATCCAGCATTGCCCACCCTCAGCCCCATGCCAATTCCCTTTCCTCCTGCTCACAGGCTCAGCCCAACAGGCCTGGATGTTTCTTCACAAGCTGAGTGTGTTCCCACTGGGGGCAATCATGCTATTTTCTTCCTGTGCCTTTTCCCTGTTTCTCTCTATGTCTGACTCCTTCTCCTAACTCAAGTGTCCATCCTCATGTCACCCCATTGGAGAGGCCTTCCTTAGCAGACACCATGGGTGCCCTGGCCATATGGGTTAAATACACTACATAGTAGGTGTTCAACAAATGTTCTTTGGGCAGATAAACAGATGCATGAGCGCTGCCTTTTGCTCTTTTTCAGTGCGGTGGAGATTCCACCCCGGGGTTTCTGGGGTATTTAGGCACAAGTCACTGCTGATGGGGTATGTAGGGGTGACTTTGGGACAAAGCACTGATGACAGGGGTTCTTCCCAGATTCACAGAGGTGCTTAACTCTCTGTGGTTGATTTTCTGATGCAACCATGTGGGCAGCAGCCTCCATTCAGGATTTGGGGAACAAAACAAAGGTAATGATGCTAATTTCTCTGAATTTTGTAAAATGCACCAAAATGTTGGCTTATTGAAAATCTGTCTTCAAGCATCATCTAATAGGATGAGATGCTCAGAACTGCTCTGCTCTGATCTCCCTGGGGAGGTGAGTGGGGCTCAGTGGGACTTCCAAGCCTCCCAGGCTAGAAGCCAGAGCTATAGGTCTGATTGGGTATGGGCCTGGCCAGTGTCTGCCTTCAGAAAGGATTGTGGCTTGTTCTGGTCCATCTGGCAGGGGGAGGGTCCTCAGAGCACCTGAGAGGGGCTGACAGTACTCATGATGTTCCAAACAGCTAGAAGGGAGGGTCCAAAGAACCTGGCACATGGGATCCAGCAGAGACCTGGGCTTCAGGAGTGTGCCTGTGGGCCAGCATTGGACTTGACTGGAGCCATAGGAGGGGTGGCTGTGTATTCCCCTCTGGTCTGGTGGGTTTGCATCTCCAGGGTTGTCCTCCTACATCATCTGTGTCTCCCACCTTGGATGATGGAGGACATAAGCTGGGAGGCACTTTAGTGAGGTGGGTGGAAATCAGAGGTGACAGGGACACCTGGAGGTCCTTGGCCTGTGCCCTTTCTTTCCTAACAGAACTGACTGCCAGGTCCCATAACCTTGGGTCTTATGCATCCCTGGGTGGGGGGCTCTATGTTTCAGCTGCCGTTTGTCCCTGGGACTCCAGTTTAGCATTTAGATGAGATTCATGATCAGAGGGAAGGAGATTTGCCAGCAACATTGCCAGCACAATTGCTTAGGGTTCAGGATTTCCAGAAAGTCATCACTAAGGGGACCAGAAATGTTTTGTTGTCTGCAGCTTTCTGGCAACTGAAGGGGGTGGTCCCTCATCCATGCAAGGGGGCTGCTCAGGGCAGGGTGGTGGGGTCAGGCTTATGCCTAACCCTCGAGCTTTGGGATTGTGGGGAAATATTATATCTGAGCTCACAGCAAATATTTAATGACTGAATCTGTGGAATGTGGTTGATAATGACTTCATTTATTCACACAACAAATCAAGGTGCTATTCTAGGATCTGGGATAGCTCAGTGAATACCAAGACAAAATTCCCTGTCTGCATCTCTCTTGTCAGAAGGACACATTCAAAAGGCTTTGGGAATGTCTGTGCCTATGAAAGGGAGTGGTTATTATCAGTCAGATGTCCATATTTATGTTGTTTTTTTATTTAGGTATAAGTTACACAAAATAAAATACACAGATCTTAAGTTTCCATTTGATGAGTTCTTGTAATTCTATACACCTGTGTAACCATCATCCAGACACATTTAGGGTACTGTCACCAGTCTAGGAATTTTCCTTGTAACCTTTCCCATTCAATCTCCTAAAGCTGCTCTCCACTCCAGGTAACACATTCTGATCTTTCAGCACAGATTGCTTTTGCCTGTTGTTTAACTCCATGTACAGCATGTACCTTTTTGGTGTGTCTCGCCCCTTTTTTCCATATACTGTTTTGTTGACTCATCCATGCTTGGACCTGTTTCAGAATCCCCTTATTTCTGGGACTGAGTAGTATTCCAAGATTTGAACAGATCACCATTTGTTTATTCATATTGTTGCATTGTTGGGTGATTTCCAAGTTTCATGGTTATGGGTGGGGACTGTGAATCTTTGTGCAGGTCTGTTTATGGACATGAGTTTTTACTTCTCCAAGTGTGGAGCATTAGGTTGTAGCTGAGACATAGGTTTGACTTTGTCAAATAGTTTTAAGCACCGTTCTGTTGTCATGCATGCCCACTCACACAAGAGTCCTTGATCTGCACCTTTGCTAGCATGTGATGATACCAAGTTTCATTCTCTTTGCTGGTCTAGTGGTGTGTGGTGGTATCTCACTGTGGTTTTAATTTGCATTTCCTGATCACTAATGGCATTGAGGCCCTCCTGGTGTTCACTCACCATTTTTTTACATTTTATCCTAGCCTGGGTTCTGCTTCTCATTAAATGAGTACATGGGGAACAGAAATTAGTGGTCACTTTGTATTGACAGCAAGGAAAGTTTGGGGAAATATTTTAGCATCAAAATTTGGAGAAATTTTAGTCTTAGTTCTCTCTGTACCTTTTTGTTAAGCTATTTTTGTGGTTTTTTTTTTTTTTTTTTTTTTTTTTTTTTTTTTTTTAAGACCTATTTGCAGCTGGGACAGTTATTCTCTCCTCTTTGACCTAAGGCTATTCTTAGATGCTTCTAAAATGCCTTGTGGAACCTCTAACTATCCATCCAACCATTAGTCCATCAGTCCATCAATCCATTGATCCATCCATCCATCCATGCATTCATCCAATGCATCGATACCCACTACCTACCCATCCACCCACTCAATGTCCTTCCAGGTGAAAGGTGGTGCCTGGGCTCTTTCCTTTATCTGTGCCCACTCTCCATGTCCCTGCTGGTTTCTGGATCAGACAGTTTTGGGTGCCCCTCAGATCTTTTAAGCCCTCTCTTTTACTGAAGATGCAGCTGCAATGACCAGTCCCACACAGGCTTCAACCAGCTTTGTAAAACCTGAAATGGCCTTGCTTCTCTTGTTTCTTGTTTAGCCCTTCCCTGATATCTTGGTGTGGGATAACTGGATCCCTGTGGCACCTACACATCCCATCTGGGTGTGAAGATCAGTCAACCTTCAAGGGAGTGAATGGGTAGATGCTTCTTCCTTTGGTCCTCTTGGGGGTGTTCTGAGGAGTGTCAGGTGTTTCTCACTCAGTGCCCCCAGATTGAGTGACAGTGGGCATTAGCTGAGACCAGCCCAGTAAGGCACCCATGAGCAGACATTCCCCTTTCCCTGTCCCTCACACCTGCTCCTGGGGTCACAGCCCTATACACCCTTGACTTAGGCTCTGCTTTTAGAGACTCAGGCTCACACAATCTTGAAAACATGTGTCTGATACTGCTTCCATGCTGAAATCCCTACAATGGCAGGCCTGATATTTGAAACAATGTGCCAGTATTATAACATAAACTACCAGGTTCCTTCAGGCCTATCCACTGCCTGCTTCTCTCCATTATTCCTCCTTCCTTTTTGCTTCCATCTTCAGCCTTTGTCTGCTCTCATGATTGCCATTGTCTGCCTCCCACCATGATTTCCCATGCCTTGTTCCATCTAAATCCTCCCTCCATCATCACCCCTGTCTCCATCATACCCCTGCCTCCCTCCATCATTCTCCTGGCTCCCTCCATCCTCACCTCTGCCTTCCTCCATCATCACTCTACTTATTTCACAGAGTCTGAAACTCCCTCAAAGGGGATGGCAGTGAATTCTACCTGGGATGTGGGTGGCATGGAGCTCAGAGAAATCTTCTCAGGAGAAGGATAGAGGGGAGAGGGGCTTGGAGAGTCTTGGAGAGTCTCTTGTATATCTGTAAGGGCCATGAACACTGACTTGAATATCAGACTATGAGATTCAGTTCTAGTTCTGCTCCCTCATGGTTGTGTGACCTTGGTCAAATTACTTAATCTTTCTGAGCCACAGTTCCTTATTCATCTGTGAAAACAACATTGGTAATAAGTACTGCATAGGATTCCTAGAGGACTTAAAGAGATGGCTCATGTAGCATGCTTGGCACTTGGTTACCGCTCAGTAAATATTCACTTTTTGTATATGCTGAGTTTGTCCTCTGGAATGCAACCAACCCCCAGTTCCCAGATGTTGGGGTCATTCAACAGTGTGTGGAGTCACCTCCTAAGGTTCAAGACCTGTATAAACACTCATGGAGTTTTCACTCTGGTCAGGAAGACTGATGATTAAGTGAAGAGTAGCAATCACAAGCAGTGATGAGCAGTGGTCCAGGTTTGGTCTATGAGCATGTTTCCTGTAGTCCAGCAGTTCTCAAATGGGTGGTCCCTGGAAGGGCAACATCAGCAACACTAGGACACTTGTTAGAAATACAGACTTTGGGAACCCATCCCAGATCTGCTGGATCTGAGGCTGTGGGCTAAAGTCCAGGAAACTGTTTTAACCAAGTCTCTAGTGGGGTTTGATCAAAACCTCCTTATGTGGCAGCACAATGTAGCACAATTGCTGGAGAGACTCAGATAGGGCATAATTTGCTTGGTAAACCGAGTCTCTTGTCCTGCAGCCACTCTGATTTCTGCCCTTACTCTTGGAGATGGCTGTTGACTTGTCACATCTCTCTAGCTGTGTTGGATACTTTGTCCACTCTCTGAGGCCTCTGTTCTGTGTCTTCATTCTGAGACCAGAGTGACCCCAGGGCCTACCATACCCAGGAATGAATTTGTGTGGTATGAACCAGGGACTCCCTCCCACCTACACCTCTTACCAAGGAAGCATCTATTCTGGTTCTGTTTCCTGTTTGCATCCAGCAGAACCAGACTTTTCACGTGTCTGTGCTTCACAGAGTCTTGTGTGAACCTGTGGAGGTGCACAAATGATTCAAAAGGTCAGAGCCATCTGATTAAAATAAGGAAAAGGGGACCCCTCAAGGAGAGAGAGATGTAGTTGAGGCTTTTGGGGGGGCCCACTGGGAAGCCAGAGAGAGGCAGGGCAGAAGTTTCTAGCCCTGTTGGAATTCCTGATTCTAGCAATGAAAGTGGTGCTAAAAGAAGCTCCCAGAGCATAGACAGGTGGGGTGAGAGCCACATAAATATATGTCCATGTTCAGTTTTCTTCTCCCTGCTTGTTTTTTTAACCAAAGTACCCCAGCACACAGGACCTTCCTCCCCACACCTCTGAATCCCAGGGGGTGCTCCTTTGTTCTCTCCAGAGGCCTGGAAGGAATGGGGAAGCTCCCTCATTGGAGAGAAAACAGGGGAATTTCCTGACTCCCATGAACTAGACTTGGCCTGTGAGGATGGCTGCGTTGTCTCCAATTCACAGATGAAGAAACTGAGACTGAGCGCAGTTAGATAATGAGCCCAAATTTACCCTGATAGCTGGTTAGTGAAGGAGTGTGCATTTGAACTAGGACCTTTGGATTTTAAAGCCCATGACTGTAGAAACAGGGACAATAAGGGTCAGCTTTAAAGTGTTTAACTGTGGGCTGGGGTAGTGAGGGAACCAGGAGATAGGGAGCAGGGTGAGGACAGACCTCTAGGCCTCAGTCCCATGTATGGCCAAGGATGTTACCAGGCTGGAAATGACCAGGGGCTTCAGTTGAAATACCCTTGTGATCACACCATTGGCCTGAGCTTGACTCAGGGCTAACCATTCATCTCTGAACCTATTATAGTAGCTTGTTTTCTGAGCACAGAGCTATAAAAGATCTAACCCAGAGGCCAGGAGTCCTGCCTTGTTTCTGTCTTGACTGAGTGGGCTTTGTGGCCTTGGGCAGGGTTCTCCCTCTCTGAGCCTTGGTCTTCCAACTGTCCTTTCAGGTTTCTTCTAGTTATGCTGTTGGCTAGTTGTGGGAAATAAGTGCTGGTGCAGGAAGATGGGGTCCTGGCCCACTGAACTGCTTGTTGCCTGCTTTGTCCCACACTGTCCTGCTTGGGTCACACCTGTCTGTTTTGGCCCCAGAAAGAGTAAAAAAAGCAACGCTGGTCCAGTCTTGGAAGACACTGGTCATCTCTTTTCTAATTACTGCCCAACCTCTTTCCCTGCCACAGTGACATAGGTTAAGGGCCAGCTATGAGAATGATCCCCAAGGCTGAGTGGATTAACACTTATATTTTGAATCTTGGGGAAGATAAACCAACAGTAGGCATGAAGATTTAGGTGGATACAGCTTCAACAATAATAATAAAGAAGCAGGGATCCTCCACCCGCCCCCCCCCCCCCCCCCGACTAAGCCAGCCCAAAGTGACAAATATACATGCTCTAAAACAGAACTGGCAGGATGGCTTGTCCAATAGAAGTGCAATGTTGCACGTTGATAAGGGCCCAGAGCACCCATGTGTTCTGGGAAGCCCTCGTGTCCAGATGGTGTTAGCAGATGGCTGGACTAGTTTCTGAGTAGGGAAGTGGATCACCTTGGGCTCCTGTGGCTGCACCATGTGTGATTTCAAAAAGGAAAACCCAACAATTGTCTATGCAGTCCCTGAGCTAAGGCTCCTTGCCTATCAAGCAGGATGGTTTCTGGAGAGGATTTGATTATTAACTTTTGATTTTATGCATATTTTCAAGTTGCCTCATTTAAACAAGGGCTGTAAAAGGCACATTTCCAAAGAAATGGAAGACTGAGTCTATGGTACAGGACAGAATAGCAAATGGAGAAGCTGCTGGTCAGGATCACACATGCTGATTTTCTGCAGCAGAAAGACACCACTGGGGAGATCATCTTGCTTAGGCAGTTCAGATGTGTTCCCTGGTCTGATGTTTTACAGAGGTGCTAAAGGAAACACAGAAGAGGTTGGGAGGAGGGTGGGCTGGGGGACAGTTCGTCATGGGCCCCCAGCCTTGCCCAAACTAGAGCATTTACTATAGATTGTTCACATAGGAAAGGTACCCACCTATTTCAACATTTATATATTCAAGGATTTATTTGAAAACATAGTTCTGCTATTAAAAACCTTAGAAAACCACTGAGCTCATTTAAGCTCTCTGTTTACACTGGCGATCCAGACATAGAAAGATTCTCAGTAAAGCACTGATAGGTTACCCAGTGAGATGGTGACAGACACCACGGCCTCCTCAATACTGGTTCAGGCTTTCACTCTATCAATCAATTATTTGATTAAAGCACTGATTTTCAAGATATTTCTTAGTGACAGAGTCATGCCTTTTCCCTAAACTTTTCCTAAACCAAAATCTGTCCTGTATCTGTCTTTCGGACATTTATTCTTTGTTTCTAATCTTTGAAATAGCGCTGTGACTTTTCCCTGTGGTCCTAGAGCTGGCATCATTATCAGTTTGTACAGCATATTATCGTTCACAAAGGGCCTTTAAAGGGACCATCCTGACTGAGGTTAAAAGTAACTCATAGAGAAGGCTATTATGTCCACAGTGTAATGGCGTGGGGGCTGAGGTGACTTGTCTTACTTTTTCCACAAGTGGGTGGAAGAGCTGGGATGTGTGCTCAGATGTTCCCCCAGTGTTTCATACTTAGAGTGGGCAAAAGCCTTGCTCCTGCACAGGTGGCTGCTTCCACTGGCTTATTATTCAGTGGGTATCTACTGAGTGTTCTGTGCCAGGCACTGTTCCAGACACTGGGGATACAGCAGAGAAAGAGAGAGAGTCCCTGAGCTCAAAGGTTTAAACACCAGTCCGTGGGTCTTCAAAATCCCAAGTGTAGCACATTAAGTTCACAGACCAAGTAATTCTGGAAGGTTGGGTATATGAGTGCCAGTATGGTACTATCCTATCAGGTCATGGGAATGGTTAATATGCTTTTTAGATATTTGTGTTGTAAGAGACAGAATCTTCACTGAAGCCAGTGAAATAAAACACAGGTTTTAGTTTAAGGATCCTGGAAAGTATCACAGGACCCAAGTGTAGGAATGTGGTTGGGCTTCAAACTAAATGAAGCAAAACTGGAACTAGAGACAGAGACTCCATTGATTCTTTGTCTCTACATATCTTCTTGTTTTGTTTGAAGTTGGCTTCACTCTCCTCTGTCTCACTGAAGCCAGTGCTCTGTGCTGGTTGGAAACCTGAACACTGAGTGCTACATGTTTTACATCTTGTGGCTTCAGTCACTCAGAGAACCCAACTATTTTTGGGACAGGGATTGCTGATCTGTCTTGGACCTGCATGCCTCTCCCCCCATGTGAAAACACACGTACACATAACACACATACACACATGTACACACATATGGATAAAGGGGTAAGTTAGAGGCACAGGGAAAGTTTCAGAGGGGAGGTGCTGGGAACATGAACTACATAGCTACATCGTAAAGTTTATGCTGGACGTTCCACATTGGCTCTTAGATGTCCTCACACTCATAATCATGGTGCTCCAAAGAGGTATTCAGAGACCTCCAGTGACATAGGCCCCGTGGGCCCAGCCAAAGACCAGGGCCCAGGCTTAGTGTGTGCTAATCGTCAGGATTGTGACCATGGCTAAAGAGATGTCACCCAACACAGTGCTTTTTTACTGGGCCAGGCTTCTCTGGAGGATGCTGGAAACAATGTGGTGTGAATCACTCCTCCATCTCCTTTGTGATTTTTTTGTTTGGGGTTGGGGGGGGCTTCTGTGCAAAGATAAAATACTATTTTTCCAATGATTCTGAGATGCACATATTTTTAAAAAGTTTTTAATTTTTTTTTAAATTTTTTTAACGTTTATTTATTTTTGAGACAGGGAGAGACAGAGCATGAACAGGGGAGGGCCAGAGAGAGGGAGACACAGAATATGAAGCAGGCTCCAGGCTCTGAGCTGTCAGCACAGAGCCCAACGCGGGGCTAGAACTCACGGACCGCAAGATCATGACCTGAGCCGAAGTCGGCCGCCCAACTGACTGAGCCACCCAGGCGCCCCAAAAAGTTTTTAATTTTTTAAAAAAATTTATTTTAATTCCAGTTAGTTAACATACAGTGTAATATTAGTTTCAGGTGTACAATATAGTGATTCAGCACTTCCATACATCACCAGGTGCTCGTGACAACAGATGCACTCCTGAATTGCCGTCACCTATTTCACCCCTTGCCCCCGGTAACATCAGTTTGTTTTCTATAGTTAAGAATCTGTTTCTTAGTTTGTCTCTCTCTCTCTCTCTTTTTTTCCCTTTGCTTTTTTGTTTTGTTTCTTAAATTCCACATATGACGAATCATATGGTATTTGTCTTTTTCTGACTGACTTATTTCACTTAGCGTAATACTCTCTAGCTCCATCCATGTTGTTCCAAATGGCAAGATCTAATTCTTTTTTTATGGCTGAATAATATTCCATTGTATATATACCATCTTCTTTATCAATTCATCTATTGAAGGGCACTTGGACTGCTTCCATATCTTGGTTATTGGTGATAATGCTGCTATAAACACTGGGGTGCGTGTATCCTTTTGAATCTGTATTTTTGTATCCTCTAGGTAAATACCTAGTAGTGCGATTGCTGGATCAAAGGGTAGTTCTATTTTTAACTTTATTTTAAAAACACATTTTAGCATCTCCAAAATCAGGATAGTCCTTAGGGTTAGCATGTCATAACTTTCCTGGTAGAGGATTTCCTACTTAGCAGTACATAAAATAATGGTTTATGTTGCAGTGGTCTTTCAGATTCACTGAAATGGGACAGGAAATGAGGCACATTTCTTTGAAAAGAAGAAAGCAAATAATGTGGTAGAACAGACTAGCCTAGGAATCTGGACATGTTTCATGGTTTGAAGCAAATGGGCTTCAGAAGCACAGGAAAATTGGCCAGAAAGGACATAAACTTGTCTCCAGGACCCAATATTGGGAACTGAGTGAGGCTGGAACTGGAGCATGGCAGATTTGGGCTACATGTAGGGAAAAGTCCCATTGTGTTGTTTTGCTAAATATTGAAATCAGGCATAGAGATTTATCATGGAGTTCCATTCTAAAGTGACTTCTAAAAGTGAGGTGACTGCCCATGCTCTGGGAGATTGTAAGAGTGTCTGCCTAACAACAGAAGTGTCAATTAGTGGACTTTCAGTTGCATTGACTTTAGCTGCAAGTAACCGAAAATAAGAATTCAAATTGGCTTAAGTAGGAAGATAATTTATTATCTCACATAAAGAGAAGTCAGGAGTTGGATCCCAGAAATCCTCATCAATCTGTTGCACTTCCTCTTGCTTTTTTGGTTAGTCTAATTAAACTGTCCTAATTTTTCTTGAAGTAAAACAAAGAGAATTTACTGTGTTCTTTTTTCAGAAAGGAAAGTGATGATGTTAACCTTTTCTTGCCCTGGGGCTCGACCCTGCCATCAAAGACCCAGTCTTTGACTTGGCCATGACCTCTGAGGAGACCCTCTCAGCACTCTCAAGGGGCTGCAGTCCACTCATGAAAATGCCTAGAGGATAGAAAGGAATATTCTTCCCCACTGTTAACATTTTAGGAGAAGGGACCATTCCTGGACTCCCTGTAGACGTCTTGTGCTTCATTGTTCAGAAATAGGCTAAAGTCAGGGAAATGGGGCTGGGGCTGAAGTGTGGACAAGTAAAATCATGGCTCCACCAGTAAGGAAGAAGTGTGTTTTCTAAACAGTGTCTGCCTCAGGGACTTTTCAAGGTCACTTGCAGACATAAGGGGTCCTAATAGGTAACATGTACCTATTCCAGTTTGTGGTATTGCTTCCAGTTTGTGGTGAGGAGTCCTCTCTGTCCTGGTGCATGTTCTGGCCCCTTGGCCATCTGAGCCCAACTGGACGGTAGCAAAGGGACAACCACAGATAAAGCCAGACTGCCCCGCGAAGGCTAACATAATCATTTCTCATCCTGGAAGGTCATTCGGATGGTATTTTGTTCTTAAGAAAACTTAGAAGAGATTAATTGGAGGGAACAGGAAAAGCAGGGGGAGACTCAGTGGTGTAACAGACATTTCTGGAAAATAAAGCTTTAAACATTAAGTGTCAGATGGGATGGGAGATGTCAGGATGTAACCCAGGGAGGAGAATCAAGTAGTGCAGGAAGGGTAGAGAGGAGAGGGTACAGGTGTCTGGGTGGGGTGAGGATTCTTCCCTCCACCTGGAGGGAATGATATTGGAGGAAATTGCCATTGTTCTCTCCTGTTTGATTTGCAAAAGTGGAAGTTTTACAGAGCTCAACCTAATATTTAGTTAAGAAATTGGAGCAGTTGGGTGGCTCAGTGGGTTAAGTGTCAGACTCTTGATTTTGACCTCATGGTTTCCTTTCGTGGGTTGAAGTCCCGCATTAGGCTCTGCCTTGACTATGTGGAGCTTGCTTGGGATTCTCTCTCTCTGCCCCTACCCTGCTCATGTTCTCTCTGTCTCTCTCAAAATACATAAATAAACCAAAAAAAAAAGCTTTAGAATGCCCTGGGTTATTCAAAAATACTCAAAAGAGAGAGAGAGAGAGAGAGAGAGAGAGAGAGAAATGGACAAAGAGGGAAAATACTATGAATGGAAATGAATACTGAGTATTTTAAAGTTACTTGCATTTTAAGGAAACCATCCAGAAGCATTCCTTTCCAAAAGGTCCTTCCCAACACCATCTCCTGCCCTCATCCCTGCTCCTCCCTCATCTTGGATCTCTCTAAATTCATCCCTCCTTCCCTCTTTCCTGGAGAAGTTTTCTAATATGTGCACCTATCGTCACAAACAGGAATTAGAGTGAAAGAATTCTCCCTCTCTTTCTTTCTCTTTTCTTAAGACATGCTTCACCTGCAATGTTTTACTGAAACACAACAAGTAGAGTGCAAAATCTTCCATAAAAATTTTCCTTTCTATGCATCTACAACTAAAATTAGGACAAGTCCCATAGACTAAAATTCTCATCTAGGTAAGAATTTAACTTCCTGTTAAACTTCAGTGAAACCACAAAAAGAAGAAAATTCCATATATTTTCTACAGAACAGACACACGAGTTGGAAAATGCTAAAGGACATAAAAGTATGTCCAAAGTGTTGTGATAGAAATACATCCCACAAGTCTTAATTTCAAAAGGAGACTCATCATGATTACTTCCATTAACCAGCTCAAATAAAATGTGGTGATTTTCTATAATCTAAGCAGTACTCCCCACATCAGGAATATTTACTGAAATGAATTGCTATATTATTGCCCCAAGAGGGAGAAATGTGCTGATTGGTGGTGGTTTTTGGAGGTGAATCACTAACATTTGAGTGACAGGTGGTGTACTGAGTGTTTATGCCAGTTTCCTCACTTCATCCAATCAATAATCCCATATTAAGGAAGCTGGAATACAGAGTTGTCACACATAGGTAAGTGGCAGAGCTGGGATTTGGGAGCTGGGATTTGAACCCTGGGCATGGTGATAGTCAGCCCTAGGTTTAAATGCTGACTGCTACACTTCCCCAAAGGGGGTTGTGTGCAATATTTTCCAATCCACTTAGCTTGTGGGCTGAAAAATCTGGATCTTCTTCCACCTCTTGATTCATCTCTAGTGGGTCTTCTCTCAATATGGGAATCTCACAAGTATTATGCTTTTTTGCTCATAACCCTTTTATTTTACTTGAATTTTAGAAACCATAGAGGATAAAACAGACTTTACTTTCTTGAGAAATTTCACTATTGCAGACCAGCACACTGAGATAGTTTCAATAGTTTCAGTGCTTCCCGTTTGAGTCTTGACATGAACTAAAAGCATCTTTTCTACCTTGTGCTTCCTGGTCATGTCCTAGGTGACACTTAACAGTGGTGTTGTCTGAAATGGTGACTTCAGAATCTGGGACATCAGTTGACAAGTTCCCTGGTTGTGTTTGGGGAAACTTTCTAGGAAGATTGGAATCCAGGGCCCTGGTGGAGGTTTCCTGGAGCAACAGGCCTTAACTTTTCATTACACATTCTCAAACATAAACAGAATAGAAGTTGCAGATTCTATGTGTTTTACAACTTAGATCACAGAAGGACAATGGTGCACCTGCTGGATCATTGGGATTCTGGACCATCATCTGTTTCCTGCATAAGCACAAGGTTGAAGGCCAGGCTCTGGCCCCACCATGCAGATACATGCTGCTACCTTTGTAGACCCTCTGTCCAGTCTAGTCTCTGATGGGTGTGAAAGCATTGGTCACATTTTGGAATAACCTTGGGGTTAGCAGAGGGACTGGCAACATTGTAGTCTGAGTTCACTTACCTTTTGTCTGCAGGTAAGTGAACTTTGGTTTCTTTGCAGAATAGGGTGTTCTACCTGAACAGTGAAGAAATGTCCCTGTCAGTCTGGCCATGCTGTGGCCCCCATGGGTCTGGCGTGTCTCCTGACAATCGATGGTGTCTCTCTGGGGGTATCACCATGGCAGCTTCGTCCCAGCTCCAGACTGACCCCAGGTCACAGAGGTGGGTTTGTTTTCTGCTTTTTTTCCTTCTTCTTCCCTGACTGAGATATCAGATTTACTTGACAAATATTTGCAAATGTCTTCCACTTTCTTTCCTTCTCTGGGATTTGTTATTTGTGTTCTGGTCTACCTGGGTAGAGGCCAGGACTCCCTCCTTTCCTTCACAGTGCCCTGCCTTTGCGTTTTTGTGAGGTCAATCACATCACCTGGCCATTATTGGTCTGTTTGCTTATCCTCCTCACTAGGCTATGAACTCCGGTGTACTCAAGAGATGTTTGCTGAAATGAACTTATTATTTCACTGAAGCTTATAAACCACCCTGCAAGGGGGTGGATTCCTAGATACAGAGGGAGAAACAGTCTCAGAATGTCCAGTAACTTCCATGTGTGTATTAAGGGGTTGGAGACAGAGCTGAGATTTGAACTGGCATCTTCAAACACCTGGATCTGAGGTCCTGGAAGCCTTCCCATTGTCCTTTGACACAGTTGACCAAATTATACCTGCTCTTTGATACTGAGTTGTGTGCTTTAGGAGAGCTGGCTACAATGCCATCTACTCTAATTTGGTTTACAACACACCCTGAAGAGGAGTATGGGGTCAGGTGAATGAGCACATCCTATTGTCAAGGGCATCCTCAGAATTTGAAAAGTTTGGTCTTAGGATATGTTTATAGTCTCCTCTTGCTCAAGGGGAAGCAGTCATCCCCTGAAGCCTGCCAGAATCCCAGGTGCTGGGTCAGGCCCTCCCCTTCATCTGTCCTTGGGGCATTGATCACATAGCTTAAGGTGCCTGGTTACCACGACAACACCATGGCCTCCCCACGGGGTTTCTTCCCACATGGCAGTCCCAAATCACAGTCCTACTTTGGTGCATTTAGAGGGCTGGCCCATAACACCCTGCCTCATCGTCACAGATGAGGGATTCCATGTTCAAAGGCAAAACCTACCTAGAGGGAAGCAATACAAATAAGTAGAGTAAGGAGAGACTGTAAGTAATTTGGGAATCACACATGTGCCAATGACAGATGTCCATGAGACAGTTTCCCCCTTCTCCCCTCCTCCACCTCATTTTCTTCTTCCTCTTTATCCTTGTCCTCCTCCTTCTAAACAAGCTAAGGATTTTGCAGGCTCCAGTTGCAACTGGTATTTGGGTTGTCTCTGGTGCACTGTTTCTGGACACTGGGCAGGATGGAAGGAGCAAAGATTCCAGCAGTTGGGGCTAAGTTTTCGGGAACAAATTTGGCTTCCCAGGTGCTGATGCATGTCAGATAGATGTCATGTCTCCCAACTACCTGTGAGGAAGACAGGAGACCTCAGTGGGATCTGAGGATGAGCTGGTGGGGGCATATTCCTGCTTATTCAGGAGTTCAGAGCATGTAAGTCACAGTGGACATTTGATACAAAATGAACAAACCTTCTAGGATTCTTTTTTTTTAAAAAAAAAAAAAGGAAGAGAGGGGCACCTGGGTGGCTCAGTTGGTTAAGCGTCTGACTTTGGCTCAGGTCACGATCTCGCAGTTCATAGGTTTGAGCCCCACATCCAGCTCTCTGCTGAACAGCTCAGGGCCTGGAGCCTGCTTTGGATTCTGTGTCTCCCTCTCTCTCTGCCTCCCCCCTGCTCACACTCTGTCTCTCTCTCTTTCTCAAAAGTAAATAAAAAATAAAAATAAATAAATAAATAAAAATAAAAAAGGAAGAGAGTTTTATTCCAGCCCAAGTGAGGACATCTTCCCAGGATACATAACCTTCACAAAGAAGAGAGTGCTTGGGGAAGGGATGTTTAATACATGGTTGTATATGTTTTTTGTTACACCAATAGCTACAATTAACCATAATGAAAGACATTCCAGAAAATTGCAAACTTTATCTTTTAGTATGTACAAGATTTCAGGCTTCTGAGGTATGAGGTATGGGAACAGAATTTAGGGAGATTTTTACTCTTTAGCTTGAAATGTTTCTTTTAGGTTATTTGCTAACAAAGCAGATGAATACGGTGTCCTCAGGGCAGAAACAGAGCCCCTGCTCTGAAGTTTGGTGAAGTCATTCTGACTTTGGTAAAAGTTAAAGTCTAGCCTCCCTGGGAACCCAGGAACAGGGCCCATGAACATTAAAAGTTTAAAATTTCCTTTATCATCATCTTCTATAAACTAGGTTGCTGTCTTAGCCTGAAATCTGTATTAGTCAGCTTGGGCTGCTGTAAGAAAGTTACCAAAGTTAATAAAGTCCCATGGTAGCGGGAGCCTTAAGCAACAGTAGTCTATTTCTCATGGTCTGGAGGCTGGGAAGTCTAAGGTCAAGATGCTGACTGACTTGATTCCTGGGGAGGACCATCTTCCTGTCTTGTAGACAGCTGTCTTCTTGCTGGGTCCTTACATGGCAGAGAGGGAGGGAGAGCTCTCTCATGTCACTTCTAATAAGGGCAGCAATACCATTATGACCTCATTTAACCCTACTCACCTCCTAAAGGCTCCATCTCCAAATACCATCACATTGGGGTTAGGGCTTTAACATATGAATTTTGAAGGGACATAAACTTTCAGTCCACAATACTCATGATGCTGTTGTGTAGACATTATGTCTATACTGTTTGGAGCCAGACTGCCTGACTTCAAATCCTGCCTCTGCTGCTTGCAGGCAGTGGGAGCCTTGACAATTTTTTTTTAAAATCTCTCTAGGCCTCAGTTTCCCCATCTGTAAAGTGAAGATGGTAAAAAAAATTCCTACCTTGGAATAAATAGTAAATGCCAAATGATGCTCTATTAGATGAGCCATGACATCTACTCACATGGGTTTTCACAGTCAATAAATTTCCCTAAGATGCTCTGAGCCAACCTGGCCTTTATCTTGTTCCTTTCTTCATGGAGGCAGGAACACTAGCACCAATAACCCTTCATGACTGGAAGCCACGGTACCAGGAGAGGAAGCCCTCAGTTGTTATTTTGGCAATATAAAGACTTTCTACAAAAACTAAGCCCCATTTTTTTTAATGGATGATGCATAGTTTGTTTGTTTTTTTTTTTAATTTAAGTTTATTTATTTATTTTGAGAGACAGAGAGAGAGAACACAAGTTGGGGAGAAACAGAGAGGGAGAGAGAGAATCATGATCTGAGCTGAAATCAAGAATTGACACTTAACGGGCTGAGCCACCCAGGTGCCCCAAGGATGCACAGTTTTTAACAGTGAAGCACATCTGTGTATGTGATGTGTGAATGTGTGCTTGCCTGTACATATGCCTCACCAAATAGGCCTGCACGGAACCATGCTGTGAGCCTACCCCTACCTTCCAAACTGCAGGGGAAGCTGTCATCCTGGGGCAGGGTGCAAGGGTAGGGTTTTCCTGTTGCCTGGATCTGCTCCCCGTTTCTCACCTTCCTGGCTCTGTGTTGTCTGGTATTTGACTTGTGATGTCCACTTCTGTGTTAGATGCTGGTCTGGTGGTCCTGAGCCTCAGGACCGAGGTGCTCAGTACTGTAGGCTCCTACCCACATTGCTCAGTGTGGAATTTCTCAACAACGGGGCTCCTATTGTCTTGAAAGTTCTGTATTTTATACAAATTTGTGCATGATTGGAATTGCAGGGAACATGGTCCCATTGGTGACTTTCCTCGAATCAGTTGGGACCAATGTCTACTGGGCTGCTTTGTTCCTGTGATAAGCCCCTGCCCCTGTCCCCTGCTCTCACCCATGAAAGCCTTAAGGAGGACATGATTTCAGGGAATGGTGTATTAGTTTCCTGTGGCTACTACAACAGATTACCAGAGATTTGGTAGCTTCTAACAATGCAAATTTATCATCTTACAGTTCTGGATGTCAGAAGTTCACAATGAATCTCAGTGTCTGAGGCTGGCTCCTTCTGGAGGCTGTAGATCAGGATCTGCTCTCCTGCTTTCCCAGCTTCCGAAGGCCACCTGCATTGCTTGGCTCATGGACCCCTTTCCACCCCAGCAGGGTGGCACCTTCCCTGTCCTCTCTGCCTCCATGTCACAGCTCGTTCTACTCCAGCCTTCCTGCTTCCCTCTTAGAAGGACCCTTGTGGTTATGTTGGTCCCTCATATAATCCAGGACAATCTCCTCACCCCCAAATCCTTACTTTAGCTCCACCTGTGTGAAAGTCCCTAGAAGGAAACCTCACTAGAGCAGACTCAGAATGCTACAAGGGGGCCTGGTGGGGAGGAGTTGCACCACTTAGGAAAAACTGTCAATTTTATAGGAAGTTTTACATGAAAAATTGTCAATAATGGAGCCCTAACAGAACAGTCTCAACAGAACAGTCTCAACAGGAAAGAATCATCAGCTACAGGCCCCACCAGGGAAGGATGGATACAGCATCTCCTACAAGGCTGTGACCACTCCTGTAACTCAGTCGATGAGAGACCCTCACCATCCTGACCTCCCGCTTTTCTTCAAAGGACTTTGGTTCAAAGCAACCCCTCCCAGCCTCCTCCTTCTTCTCCATAAAAGAACGTTTTTCTCTTTTGTTTGTTGGACTTGCCTGCGTTTTTTCTTGCTTGTTCTGGATTGCAATTCTCTGCTATTCCTGAATAAACCCAATTTTGCTGGTAAAATAACTCTCTGTGTCATTTTTAAGGTTAACCAGTGCAAAGTCCTTTTGCTGTGTACAACAACACATTCATGGGTTCTGGGGATCAGGACTTGGACATCTTTAGGGGGCATGATTGTGTCTCTTCCTACGCAAGATGCAGACAGATGATGCCCGTGTGCCAGGCTCTGTGCCAGGGCTCCATGTGAATCCTTTCATCCTTACAATGGCCCCACAAGGGGGGCATGTTCCTCACTCCCATCACATTGGTATGGGAGCTGAGGTTTAAGAAGGTCAGCTTCCCAAGGTCACACACACGCAGGGGTGTGGTCTGAACTCAAACACACCTTGGTCTGTTTTAAGAGCTTCTTTTCAGGGGCCTGTTCTCCCAAACCTCCCTGCAACCCTCCCAGAGGTTTGTGTGTCAGGCTATGTCTCTGTTGTGTCACCTGCAGGGCACCTCTGTGCCCAGGGCCGGTTGCCCATGCTGTATAACAAATGACTGCAAGTTCAGCACCTGAATCAGCACACATCCAATGTGGGTCAGAGTCTGGGTTGAGTGGAGTTCCCCAACCCAGATCTCATGAGGCTGAGGTTCAGTGTCAGCTGGGCCAGGTTCTCACCTGTAGGTTCTGCAGAAGGAATCTGCTTCTGGGATCCTTTAAATGGTCGGCAGAACTCAATTTCTGGCGATTCAGGTCCTCATTTTATTTGCTGGCTCTCAGCTCCTGGAGGCCACCACATCACTCCATCGCCAAAGCTCACAAAGCCACGTGGAATGTTTAAGGCTTAGACTTTCCGTTTTTGGAAAAAATTCTCTGCTTTGAAAGAGTTCATGTAAATAGGCCAGTTCACCTGGATAATCTCCCTTTTGTTATCGAAACTAACATAGTCATAGTGCATCATACACACACAGGAAGGATCACTGGAGGCCACCTCAGAATTCTGCCCTCCACAGGGCACGTCCAGATCCTGCCCCTCTACTGCATCCCACCTCACTTCTCCATGCTGGGATCTTGCTCCTTCACAAAGCTTAGCACCAAGCTGGGAGGTTGTGGGAGCACAAGTGAAGCTGAGTGAGAAGCACAGACTTCTGTGTTGGCCCCACGTGAGAGTGCAGGTGGTAAAATGTCCAAATATGGAAAAGACTCCAACAGGCCACAGGGTTAAGAGGTGGTTTCTTGGGCACAAGAAGGGTTTTAAAGGATGGTTCCAGATTGAGAGACTACCTGCCTGTATGTGATTCAGGAATGCTGTCATGGGGTTTTTACCACAGCAATCAGGGCTCAAATCACACATTTTTTCCAGCTTTGAGTTAGGAAAAAGGGAGCTGGCACTTCCTACTTTAGTACAGAGTTAACTTTGTAACTGATTGTGTTTTTCATTTTGTTTTGTTCATCAGGGAGCTGAGAGTAACATTTATGTTCAGCTTTAGGAACTGGGTTAGACTGGACTTTTAACATTCACTCAGACTTGATTTTCTATGCTAATCAAGAGTTTGAGAATATTTATTTACATTTTTCCCATTTTCATGTGCTAGTGAGCTCTATTAAATCCTCAGTGGAACAAGTCAGCTTCAAATGAGAAACATTTAAAAACCCTGTGACATTTACTAATAGGCCAGTGGGCTGCAGACCGCGCCTCACCACCAGAAGGAGGACAACAATGGAGCACTAAGGTGGGGCTGGGCTGTGCACAAATGGGACAATGGAGGGTTGCAGCATGGGGTCAGGAGTCTGTGAACTACACTCAGGTGCTGGGGGCCCACTAAGAAAGTGAAACTAACCTTGCCTGCTCACGTCCTGAGCTAGGAGCAGGAGCTGCTAGCGCTGGCCCTGCCTCTTCTCAGCTAGTTGCTGGTACTGGCTGTGTTGCCTGGGGCACATTGCCTAACTTCTCTGAGCCTCAGTTTTCTTCTCTGCAGAATGGGATCAGTAAAAGAGTTGGCTTCATAAAAGGCAGTGGTTCTTTTTTTTTAATGTTTATTTATTTTTGACAGAGAGAGACAGAGACAGAGACAGAGACAGAGCATGAGTGGGAGAGGGGCAGAGAGAGAGGGAAATACAGAAACTGAAGCAGGCTCCAGGCTCTGAGCTGTCAGCACAGAGCCTGACGCGGGGCTTGAACTCACAGACCACAAGATCATGACCTGAGCCAAAGTCGGATGCTTAACTGACTGAGCCACCCAGGCACCCCAAAGGGCAGTGATTCTTAAATGATCAGTTTGTCAGGTGCCCAGCAAAGGGCCTGGCACCAGGAGCTAGATGTCATGATTATTATTATTAGTGCACCTAGAAGGTATAAAAATTGTGTGCGAACAGAGGGTTGGGGGGTGTTGGAAAAGGGATGTGCTTCATCTTTTGACTTCTGAACTTACAGTAAGTGTTGCTTACTTCCTAAGTGTGGGATGCAGATTCAAAGATTTCCTGTCCAAGTTTCCCACCCTAATTCCAACACTGTGACTATGACAGAAGTTAGTACTGGGTGATGGTGCATTAGATGTCATATGTATGCAGATGTTATGAGGGTTTCTAATCCTTTGATGTTAAAATTAGGAGGTGACCCAGGTGGGCCTGACTAATCAGAGAATAGTCTCTTGCTGATGGCAGAAAGTCTGGGAGATACAAAGGTGAGAGGGGCTCTCTTTCCCAGCCTTGACACAGAGGGGCCACGGGTAGGGACTGAGAGCACCCTCCAGGAGCTCAAGACAGCCTTTAACTGATGGCTGACCAGGGAAATGGGGTTGTTAGTTTTACAACAGCAAGGAACTGAACTCTGCCAACAACCTGACTGACCCTGGAAGCAGGTCTTACCCAGACCTTCCAGGTAAAGCAGTGTGGCCAATGCTTGAGAGCCCAGCCACATCCTCCAGGATTTCTGAGTTACAGAAGCATAGGATAGTAAATGGGTGCTGTTTAAGGCTCCCAAATTTGTGGTGTTTGTTACATGGCATAGATAACTAATACATTGGGTCACTTCCACATGGGACTGTCTATCTTCTGGCCACCATCAGAGTCACTGCTGGGCAGGTGGATGTACCACGAGGCGTCTCTGTGTCCACTTCTGGAAGATGGTCTTTCGGCTTGGAGTGCTGTTAGTGACTGTGCTCCCATCTGTGAACCAGTGATGCCATGGGTGCCCCTGCCCCACACAGCAGGGAAGGGACATGTCTGTGCCTGGGAGATCAAGAGCACTGGGAGAAGGTGCTCTTGTTTTTCCCTGGAGGATGAAATGTGACAGAAGAGTCTGGATAAAGATAGCTGGCTGGAGGGATCTAAGGTCCTTATAGCATTGCTTTAATTCAGCTTTCAATTTGATCAGTGATGCCCTTCTGGAGAAATGTGTGCAGCTGAAACCCAAGACTGTAAACCTAATAAGAATTTGGTTCGCTTCACGAATCAAGATAATTGTACTTTGAAAAATGTTTTCAACATAACATTAATTTCGACCTTTACGTAAAGTGCGAGATAAGTGTGTTTTTAAAATGGATATTCATGCATGACACATTTTCCATTATCACCTTATCAGATTTTCTGAGTTGCTGCAGCAGTAGATAGTTCAGGTGTTTAAAATAAGCA
This sequence comes from Panthera tigris, assembly GCF_018350195.1. NCBI lineage: Eukaryota > Metazoa > Chordata > Mammalia > Carnivora > Felidae > Panthera > Panthera tigris. The sequence goes on along the minus strand of NC_056662.1, from coordinate 49,158,256 downwards.
ATCACTTATTTTTATGATCTTGCAGGGACATGTTATGGTGATTGAATGGAATTTGCTTTCTCTTTTTCCTTACAGGAGCCTCAAGAACAAAGGCCACAGGACAGTGTTGGGTCCTGCTGTCCAGAGCTCACCAACTGGGATTGAGGTTGATGAAAAATGAAGAACAAGGGAAGCACTAGCCCATCTCGTGTCCTCCCCATGCCTCTGCTTCCTGCCTCTGGAAGGATTTAAGATGCCTGGATTTAAGATGCTTTCTGTGACATATTTAAAAAGCAGATTAAAGATTTACTGAATTCTCACCAGATCCCACTGGCTTCCTGAGTCGATTCAAAACCTTTTCTGTCCCACCTGTACACAGGTGTTTGGTTCATTTCCCTACCCTCACCCATCTCATTCTGACAGAGGAGCCCGGGCCAGATGCTGGCCCTGCAGAATTTTTTGAAAAATTAACCAAATAGAGTTAAAAAAAATTAAGGTAGCATTCATACAACACAAAATTCACCATTTTAACAGTTTTAAAGTGTACAATCTTTCATAGTGTTGTGTGACCATCAACACTACTTAAATTCAGAACATTCCCCTTCTCATTGGTTGGTTTCATTAGCTGAGCTCCAAGAGACCCAGGAATCAGGATGGTCTCATGATGGGGAGTAATTGTGACCTTTGCAAACCTCTCTCTGTATCAATACATATGCACACACACACACACACACACACGTGTGCATGTGTATAAATGTGTGCTTATTTATTTCTTTCAAGACTTCTCTGAAAAAATTAGAAAAAGGGAAGGGAAGAGAAAGGCAAAGAGAAGATTAGTATCATAAGCATAACCAGGAGACCCCTGCTCTCTGTGTGCTTCTTTTTGCTACAGGGAAATCCATGATAGGTAAATAAGGCATTGGCTCATGCTTTCTTCAACAACTTTTTAAAGAGATACAAGTAACCCAGTGCATGTCCTGCAAAGCCTTTGAAATGCGAAGGCAAGCAAAATCTTGGCTAATTAAATGCTTCATGTTTGTCATAGTTAGCATATTAATATAAGATCGGTTAAATGTGTCACTCAGGTGAGCCAAACTTTTATGCTCCATACATAGTTTTCCACGGTGCATTTCTCCGTGTTCCATCAGTGTTCACAGTACATTTGTTTCATGTTTATAGGCTCTTATTTGCAGGCAATGTGGCATAGCAGAGAGTGCACTGGGGTGAGAAGGAATGGGAGAGGGGGCAGCCTTGTAGTGCTCCCTGGTGGCCTTCCAGAAAGTCATGCCCTTGAGCCTTTCTTCAAGGGAAACTGGGGTAGTTTCTAATGTCTGACTCTTTGAAATTACTGTAGAGCTTCAAAAGCATTAATGCTTCTGCTTTTTAAAATACATTTTGGCACATAATTGGTTTTCATTATAATCCCTGCATAACTGACCACCCCCACATGACAATGCCTATTTACTATCACTATTTGTTATTTAGTGGGTCAGGGATTTGGAAAGGGCACAATGCACAGAGTTTCAGCTGGAAGACTGGAGAGTCACTGGAAGTTCTGCATCTGCATCACCACATGTGGCCTCTGCATAGCAGGGCTTCATCACAGCATGGCTGCCTCAGTGTAGTCAGGTGTCTTCCCCACTGAATGGCCTGCCTACTCAGGGCTCCAGGCAGGAGTGTCCCAGACAGCAGGGAGCAGGTGGCACCACCTTCTGTGGCCCAGCTCTGTCATAGTGAATCAACTGATTCCCTCACCTTCCTCTTTTCTGTTCTTCAAGGCCACGGCCACATTTTGCTCTCTAATAGTCTTCTGTGTCCTTGTCCTGAAGTGTCCTGGTTAGGAGTGTGGTCTTAGGAGCTGGATCGAGATATTCTCCCTTGTACAATAAGAATGTTGACTCCTATCGCCTAGGATCAGAGAGTAAATTCATGCAAAACACTTAGAATGAAGACTGGTACAAAGTGCATCCTCGATGAATGGCCATGACTCTTCTGCAATGTGGTATATATTCCTCTAGGACAGCTTTGCATCTTACTCACCTCTGCCCTGCATTTCCTGCAGTGCTTGGTGAGCAGAACACAATTGGCATAAACTCAGTCTTTGCTTATTCCGTGACCTTGATGTCTGCAGGGACACAGCCCCCCACCATGACTCACTGTCCTTCTGCCTGTGCTGTTCTTCTGGGTCTGTATCAGTGTCTGTCTTCTCAGCTGACTCCACCCTCTCAGACTATCATCTCTGACCATCTTCCATAGGAGCTGTCCTGGCCCCCTGGAATCCTATTTTATTTTGTTCATGGCATTGGCATTCCTAAAAACACTTCATTCACTACTTGATTCTCTTAGAGCGGGATATGAGCTCCGTGAGCTCCATATTTCAGTGTGTTTTTTGCTGTATCCTCAGTGCCTAGAACAGGGCCTTGTTCAGTAAACACATGGAGTGGGGACAGAAGGGGAAAAATTATAAGCTTCATGATGATTCAGAAACATGTTGCCAAAGCAGGCTGTGTCCTTCAGTGAATTGGGATTTACTTCCTTTTTAAGCATGTAAAAAAATCTTGAGACTTCCATTCAGTCTTATTATATTTATGTAAAATCTATTCATAATAAAAATAAAACTGTATCTTCCCAACTACAACTTAATTTTGAATGAAAATAATTTTGGGTGGTATTAATACAGACACTCAAAGTAAAACCTGAGAGAGATAGAATCACAGGGAAATGAGAATCACATAGGCAGTCCCACCCACTCAGTCACTTTGTAGCTGTTTCCAGCTATGGCTTTGCCTTGACTCCACTGTCCTTCCCGCTGGAACTCATGGCTCCTAGCCCACTAACTTCTCAGGTCATTCCTGGTGCCCCACCCCCATCCCCAGCCCTCAGTCATAAGGCTGTGATGATCCACACCCAGCCCAGGAAAGGGGACAGACTCCATTTTTGCTGCTGCACCCAGTGCAATTCTCAGAACAAAAGAGAGAAGACAGTACTTTTTATTTTGTGCAAACATAGTTTTAAACATTTGTTGGTTTTCCTTCTTGCAGCTTGAGAGCAGCCATCTGAGTAGTTTATAGGGTTGTGGATAAATTACTGAAACCTGGAAACTCTTGGATTTATTTTACCTTAGACATAAAAAGTTAGGTTTAATTTTGGAATTGCTATGCACCACTTAGTATGAAAGTTCTTGGTTTTCTTGTCTTGTGTACATTCTAGAGCCTGGCTCTGGAAATTCCAGATGTCTGCTGGGAGGGTGGGATTGCCTGTGTGATTCTCATTTCCTTTTGATTCCGTCTCTCTCTCGGGTTTCTCTGTTTCTCACTTACCCAATTCCCTGCTGCAGAGATGAACTTCAGGGAGCCAAGTTCCCTCTGTGTGCCTCCATGACATCTGGGCTGTATGGTGAGGGTTTTTATGTCTTTAATGATCTTATCATGCACTCAGGGGTTCCCTAATTCTTAATTGGAGAATGTGGGCTACACAGGATAAAGTCTGACTGTGTGCACACCTTGAACACCTGGGTGTTCTCAGGCTTGGCCAATTTCTGGAATCACTGGGACCTGCAGGGAACATTGGGGCCAGGTTCTCCCTCCTAGCAGGGGACTTAACTGGCCTGGGGTATGGCCTGGACACTAGGGTTACGGACCTGCAGGGGTGCTGACTGGAGTCAGGCTCGGGGGCCCTTGGGTTCTCTAGATTGTCAGTGGAGGCGGGTGCTCGGTGGGCTCTGGGAAGGGGTGAGGAGCAATCAGGCAAACAATACATCACAGGTGTGACAATGCATCTGCCACAGAGCCTACTTCTCAGGGGCTGCATGATGTTCTGGATGAGTAAATGGTCAATAAGTTGTATTATTTATTGGAGAAAGATGTCCACATGGAAAAGAGCGGCTGAGGTTGGATGACTTTGTTGAAATGTAATCATGGATAGATTTGGCAGTTTGGATGTATTTAACAACTGAGACATTATGGTGTCACTTTACTAGTCCTCAGGTTCAAGTTTGGTAGTTAGATAAAGTTATAACCACTTCATCTGATAGTGCCTGGTTGCCTGGGAAGACCATCTGAGCACACAGTGACAAGAGGTGGAGTCAGGCAGGACCTGCTCGAACCCAGCCCAAGTGAGCTCGCTTAATTCCAGGCTCTTCCAGGCTTGCAGGGGATATGTGGGCTAACAAGTGGAAGAGCTCTGAAAGCCACCCAGCCTGTGTGGAATCAAGGACCTGACTTCCTGAGGTGTCAGGGACACTAGGATGAGGCAGCCCATGGCCCAGGACCTCACTCCTGCGCTCTGCTGCCCTCAGCACTGTCTGTTGGCTGACAGATGAGCACAGAGGTCTCTATCCTGTCCCTTTTCTGTTCCACCCTCAGAGAGAATCCCCCACTTTTTGGCTCAGTTCCAATGGATTCCTTGCTACTTTCTCCTAATGTCAGTATGTCTGCCCCAGCACCCAGCACCCACCTGCCAGAGGAGCACTTGAAGAAGCCTGAGGCCAGGGGGTGACATATCCTCCCTGGGGCTGTCTTGCTTTGCACTCATGTCTGGCTGCACCATTCCTCTATTCTGCTCCAACCATTTGGCCTCATAATATCCACAGTCCTGGGTCAGTGTGCCAGCAAAAGCCACCTCATGTCTCCATGGGGACATGTATGTGGGGAATGAACAGCCACATGGGGCTGGGAGAGTGCTCCACATGATCTGACCTTGTGTCCTGGGCCTCCAGCCCTAGGGCAGTGGGGAGGGGGCACAGGGAAGAGGCAGGGGGCTTCAACTAGAGAGAAAAACAACATCAATGACAGCCACTTTCAGAATCACCTTAGATGAGAGAGGAGAGATTGTTTCTACTTAGAGGCACTGAAGAATTTCCCACTAAACAACATGGGGCCCTTCACCAGAAATGACACAGTGGAAATGCATGATGTAGATGGATCTCAAACAGCCCGTCCTAGGACAAGCTCTGTGGGGTCTGTGGGACTTCAGGACAGTAGAAAAGCTGACGACCTTTGTCATAGACAAGGTCTCCAATGAGCATAAATGCTTCTTTGGGGAGTCTAATGAGACAAAATTGCAGGCCTGGGGCCATTAATCCTGAAAGCAGAGGTGGGCAGAGAAGTGGAAGGTGCTCCTTAACTTTGTCATGTGACTTTTGATGAGGGAAGGAAGTTCAGGCTCCTGTCATAATATAACCTGCTGAGAGGATGACCCTCCACCAAGCAGAGCAGAAGTGTGGCTGTCAGGGCACAAGCATGGTTGCAATGTAGTAATTGTGCTACCTCTCAATTCACTGGACAGACACAAAAGCAGGGGATGGAGAAGGTGAGAACCTCAGGTCACCACAAGAGTCCATGAGAAATAGTGCATTTCTTTATTTGTCATAAGTGAACCGAAGTTTCACATTCACCTCCATGGATTCTGCTTTGTAAAAGGGTTCTGATTCCCATCCCCTCCTCATGGCCTATTCAGGGTCATCTCAAGGACTTGGGAAATGACAGGGTACAGAGGAGTCCTCTGACCACAGGTGGTCTCCATTGGGTCCTGCAATCTGATGCTCTCTGTGCTGTGCCCTGAGGAGGCCAGGAGCTCCATGGAATCACCTACTAGTGTGGGCTACACAGTGGCTCCTTCCTCCCCAGGCAGAGGCACCAAGCACTCTCTGCCTTAGGGTCCCAGCCTCTCTCCCACTTTAGGACCAAGGGATGGGCTGTTTAGTTTGAAGGAAGCTCCTGTCCCTTACACCTTTTGAGCCTCTTACCTCTTCCCTCTAAACTGGACTTGGGATTTTGGAAAACAAAAGACAGGAAGTGTTCATAGCCACATCTACTTTCTGCTCTGCCACCAGCCTCCTGTAAGGCGCCACAAGTGCTACCTGCCCTAGTAGAGGCAGAGGAAGGGGGAGAACACAGAAGATAACATCACAGTTCTTCAGCCACCACACATGAAGGACCAACTGCAAGGTAATTTGGATTCTTCTCTTATTGAGAAATGTTTGAAGAATGTGGCTTGGTGTGGGCAAGAGTTGAAGCAACTGTGGCCAGAGATGGGGGGGAAGGACTCTGGGTCTTGGACAGGCAAAAGTTGGCCTGAGGGTCAAGTCCAGCCAAATGGTGGTTGGTCTCAGGGGACACTACAGGGCCCAGACTTTCCTCTGCGAGGGCAAAGATGACAGAAGGTGAATCAGAGAGCAAAGTCACTTTCAGGGACAGTTAATCTGCACATGTTGAGGTAATGTCCTTGTGTGTAAGCTTCTGGGCTCTGATCCCACAGGAGGGAACGAGGGGGTCAGCTCTAAGAACAAGCTGGCCCCATGCCACTTCCTCCTACCCCTCTCTTTGCTGGATGTCTACATTCTCTGCATTAAGGCTGAGGTCAAGGGTAAGAAGAGCTTTATGCTCTTGTTGCTTCTGTTTCTCCAGAAACATTCTGGGACCCTTCAGGGCACTGTTGCTTCTTGTCCTATTTTGCCATTGAGGGTCTTCTCCACACCAGAAAACCCCCAAGGGCAGGAACCACATCTGAGTTACCTTGACTCCTTCACATTGGAGTTGTACATTTCCAGGCTCAGGTAAGGCTTGTTCCAGGGCATAAATAATGTGACCAGGATTCAGTTTTTCTTAATACATTTCCTTGTCCATTTCCAGGGAGTCTTTTCTCTCATGATCCCAAGATGGCTGCCAACACCTCTTGGGAGTATCAACTCTTTATTCTGGGGAAGCAGAAAAGTACAGGTCTCATCCAAGCTTCCATGGAAGAAGATGGAAAGTATTCTCTCATAAGTCCTTCCTATTCATTGTATGTGATTGGGTGATGTGTATACACCCTGGATCCACCATGATGTTTAGGGTGAAGACAGTAGGAGTGGTTCCCATCCCTAGAACTCATGGGTAGAGAGAGGGATTATTGAGAAAGCAGATTCCATAAAAGGGAATCAGGGTGTTTTGGTGGGTGAATGGAGTCTAGAGGTTGAGAAAGACCTGGCACAGAGCCCTTATGTGATGTAGCTGTCATTTTATTTAATGCCTGCAACTGCTCCAGAGGTAGATAGTGTTGTATAGAACAGAAACTAAAGATGAAGGAGGTTAAGGATATAGGTTTATGTCTCTGCCTCAACTCCTTCTAAAAGAATTTGAAGTCATCATGAGGGGTTATTTAGATTATTTACAGCCCATGATTTGTAAATGGCATCATCTTTCTCTCACTTTACTGTATTTTGATGTTTGAGGTTTTCACTTCTAAAAATGTATTTGTTCAATTTATCAAAATGTGTTAATTCAATAAAATATTATTTTAAATATGGTTGAAGTAAAACCCACTCTTTCTGGTATATGGTTCTAAGACTGATACACTGAGTCAGGAAACTGTCACCACAACTGAGCTATAGATCAGTCCCCTCTTCCACAAATTCTTTTGTGCTAATTTCTCCCCAGTCCTCACCTAAAAACCTGGAAATCTGTTCTTGGTACTTATCTTTTTTTTTGGCTCCCGAGGACTCCTTCTTAAACATCAAGAAAATATCACAGACATAATATGATAGTGTTTTGAGTTTCCAAAAAATAGTGATCAAAACTACCCTGGATTCAGGTATGCTTTAGAATAAGTTTGCATTAATCAGTCACTATGCCATCGACATCCTTTTGAAAAATGGCACTATTCGTGTGCGTGAGGTATTGGTCTTTTGTTTATGGGTTATTCCTGGGACACTTATTGATCCACAATCTCCCTGAAATAATTTACAACCTACAAATTGGCAACCATGGTAGTTCTGTTAAAGGAGAACAGCTTCACAGGCTTCGAAGAAAGCAAGGACAAAGCTGGGCTCCTCCTGCCATCCTGGCAAGCTGGTCCTACAAAGCTGGAGCAGCTTTTACAGCCCAGTGTATGCACTCAGTCCCAGTACAAACAGCAAGGAGTGAAGAGAGAGAAGAATAAAAGATCCTCACACGTTCAATTTTTTACTTTTCAGATCAAGCATTGCTCTGTTTTACACATGGAATATTAAAAACATGTCAAGTTGGTGAGAGGACCAACCTTACTGGAAGTTCTTTGTGTTTGTCTTAGTGTTAAAATGGATGAGACCTTATTGAAAAGAATGTGCTCTGGAAAAAGATCTCATACACTTTCCCAGTGAAAGTACATTTATGCTGTGATCACATCCTCCACAGCTGTGGTGATGGACATAAGGACCTGGTCCAATCTGCAAGCTCCAGTTGGTTCTAAGTGTCTGGCAAGATGGCAGTGGGCAGCCTTCTCTAGACAGCTTGGCCAGTCCAGGTATTGCTGGATGCTCCTCTAGCTGGGCAAAGCAGAGAATGTATTTTAAAAAGAAGAAAAGAGAATTTGTACTCCTAATTTGTCATTAGATCAAAGATAGTATGTGACACCCCAGAAAGCCACCACTCCACTTGCTTCTTTGTAATCAGATCTTCAGGGACCCACCTATCTTTCTGTCTGTCTCCTTCTGTCTCTGTCTCTGTCTGTCTGTCTCTTTCACACACACACATACACACACATACACACACAGTCTCTCTGAGTATTTCTGTCTTCATCACAATTTCCCATTCATGGTCTGTCACTCCTGTCCCCCTAGTCTCTTGCCTTCCAGTAGAAGTTATTTAAAAATTCCTGGATTCTTCTCTAGAGAATCTGAGTCAATCAATGAGTCTGGAATTTGCATTTTTAGTAAGCAAATGGCGGTTCTGATATAGATGGGTCGCACATTACATGGACCTGTGATTCAATATTTTAGAGATGTTTCTGATTGTTTAGGCCCATAAGCTGGTACATTTTTGTGCTGCATCAATCTGCAAGGGGCTGATTATTCTAAGGAAAAAAAATGTAAATACTGTCTTACAACCATGCAGTTTGGACACACTGGGTTATAGGCATGTCCCACTTTATGCAAAACCAAACCACAAAAACCTAAGTCTACCAAACAAATACAGAAAATTATTTGTTTATAAACTGTAACTATACTTGTCCTTGGGCCTTGCTGGCCTTCCTGTATTGATCTCTGCCCCAAGCAAAGGTCACTGTGAACAGGGTAGAGTGTGGCAAAAGGCAGAAATCTCCACCCATCTTCCCTGCTTGTGCTCTGGGGTGTCTGGGACAGAAATGGTCTGGGGAGGGACAGGAGCAGAGACTCAGAGACCACTCCCTCCAGCTCACCTGCTCTTCTGTTCTCTCAGCGAATTCCAGTCCAGGGTTTGGCCCACATGGGTTGGATGAGGCTGATTCCACCTCCCTCTGCATGTGACCCAGGCTGCCCAGAGTGTCTTCACTCCAACGGCCCTAGGGATGGGTTCAGCATTGGGCCAATATGAAGTTCCAGGAACATGGCTGGATTTGCCAGGATGGGGTACCTCCTTTCCCCAGTTTTGGTTGTGAGAACGTGTTTCTTTGCACCTGGGAGCTCGCCTGGTTTCATCTTCTGCAAAGCCTCACAGCCAGAGATGCAGGAAGGAGGCAGGTTCCATAAGCGGGGAGAGATCTCCTACGGCCTGGAGTTCCCATCCATTCCCTCCTCTGTTTAGGCGGGTATAGGTTGGGTGAGTATGGCCCTGGTGCGGATGGATGAATAATTGAGCATGAGCCTGGTTAGCCAGTTCCATCAGTAATGTCTCAGTGTCCCGGAATAGAAAGGGGTGCTTACATTCCCACTGGGGAAAGCTGGGTTTCTCTCCATGGCTAGACTTACATTAACAACAAAACACTTTTATTTTGGAACAATCTTGCACTTAAAAATTGCAAGAACAGTACAAAGTAAGACCTTCCCTTCCAAACTGTTTAAGATTAAATTGCCCATATGATGGTCCATCACTCTTAAATAGCTTAGTGTGCAATTGTGTAATTCCTGCAAACAAGGAAATTCTCCTGTGTAACCACAATGCAACTATCACCAAAATCAGGAAATTGTCACAGACACTATAATAACACCTAGACCTCAGACCCCATTTAAGTTTTTCCAGTTGTCCCAGTAATGCCCTTTAGAGCAAAAGGATCTGGTTTGAATCACGTGTTGCATTCAGTTGACATGTGTCCTTCAATTTGGAGCTGTTCTTCAGTCTCCTGGCTCTCATGACCTTGACACTTTTAAGGATTAAAGATTAGGAATCCTCTGTCTGATGTTGCTTTCCACCAGGACCAGGTTGTTCATCTTGGGCAGGAATATCACAGAAGCGAGGCTGTGTTCACTCCTTGAGGGTGATGCCATGGGCTAAACATTCATCATGTTGATCCTTGGCTCTGCAGCACCAGAAGAGGGCTATTTACCCAGGAAGTTATAGGTGACCATCATGGAGGAGCAACATGTAATGGAGCAACATGGAGCAACAGTAATGAAGATGTGTGGTATTGGTGAAGAAATAGGCAAAGAGATCAATGGAACAGAATAGAATACCCAGAAACAGACCCACATATACAGTGAATTGATCTTTCACAAAGTAGAAAAAGAAATACAGTGGAACAAAGACAGTGTATTCAACAAATGTTGCTGGAACAACTGGACATCCACATGCAAACAAACAAAAAAACAATAAAAAAATTTAGACAGAGGACTTACACTCTTCTGAAAATTATCTCAAAATGGATCACAGACCTAAATATAAAGTGTAAAACTATTACACTCCTTGAAAATAACACCAAAGAAAATATAGATGACCTGGATTTGATGATGACATTTAAGATATAACACCAAAGGCATGATCGGTGAAAGAGACTTGATAAAGTAGACTTCATTAGAATTAAACATTTCTGCTCTGTGAGAGACACTGTCAAGATAACAAGAAGAAAAACTGCAGAGTGGGAGAAAATATTTACAAAAGACATATATGATAAAAATCTGTTATCCAAAATATACAAATAACTCTTAAAACTCAACACTAGGAAAATAAAAAAAAACCTGGTTGAAGAAGTAACATACACCTTACTGAAGAAGATAGATAGCAAATAGCATATGGGAAGATGATCCACTTCATATGTCAGCAGGGAAATGCAAATTAAAATAACAGTATGATACCATTACACACCTATTCTAATGGCCAAAACCCAGAGCACTGACAACACTGGTGATTATGTGGAGCAACAGTTACTCTCATTCACTGATGGTGGGAATACAAAATGGTAACAGCTACTTTGGAAGACAGTTTAGCAGTTTCTTATGAAACTAAATATACTTTTAGCATATGATCCACCAATCATGCTACTTGGTATCTACCCTAAAGGAGTTGAAAACTTATGTCTACAGAAAAACCTGCAGACAGATGTTTAGCAGCTTTCTTCATAATTGCCAAAACTTAGGAGCAAGCAAGATATCCTTCAGAAGGTGAATGGATAAATAAACTGGGTACATACAGACAATGGAAAAGTATTAGATGCTAAAAAGATATGATCTATTAAGCTATGAAAAGATATGGAGGAAACTTAAATGTGTATTACTAAGTGAAAGAAGCAAGTTTGAAAATGCTCCATACTTAATGATTCCAATTATATGACGTTTTGGAAAGGGCAAAACTGTGGAGATAGTAAAATGATCAGTGGTTGCCAGGGGCTAGGGAGAAGGGGGGGATGAATAGGCAGAACACAGGGGACTTTTAGGACAGTGAAACTAGTTTGTATGATACTATAATGATTGACATATATCATTATTCATTTTGTCTAAGCCCATAGAATGTACTACACCAAGAGTGAATCTTAATGTAAACTATGAACTTTGGGTGATAATGATGTTTCAATGTAATATGATGGGGGGAAATAGGATAAAATAGGCAGAGAAGGAAAGTTTAGGACCTGAGGTCCTTGGGTAGGGAAAAACACATACTGTATTTTGAAACAATGTTGGGAATGTCTGACCACAGCAAATTCCCTCAGGCATAAAGTTTCTCTTAAGACTGTGACAGGAGGGGCCAAGATGGCAGAACAGCATGACGTTTTCTTTGTGTCTCTTTTCCCTGAAATGCAGCCAGATCACCAATCAATTATCTTGCACACTTAGAAACCTGATTTGAGGATTTACACAACAATCTGGACAACCTGAACCATAGAACTCGGCAGGTATGTGGTGCAGAGAGGTGATCTGGGGAAGAGAGAAGCACGGAGGGCAGGGAGCTGTTTTTGCTTGTGGAGAGAGGACTGGGATGGGGGGAGAGTATGGGAAAGTGCCCCCTACCCCTGAAAGCAGCTGGAGAGAAAAGGAAGAGTACAAAAAAGGGAGAAAGGAGAAAGGAGAGGGTTTAAATTCCATTAAGACTCTATAAATAGGGGGAGTGAAGAGTCTGAAACTCCACAGCTCTATACCTGGCAGTGCTCTGGTGGGAAGGGTGAAACACTGGAGCAGAGAGCAAGGTCTAGGGGGTCCTTGGACCACACAGGGAGAGGCAGTTCCCCTACTGGAAGGACATTTGGTAGAGGTTGTGTGGCCTCCCCATAGGCAAAGGTCCCAGCAGACCCTGGAGAACAACCACTTTCACTGGTGTTGGAACATGGACATTAAGGGGGAAGCCTGGCACCAGATATGTGTTGTGATTTGCTATAATCCGATTGTGTGAACTTTTTCTGGGCTGGGCTAGCACCCAGCAGTAGTCTCTGGGCATTGGCAGCAGCACAGTTTCGTGACATTCTTGGGGGTAGACGGGTACCTGGCCATTGCATAGCGAGAACTTCCCCCAAGGGTCAGAATGGGTCAAAGCCACAGTCCCTCAGAAGTGAGGGGTTGGGAGACACAGCTGCATCTGAGATAAAACTCAGGAGGGAGGTGCTGCTTGGCAACCTGACAGCTTGGTCATGGACAATGTAAAAGTGTGGAGTGGATGGAAACCTGAGACAAAGGAGGGGTGTGTGATTGCTGGTTGGGGAGAACAGAGTTCTGATACTAGAGACTGGGTAGCTGGGTGACACCATTTTCACCCCTCCCGCGAATGCGCATACACACCTACACGTGCCACAACAATCCACCCCAGTAAGCTAAGCAGAGCCATCTAGTGAGGAACAGAGCCATTGCACTAAGCCCTGCCCAACTGGGCCTACCTCATTCCCCAGAAAGACCACAAGTCTCTCCACCTGCTTAGTTTATGGACTATAAAGTGCTTCATAGTTTGACTTCTAAGGGAAACCAATGTATTTCAGTCTGTTTGCTGGTCCATCTATTCAATTATTTTTTTCTTTTCTTATTCTTGAATACAGAAAAAAAATTATTTTTATTTTCCATTATTAAAAAGATTTTTCTTTAATTTTTTCTACTATATTTTTTACTGTTTTGTAATTTTTTAAATTCTATTTTACTTCCATCATTTCATTTTATTCTATTTTATTGTAATCATTTTTCAAATTTTCAAATGTTTTCTTTTTTCTTTTTTTCTTTTTTCTTTTCTTATCTTGCCCTTTTTCCTCTAATCTATCAAGCTTCTTTCAACAAAAAAATATGGCTGAAAAAAAAAAAAGAAATGGAAAGAACACTGTGGTTTAAGAAGGAGCTAGAGACCTTGTACTGTGAAGACTCCAGAGAGGCCAAGGAAGGGGAGACTGAGGAGAAACCAAACGTAAAACTTCCTCTGCTGCCTTGGGTAGTTAAGTATGCATATATATCCAAATGTGTATCCTGAAACAACAGAACACAAGGTCACCTTATTTATATAGGTCTTCAGTCAATGCAACTTGATACCTTTTATCGAGGTTAGACTCCATAAACCAATTTTACTCTTACTTTTGTGATGTTGATGTCTAAAAATAGGTGAACACCGATACAGATCTGATACAATGTCAGAAATTTTTATTTTCATTATGAACATTCTTACAAACCTGCGACCTTTGCGATCTTGTGATTGATATTTTAAATAAAAATTTTATTTTTAAAAATTTGAAAAAAAACACTTAGGATCTAGCATCCTTTATTTGATGTTTTTTGTGTTCTTTTTATGTTTTTTATTTTTATTTTTATATTTTTTACATTATTAATTCCTTTTCTTCCTTCAAAATGATGAAACGAAGAAATTCACCCCAAGAGAAAGATCAGGAAGAAATGACACCCAGGGATTTAACCAACACAGATACAAACAACATGTCTGGGCCAGAATTTAGAATCACGATAATAATAATACTCGCTGGGGTTGAACATAGACTAGAATCCCTTTCTGTGGAGATAAAAGAAGTAAAAGCTAGTCAGGATTAAATTAAAAAATGCTATAATTGAGCTGTAGTCTGGAATGATTGCCATGGAGGCAAGGATGGGTGAGGCAGAGCAGCGAATCAGCGATGCAGAGAACAAACTTATGGAGAACAATTAAGCAGAAAAAAAGAGGGAGACTAAGGCAAAAGAGCACGATTTAAGAATTAGTGAAATCAGTAACTCACTAAAAAGCAATAACATCAGAATCATAAGGGTCCTGAAAGATGAGGAGAGAGAAAAGGGGGTAGAAGGGTTATGTGAACAAATCATAGCAGAAAACTTGCCCAACCTGGGGAAAGACACAGACATCAAAATCCAGGAAGCACAGAGGACTCCCATTAGATTCAACAAAAACTGACCATTAACAAGGCACATCATAATCAAAGTCACAAAATACTCAGGCAAGGAAAGAATCTTGAAATCAGAAAGGGAAAAAAAAAGTTCTTAACCAACAAGAGAAGACAGATCATGTTTGAAGCAGACCTATCCACAGAAACTTGGCAGGCCAGAAAGGAGTGGTGGGATATATTCAATGTGCTGCATCAGAAAAATATGCAGCCAAGAATTCTTTATCCAGCAAGGCTGTCATTCAAAATAGAAGGAGAGATAAAAATTTTCCCAGACAAACAAAAATTAAAGGAGTTTGTGGCCACTAAACCAGTCCTGCAAGAAATTTTAAGGGGGACTCTCTCAGGAGAGAAAAGATGAAAAAAAAAAAAAAACACACCAAAAAGACCAAAAGCAACAAAGACTAGAAATGACGAGAGAACACCACCAGAAACTCCAACTACTCTAATCAAAAGACACACGGTAATAGAATGAATAAGGAAATAAGATCCATCTATATGCTGATTACAAGAGACCCATTTTAGAACTAAATACACCTTCAGATTGAAAGTAAGAGGATGGAGAATGATCTATCATGCTAATGGCCACCAAAAGAAAGCCAGAGAAGCCCTACTTATATCAGACAATCTAGACTTTAAAATAAAGACTGTAGCAAGAGATGAAGAAGGACATTATATCATAATTAAGGGGTCTATACACCAAGAAGATCTAATAATTATAAACATTTATGCTCCAAACGTGGCACACTCAAATATATAAATCAATTAATCACAAACATAAACTCATTGATATAATACCATAATAGTAGGGACTTCAACATCCCACTTACAACAATGGACAGATCACCTACACAGAAAATCAACAAGGAAACAATGGCTTTGAATGACACATTGGACCAGATGGACTTAACAGATATCTTCAGAACATTTCATCCTGAAGCAGCAGAATATACATTCTTCCCCAGTACACATGGAACATTCTCCAGAATAGATAGGATACTGGGACACAAATCAGCCCTCAGCAAGTACAAAAAGATCGAGATCATACCGTGCACATTTTAAGACCACAATGATATGAAACTTGAAATCAACTACAAGAAAAATTTTGGAAAGGTAACAAATACTTGGAGACTGAAGAACATCCTACTAAAGAATGAATGGGCTAATCAAGAAGTTTAGAGGAAATTATAAAGTACATGGAAGCCAATGAAAATGATAACACCATAGCCTCAAACCTCTGGGATGCAGCAAAGGCAGTCATAAGAGGGAAGTATATATAGCAATAGAGGCCTTCCTAAAGAAGGAGGAAAGGTCTCAGATACAACCTAACCTACACCTTAAAGAGCCTGGAAAAGAACAGCAAATAAAATCCCAAACCAGCAAAAACAGGAAATAGTGAAGATTAGATCAGAAATCAATTCTATCAAAACCAAAAAACAGTAGAACAGATAAATGAAACGAGAAGCTGGTTCTCTGAAAGAATTAACAAAATTGATAAACCCCTAGCCAGTTTGACCAAAAAGAAAAAGGAAAGGACCCACATAAATAAAATCAAGAATGAAAGAGGAGATATAAAAACCAACACAGCAGAAATAAGAACAATAATAAGAGAATATTATGAGCAATTATATGCCAATAAAATGGGCAATCTGGAAGAAATGGAAAAATTCTTAGAAACATATAAACTACTGAAGCTGAAACAGGACGAAATAGAAAATTTGAACAGACCCATAACCAGTAAGGAAATCGAATTAGTAATCAAAAATCTGCCAAAAAACAAAAATCCAGGGCCAGATAGCTTTCCAGGGGAATTCTACCAAACATTTAAGGAAGAGTTAACCGCTATTCACTTGAAGCTGTTCCAAAAAATAGAAATGGAAGGAAAAATTTCAAACTCATTCTATGAAGCCAGCACTACTTTGATTCCAAAACCAGACAAAGACCTCACTAAAAAGTAGAACTACAGTCCAATTCCCTTATAAACATGGGTGCAAAAATCCTCAACAAGATAATAGCCAACCGGATCCAACAATACATTAAAAGAATCATTCACCACAACCAAGTGGGATTTATACCTGCGATGGAGGACTGATTCAAAGTCCGCAAAACAATCCGTATGATACATCACATCAGTAAAAGAAAGGATAAGAACCACATGATCCTCTCAATAGATGCAGAGAAAGCATTTGACTACAGCATCCTGTCTTGATAAAAACCTCCAAGAAGGTAGGGATAGAAGGATCATACCTCAAGATCATAAAAGCCATATATGAAAGACCCACTGCTAATATCACCCTCAGTGGGGAAAAACTGAAAACTTTCCCCCTAAGGTCAGGAAGAAGACAGGGATGTCCACTCTCACCACTGTTATTCAACATAGAATTGTAAGTCTTAGACTCAGCAATAAGACAACACAAAGGAATAAAAGGCATCCAAATGGACCAAGAGGAAGTCAAACTTTCACTCTTTGCAGATGACATGATACTCTACATGGAAAACCCATAAGACTCTACCAAAAAACCTGCTAAGAACTGATCGATGAATTCAGTAAATTTTCAGGATATAAAATCAAGGCACAGAAATCAGTTTCATTCCTATATACCAATAATGAAGCAAAGAAAGAGAAATCAAGGAATCAATCCCATTTACAATTGCATCAAAAACCATAAAATACCTAGGAATAAATCTAACGAAAGAGGTGAAACATCTATACACTGAAAACTATAGAAAGCTTATGAAAGAAATTGAAAAAGATACCATAAAATGAAAAAAAAATATTTCATGCTCCTGGATAGGAAGAACAAATATTAAAATGTCAATACTACCCAAAGCAATCTACATATTCAATGCAATCCCTATGAAAACAACACCAGCATTCTGCAAAGAGCCTGAACAAACAATCATAAAATTTGTATGGAACCAGAAATGGACCCCAAATAGCCAAAGCAATCTTGAAAAAGAAAACCAAAGCTGGAGGCATCACAATCCCAGACTTCAAGCTGTATTACAAAGCTGTAATCATCAAGACAGTATGGTACTGGCACAAGAACAGACACTCAGGTCAATGGAACAGAATAGAGAACCCAGAATTGGACTCACAGACATATGGTGAACTAATCTTTGATGAAGCAGGAAAGAATATCCAATGGAATAAAGACAGTTTCTTCAACAAATGGTGTTGGGAAAGTTGGACAGTGACATGCAGAAGAATGAACCTAGACCACTTTCTTATGCCATGCACAAAAATAAACTCCAAATGGATGAAGACCGAAACGTAAGACAGGAAGCCACCAAAACCCTTGAGGAGAAACAGGCAAAAACCTCTTTGACCTTGGCCGCAGCAATGTCTTACTCAACGCGTCTCCAGAGGCAAGGGAAACAAAAGTAAAAATGAACTATTGGGACCTTATCAAAATAAAAAGCTTCTGTACAGCGAAGGAAACAATCAGCAAAACTAAAAGGCAACCGATGGAAGTGGAGAAGATATCTACAAATGACTTATTAGTTAAAGGGTTATTATCCAAAATCTATAAAGAACATATGAAACTCAACACCCAAAAAACAAATAATTCAATGAAAAAAAGGGCAAAAGACATGAATAGATACTTCTCCAAAGAAGACATCCAGATGGCCAACTGACACATGAAAATATGCTCAACATTACTCATCATTAGGCAAATACAAATCAAACCAGAATGAGATACCACCTCACACCTGTCAGAATGTCTGACATTAATAACTCAGGCAACAACAGATATTGGCAAGGATGCGTTGAAAGAGTCTTTTGCACTGATGGTGGGAATTAAAACTTGTGCAGCCCCTCTGGAGAACAGTTTGGAGGTTTCACAAAAAGTTAAAAATAGAACTACCCTACGACCCAGCAATTTCACTACTAGGTATTTATCCAAGTGATACAGGTATGCTGTTTCGAAGGGGCACATGCGCCCCAATTTATAGCAGCACTGTCAACAATAGCCAAAATATGGAAAGAGCCCAAATGTCCATAGATGGATGAATGGATAAAGAAGATATGGTCTATATATACAATGGAGTATTACTCAGCAATCAAAAAGAATGAAATCTTGCCATTTGCAACTATGTGGATGGAACTAGAGGGTACTATGTTAAGTGAAATTAGTCATACAAAGACAAATATCACATGACTTCACTCATATGAGGAATTTAAGATACAAAACACATGAACGTAAGAGAAGGGAAGCAAAAATAATGTATGAACAGGGAGGGGAAAGAACATAATAGACACTTAAGTATAGAGAACAAACAGAGGGTTGCTGGTGGGGTTGTGGGAGTGGGAATGTTCTAAATGGGTAAGGGCATTAAGGAATCTACTCCTAAAATCATTGTTGCATTATATGTTAACTAACTTGGATGTAAATTAAAAAATAAATTAAAAAACCCAATATGACAGACACCACCTACTCCTCTTCAGGTTTCTCTTAGGAATTTTACAAAAGACCTAACTAAAAATAAGTAATTGACCATAAAAGAATGAGCCACAAGGAACGGCATGGCCACAGACCATTCCTCATACAATGGAAACAAGTTAGCCAAAAAGGAATGAGTAGGCATTTAGAGTTACCTACCCATAAGAGTAAAACCTGAGAAGAAAAAAGTGGAGAATGGAAGTGGGCTAACCAAAATCCTTTAAACAAAGTCCCTTGTCTGTAGTCACGGGCATTCATTTTCTTGAATGCCCCCTCTCTGCAAAGAGAGCTTTTATACTATTTTTGCTTTCTAATCCTATACCCTGGTAAACTTTTGCCTGCTGCTCATTTTATTTTGTGTCTACCTCTTAATTCTTCAAAGTGTCAAGACAACAAATCCTGGGTATTGAGGTAAAGAATCCTGCAGCAGTAAGTTCATCAATTGTAACAAATGTACCATTCTGATGGTAATGTTGATGATAGAGGAGACTATATATTCGTGGGGACAGGAAGATATGGGAAATGTCTGTACCTTGTGCTCAATTTTGCAGTTTTGCTGTGAACCTAATGCTGTTCTGAAAAATAAAGTATATTAATTAAAAAAATTTTGTAACATTTATTCCTTTTTTGAGGGACAGAGAGAGACAGTGTGAGTAGGGAAGCGACAGAGAGAGAGGGATACTCAGAATCCGAAGTAAGATCCAGGCTTCAAGCTGTCAGCATACAGCCTGATTCAGGGCTCGAACTCACGAACTGTGAGATCATGACCTGAGACGAAGTTGGACACTTAATTGACTGAGCAACTCAGGCGCCTTGGAGTATATTACTTTTTTTTAATGTTTATTTATTTTTGAGAGAGAGAGAGTGTGAGTAGAGGAGAGGCAGAGAGAGAGGGGGACAGAGGATCTAAAGCGGGCTCTGTGCTGATAGCCAACAGCCCGATCTGGGGCTCTAGTTCATGAACTGTAAGATCATGACCTGAGCTGAAGTTGGATGCCTAACCAACAGAGCCACCCAGGCACCCCAGTATTTTTTTTAAAGAAAGAAGTAACGCCTTTCTGCATCCCAGCCTAAAACCTTCCTAAATCCTAGGGAGCCCCTAGGACATGTGAACATGCTTTGCTACTTACAACTTTTCATAAGATGCTCCTGCCTCTTTTGTGCTGCCACCAAACCCTGGCCTTCTCCTGATGGAGATGGGCTTAATTTTCAAACTTTCTTCGAAAATGAATTTCACCTCCCTCCCTCTCTGTTTGAAACCATAAGAGACTCTTATTTACCGAGAACAAACAGGACTGATGCGGGGGAGTGGGGGAGAGGGGAAAATAGGAGATGGGCATCTGGAAGGGCACTTGTTGGGATGAGCACTGGGTGTTGTATGTAAGCAATGAATCATGGGAATCTACCCCCAAAACCAAGAGCACTGTGTATATACTGTATGTTAGCCAACTTGACAATAAATTATATTAAAAAAAATAAATATTAAAAAATTAAATGACAGGGGCGCCTGGGTGGCGCAGTCGGTTAAGCGTCCGACTTCAGCCAGGTCACGATCTCGCGGTCCGTGAGTTCGAGCCCCGCGTCAGGCTCTGGGCTGATGGCTCAGAGCCTGGAGCCTGTTTCCGATTCTATGTCTCCCTCTCTCTCTGCCCCTCCCCCGTTCATGCTCTGTCTCTCTCTGTCCCAAAAATAAATAAAAAAAAACGTTGAAAAAAAAAATTAAAAAAAAAAAAATTAAATGACAAAAAAGAAAATGTTCATAAGATCTCCTTGAATTAGTTACTGACATCCTGTTTGCCTTTCCTTTTTTTTTTTTAAAATGTGATTTCCTCCTAATTACATCATGACAAACTTCCCAGGAGCTGGCTCTTTCAAACTGAATGCCTCTCAGGCTTTTTCCATTTGGATCCCTGGTGGGGTGTAGAAGTATTGAATGATTTGGAATTCCTGAAACCTCAGACTTCTGATAGCCTGGGGGCACTGCCAGTTTTTGGGCATTACAGTGGGGTGGCAAAGGGTCTGTGGCACTCCCCTCCTGCCGGCATCACAAGCTCACTGTAACCAATGGGGTTGTTGTTAGTTCCTTCACTGCACACACCAGGGACACATGAGCAAAGACGGTTGTTTGTGGGAAGTGAGTAGGCTCATATTTACATCCATTTCTTTGCATTGAGTACCAGGTATAGCACAGAGAACACCTTAATGCTCAAAAGAAAAAGAAACATACTGTAATTGTGCATACAAGGCAGTCTGGAAGGCTTGAGAATCACAGGTGTAATAAGCATTATGTTCACTCATTTTGCTTTTTAATTTTTTTTTAGTTTTTAAGCATTTTTATTTTAATTTTTCCCAGCTTTATTAATACAATTGACATGTAACACTGTGTAAGTTCAAGGAGTATAATGTGGTAATTTGATAGTCTTATATATTGCAAAATGATGGTTACCATAGCATTAGCTAACATCTCCATCCTGTTACATAATTACCATTTATTTTTTTGTGATGAGAACATTTAAGATCTATTCTCTTAGCTACTTTCAAGTATATAATGCAGTATAATTATCTGTAGTCACCATGCTGTACTTTACATCTTCAGAACTTATTTGCCTTATTCCTGAAAATTTATATACCCTTTGACCAACATCTTTCTGTTTCCCTCATCCCCCAGCCCCAGGTGACCATCATTCTACTCTGTTTCTACAAGGTCACCTTTTTAGATTCCATGTATAAGTGATTTCATGCAGTATTTACCTTTCTGTTTCTGACTTATCTTAGCATAATGCCCTGAAGATGTTATGCAAATGGCAGGATTTTCTTCTTTCTCATGGCTGAATAATATTCCATTATGTGTGTATGTGTGCACACACACACACACACACACACCATACACACACGCACACACACACCATACCAAACTATATATATATATATATATATATATATATATATATATATATTACCATATATGTCATATTATACCATATATACCATATATATATATATATATATATATATATATATATATATATATCCATTTATCCACTGATGGACATTTAGGTGGTTTCTACATCTTGGCTGTTGTGAATAGTGTTGCTATATGAACATGAGGGTGCAGATATCTCTTTGGGATCCTGATTTCAATTTCTTTGGATATATACCCAGAAGTGGAATTTCTGGATTATAGGGTAGTCCAAGTCTAATTTTTTGAGGACCCTCCATACTGGTTCTGTGGTGGCTGCACCAATGTACATTTCTACCAAAAGTGTGCAAGAGTTCCCTTTTCTCCACATGCTCACAAGCAGTTATCTCTGGTCTTTTTGAAAATAGCTCATTTTGGTTTTTAAAAAAATTAACAAATGTTTGTTTTGTAATCTCAAAAGTGGTATATATGCTCTCCTCTTCCTCAGGCTCCATGGCTTCTCTTTGTAAAGCTTAAATACTTCAGCAGTTGGTTTCAGGAGTCATGCCCCCATTTCCTCCTTGCTTAACAAAGCCCACTTTTGAGCCATGAAGCTAAGTGCCTGGCCCCAAGGGGTGACCATGGCTAGTCTGAGCCTCCAGGGCAGTACCACATCATCTTCCTGAATCCTCACTTTACTAGCCCCCGTCAAAGCCAGGGGAGATCTATTTCTGGCCAACGAGTCTTAAGATATTCATAAATTTGTATTGATGGCTGCTGGGAAATGTTTTCGCTGTCTGATAAAAGGCAAGAGAAGACAGAGAAGGAATCTTGCTGCCCTGGCTAGCCCATGTGGTCATGATGCCAGGAATAGTGGCAGCCATCTTGGGGCCATGAGACAATGAAGAGGAGGATGACAATTCAGCACATGAAGAGTGGGAAAAAAAGATAGACATCCTTGCATAGCTGAGCCAACACCAGCAACTGCCCATGTCCAGATGTCCTGTAACATGAGTCAATACATTCCTATTTTTAATCTATTAGACTAGTTTTCAGGTGCTGACTACCAAAGTATTCCTGCCCGACACAAGGTCCACCCTGTTTAGTTGACCAATGTCAAAGAAGGTGGGAGTGTTATTTCCAGACATGTGTGAATCCAGTAACACTGCAAAGTATATTTAGCATTATCCCCATAGAAATGCATCACTGACACTGTAATGTATTTCTTAAGCTCAACATTGAAATGTTTCAGGGTCACAGACAGGACACAGGGTGGTGGAGAGGACAGACGTGAAAGAGAATGAGGTATGGAGGATTATTGGGGTTGATGACCCTTTTTGGTATCTTTAGAATGACTCTATTGGTGGATAGGACTGTGTACACTCTCTTGATGCTTATGTGCCAGGTTGTATTTTCCACACATGGCCACGATGATATATTTTACTATATACATTTTTCTAGAATCTTGCTGTGTTCCCATCAGGAGGTTGAATATATGGCTCCTTTTGGTTGGTCTGCACAGGCCTTTGTGACTGCTTCAACTTATAGACTCTGGGGGATGGGACATGAAGAGTTAAGGGTAAGTCATACAATTGCCATGCATTCCTGTTTGCTCTCCTGGGGTATTTGCCTGTGGATCCTGCCATGAGGTGAGCAAGCCCAAGCACCCCAAGGAGAGGTCCACATGGAGGGGAGCTGAGCCCCAGAGGATGGTGAGTGCAGCATCTGGTAAGTAATTTCTTCACCCCTGCTGAGTTTCTCTGACTGACACTTCATGGAGCAGAGATGAGCCATCCGACCACACCCTGACTATCCTGCAGTTTCCTGACAACGATACATGGATATTGTTAGTTTTACTAGTTACTCCCTTTCGGAAGTAACCCAAAAGGCTAATTTTTTTTCTTTAGCAAAACTGGTGCTTAAAACCCAGAGTATATTTTAACCATTAAATTAATCTTATGTTTGCTTGTTTTTTGGGAAAGTTATTGCATCATCTGTTGTAAATAAAACTGCTCCTCCTGGAAAATAGAATGTGGTAGACAGAGAGACCACATGGAGTAAGCCATCTGACAGAAGACAGTGTGTTACAGGCAGCAGACTGAGGCTCAGTAGCCGGGAGGAGCAGTGGTTTGTCCTGTCCTACCTGCTGAGTGATGCAAGGGTGAGTGGGCCTTGGATGGAGGATCCCCAAGGGAAGGACTCTGAGCCTGCCCAGGGCCTAGGTCCTCTGCTGCCTGTCACCTCTGCAGGCTGATTCCTCCACAAATGCTCCCCAGACTTCTAAACCCCAAACACACCAGTGTCCTTGATGCCTCCCCCTCAAATGTGCCTTTAGGTGGCTGCACTGCAGCTGCTTTTGTCCGCACTGTGCACTATTGCTCATGCCCTATGCTGGACTGCATCATTTGCAGGAATCCTATCTGAGACATGTCCCTCTGTAGGAAACCCCACTGTACTCATGGCTCCTTTCTGTCCCCCTGTGTAGCTCCCCAGCTGGACCCTATGATTCCTGAGGACACTCTAGGTTGTGGGGGTGGGGAATCAGTGATGGGCCACAATGATGGTGTTGTTTGACTGGGACATTGGGCACTGCCTGAGACACAGATCTGCCTGCTTGTGAGAGGCCCAGCACTGCCCCTCAGGGAACACTCATGCCTCTAGGGATGGAGCCTGGTGGGGGTGATCCCATGGGGAGGTGAGGCTACTGCTCACCCAACCTGGTGTCATCCATGTCTGTGAAAGCACTGTGGCCATCCCTTTCTCTAGGATCAGTTCCTTTCCCAGGATCCTGTGGAGAACCCATGAGCTTGTGCTTGCTGGAAAGAAGCCTGTCCAAGAAAATTCCCTTTTTGGCTGAAATCTGCCTAGAGCCCCAAGATGAATCTACCACTTAGTGTCTGTAACTTCTCCAGAATTTGTAATAAGTTGGGCTTTGACAGGCTACTTTTATTTCCACAGAGCTTAATTCAAGAAATGTTGTTCCTTGATCAATCTGCACATCATTTTCAAGCCAGAAGTCTGCTGTGAAATTGTCTCTTCTCAGGTCAGGCTGGCTAAAGCGGGAATTAGCCATTTTGAAACAAGATGTAAGAGGCTGCAGGCTTATTGTGACTGATGATTCCTAGGAGGTCGGCACTTTCCTCATACTCAAAATCTTTATATTCATTTCTAAAGCCACAGGATTTACAGGATAAATGAGATAAGAAAGCTCTTGTGCTATGAGGTGTTTATCAGTTCCTTCTGTATGGAGACCCAGACTTGGCCAGACAGCAAGGGTGCACACACTCATGTACATATATATGCGCACACATGTGTGCAATGTACTTGCACATATGCATGCACACACACAGACATGTGCATTTACACATGCATGTACTCACATGCCCTCCCACCCCCATACAATGGAGAGTACATTTAGTCAACAAATAAATTATGGAGTGCCACCTAATGTAGGTTTGGTTCCAGGATGGAGGTTGGCATGTAGGGGTGGTACAGAGCAGTGCTCTCAGGATTAGCCCCATGGAAAGTGGGGAGGCAGCATACATTTGGGATGCAGCCTAGTGATGGCCAATCCCACAGGAGCTCTGGAGCTGGAAGAGCCCCTCAGAACGCCCTGAGTTGGTCAGAATGCCAAGCCTTCCTATTCCCACCTGAATGAACCGTTGGAGGTGTAACATCCTGCACAGGCCATGACTGTGGGTGAGGCAGCTCTGCAGCTGAGGCACAAGTGGGAGTACAACAACAATGATAACAACAATAGTAATGTTTCCTTTCCCGAGTCAGTGGATGCTGCTCTTTTATTTGACTTCAAAACCTTGGTCTCTGTTTCACTAAGGACTTCCATAGCATAGCCAACAGGACAGAGTCTGGGTGGCCTGGCAGTTCTTAGCTTTAAGAAAGAGTATAGTTAAATTCTGCTCATCCTGTCAATATATAGCACGAGTAACTACTAATGACATGAATGTGACTTATTTCTTCATTATGTACTTCTATTTTTTATGAGCTAGCAGGGATCAAAAGCATAACTGCTGGGGAATAGCATCTACCACCAGAGGCCTCTTGGTTTCTCTTACTGGGCCTCTGGTCCAGACAGCCATCCAGAGATATGAAAGTGCCAGGTGCCTGAGGATGATGGGAAGCAAGCTGAGGTCAGATGTCAGTGTGTTTGGTAGAAGGGGTTGACCCCAATTCCTCATGCTTCATAGGTTGCTCTGCTCTGAGCTTGAGAGTCAGACCCTTTGGGAGGTAAGAGGGGCCTCCCTGCACACACAGGCACTTGGGTGGGTGCAAGGTGCTGGAGTTTATCAATGGATCTGGCCTCAATTTTCTGCAGCATTTCTCCCTCTGGACTTGCCCCTCCCCTTTCCCATCCTGTGACTCCTGCCTCTGCCAATCACAACCTGATGCAGCAGCTTGAATTCAGATCCACTTCCTACCTCTCCCAGGGGTATTTGCATTGTAAGCCTCACTCCTGATTGTGTGATTAAAACCTTTGCACCAAGATAAAAGTCATGCAGAAAAAGAGGGGAGGGCTTCTAGGTGCTGTGAAGGACCCCCTGACACCCTAAAATTGCACTGATGGATGTTGGGCTTGCTTGATACAGCCTTTGTTTATGCCCACTGTTCTGGGGTTATTACTAAAAGCAACATTTTCTCTCTCTAGAAATTGTCCTGGTCTGAATGATGATGATACCACCCCTCTGCTCACACATAATTTCAGAAGAGCTTTCTTTTTCTTTTCTTTTTTTATATTAATTTATTATCAAATTGGCTTACATACAACACCCAGTGCTCATCCCAACAAGTGTCTTCTTCCATGCCCATCACCCATTTCCCCTCTCCCCGCCGCCTGTCCACCCTCAGTTTGTTCGCTGGATTTAAGAGTCTCTTGTGGTTTGCCTCCCTCACTCTCCGTTTGTAACTATTTTTCCCCCTTCCCACCCCCCATGATCTTCTAAGTTTCTCAAGATCCACATATGAGTGAAAACATATGATATCTGTCTTTCTCTGACTGACTTATTTCACTCAGCATAATACCTTCCATTTCCATCCACATTGCTGGAAATGGCATGATTTTATTCTTTCTTATTGCCAAGTAGTATTCCATTGTGTATATAAATGACATCTTCTTTATCCATTCATCAGTTGATGGACATTTAGGCTTTTTCCATAATTTGACTACTGTTGAAAGCACTGCTATAAACATTGGGGTACATGTGCCCCTAGGCATCAGCCCTTCTGTATCCCTTGGGTAAATTCCTAGTAGTGCTATTGCTGGGTTGTAGGGTAGATCTATTTTTACATTTTGAGGAACCTCCAACTGTTTTCTAGAGGGGCTGCCCAAGTTTGCATTCCCACCAACAGTGCAAGAGGGTTCCCATTTCTCCACATCCTTGCCAGCATCTGTAGTCTCCTGATTTGTTCATTTTAGCCACTCTGGCCAGTTTGACGTGGTATCTCAATGTGGTTTTGATTTGTATTTCCCTGATGCCGAGTGATGCTGAACATCTTTTCATGTGCCTGTTGGCCATCTGGATGTCTTCTCTGGAAAAGTATCCATTCATATTTTGTGCCCATTTCTTTACTGGATTATTTGTTTTTAGGGTGTTGAGTTTGGTAAGTTCTTTATAGATTTTGGATACTAACCGTGTATCTGCTATGTCATTTGCAAATATCTTTTCCCATTCTGTCAGTTGTCTTTTAGTTTTATTGATTGTTTCCTTTGCAGTGCAGAAGGTTTTAATCTTGATGAGGTCCCATTTTTGCTTTAAGTTCCCTTGCCTTTGTAGATATGTCGAGTAAGAAATTGCTGCAGCTGAGGTCAAAGAGGTTTTTTCCTGCTTTCTCCTCTAGGGTTTTGATGGTTTCCTGTCTCACATTTTAGGTCTTTCAGAAGAGCTTTTAAAAAGGTAAGGCAGGTCAGTTGTCCCTGGGGGACAGAGCACAGAGGTGTAGACTTAGAAATGATCCTCTCTTGTTAATTGCCCCTCCCCCAGTCAGCAGAACAGAGCACACAATAGGTACTCCATAAATAAAAACTGGGTGACTTCCTCCCTTGCTCCCATTTTGCAGGTGAGCAAGCCAAGGAGAGAAATCTTTACACAGGCCCCTATTGTCTGATCTATGGCTCTTCCCCTGCTAGGTGTGGCTTCAGGCAAGTCCACATTGGGACTCAGGGCTGCTCTTCCTGGGCAGGGCTCTCTGGGGTCTGTCAGGTGTGGCAGGCCAATGCTTCCCTCCGTTCTTCCATTACTAGTGTTGTCAAGGGGCCAGGCTCAGTCCCCATGGCACTACACATCCTGTCTTGATGCCACTGTGATTACAAATCTGCACCCAGGAATTTGACTGGCTCAGGCATTCATCAAGAGGTATGTAATTAAGCCTCCCATGTTGAAAGCATTGAAAGTGTGAACACAGCCAGGAAAATGGAATCTTTCTTCATGAGACGCACATTAGCAAGTGCCTTCAGGTGCAGTTGTTAGTGGAACAACATCTTTCACCAAATACATCCATGGATGTGTGTTTTACATCTTGGGGAGAGAAAAGCCATCCCTTTTTGACCATGTCCACAGGGTCTCCAGGGCTGCTGAGCCTTGGCTTAATTCCCAGATAGCTGGAAAAAAAGAAAAAGCATTGAGCTGGGCTCAGTCATGAGGAGGAGTGGTTTGGTGAGGCCAGTTCAGAATTGTGCTGGTTTGTGAGTCAAGAGCATCTATACTGTCTAGTTCATATGTTCAAATACATACATATGGTTAAAATGTCTTTGGAAAGAATGGGCATTTGACACACAGAGTTTAATATATTTATTTTAATATGAATAACTTTTTTCTGTGTAGTATTTATTCTTGTGTTTTCCACTATCCTTAAATAAGCAGTGGGCTTGATGGCAGTTAGAGGGGGTCAGGGGAACCCTAACAAGTTTCCCTCACCATGAGCTGGCATTGTGCTGGGTGTGCGGGTGCCACAGGGAACAAGGTAGGGATCTTTTCAGCCAGGAAGAGTAGCTTGATGTTTGGGTCAGGTTATGGGGACTTCAGCGTGAGGTCTGGAGCCTTAGAGCAGTCGTGGCGATCAGGGAAGGCCCTGGGTGGGGGACAAAATGCTGCTGAGTCTTGGATTTTTAATCAGGCCCCTCAGGGTGCCATGCACCAGGCTCTCTGGCCTGGGCCTGTCCACTGTGGGTCACTTTTGTCACACAGGGACCCTGACAACCAGACTTTTCATTCGCTCTGAGAGCAGGGGTGGCACAGGCATGGGGAGGTGAAGACAGCTAGCTAGCAGAACTGTAAATTCTGAGATGGTGGTGGCGGTGCATGACAGGAAGGTGAGTGACAGGGCCTGAGGCTTCCCTCCTTGTCCTCCTCCACCTCTCCCCCTTCCCTCCTCCTCCCCTCCTTCTCCCATCCTCCTCCTCCTCTTCTTTCTCCTTCTCCTTCTTCTCCTTTCCCTTCTCCTTCTGCTTCCCCTTCTTCTTCTCCTCCTTCTCCTCCTCCCTCTCCCCCTCCTCCTCCCTCTCCCCTTCTCCTCCTCCTCCTTCTTCTTTTCCTCCTCCTCCTTCTTCTTCTTCTTCTGCTTCTTCTTCTTCTTCTTCTTCTTCTTCTTCTTCTTCTTCTTCTTCTTCTTTTCTTCCCCTACCCCTTGTGCTTCCTCACCCCGTCTCCTTCCTCTCCCCCTCCCCCTCCTCCTTTTCCTTCTTCTTCTCCTTCTTGTGTAGACTCTTAGTCAATATTTTAAATGTTTATTTATTTATGAGAGAGAGAGAGAAAGAGAGAAAGAATGAGCTGGGGAGGGGCATAGAGAGAGAGGGAGGCACAGAATCTGAAGCAGGCTCCAGGCTCTGAGCTGTCAGCACAGAGCCCGACATGGTGCTTGAAGCCATGAACCATGAGATCATGACCCAAGCTGAAGTCAGACACTTCTGAGTTACCCAGGCAATCAGACTCTTAGCCAATTTTTATAATATTTGATTTCAAAAGACTAAGGCCAAAGTAGGAAGGAACAAAAAGGGTAGAGAGACTTCAAAGACTGGCTCAATATCCTCACTTTTCTTTTTGTATGCAAACTAAACCCAACCCAATGCAACCCAACCCAACATAGACCAGACCAGACCAAAACCAAATCAAGCCACCCTGAGCCAAAAGAAGAAGTCTGGATCAAGGTCTCCCAAAGTGGTGTGGATGCACAGGAGTGAGTCATCTGTGGTACTTACTGAGGAAGTTAACATAAAAAGAGCCAGAAGCATGGAGGATGAGGACTGTTAGCACAAAGGGCAAATGCATTGTCCACTTGGTCCTGGGAAAGTGGTCTCTTGTCCTGCCTAAATATAATAAGGGAGGATCTGGATGATTCTTGTTGGTCCCTTCAGGGCTAAGATTCGGGGGAGATTTTTCTTGAAATTTTCACTGGCTGACAACATGTCAGGACACATCAATTATATTCTGCCTCATATTTTATGATTCTTAAACTTGTAAAGTTAAAAATGTCAAATGGCCCAAGGAAATCAAAGCTCCTACAATTAGTATCTACCTTGGGGGGGTTGGACAGACAAGCAGTAAATGGAAAGTCTCCCCACAGGTGACCCTGGAGGGCTGGGCAACAGCCCAGAAATGCTGTCTGAACAGTACACACTGTGGGAGTGTCAGTAAGCAAATCTTTTAATTAGAGTCGTTCATTAATTTGCACCATTGCTGACTTGCTTTGCACCAGGCTAGCTAATGAAGTGAAAAATGGGTATCTTGTGCAATTATCAATGCTCTTTGACCCAAATGTTCACATGTTCTCGGGGCACCCATACTAGTGATGAGCATACACAAACATGTTCTTGGAGTGCTTCACAATTATGATAGTGGAGGGTGTTCAAAGCATTTTACAGGCTTTTGTAAATCAGTAGTGGCTAATGAGGGTTAGGTCAGTTATTTGCCCAACAGAGGCTGAGCAAGAGGTTCATGGTTGCTGAGAACAGGCCCTTGTGGAGATTTTTATGACTCCAAGTCTAATGCTGATCTGCCATAAGATGTTCCTAGAATTCATGTTGCTGGAGTGGGTGTGAGCATGGTCCCATGGGTGTTGTGTTTTATGGCAGTGCTGTCTAAGCGCTCCTGTAGAAATGCGGATTCCTGAGTCCTATGCTAGACCAGGGCAGTCAGGTTGTCTGTGTGTGGGCCTTAGGAATTTTCTTCTGCTCCAAGAGGTACACCTCTCTCACATACATTCCACTTGCCTGGAGTTAGCAGATAAATGCTGGTTACCCCATGTCATTGGAATGCACATGGAAAGTGGCAGTTGACAAGATGCAAGGGAGCTGACTCTTGCATGCTGAGTCACTCAGTGGATGTTCAGGAGATGGAGGGTGGAACTGGCTTCAGTCCACTTCTCCTCCCATGTAAGTGTGCTGGAGGATCAGCTGGGAGTTGTGAGAGCAGCTTCCTTGTGGGCGGATCCAGCTCACCAGGCCCTGGGGATCCAACAGAGAGAAATTCTCATCTCTGAGGCTGAGGAAGGGACCCTGGTCTCCCCTCACCTGGCTCCCTGTCCCTGACCTGGCCTCTTCTTGACTTGCTCCTGTCTGCTTGGAGGTGTCTCAGACCCACAGATGCAGAGACCCCCAGGGGCTGGTCTCAGGTCCAGGGGAGGTCCCAGTTACTCCACCAGGGGTGTTAGAACATCTGGTTGACATGAGGGGATCCAGGAGGGAGAAACAGACAGGTGTCTTGAACAGCAGAACACAACACCAAGGAAGAGTGGGATCTTGTTCCCATCATGAGACAGTGGCTGTCTGCCCCCATCCACTCTCACCTCCTCACATGTTTCAAGTCCCTTGAAGCTGAGTATGGCCATGTGACTCATTTCTGGCCAGTATGATGAAAAGAGAAGTGTTTAATTGGGACTTTCAGACAATATTCTTGGAAGGCAAGCCTTCTTTTTTTCATGTCACCTTCCTGCTGCCTGGAATGTAGATGTGATGGCTGGAGCCTAGGCAGCTATTTTGGCCTACTATGTGATGTGCAAAGAATGTGGAGCAGCAAGACAAGTAGGTTCCTGATGCTTTGGACATGTAAGCCAAGAGCTGCCTATCTCTGTTCTTCTTTTACACATGAGAGAGATGTGTCTATCTTGTTCAAACCACTGTTTTGGTGCACTTGAACCCAAATATAACCAATCTATGCTAATAAACATTGACTTCAGGGAAATATAAGACTGGGTGGTAGGGATGTAGGGATGCAGACATGGAGTCAGGAACCTGAGGAACATGTTCTTGCCCTAAGAAGTACTGAGCTGAAGAAAAAGGTAAGATTGACCTGGAACTGATATAAGCCAGGAACTCCTTCAAGAGGCACAAGGAGAAATTACCACCCGGTACTGGGATCAGAAGGTAGAGCAGGCTTGGTGATAGTGCAAAGATTGTTCTCTGTTGCTTGTGTCCTCCTGCCCCACTTAGGTAGTACTGCTCTCAGACTGGGCAAGGATAGAGCTATACAGTCCCACTTTGAAAATGATGGGACTACAGTGGTGGGGAGGCAAACCCCCATCACATTGCCTTTCACCTTTTCCAGGATTTTCATTCTTTCCCTGCAGCTGGTTAATTCTTGTCAATGTCTCCATAATGGTAGTGCTAGGCAAAAGGCTGGTGTGTGTCTGAGGGACAGTGCTTATTGGGTAGATGCCCGGCAAGGCTAGGGCCTTCCACAGGGGGCTGGGAAATCCAATTGGCACTTGGCTCTCCAGGTGAACTCACACCCACAAGATATCCTGGGATGGATGGACTCACCTGGCCAGGTGAGGAGGAGAGAGCTGGCTTAATAGCATGGGACAGTGACAACAGCCATACACAAGAACTCCTGTAATCCTGTAAGCCTTTTGCATAGTAACCCTTAATTCATTTAATTGGATATACCTGTTGATTCTGAAACGAAGATGGTACCTGGAAATTTGTTCAAAGCTGCAGAACTAGGATTGAAACCTGTGCTGGTCTCACTTGAAAGTCTATGATCTTTTCCTATGCTTTCCTATACTGGGTTTCACTTAGCTCTGCCACCAGCTCATGCAGGGCACCAGCTATCCATGTCACTTTGTCCTTATGTTTGTGTGTTCTCCATGAAGTGAGAGGAACAGACTAGATAAATTACAAAGGTTCCAAATCCCATGACTGGATGATGAAGTCTTATACCCACTCTAACACCCCACTGGGCACTACACTACTCTTTAGAGTGCTTAGGAAGACCCTCACTCTGGTCATGTATTAGATATTGCTTGTTCCAGTAATCTATTGCTGTTAAACAAACTTATCCAAACTTAGGGATGGAAAGCAAAATTCAATCACTGTTTTAGGTGCATGGATGCTGTGGTCAGAGATGAGGACACAGGCACAGTGGGAGGGCTTGTCTCCATTTCACAATGTCTGTATCCTCATCTGGAGAGTGAAGCACCTCCTTTGGCCTCCCGATGGGGCTGGGCCTTCTTGCAGAGTAGTGATGGGGTACAAGAGGGATTGTGCTGTGAGTGAATCCCAGAGAGTCAGACAACGTGGTATGGCTTCTTCTGATCCAGTCCTGGAAGTCATAGGGCACTTTATCATGTTCTGTTTCAAAGCAGCCACAGTCCACTCAGGCTCAGGCAGAGGGACACACAGACCACCTCTTTCTGGGAGGAATGTCAGAGAATCTGGGGGCCTCATTTTATGCTCATATCACTGTGATCTTAGTCATTAGCTTTCAGGGGCCAGGGACAGCAAACAAACTTAATATATATTTGGTCACATTGTCTCCCACCCTGGTGGGTTTCACTTGGTCCTGACCAGTACTGCAAGGACATGAACATGGCATTATGTTTGCTGTAGAGGTGCTTCAACATTCCCTAGAGGGATTATTGACACAAAGATTCCTGAGCCTACCTCCAGAGTTTCTGATTCAGTTGGTCTGGGATGGAACCCAAGAATGTTCACTTCTGAGATGTTTCCAGGAGATGCTGATCCTGCTGTTCTGGGGACCCCGAACTGAGAATCATTGAGAACCAACTATTTACATCCAACCAGACCTCAAGGCTTTGGAGGCTTCAGTGAATAGAATGGTGCTCTGCATGTGTTTTTTTTCTGGCAATGATTTTTTGGTTTTATTTTTTTTCCCTAATTTTCATTTAAATTCTAGTTAGCATATAGTTTAATATTGGTCTCAGGAGTAGACTTTAGTGATTCATCACTTACATATAATACCCAGTGTTCTGTGATGTTAATTTTAGTCATTCTGACAAGTGTGAGGTGATATCTCCTCACGTGTTTGATTTGCATTTCCTTGATGATGAGTGATGTTGAGTATCTTTTCATGTGTCTGTTAGCCATATAGATGTCTTCTTTGGAAAAATGTCTATTCATGTCTCTTGCCCATTTCTTCACTGGATTATTTGTTGTTGAAGGGTGTTGAGTTTGGTAAGTTCTTTATAGATTTTGGATACTAACCTTTTATCCGCTGTGTCATCTGCAAATGTCTTCTCCCATTCCATAAGCTGCTTTTTAGTTTTGTTGTTTCCTTCACTGTACACTTTTATTTTGATGAGGTACCAACAGTTCATTTTTGCTTTTGTTTCCCTTGTCTGCCATGACATGTCTAATAAGAAGTTGCTGCAGCCAAGGTCAAAGAGGTTGCTGCCTGTTTTCTTTTGTTGGAATTTGATGGTTTCATATCTCACATTTAGGTGTTTCATCCATTTTGAATTTATTTTTGTATTTGGTGTAAAAAAATGGTTCAGTTTCATTCTGCATGTCACCGTCCAGTTTTCCCAGTACCATTTGTTGAAGAGTATCTTTTTGTGCCAGTACCACACTGTCTTGATGACTGCAGCTTTGTAATATAGCTTGAAATCTGGAATCATGATGCCTCCAGCTTTGCTCTTCTTTTTCAGGATATCTTTGGCTATTCAGGGTCTTTTGTGATTTCATACAAATTTTAGGATGTTTGTTCTAGCTCTGTGAAAAATGCTGTTGGTATTTTGATAGGGATTGCATTAAATGTGTAGATTGCTTTGGGTAGTATTGACATTTTAACAATATTTGTTCTTCCAATCCATGAGCATGGAATTTTTCCCCCCATTTGTCTGTGTCCTCTTCAATTTCCTTCATAAGTTTTCTATAGTTTTTAGAGTGTAGACCTTTTACTTCTTTACCATTTACCGCTTCATTTCTAGGTATCTTCCTAATTTTTGGTGCAATTGTGAATGCGATTGATTCCTTGATTTCTCTTTCTGTTCCTTCATTATTAGTGTATAGAAATGCAACAGATTTTTGTACAGTGATTTTATATTCTGCAACTTTGCTGAACTCACGTATTAGTTTTAGCAATTTTTTGGTGAATTATATTGGGTTTTCTACATAGAGTACCATGTCATCTGCAAATAGTAAAAGTTTGACTTCTTCCTTGCCAAATTGGATGCCTTTTATTTCTTTTATTTCTGATTGCTGAGCCTAAGACTTCCAGTATTGTGTTGAATAAAAGCAGTGCGAGTGAACATCCTCGTCTTGTTCCTGACCATGGAGGAAAAGCTCTGTTTTACCCCATTGAGGATGATCTTAATTGTGGGTCATTCATTTATGGCTTTTAGGATGTGGAGGTGTGTTCTGCTTATCCTTACTCTGTTGAGGTTTTTTTTTTTAATCAAGAAAGGATGCTATATTTTGTCAGATGTTTTTCCTGCATCTATTGAGAGACTCATATGGTTGTTATCTTTTCTGTTATTAATGTAGTGCATCACACATTGATATGTTTGTGAATATTGAACCACTCCTACAACCCAGGAATATATCCCACTTGATTGTGGTGAATAATTCATTCAAAGTATTGTTGTTGAATTTGATTTGTGGGTCTATTCTGGGTTTTCTACTCTGTTCCATTGATCTATGTGTCTGTTTTTGTGCCTATACCACACTGTCTTGATGACTAAAGCTTTGTAATATAGCTTGAAATCTGGAATCATGATGCCTCCAGCTTTGCTCTTCTTTTTCAGGATAGCTTTGGCTATTCAGGGCCTTTTGTGATTTCGTACAAATTTTAGAGTGTTTGTTCTAGCTTGTTGAGAAATTTTGTATCCATGTCCACCAGGGATATTGGCCTGTAATTCCCCTTTTTAGTAGGATATTTGTCTGGTATTGGAATCAAGGTAATGATGGCCTCATAGAATGAGGTTGAAAGTTTTCCTTCCATTTTTATTCTCTTTTATTCTTCTCAAGAAGAATAGGTATTAAGTCTTCTTTAAATGTCTGGTAGAATTCCCCTGGGAAGCTATCTGGCCTTGGACTTTTGTTTCTTGGGGTATTTTTGATTACTGATTCAATTTATTTGTTGGCCGTGGGTCTGCTCAAATTTTATATTTCTTCCTCTTTCAGTTTTGTTAGTTTGTATATTTCTTGGAATTTGTCAATTTCTTCCATATTGCCCATTTTGTTAGCATATAATTTTTCATAATATTCTCTTATAATTGTTTGTTTGCATTTCTGTGGTGTTGGTTGTGATCTCTCTCCTCTAATTTATTTTTTATTTATTTGGGTCCTTTCTCTTCTCTCTTTTTTTTAAGTTTATTTAGAGAGAGAGAGAGAGAGAGAGAGAGAGAGAAGAGGAGAGGAGAGGAGAGGAGAGGAGAGGAGAGGCAGAGAGAGAGGGAGACAGAATCCCAAGCAGGCTCCATGATGTCAGCACAATGCAGAGCCTGATGCGGAGCTCAAACTCACGGAATTGTGAGATCATGACCTGAGCTGAAACCAAGAGTCAGATGCTTAACCAACTGAGCCACCCAGGTACCCTTCTATTTCTTCTGTGTAAGTCTGGCTAGGAGTTTATCAATTTTATTTATTGTTTCAAAGAACCAGCTGCTAGTTTTGTTGACCTACTGCTTCTTTTTAAAAATATTGTTTATTTCTGCTCTAATCCTTATTATTTCCCTTCTTATGCTGGCTTTAGGCTTTATTTGCTGTTCATTTTCTAGCTCCTTAATATGTAATGTTTGGTTGTTTATTTGAGACTTTTCTTGCTTCTTGATGTAAGCCTATATTGCAATATACTTCCCTCTTAGTACCACCTTTGCTGTATCCCAAAGTTTGGGACTGTCATGTTTTCATTTTCATTTGCTTTTTAAAATTTCTTTAGTTTCCTGCTTCACAGATTCACTCTTTAGTAAGATGTTCTTTAATCTCCATGTTTTTGTGGTCTTTCCAAATTTTCTCTTGTGGTTAACTTCAGTTTCATGTGTTGTGATCTGAAAATATGCATGGTATGATGTCAGTCTTTTTGTACTTGTTGAGGGCTGGTTTGTGACTCAGTATTTGATCTATTCTGGAGAATGTTCCATGTGCATTCTAGAAGAATGTGTATTCCTCTGCTTTAGGATCAAATACTACGAATGTATCTGTTAAGTCCATTCAATCCACTGTGTCATTCAAAGCCATTGTTTTCTTGTTGATTTTCTGTTAGATCATCTGTCCATTGTTATAAGTGGGGTATTAAAGTCCCCTACTATTATTGTATTATTATCATTGAGTTTCTTTATGTTTATTATTAATTGATTTGCATATTTGGGTGCTTTCAAGTTATGGGCATAAATATTTACAATTGTTAGATCTTCTTGATGGATAGACCCCTTAATTATGATATAGTGCCATTCTTCATTTCTTGTTACAGTCTTTGTTTTAAAATCTAGTTTGTCTGATGTAAGTATGGCTACTCCAGCTTTCTTTCGGCAACTATTAACATGATAGATGGTTCTTCATCCCTTCACTTTCAATCTGCCAATGTCTTTTGGTCTAAAATGAGTCTCTTGTAGGCAACCCAAAGATGGGTCTTGTTTTTCATACATTCTGACAGCCTATGTCCTTTGATTGGAGCATTTAGTCCATTTACATTCAGTGATTATTGAAAGATATGATTTTAGTGCCATTATGCTACCTGTAAAGTTGGTGTTTCTTATAATGTTCTCTGTTCCTTTCCAGTCTTTGTTGCTTTTGGTCTTTTTTTTTTTCTCCACCAAAGAGTCCCATTTAATATTTCTTGCAGGGCTAGTATAGTGGTCATGAATTCCTTAAATTTTTTGTTTGTCTGGGAAACTCTTTTCTCTCTTTCAATTCTGAATGGCAGTCTTGATGAATAAAGGATTATTGGATGCATATTTTTCCTATTCAGCATATTGAATATATCCTGCCACTTCTTTTTGGCCTGCCAAGTTTTCATGGACAGATTTGCTGATCTGTCTTCTCTTAGAGGTTAAGGGCATTTTTTCCCTTGCTACTTTCAGGATTCTTTTCTTGCCTGTGTATTTTGTGAATTTGACTATGACATCTCCTTGTGATGGGTGGCTTTTGTTGAATTTTGGGGGAGTTTTCTGTGCCTCTTGGATTTTGATGTCTGTTTCCTTCTCCAGGTTATGGAAGTTTTCAGCTATAAT
Organism: Panthera tigris; assembly: GCF_018350195.1. Classification (NCBI taxonomy): domain Eukaryota; kingdom Metazoa; phylum Chordata; class Mammalia; order Carnivora; family Felidae; genus Panthera; species Panthera tigris. The sequence continues at coordinate 49,120,018 of NC_056662.1, read as the reverse complement.
TTGCTCAAATAAACCATCTTCTCCCTTTTCTTTCTCTTCTTCTGGGACTCCTATGATACGAATGTTATTATGCTTTAAGGAATTACTGAGTTCCCTAATTCTACGTTTGTGATCCAATACCCTTATTTCCTTCTTTATTCATCATTGTTTTCCATAATTTTATCTTCCACATCACTGATTCATTCCTCTGCTTTCTTCATCCTCATTGTCATTGTAACCATTCGGTCTTGCATCTTGGTTATAGCATTTTTTATTTTAGTGTAACTAGTTTTAGTTATTTTACCTCTGGAGTAAGGGATTTTCTAGTGTCTTCTCTGCTTCTCTGAAGCCAAGCTATTATCCTTATGATTATTGTTTTAAATTTTTGTTTACACACCTTACTTGTATCTGTATTGATTAAATTCTTTGCTGTGACTTCTTCCTGTTCTTTCTTTTGTGGTGAATTCCTTCATCTTTTCATTTTGTCTGGATCACTCTTCTTTTTGTGAGTAATTGTTAGGAAAGTTGTTATATTCCTGATCTTGAGAGTAATTACTATATTAAGAGGTAAAAAAAATAAATAAATAAAAGGAAGCTAGATCTTAAGTGTGTTGTGGTCTGCTTAATAAAAGAAGCTAGACTGAAAAAAAAGGAAGCTAGATAATAGGTGTGTTTTGGTCTGCTTGTTAAAAGAATCTAGATTCACACCCCCCCCCCAAAAAAAAGGAAACTAGGTCATATTTCCCCTAGAGGTGAAGCTTTTCAACACTATGATCAGTAGACTTGGTGCATGAAAGGGGTTTTTGCTGGTCTTTTGGGTAAGGAGCCTGCTGCCCTGATTCTCAGGCAAGCTTGCCCCAGTGGAGTGCATCTGAAAGGGACAGGAAGGCGGAGCTTGTGTAAGTGGCTCTGGCATCACTGTAGTGCTGTTGTTCACTGAAGTTTGTCAGTGTTGGTGGGTGGGGGAGTTAAATGGTGTCACTCTACTCTTTTGTACCATGAGCAGGAGCTTGCACCCTCCACTCTTCAGGAAGCCCTTACAGAAGAGCAAACGATCACTTCTCTTGTGTCTCTGGCTTCTGTCAGATCCCTGCCTTCACCCTGCTTGCATCCAGGCTGTCCACTTGCCAGGCAGCACAGTACTCCCCTGTTTTACCTCAGGCATAGGTCTGGGTTTCAAAAATCCAAACCCTAAATTTTAGGGACCTCTGGCACATGTAGACCTATGCTGATCCTCTGGGATAAGGTCTTACTGTACTTTTGCTGTTTGTTGGTTTGTCCCAGAAAATCAGTATCACATCCATGCAGCAGTTTGGAGTTTGTGGTAAAGTTCAGCAAGAATCCAGCACTAAGGTTTGTTGCCCTCAGCTGGCATCTTTGTTCTGATGCTAGTGAACAGGGATGCACATTGGTGCCACCAGTTCTTTTTGTCCCCAAAGAGGCTGTGTCACCACTCAAATACACTCCAAGAAACGGAACTGCTTCTCCCCGTGGGACCCAGGGTATCCTCAAACCACACTGCTCACACCTGGGTCTCCACCCTCCTTCCCCACCAGAGCACCACTAAGCACACCAGGCACAAGCTTGGTGATGGCTGGGACTTCTAAAATTTCAGACTTTGTTCTCTGTTACTTATAAAAACTTGCAATATTCAGCGCCTCTCCTTTCCCAATTAATGGTTTTAGGGAATGGTTTTTCTTGTTTAATCCCCTGTGTGTGCTTTCTCTCTCTCTCTCTCTCTCTCTCTCTCTCTCTCTCTCTCTCTTTCTCTCTCTCCCCTCTCCATGACCAAGGCTCCCTCCCCTTATCAGCATCCATAGCACTTCTCTCCCCAAAATCAACTTTATGCAGCTCCTACCTTCTACAATGTGGCCATTTTTTCTACTGCTGGTTGTGCAGTTTTGTTCTTTCAGTCCTCAGATCAGTTTCTTGGCTGTTCAAATTGATTTGATATTTATCTAGCTGTGTTAGAGGGACAGGCAAGCTTAGGGTCCCCTATCCCTCTACCATCTTAACTCCTCCCCATGATTTTCTTGGATATGACACTAGTCCTCCCTGACTCAGTTTCTTCTGTTTTCCTCCTTGCCATGCCTCCAGCCAGCATCCACTTCCCTTTTCTTTCCATCCTTGATCAGACTTCCAGTTACTTCCTTGCTTTGGACTCTAGTTCATTCCAAGACCCCTCACTCCCAGAAAACCATAGCCCAGCTCTTTGGTTTCTGAAGAATCACCATCTGCAACCATCTGCCAAGGGCGACTGATCTGCTCTGCATGCATTTTTATCATGTCCCATCAGTTTAAAAAATTGAACACACCCCATTTACATACATTTTAAGTTTCTACATGAGTGCTACTGTTAATCACATATTAAATACTAATTAAACCTAAGATATTTATCTTATGTTTCCATTTAAAAATATATGTGAATACAAAAGTTCTAATAGTTTCTTCCTGCATTCCAAGGCATGGTTTGGGCGGCTGCTCAGTGTCACAGCCCACACTGGAATCCCCTTGGCAGAACACAGTGAGTGCCTTTAAGACCCAAAGATTCTCAGTGCTAAAATGCAGAATTAGTAATTATAGCTCGTGAATATTCATTGAACGTGAATGCATGGAAGGTAGTAGGTCATGGCCTATAAAATATTCAAAGGAAGCAAAAAATTAATCTTATATCCTAGTTTTTACTTTGAGACTATGTATTTCCTGTCTTGTTACAATGAGGACTTAAGGCAGCAGAGCAAACTAGTTAGAAAGAATATCAGTACATAAAGAACTACCTACAAGACCACATGAGTGGTTCAGATGTCAGTTCAACCGTTACAAGCTACATGGCTTAGTGAGATGTTTTGGGTTGGGTGGTGTGCCCCTCAAATTCCTATGTTGAAGCCCTAACCCTCAGGACTTCAGAATGTGGATCTTCAAAAAAGGTGACTAAGTTCAAATGAAGTTATTGGGGTGGGCCCTAGTCCAATATGACTGATGTCCTTTAAGAAGATGAGATTGGGATGCAGACATGCACAGAGGGAAGACCACGTAGAGATATAGGGAGAAGGAAGCCATTTGCAAGCTGAGGAGACAGGCCTCAGGAGAAACCAGCCCTGCCAACACCTCGAGCTTGAACTTGTGGCTTTCAGAAGTGTGCTGAAATGAATTTCCATTGTTCAAGCTCTTCAGTCTATGGTACTTTGCTATGGAAGGCTGATCAGACTCAAACCTACTCAAATTAATTTAGGCATAAAAAGGATTTTCATAACTCTTGTGACTGGGACTCTCAGGGCTGGGTCTGGAGGTAGTAACATTTTGGGGGTACAAGGTGTTGTCAGACCCTCTCTTGCCTGCTCTCCACCTGGGTTCCCTCTGGGTCTCGCTACTTCCTTACCCGCTGTGGGTGCATTTTTCCAGGCTGCCATACATACCACAAGAGTCTTTTCCTAACTTCCATGTAGCTGTGCTGCAAAGGATCTGATGGGTGCTCCTAGGGAGCAGAGACACATGCAGACCAACTAGTATGTGCATCTGTGGGCTGTGAATGCCTATCTCTGTGTGCTAAGGCTGGAAGAGTGGGGTGGTACAGAGGGAGGGATGCAGCAGACAAAACCAACATAAGTCTGCTACAGCCATATAGTTGGACGATAGAATCTATATTATATTCTATGTTATTTTGTAATTAAATAATTACCTTATTTAGTAATTAAGAGTATTACATATCACAGGGCAATTATTCAACAAATATTCAACAAATTATTGAACAAATCCAATTATTCAACAAATGGCTTAGTATTTCAGATGGTTTTTAGTGCTTTGGCAAGATTTTATTTTTAATTTATATTTTTGTTTATTTATTTATTTTGAGAGTGTGTGCAGGGGAGGGGCAGAGAGAGAGAGGGAGAGAACCCCAAGCCGACTCCACTCCTGACATGGGGCTCATTCTCACAAAAGTTGAGATCATGACCCAATCCATCAAGATGGACGCTTAACTGGCTGAATGTACAGGTGCCTCCCCTCCTCCTTTTTGTTTATTCATGCTTTGGCAAGATTTAATAAGTGCTACCCACAAGAAAGGGTTCCATAGTTAAATATGTTTGGAAAATGTTCATTAACCTCCTTCCTGAAAATTCAAAATGAATATTCCTTAATTAAAGGCCCTGAGAATTCCAGTTAAAAAAAATCTCTTTAACACAGTTTAACCCTGTGTTTACCAAGTACCCTGCCCTCCACCACCTCCTTTTAGAAAGCAACAACCTGTCTGGTGAAGCTAGTGTTCCTAGAAGCTATCTGTAAGTGTGGGTCTCAGACTTCAAGGGGACACAGGCATGCACACACTTGTTGATCGCCACAGTCATGGGCAGCAAGGGGGTCCCCGTTTTAGAGCTCTAGAAATGGAGGCTGATGGATGAAGCCATGTGTCTAAGGTTTCCCAGCAGGTGAGGCTCAGGGTAAAGTTTAACTCTGTGTCTGGAGCCCAACCTTGTTTTCTTTCCAGTAAGTCCTATAGGAACCATGACTTCCATTAGGCTTTCTTCCTTCCCCAACTTGCATGTGGTGTGGGGAGAAGGTGCTGGGGATGTCACTCCAGTGAGAGGTGGGAATATGTCTGCATGCCATAGACAGGGATATCCACAAATGAGGGCAGGTGCAAGAGCACCTCCAGATCTGCTTCCTGGGGTCACTTAGAGATTCTTGTGTGCTTTCCAGATGATGAGTGATTTCTTCCCTCTTTGAATCTAGGCACATCACTCGGAAGCTCCCAGGTTTCTGGAAACTTTATCAAGATTGTATAAATTTACATACAGATAAATATGTTCTTATATATAAGTATCTGTATTTTTAAATATAGAAATACCCAGATTTATAAATATTCCATGGGGGAGCCTAGGGAGGAGCAGGTCCTTCAGAGCCTTTCCAGCATGGCATGATTCTGGAGCTCCCTGACAGCCTATCAAAGCCACACAGACTTCAGACCCCACCTTTGGGGGCCCACCTGCTCTGTATAGATGGCACTGCCTTTCCTGTCAGGTACCCAGTCTGCCAACATGGATAATTACTGTGATTTGTGACCTGGGGTAGGGGCGAGTCTTGTGTCTTGATGAATCCTTTAAGGAAAATGGAGTTTCCCATTGGAAGGGGCTCTTGGTCAGTAAGATGTTGGGTGTTGTTAGAACATTAGTATTCCCAAAATGTCTTTCTTTTGTGAGGGGCATACCTGTCTCCAGGTTCTTGTCAGTTAGGTGGGACTGGAAGCACTAGTATGCATAATGTGGAGAAGAGGTTTATTGCAACCCCTTTTATTATTGTTTCTCTTCTTATAATTGGCCTAGTCACTGTGGCCATTCCAGATCTAGGACTCCCTAAAGTGGGGCCCATTCCTCACTCCCATGGGAGCATCCTCAGAGTACAACCTCATTTTGGATCACCCTGTTATTTGGTGGTTGATTGTGGCTCCCAGGGTCCATCTGGAATTCCTGCCAGAAACTTGAGGAGATGATTCTCCTGTTACTGTATGTTGACCATTCTCTGGGGTGAATTTTCTGGATTATTGTATTAACATTTTTGTTGTGAGCCCACAGCTGGGGAGGGATAGAGGCCCCTCATTGTGCCCATAACCCTGGCTCAAACTTGGAGCTTAGTGTGAGGCCTCCTGAGAACATGGCCAGAGGCAGCAGCAGGACAAAACTCTGTGTGGACAGGTGCTGGCAGGCATCTTGGGAACAGCGGTTGGGAGGTGGGGAGAACCTGCAGTCTCATAGCCAACCCCCTCCAGACCCCCCCACCCCCAAGCAATCCCAAGGCTCTGTCCCAGAAGAAAGGGCTTGGTTGGCCTTACAAGGTCTCTGTCAGGCTGCTGTATGAAGGGTCAGGTGGGAGCGAGATGTCAGAGCCCAAGCACCAACTCCAAAGGGGAATGAGTGTCCTCTCTCCTGGACCAGGGGAAGTGGGATTCAGACTCTGGACCAGGTGTGGATGGGTGCTTTGTCAATTCCCCAGGATAATCCCCTGGTACAGTAATTCACTAGGAGGGCCCCAGGACTAAGCACAGTTCATACCCACAGCAGAGATTTACTACAGTGAAGGGTATAAAATCAACAAAGGGACAAGGTTAATGGGGAGAAGTCCTGGGAAACCAGGTTCAGGCTTCAGAGTCCTCTCCTGGGGCGATCACATGGGATGTACCTAATTCCTGCAGGAACAAAGTAAAATGTCTACTAGGAAAGCTCATGTGCTCAGTGCTTTTCTTGGGAGTTGGACATGTAGCACCCTCTGCCTAGCATGCACCCAAACTACAGGCTCCCAGGAGGACAGCATGGATTCAGCATGAACGACACAGAAGGTGCAGCACAGTGAGCTGCTCCTCTCAGTTCTAGGAATGGTGGTAACCCTCACCAAATCCAAGTTCCCAGATGCCAGCCAAGGGCCAATTTGCAAGCAATTTTTCCAAGCAATTCAGCCTCAGGCTTGCTCTGCTAACTCTTTCCTGCATAGGTGCATATGCTCCTTAGACCAGACCAGGGTGGCCTTGGGACCTGTGAGTGTGTTCATGATGGCTGGGTAGAAATGCTCACTGATGACCAGAGAGCCAGTGTGCTTCAAGCTGGAACCATCTTCTGTCATCTTCTCTCCTGCCAGGTGATTCCACTGAGCCCCTGCATGGTTTCAGCCCTCAGTGCAGGGCCCATAACCCAAACAGCACTTGTCTCCACTTGCCCTATGTCTGTGTATCTTATATCTGGTCAGAACTCCCCAGGATGCAGCCACCACCCATGTACAATGTTAAACTGAATGAGGGAGAGACCCCAGGCCTCTGATTCACCCTTTAGCGACTAATCGAATGTGCTGGGGGACATAGTAAATGTCAGGTGTTTCTTTTTAGAGGCACTGCCTGGCCGGGGCATAGGGTGTCCTTGTGTGATGAGCACTTCTGTTTTCAAGTCTGACTTAAGCTCTGCCCTGCAAGATGATGCAGCCACAAACCTGAAGCCACCTTCTGGTGTGGGGTGACTGGAGCATTTTACCCACCTGCTTTGATAAGATGGCCTCACGGCTGTTGATTCCCTATTCCCTCTCCTTGTGGCCGTTACTGTTCTCTTACAGCGAAGGCTCCTCCTAGAATGCTGCCTGATGCTAACCATGGTCACATCTGGCTCCTGACTGCCTCTGGGGTGAGGTCCCTGGTGAAGAAACATGGCTGTAAGCCAGAGGCCCTCAATCTTGGCCTCGCATCTGAATCAGGATTTCACAGAAGATTGAATACTTTCTTCCATTTTAAACCCACACATTTGTAATAAAGGCTTTCAGATATTTCAGGATCCTGCCCAGACCCTCCTGCTTCCATGTGCCCCTCTGGCCTTTGGAGGGCTCCCCCCAACCCGACACACACAGGCTAAGTGGAGGTGGTGGCCGTGTGGGCAGCCTTGGCCCTTCTGCAGTCTGCGGGTGGATGTTCCTGATGGTCTGCTCAGTGCCTCCCAGGCCCTGGAGTGGTTCTCTTCTCACTGCTTTCAGAAATGATTTCTCACTTCCCACCCATCACATGCCACCCCAGTTCACAAAGTCCTTTAGTTTCAGATCTGAGGGAAAGATCTAAGCATCTGAAGTCACTGGATGGTTGAAGCTGTGAGGTGATCACGTGAGAAACCTGTGGTCGTGAGCAACTCCTTCGCTTGCTAAAGGAGTGGCTGCCATCAAAGCTGGCCACTTCAGATGATGTTAGCTTTCAAAAATGACCCCTGGTATCTGCTGATGCAAAAGCAGAATACGTTTCAGCAGGGTGGATGCAGCAACCACCTGTCTCTGTCTCCAAACAACCATCCCCACGTGCCCCAGTCACAGCCTCTCACACCTCAGGACCATGGCCTATGGCATGCCCTTTCATTTCAAAGAGAGAATGGGCCCCAGCCTTGTGGCTTTTGGGCTTCTTCCTGGATCTGGAGCCAACAACAAATCACACAGGACAGCTATTAATGGACAAGGGTGTGGTTACAGGCTTGTCAACTAAGTGAAAGCCAGCTCAGTACATTGAGGTCATTAGTTCTGTCAGTGATCTGCTTCTGTCCCAGGCCTGCTTCTGGTTCAGGAGCCAGCTCTCAGACTTTTAGTCTCTTTGCTTTCCTAGAGTTGAGCAGAGTTGGAAGGGCTGACACACTGGCAAAAATCACAAGAGATGGACATATAAATTGGAGGGCCAGTGTACTAATTTTCCAGGTGAATTGAGAAATTCTCAGTGGACCAAACTTCTGTGTAAGCTTCTGTCAGTCAACACTTTCTCCTCCTGTAAGCAAGTGATGTAGGAAGCCAAACTATGAGTTGAAGGCTTTTTGATGAGCATAAAATCAGCACAGGGAATGATTATATGTTTTGAATGTTCAGTAACAATCAGCCTTTGTCAGTCATCCTGATGCATCCATCTCCACAACAAAGTTAGCTCATTAAGAAGTAGAACCATAATCCTTGAAGTTAATTGCTTAAGATCTCTATTCCAGGGACAATGTTGAAAGGGTAGAACCTCTCTTATGCTCCATTTTTTGTGTTGCATGGCTGTCTGAGTCCCTCCTAGCTACACATGTGGCAAACAGCTACCATCCATTTACCCCATCTTCCTTTTAATAATAAAAGCCATTGACTTTTTGTCCAGTGTGTAATCACCCATTTAAAGACTACATTTCCCAGCCCCTCTTGCACTTTATCAAGTGGTCATGTGACCTACTTCCAGACAATAGGATGTGAACAGGTATGCAAAGTGTCAGTCATTGGCACTTAAATTGCAATTGCATATACCATGGTTTTCTTCCCTTCCCATGAGCTCAAATGTAGCTGAAATGGCATGGGGCAGCTTTGTCATGCCATATCATGAAGACAATACTGAGAAGCAATGTTTGTGCTGTAGATACTCTAACATGCACATACATTCACTACACCCAGGTGTGTATGCCACATCCTGACCACCAACCTGTGGACTTCCATCCCCCATAAGAAGCCCATGCTCCATTTTCATGATGTTTTCTAAAAACCTCCTCTCTTCTTTTGATGCAAGAACATCTTTCACTGTTTATCTGGGCCAATTTTATGCTTGTTCTATCATTTTCCCCCCAAATACATTTGCTTAGTGGTTGGGGCTGGAGAGGGACATGACATGCAGGGAACATTCTGGTTGGAACAGCCTCTGGCCCTGACCTGGCCTCCTTTTTCAGAAGAGACCCTGGAGAGTTGGGTGAACCCTGGGGTGAATGTGTTCCAAGAGAGTCTTTCCCATGACAGAGCCTGGGGGCTGCTGGTGTCTGTTGTGGGCATCTGTTAGTGCCCAGGGCCTGGGCGACCAGTGCCCTAACCATCTGCTCCTGGCTAGGCTTCCCACTCATCCCAGGGAGGGGGTGTCCCCTGCCTTGGCCCCTTGCCCTGAGGAACTACAGGGAAGAAAGATTTTTGATCTTACTTTTCACACACATGAGAGTTTCTGTTTGTTAGAATCCTAGTTGGCCACCAAACCAGTCACTCACAAAAGTGAGGGGCCTCCTGTCCCCTGGTTCTGAGATGAGCTGGAAGTTGGTTTCCCATTCTGGACTCTGAGTAATTTAGGCCAACAGCCCAAGGGTGGGAGACAGAAAGGTCTGTCCTCTATGGCATTGTCTTCAATAAAGACTGTGTAATTAATTTTCTTTAGATTTCTAAGGGCCAAGCTCATTGCAAATCTCTCTTGGGCTTTCCACTTCAAAGCCTGATTCTACCCCCTCCTTCTTTCCCTTTATTTTTTCCCTATTCCTTTACACCAGGTCAAGTGCAGTCTTTGAAAAAAGAAGCGAAGCAGGCTATGCTTCCTAGTTTCATAAATATGAGGTAAAACTAGGCCACTCACTTTTCAAATTCCTTTATGTGAGTCAAAAGTGTCCCTGAAAACTGGCAGGATAACAACAAAAGAAAGTGGTGGTTTAACTTTTTTTTTTTTTTTAACTTTCTAGCAGGCAGGTGGAGTTGGAATGAATGCAAGCTACACTTGACCTCTGTCTGGTGTTAGGCCAGGACATGGCAGGGGAGCCCTAATTCTCAAGAACTGCAATCTTCCCACAGCTCTGTGGGGCTGGCATCCTCACCCCCATACTCAGAGGTGGTTAAGTTGCTAGCTTCAAGTTTCACTAGAGAGACTCAGGTCAGCCTGGCCCACACCCACTGAGTGCTAAGGGGCAGCTTCAGACCTGCCAACAGGTTCCATTTCATGGTGCCTCCCTTGCTGTGGAAGAGGAGGGAATGAGCACCTGAGCTTGGGGACATGGTAGGACATCTGGTTCTCCAGAGAACAGGCTTTTGTGGTTTAGGGCTCTGGTGGCATTCCACCTGAGACACAGTGCTCCACTGGTCACCCCTTAGGAGCCTCCACTGCTGGAGGCTGGGAGAGCCCTGTGAGCTCGCAGTCCTGCCCCTGGTCTTCTTCTAGCCCCTGCTGTGGGGCCCACCTAGTGTGGGGCTGGTGCACCCAGCAGAGGTGTGATTATACTCCTTGCTCTCTGGCATTGGGAAAAAATTGCATTTTTACCTGCAAAATAATGAAGTTGGACTTTTACTTTATATCATATACAATAAACTCAAAATGGATCAGTTACCTTTAACATAAAAGCTAAAATGTTAAAACTATTGTATAAGCAATCCACTGTCTCCTATCTGTGTCTGGTTCTTGGGAGGCTCTGTGGCCCCTGAAGGGACACCTCCCCTTACCCCTCCACTCCCTGGTGTAACCCATGTCAGTCTCTTCTGAGTTCTGGCTCTTCTAGAAAGGCTGGCTCAGAAACAGGGGGTGTGAAGGAGGCCAAAGACAGGTGAGGGAGGTTCTCTGACACATTAAAATGGAGTTGAGCTTGCAGATGAATTTAATTTCAATCCATCAAAGCCGGGGCGGGGGTGGTTCACTGCTCAGACTTTGTTGTTACAAAGGTGGCCATGCAACAGGGTGGAGAGTGGTCCAGTCTCTTTATCTGAAGCACTGCAGAAAGTTTCTGGGAACACAAACAAATGTGGATGAAAACTGGATGCCTGTGTGTCTGAGCCAGCAGAGCGTTTAATCAGAGTTTGCCTCCAGGGATAGAAAGAGGGTGAGAAGGAAGTAGGATCCATCCCAGACTGCTTGCAATCACACCAGGGCAAGGAGAGATGGACTGCTGTGCCGTAAGATTCAGGGCTACACTGGTGTCCCCGTGATGCTTCATATAGACACGTGCTCACTTCCACCTTCCCTCTCTTTGGTTAATTTTATACCGTAGGCATTGATTGATAAGTTTATAGAAAGGTGTTGATTTCACCTGGAGCAGTGGTGGTTTTGTGGACACCAGGTTTTGGGGGAATGTTCATTTCATTGTACAGTCTGGCCTGGCTTAGGAGCCATGTTCATGACCATTTTTAGGGGTGAGGGGAAGAGAAGGCATGCTGTGAGGCATAGGGAGAGAGCAGGAAATAGAGAAATTGGTTGGGGATGTTTGAGGGAGGTGCCTCTTCCAGTTTCGAGACCTGGCTGCATTGCAACTCACTTTCACTTGTTTGGAAAGTGTGTAGCCATGGGTCAAGACATCAGAATGTGTTTGCAAGTAACAAGACTCAGAGGCTCTATGGTGGCCATGTCCCCCAAAGTCTTGGAACACTTTTATTATCTGTGAAATGAGGATAAATAATCTCAACTTCACAGAGATTTATTTTTGAGGCAAAATAAGAGAATAAGTATGCATAGTGCTTTGAAGAGGATAAAGTTACTGTGCCAAATCTGCTTTAATATTTGTTCCCCTTGAAACAGTTGGATAGCAAGTCAGGCAGAGACCTGTTCCAGAGCCAGGCACAGGCATACACACAGTTTGGGGGTCCCCATCTCTACTCCAGATGCAGGACTCCAGACATTAGCCCAGGGTTCTTTAACTGCTACCCAGCTTCCCTTTATTGCTGGATTGTCCTGCATAGCGTCCTTGGGCCACTTAAATTTATTACAGTGGAAATTATCTGCAGTTACGGTACAGGACAGTGACCTTGGATGCTAAATGTCAGCGTTTGACACAAATGGCAGGGGCGCCTTTTTCTGCACGGGCTCAGGGGCTGGGGAAGTCCTCAGAGCCTCTTTCCACTCACTCCTCCATGGAGTTTGACTTTGTAGGACCAGGAGGCTGCAAAGTGGCCCTGGGACAGCCCCTCCACATCAGTTCTTTCCTGTGCTCATTCATTCATTCATTCATTCAATTGAAGAGGTTGTACTGAGGCTCAGAAGTCAGTGGCAGCGTGGGGGCAAACAGCAGAGGTGAGAGAGAAAGAAATAAGGATGGAAAGAACCATTGTGTCCCATACATAGAGTATTCAGAAAGTGCATGCTAGATCACTGAGCTACTGATGGAATCACTTGTAAATAACTAAGCAGAGCTGTGGGATGCGGATGGACAGATGGACTTGTATGCCCCCTCCCACTGTGGTGACTCTTCCCTCTTGCCCTGTAGGGGCAGCACTGTTCAGAGAGGAATACGGCAGCTAGCTATGCAGGGGAGCTACTAGCCACCCTCCTGTCTCCCCTCTGCTCCTTTTTCAGGCAGCTCTTGCTGCTTGCCATCCTCACACTGATCTGCCTGAGCACTAAGGAAGCAGTGGGAACTTGCCCCAGGATGTGTCATGTGACCTGTTCTCAGGGTGGGAGCATCGGAGCCACAGGAGCATGTGGGTGGGCTCCTGTTGATCTGTTTAATTGTCCTGCCCCCAAGTGATGTGTGATCCTCTGGAGAGGTTTGGACGTAGCTTTAGGTAGGAGCAAAGGCAAGACTTTCACTGGAGTCTGTAGTGGGGAGAAATGGGCCAGGATGGAGAGAACCACTGCATGCTCCCCCAGCTCCTCAAAGTCCAAGGAGGTTCCTTCACTCCAGGAAGAAGCAATAGACACAGTAGGGAAGCATCAGGCACTGGAGAAAGTTCTATTTTGATGGGTAAACAGTTCCAATAAAAGAGGCAGAGGAGTTTAGCACTTGGGTTTTGATGGAGAACAATTGAAAATCTCTTTTTTTTCCTTTCTTGTATTTAGATCCAGTGTTTATTTGACATTCTCCTAGATTTTCTTTGTAAAAATCTAGTAACACAGGTGTATGAAATAAATAGGAATTTACAATACTTACTACACAAAAATCTAATATACGATATACATCATACTGCAACTTGTTTTCAACTTATAATTAAATATATTGAAGAATGATTAATGCTATGCTAAAGAGGGTTTTTAATTTGTTACTTTATATTCATGAGATGCCCTATATTTTATTTATTTATTAAAAAAATTTTTTAATGTTTATTCTTGAGAGAGAGAGAGACAGAGCATGAGTGGGGGAGGGTCAAAGAGAGAGAGAGAGGGAGACACAGATTCTGAAGCAGGCTCCAGGCTCTGAGCTGTCAGCACAGAGCCCAAAGCGGGGCTCGAACTCACGAGCCACGAGATCATAACCTGAGCCAAAGTCAGATGTTTAACCGACTGAGCCACCCAGGCACCCCATGGATGCCCTAGGCAAATAGGAAATTTTTAAAATTTTCCCTAGTATTGGACACTAATTACTGCCCTCATACATTGTGACATATTTCCCTAATCTGAAATTAGATGAATGTCTCTTTATTTTTATCTTTTTAATATAATTTATTTTCAAATTGGTTTTGATATAACACCCAGTGCTCATTCCAACAGGTGCCCTCCTCAATGCCCATCACCCATTTTCCCCTCTCCCCCACTCCCCATCTACCCTTAGTTTGTCGTCCGTCCTTAAGAGTCTCTTATGATTTGCTTCCCTCCCTCTCTGTAACTGTTTTTCCCCCTTCCTCTCCCCCATGGTCTTCTGTTATGTTTCTCAAGGTCCACATATGAGTGAAAACATATGGTATCTGTATTTCGCTGCCTGACTTATTTCACTTAGGATAATGCCCTCCAGTTGCATCCATGTTGCTGCAAAAGGCCACATTTCATCTTTCTCATTGTCAAGTAGTATTCCATTGTATATATAAATCACATCTTCTTTATCCATTCATCATTTAATGGACATTTAGGCTCTTTCCATAATTTGGTTATTGCTGAAAGTGCCGTTATAAACATTGGGGTACAAGTGCCCTTATGCATCAGCATTCCTATATTCTTTGGATAGATTCCTAGTAGTGCTATTGCTGGGTCACACGGTAGTTCTATTTTTAAATTTTGAGGAACCTCCACACTATTTTCCACAGTGGCTGCACCAGTTTGCTATCCCACCAGGAGTGCAAGAGGATTCCCATTTCTCCTCATCTTCGCCAGCATCTATAGTCTCCTGATCTGTTCATTTTAGCCTCTCTGACTGGTGTGAGGTGGTATGAGTGTGGTTTTGATTTGTATTTCCCTGATGAGGAACAATGTTGAGCATCTTTTCATGTATCTGGTGGCCATTTGGATGTCTTCTTTGGAAAAATGTCTATTCATGTTTTCAGCCCATTTCTTCACTGGATTATTTGTTTTTGGGGTGTGGAGTTTGGTGTGTTCTTTATAGATTTTAGATATTAGCCCTTTATCCGATATGTCACTTGCAAATGTCTTTTCCCATTCTGTCGGTTGCCTCTTAGTTTTGTTGATTGTTTCCTTTGTAGTGTAGAAGATTTTTATCTTGATAAGGTCCCAACAGTTCATTTTTGCTTTTACTTCCCTTGCCTTTGGAGATGTGTCAAGTAAGAAATTGCTGTGGCTGAGGTCAAAGAGGTTTTTTTCCTGCTTTCTCCTCTAGGGTTTTGATGGTTTCCAGTCTCATATACAGGTCTTTTATCCATTTTGAGTTTATTTTTGTGAGTGGTGTAAGAAAGTGGTCTAGTTTCATTCTTCTGCATGTTGCTGTCCAGTTCTCCCAGCACCATTTGTTAAAGAGACTTTTTTTCCATTGGATGCTCTTTCCTGCTTTGTCAAAGATTAGTTGGCCATACGTTTGTGGGTCCAATTCTGGGTTCTCTATTCTATTCCATTGGTCTATGTGTCTGTGTTTGTGCCAACACCATGCTGTCTTGATTATTACAGCTTTGTAGTAGAGGCTAAAGTCTGGGATTGTGATGCCTCCCACTTTGGTCTTCTTCTTAAATATTACTTTAGCTATTTGGGGTGTTTTGTGGTTCCATACAAATTTTAGGATTGCTTGTTCTAGCTTCGAGAAGAATGCTGGTGCAATTTTGATTGGGATTGCATTGAATGTGTAGATAACTTTGGGTAGTATTGACATTTTAACAATATTTATTCTTCCAATCCATGAGCATGGAATGTTTTTCCATTTCTTTGTATCTTCTTTAATTTCCTTCATAAGCTTTCTATAGTTTTCAGCATACAGATCTTTTACATCTTTGGTTAGGTTTATTCCTAGGTATTTTATGCTTCTTGGTGCAATTGTGAATGGGATCAGTTTCTTTCTCTTTCTGTTGCTTCATTATTGGTGTATAAAAATACAACCGGAGGAAGACCTGGGAAGATGGCGGGTAGGAGGATGCTGGGCTCACCTCATCCTGCTGATCACTTAAATTCCACCCACATCTGCCTAAATAACCCAGAAAACTACAAGAAGACTAGCAGAAAGGACTCTCCAGAGCCAAGCATAGACAAGAGGCCCACGGAAGAGGGTAGGAAGGGCTGAGAGGCAGTGCATGCTACACGGACTGGCAGGAGAGAACTGAAGCTGTAGAGGGGCAGCCTGCCCAGAAAGGCAGAGCCCCTGAAGTATGGCTTGCAAAAGTCTGTATGCTGAAAACTATAGGACTCTGTGAGTTCTGACAGCCAGCGGGACTTAACATCTGGAATGTTAAAAGTCAACAGCTCTGCTCTCCATGAGCGGGGAGGGCAAGAGGACACCAGGAGGGAGAGTTGTTGAGCCCTGGAAGACA
This sequence comes from Panthera tigris, assembly GCF_018350195.1. Taxonomy (NCBI): domain Eukaryota; kingdom Metazoa; phylum Chordata; class Mammalia; order Carnivora; family Felidae; genus Panthera; species Panthera tigris. The sequence continues at coordinate 49,104,175 of NC_056662.1, read as the reverse complement.
GACCTCAGCTCAGCAGGGGAGTAAGGGCGCTGGCAAACGCCATCTCCAACTCCCATCCCCCAGCCAAAATTCCAAAGGGAACAAGTTCCTGTCACTGAATTTGCTTGTACCCTGAAAATGCCCAACACTGTACTTCTGTGGATCCATCCCTCTGACGGGTCTGCCTGCCTCCTGGTGCTGTAGGGCCCCTCCCGCAGAGGACAACCTAGGACAAAATGAGTTAATTCTGCCCCGCCTGCCCCTGTGCACCTTGCGGATCCACCCTGGCTAATACACCCTTGGCCAGGACCCGTCAAAGCAGCACTGCTTTGTGCTGCTATGTGCTGCTTTGTGCAGCACTATGCTTTGTGCTGCTTTGTGCAACACTATGTGCTGGAAGTGTGCACATAGCCCAGACAGGGGCCACACCACTCCACAGTCAGTCCTGCACCTGGGAAAGGGGAAGATAAGGTACACACCAGTATGACTGTGGCCCCAGAGGTGGGCTGGGGGCAGACATCAGGTCTGACTACAACCCCGCCCACAAACACAAGTTCCTCTGGACAGCACAGGGGAAGTGCCCTGCAGTTTGGAGCCACTGTAGGGACTACCCAAAATGACGAAACGGAAGAATTCTCCTCAAATGAAACTCCAGGAAGTAGCGACAGCTAATGAATTGATCAAAAATGATTTAAGCAATATAATGGAACAAGAATTTAGAATAATAGTCATAAAATTAAGCATGGGGCTTGAAAAAAGCATAGAAGACAGCAGAGAATCTATTGCTACAGAGACCAAGGGACTAAGAAATAGTCATGAGGAGCTAAAAAATGTTATAAATAAGGTGTACAATAAAATGGAGGTGGCCATAGCACAGATTGAAGAGGCAGAGGAGAGAATCGGCAAATTAGAAGATAAAATTATGGAAAAAGAGGAAGCTGAGAAAAAGAGATAAAAAAATCCAGGATCAAGAGGGAGAATTAGAAAACTAGTGATGCAATCAAATGGAACAATATCCATATCATAGGAATTCCAGAAGTAGGAGAGAGAGAGAAAGGGGCTGAAGGTGTACTTGAACAAATCATAGCTGAGAACTTCTCTGATCTGGGGAAGGAAAAAGGCATTGAAATCCAAGAGGCACAGAGAACTCCATTCAGACGTAACTTGAATGGATCTTCTGCACGGCATATAGTAGGGAAACTGGCAAAATACAAGGATAAAGAGAGAATTCTGAAAACAGCTAGGGATAAGTGAGCCTTAATAGACAATATATGTAGACACATAAGGGTAGGAGCAGACCTATCTACTGAAACTTGGCAGGCCAGAAAGGAATGGCAGCAAATCTTCAATGTGATGAACAGATAAAATATGCAGCCAAGAATCCTTTATCTAGCAACCGTGTCATTCAGAATAGAAGGAGAGATAAAGGTTTTCCCAAACAAACAAAAACTGAAGGAATTCATCACCTGTAAACAGCCCTACAAGAAATCCTAAGGGGGATTCGGTGAGTGAAATGTTGCAAGGACCACAAAGTACCAGAAACATCACTACAAGCATGAAACCTACAGACATCATAATGACTCTAAACCCATATCTTTCTATAATAACACTGAATGTAAATGGACTAAATACTCCAACCAAAAGACATAGGATATCAGAATGGATAAAAAAAAAAAAAAGACCCATCTATTTGTTGTCTACAAGAGACTAATTTTAGACTTGAGGACACCTTCAGATTGAAAGTGAGGGGATGGAGGACTATCTATCATGCTACTGGAAGTCAAAATAAAGCTGGAGTAGCCATGCTTATATCAGACAAACTATAGACTTTAAATTAAAGGCTGTAACAAGAGATGAAGAAGGGTATTATATAATAATTACAGGGTCTATCCATCAGGAAGAGCTAACAATTAAAAATGTCTATGCACTGAATACAGGAGCCCCCAAATATATTAAACAATTAATCACAAACATAAGCAACCTTATTGATAAGAATGTGGTAATTGCAGGTGACTCTAATACCCCACTTACAACAATGGATAGATTATCTAGACACAGGATCAATAAAGGAACAAGGGCCCTGAATAAAACATTGGGTCAGATGGACTTGACAGATATATGTAGAACTCTGCATCCCAAAGCAACAGAATATACTTTCTTCTCGAGTGCACATGGAACATTCTCCAAGATAGATCACATACTGGGTCACAAAACAGCCCTTAGTAAGTATAAAAGAGTTGAGATCATACCATGCACACTTTCAGATCACAATGCTATGAAAGTTGAAATCAACCACAGGAAAAAGTCTGGAAAACCTCCAAAAAGCATGGAGGTTAAAGAACATCTTACTGGGGATCCTGGGAAGATGGTGGCATAGGAGGATGCTGGGCTCACCATGCATCCTGCTGATCACTTAGATTCCACCTACACCTGCCTAAATAACCCAGAAAACCGCCAGAAGACTAGCAGAATGGAGTCTCCAGAGCCAAGTGCAGACGAGAGGCCCACGGGAGAGGTGGTGCGCGCTACACAGACTGGCGGGAGGGAGCCGGGGTGGAGGGGCAGCCTGCCAGCCAAGCAGAGCCCCTGAGTCTGGCTTGCAAAAGCGGAGGGGCCAGACGGAGTGTGTTCTGAACAGCAAGCGGGACTTGACATCTGGAAGGTTATAAGCTAACAGCTCTGCTAGGAGAACGGGAGGGCTGGAGGACAATGGGAAGGAGAGTTGTTGAGCCCCGACGACAGAGCTCAGCTTGGCGGGGAACAAAGGCACTTGCCAGGGCCATCTCCCTCACCCACCCCCCAGCCAAAATCCCAAAGGGAACCAGTTCCTTCCAGGGAACTTGCTTGCACTGGACAAACACCCAACACTGTGCTTCTGCAGATCCATCCCTCTGGCGGGTCTGACTCCCTCACGGTGCCACAGGGCCCCTCCTGAAGTGGATCTCCAAAGGAAAGGCAAGCTGAGCCTACACCTCCTGCACCTGTGCACCTTGCCAATCCACCCCAGCTAATAAGCCAGATCCCCAGCACCACAAGCCTGGCAGTGTGCAAGTAGCCCAGAAGGGGCCTCGCCACCCCACAGTGAATCCCGCCCTTAGGAGAGGGGAAGAGAAGGCACACACCAGTCTGACTGTGGCCCCAGCAGTGGGCTGGGGGCAGACATCAGGTCTGACTGCGGCCACACCCACCATCACAAGTTATTCAGGACAGCACAGGGGAAATGCCCCCCCAGTCCTGCACCACTCCAGGGACTATCCGAAATGACGAAACGGAAGAATTCCCCTCAGAAAAACGGTCAGGAAATAACAACAGCTAACGAACTGATCAAAAACGATTTAAACAATATAACAGAAAGTGAATTTAGAATAATAGGCATAAAAGTAATCGCTGGGCTTGAAAACAGTATAAAGGACAGCAGAGAATCTCTTGCTACAGAGATCAAGGGACTAAGGAACAGCCAGGAGGAGCTAAAAAATGCTATCAATGAGCTGCAAAATAAAATGAGACAACTACGGCTCAGATTGAAGAGGCAGAGGAGAGAATAGGTGAACTAGAAGATAAAATTATGGAAAAGGAATAAGCTGAGAAAAAGAGAGATAAAAAAATCCAGGAGTATGAGGGGGAAAATTAGAGAACTAAGTGATGCACTAAAGAGAAATAATATACGCATAATTGGTATTCCAGAGGAGGAAGAGAGAGGGAAAGGTGCTGAAGGTGGACTTGAAGAAATAATAGCTGAGAACTTCCCTGATCTGGGGAAGGAAAAAGGCATTGAAATCCAGGAGGCACAGAGAACTCCCTTCAGACGTAACTTGAATCGATCTTCTGCACGACATATCATAGTGAAACTGGCAAAATACAAGGATAAAGAGAACATTCTGAAAGCAGCTAGAGATAAACGTGCTCTAACATATAAAGGGAGACCTATAAGACTCGTGACTGATCTCTCTACTGAAACTTGGCAGGCCAGAAAGGATTGGCAGGAGATCCTCAATGTGATGAACAGAAAAAAATATGCAGCCGAGAATCCTTCATCCAGCAAGTCTGTCATTTAGAATAGAAGGAGAGATAAAGGTCTTCCCAAACAAACGAAAACTGAAGGATTTCATCACCACTAAACCAGCCCTACAAGAAATCCTAAAGGGGATCCTGTGAGACAAAGTACCAGAGACATCGCTACAAGCATGAAACCTATGGACATGACAATGACTCTAAACCCATATCTTTCTATAATAACACTGAATGTAAATGGACTAAATGCACCAACCAAAAGACATAGGGTATCAGAATGGATAAAAAAACAAGACCCATCTATTTGCTGTCTACAAGAGACACACTTTAGACCTGAGGACATCTTTAGATTGAGAGTGAGGGGATGGAGAACTATTTATCATGCCACTGGAAGTCAAAAGAAAGCTGGAGTAGCCATACTTATATCAGACAAAGTAGGCTTTAAATTAAAGGCTGTGACAAGAGATGAAGAAGGGCATTATATAATAATCACAGGGTCTATCCATCAGGAAGAGCTAACAATTATAAATGTCGATCCACCGAATACCGGAGCCCCCAAATATATAAAACAATTACTCATAAACATAAGCAACCTTATTGATAAGAATGTGGTAATTGCAGGGGACTTTAACACTCCACTTACAGAAATGGCTAGATCATCTAGACACACAGTAAATAAAGAAACAAGGACCCTGAATGATACATTGGTTCATATGGACTTGACAGATATATCTGCATCCAAAAGCAACAGAATATACTTTCTTCTCGAGTGCACATGGAACATTCTCCAAGATAGATCATATACTGGGTCACAAAACAGCTCTTCATAAGTATACAAGAATTGAAGTCATACCATGCATAATTTCAGACCACAATGCTATGAAGCTTGAAATCAACCACAGGAAAAAGTCTGGAAAACCTCCAAAGCATGGAGGTTAAAGAACACCCTACTAAAGAATGAATGTGTCAACCAGGCAATTAGAGAAGAAATTAAAAAATATATGGAAACAAATGAAAATGAAAATACAACAATCCAAAAGCTTTGGGATGCAGCGAAGGCAGTCCTGAGAGGAAAATACATTACAATCCAGGCCTATCTCAAGAAACAAGAAAAATCCCAAATACAAAATCTAACAGCACACCCAGAGGAAATAGAAGCAGAACAACAAAGACAGCCTAAATCCAGCAGAAGAAGAGAAATAATAAAGATCAGAGCATAAATAAACAATAGAGGATCTAAAAAAACAGTAGAGCTGATAAATGGAACCAAGAGGTGGTTTTTTGAAAAAATAAACAGAATTGATAAACCTCTAGCCAGGCTTCTCAAAAAGAAAAGGGAGATGACCCAAATAGATAAAATGATGAATGAAAATGGAATTATTACAACCAATCCCTCAGAGATACAAGCAATTATCAGGGAATACTATGAAAAATTATATGCCAACAAATTGGACAACCTGAAAGAAATGGACAAACTCCTAAACACCCACACACTTCCAAAACTCAATCAGGAGGAAATAGAAAGCTTGAACAGACCCATAACCAGCGAAGAAATTGAATTGGTTATCAAAAATCTCCCAACAAATAAGAGTCCAGGACCAGATGGTTTCCCAGGGGAGTTGTATCAGACGTTTAAAGCAGAGATAATACCTATCTTTCTCAAGCTATTCCAAAAAATAGAAAGGGAAGGAAAACTTCCAGACTCGTTCTATGAAGCCAGATTTACTTTGATTCCCAAACCAGACAGAGACCCAGCAAAAAAAGAGAACTACAGGCCAATATCCCTGCTGAATATGGATGCAAGAATTCTCAATAAGATACTAGCAAATCGAATTCAACAACATATAAAAATAATTATTCACCATGATCAAGTAGGATTCATTCCTGGGCTGCAGGCTGGTTCAACATTCACAAATCAATCAACGTGATACATCACATTAATAAAAGAAAAGATAAGAACCTTATGATCCTGTCAATCGATGCAGAAAAGGCCTTTGATAAATTCAGCAACCTTTCTTAATAAAAATCCTTGAGGAAGTCGGGTAGAAGGAACATACTTATGGATCATAAAGCCATTTATGAAAAGCCCACAGCTAAAATCATCCTCAATGGGGAAAAACTGACAGCTTTTTCCCTGAGATTAGGAACACGACAGGGATGTCCACTCTCATGGCTGTGGTTTAACATAGTGTTGGAAGTGCTAGCATGAGCAATCAGACAACAAAAGGAAATCAAAGGCATCCAAATTGGCAAAGATGAAGTCAAGCTTTCACTTATTGCAAATGACATGATATTATACTTGGAAAATCTGATAGACTCCACCAGAAGTCTGCTAGAACTGATACATGAATTTAGCAAAGTTGCAGGATACAAAATCACTGTACAGAAATCAGTTGCATTCTTACACACTAATAATGAAGCAACAGAAAGACAAATAAAGAAACTGATCCCATTCACAATTGCACCAAGAAGCATAAAATACCTAGGAATAAATCTAACCAAAGATGTAAAAGATCTGTATGCTGAAAACTAGAGAAAGCTTATGAAGGAAATTGAAGAAGATATAAAGAAGTGGAAAAACATTCCGTGCTCATGGATTGGAAGAATAAATATTGTCAAAATGTCAATACTACCCAAAGCTATCTACACATTCAATGCAATCCCAATCAAAATTGCACCAGCATTCTTCTCGAAACTAGAACAAGCAATCCTAAAATTCATATGGAACCACAAAAGCCCCGGAATAGCCAAAGTAATTTTGAGGAAGAAGACCAAAGCAGGAGGCATCACAATCCCAGTCTTTTGCCTCTACTACAAAGCTGTAATCATCAAGACAGCATGGTATTGGCATAAAAACAGACACATAGACCAATGGAATAGAATAGAAACCCCAGAATTAGGCCCACAAACGTATGGCCAACTAATCTTTGACAGAGCAGGAAAGAACATCCAATGGAAAAAAGACAGTCTCTTTAACAAATGGTGCTGGGAGAACTGGACAGCAACATGCAGAAGATTGAAACTAGACCACTTTCTCACACCGTTCACAAAAATAAACTCAAAATGGATGAAGGACCTAAATGTGAGACAGGAAATTATCAAAACTCTAGAGGAGAAAGCAGGAAAAGACCTCTCTGACCTCAGCCGTAGCAATCTCTTACTTGACACATCCCCAAAGGCAAGGGAATTAAAAGCAAAAATGAACTACTGGGACATTATGAAGATAAAAAGCTTCTGCACAGCAAAGGAAACAACCAACAAAACTAAAAGGCAACCAACGGAATGGGAAAAGATATTTGCACATGACCTATCGGACAAAGGGCTAGTATCCAAAATCTATAAAGAGCTCACCAAACTCCACACCCGAAAAACAAATAATCCAGTGAAGAAATGGGCAGAAAACACGAATAGACACTTCTCTAAAGAAGACATCCAGATGGCCGACAGGCACATGAAAAGATGCTCAACGTCACTCCTCATCAGGGAAATACAAATGAAAACCACACTCAGATATCACCTCACGCCAGTCAGAGCAGCCAAAATGAACAAATCAGGAGACTATAGATGCTGGAGAGGATGTGGAGAAATGGGAACCCTCTTGCGCTGTTGGTGGGAATGCAAATTGGTGCAGCCACTCTGGAAAACAGTGTGGAAGTTCTTCATAAAATTAAAAATAGACCTACCTTATGACCCAGCAATAGCACTGCTAGGAATTTACCCAAGGGATACAGGAGTACTGATGCATAGGGGCACTTGTACCCCAATTATTATAGTAGCACTCTTCAACACAAGCCGAATTATGGAAAGAGCCTAAATGTCCATCAACTGATGAATGGATAAAGAAATTGTGGTTTATATACACAATGGAGTACTACATGGCAATGAGAAAGAATGAAGTATGGCCCTTTGTAGCAACATGAATGGAACTGGAGAGTGTTATGCTAAGTGAAATAAGCCATACAGAGAAAGACAGATACCATATGTTTTCACGCTTATGTGGATCCTGAGAAACTTAGCAGATACCTATGCGGGAGGGGAAGGAAAAAAAAAAAAGGAGGTTAGAGTGGGAGAGAGCCAAAGCATAAGAGACTGTTAAAAACTGAGAACAAACTGAGGGTTGATGGGGGGTGGGAAGGAGGGGAGGGTGGGTGATGGGTATTGAGGAGGGCACCTTTTGGGATGAGCACTGGGTGTTGTATGGAAACCAATTTGACAGTAATACATATATTGAAAAAAAATAAAGAACATCCTACTAAAGAACAAATGGGTCAATCAGGCAATTAGAGAATAAATTAAAAGATATATGGAAACAAATGAAAATGAAAATACAACAATCTAAACTCTTTGGGATGTAGCGAAGGCAGGTCTGAGAGGAAAATACATTGCAATCCAGGCCTATCTCAAGAAACAACAAAAATACCAAATACAAAACCTAACAGCACACCTAAAGGAACTAGAAGCTGAACATCAAAGACACCCCAAACCCAGCAGAAGAAGAGAAACAATAAAGATCAGAGAAGAAATAAACAATATAGTATCCAAAAAACCAAACCAAACCAAACCAAACCAAACCAAAACATTAGAGCAGATCAATGAAACCAAGAGTTGGTTTTTTGAAAAGATAAACAAAATTGATAAACCTCTAGCCAGGCTTCTCAAAAAGAAAAAAAAGAGAGGACCCAAATAGATATAATCATGAATGAAAATGGAATGATTACAACCAATATCTCAGAAATACAAGCAATTCTCAGGGAATACTATGAAAAATTATATGCCGACAAAATGGACAACCTGGAAGAAATGGACAAATTCCTAAACAGCTACACACTACCAAAACTCAAGTGGGAAGAAATAGAAAATCTGAACAGACTCATAGCTAGTGAAGAAATTGAATCAGTCATCAAAAATCTCCCAACAAATAAGAGTCCAGGACCAGATGGCTTCCCTGGGGAATTCTACCGGACATTTAAAGCAGATATAATACCTATCCTTCTCTAGCTGTTCCAAAAAATAGAAAGAGAAGGTAAACTTCCAGACTCATTCTATGAAGCCAGCTTTACTTTGATTCCCAAACCAGACAGACCCAGCAAAAAAAGAGAACTACAGGCCAATATCCCTGATGAATATGGATGCAAAAATTTTCAACAAATGTTTGGCCAAATATCTGGGTATCCTGTGTCCAGTAAAGTTGACACATGAAATTAACCCTCGCACAACCCCAACACTGGCACCAAATATCTTGAAATCATTTCCCAAAATCTAATCTGATACTTAAATGAGATAGACTGTTCTCTTAGTATGGATCCCCCCCGTGGCCAACTGTGGATATAATCCAAGGCAAGAAGCTATGATGGCAGGCATGCTGTGACACCAGGCAGAGGAGGGAGGTGGGGGGGGGGGGAGAAAGGCCACACAGGGGTGTGTGAACAAGGAGTGACAAGTGAGCTCTGGGAGTCTGCAAACCTGGGCCTCAGTGCCTCACCCAAGGGTGAAGTCACCAGATCCCTATCCACCTCCCATTAGCACTGGTTGAGGGCATTAACTCACCCACTACTGCCCATCCCAGCCCAGGAAGAGTAGGCAGAGTCTCAGGTCCTGGCAGTTGACACTCAGAAGGCCAGACATAGGTCTCTGTGGGCAGCAGGTCTCCAAAATGTTCTAAGCAGCAACAGAGTCTCTATGGTTCCCATGACCCACTTGGGAATATAAGTCTGATTCTCTCAGACCCCAGCCTGTGCACCTCCCAAGAGTTTCTCACATCAAGTGTTCTGCACACAGACCAATAAGAGAAAGAAAAACAACAGCTCCAAAAGCACTGTTTCCTTCCACTAAGAGCTTCTCCATTATCATGTGTCACTGGCCATTGAAGTTCCATCAGGTGGAAAGGTCTTTAGGAAATGCTGTGCATTCCAACAGCAGCAGCTTCCCATGAAGCACTCAGAACCAAGTTCGTGGGCCATTGAAAACCACTGGCTGCATTGAGTTGCTTCCCACTGCACTCAGATGTGCCTGGACTGTTGGCACTTGGGGAGTAAGCACAACCACCTAGAACACCACAGCTGAAGAATTTTTCTGAAGAGACAATGTCAGATATCAAATGTCCGACTCGGTTTTCACTGGAAAGACAACCATGCCAAACAGAAGTTGGCATGTTCTACCTTTTAGCTATTGGCCTTCTTTATTATAGGAATGAGAGTCATACAGCATCTCCTAGCATTGGAATTGGGAAAACACCTGCCTGATCGATTGTAAAATTAGGGTCTTGCCCTGCTGCCACATTCCTGGCTCCAGTTTAACTGCAGAATGACTATAAGAAGTGGAATTTGATTTCCCCTCATATAGAGAAGCTTGTGACTCACCCAGAGCAGACCCAAGTCCATCACAGGCACACTTGGCCCCAGAGCTGCTTCAGGAAGATTTGAGACCAAGCCAGCTGGGTGGTGGTAGACAGAAGTAGGCGGCTGTGGCCAGCTGATCTGCCCTGGCCTTTGAGGAGATGAGAGGGGGTGACCACCTGCACTGACCTGTGTAGTGAGATGGAGGCTGGCACCCAAAGGTTTCCCCAAGCTTCTCTCCCTTCACTGCTTAGCAAACCATCCAAAGTGAGGGTCTTAAAACAACTGACTGTGTGTTATCTGTCTTATGATTCCATGATTGGCAACTGTCTGGGTGGCTCTGGCCTTGTCTGGGCTCAGCTGCTGGTAGGTTGGGACTGCTCTCTGCTCCACAGGGTGTCCATCCTACCAGAGAGCCCCCACCCTCAGTCTTACTCACACAGCACATTGGGCTCTGAGAGGGAGCAAAAGGACATGGACCTCTTGAGTTCCACTTCTGCCACATCCTGTTGGCCAAAACCATGCCTGAGGCCAGCTCAGATGCTGGGGTGGGTGTTTCAAACATGAAGAAAAGGCATGGGCCAGTGTGCTACTGATGGTGCCACTTCCACTTCATTCTAGTATCTCTAAGTGCTCAGCCTCTGGCCTCTGGCTTCCACCTAAACCAGAGATCAACAGAGCCCCTTTCATTCAGTTGTGGGACAAATCAGCCTACCAAAGGAAGGGGATAACAAATCCTGGAACTCAGGGGAACTTACCTCAAACCGTGGGTTAGGACTACCAAGAGCACTTTTAAAACCACCAATGCCCTGGCCCCAGGTAGGATATGTTGAGTGAGAACTTATAAGCTGGGTCAGCCAGAAGAATTTCCTGGAGGACAACCCAGCTGACTCTAACAGAAGGCCAAGGTGTGGAACCACAGACTGGGCCTGAGGAACACAAAGAGCCAAACAGCTGGTTCCCAGCCTGACCACCCCTTTAGAATTTCACAGGAGCTTGGAAAATCCCATTGCCAGGGCCACACTGAAGCCACATAAATCAGTCTCTGGGATGGGTTCTGTGAGGTCTCCAGGTGATCCCAGGGGACAGCAGTTCTGGGAATCACTCGGAGGAGCTAGGAGATCATGTAGGTCTGAAAGTAGCACGAGTGTTTTCTTGGTGCAACAGCTCAGCCTTCAGGTTGTTTTCCATGTTATTGTGGGCCTTTCTGGCAAGAACATCATCTAATTTTGCTCTCCTAGGAATGTTCCCCAGCTGTGCCTTTTCTGTTCCATCATTACACAAGCCAGAGCCATAGACTCTGCTGATGGCAAAGAATAAGAGTGGTGACTAGGACAATGCCCCTTACCCATCACCCACTTTGGATCCTGTTCTAAATGTCTGGTGCTACTTATGGGAGAGACCAGAAGAGCTCCCTCAGGCTTCTCCTCTTGGGAAAATCACTGGAATTACTTGGCTTGCTGGAATTCCAAGTCAGAGAAAGACAGCCATGTAACCCCTTTCTCAACCACACGTCACCTCCATGTCCCAGACAACCAAGCCCTGGGAGGGGAAGGATATGCTTCCAGAAGACAGCTCCCTAACACTGGGATGTTCATACATAAGCACAGTCTTCTCCTCCCAGTCCAGCCCTGGTCCTCCCCACCCCAGATCCTGTCATGTAAACATGGAAGAAGGAACTAATGGGACAGAGCTGCCTGTAGGTCATACACAGATACAGGAAAGCACGAGCACTCATGCACATGCATATACACACACAACACATGAACATGCACATGCACACAGACCCTGGTTTTGTTTGGATCACAGGCACCCCCACCCATCATGGAAAAAACCATATCCATCCCCTAGGCCTGGTATTTTCTCTAAGTTTGGTCATATGGTTTGGCTGTAACAGGGTCTTCTTGGACAGACTTAGAAGAAATCTTCAGGGAAAACAGCTGCTCAATCAGCTGCCCCAGGATACCCCAAAGCTCTGTGTTCACACTCTGGGGGCTGTAGTTCCCTGACTCTGGCCTCACTTTTCTCCCCTCTTGACACTTCTTAATTTGCAAGCCCAGGGAAACTTGCCAGGCTCCCCTGGGATTCTGCAGCTAAGTCTGCCAGTCTCCCACCCACCGTTGGGGACCAGCAACAGCACTGGGCTCCTTATTAGGCCTCTCCCATGTTTGGATCCGCACTGCCAACTCAAGCCAGAAAGACCTGCTAACAGAAGGCTCACCTAGTCCTGCCTCTCTGGGGTTCACTGAACGCCAGCTCTGAGCTAGCTTCTGTGATGGGGCTGGATTCAAGGTCCAGTCTCTACCACTACAAGGATATTTGTCTTTAACAGCCAGGTGAATTGGGTCCTTGGTTACCAACCCCAGAGACAGACTCTGCTGATGCAAGCAGAGAAGGGGAGATGCTGAAAGGTGCTGAAGAGGCTGCAGAAAAAGGTTCAGACCAGCACAGGGACATGGGGTTACAGGAATGCAGGTTACACAGAGTGGTCTTATTGGGACCCCACTGCCACCACTGCCACCACTGCCAGCTGCTACCACCAAGAGTGAGCCCTGCATCAGCAAGGCCCTGGCCACAGATCCACACGTGAAGCACCAGATGTCAGGGGGTAGGAAGAGAATGTCCCTTACCACTTTTGCCACCCCCAAGTTTCTCTGAAGTAGAAAAGGGCCTGGGTACCATAAAAGTAATAGATGCCCTCTACACACACATCCTAGGGCAGGCCACCTAGTTCCCCTAGACCTCAAATCCCTTACATCAAAAGAAGGAAATGATGAATCACAAGCTATGACTTAAAAGATATAAATAGGAATTACATTTGCCAACCACCTTGAATTGTCTTCATATGAATAAGCACAGCACGCAAAGCTTTTAACACCTTATAGTGAATGGTTCAAGGACAGACATGCAATCCAACTCAGGCCACACAGGAGTAATGAGACTCACTGTGGAGTTTGGTTCGAACTCTCAGGGGAAGACCCTCTGATCTGGATTAGAGATGGCCACAGGTGAGGCTAGAGTTTCTGGAGAAAACTCCTCATGGAGCCTGAGAATGAATGAACATGGTGGAGGGCAGGACTAGTGACAGAGAGAAGCCAAGTCCTAGGAGGATTCAGAGACTCAGCTCCTTCTCTCATTTCTCCTCTGTACATAGCCTCTGATCTAAGATAGCTGCTCCAGCTCCTGCCACCTCATCTGCATTCTAGCCTCCAGAAAAGAGGAATAAACAAAGGTTTAAAGCCAGCTGTCTTCTAAGCAAGGCACCTGGAAGGCATATATGACACTTTAACTTACATTCAATGGTCTTGAATTAATCACCTAGATGGAACACAGCCGTGAAGCAGGCTGAGAAAAATCATCTTTGGCCTAGGTGATCTTCCAAAATCAGGACTAAAGATTAGGGTTCTATTCTTGTGGAAGAATGGATATTAGTAACAAATGGTCTCTTGGCCTGTCATCACTGAGGCCAGTGAGCCTGAGAGGGGTTTCCTCTGGGTCTTAGGGCCACCAGGCTTTGCACTCACCTTGGACCAGGAGACCTGCATACTGGCAAGTGTTTTTGGAAAACTTATGTCTAATGCTTTCCCAGAACTGAAGTTCAATCCCTAATCACCTACTTGGGATCCTAAAGATAGAGCAGTTGCGGATAGAGGGGCTGTTTCCAGGCACTCAGGCAAATGCTTCAATCTGCTTTACTGGCCACTGGACAATTCTCTTGAAATGTAGCCTTGGCCACAAGAGTGGTACTATAAAACCCCAAAACAGAAACTTGAGTCCCCATCACTGTGATAAGATAGAACTGTGTATCCAAACAATGGGTTGGTTATGCAGATTTCAAAGGAAAGTTCCATCTGGGCTTTAATCTTTTAGCTGGATGGGTGGGCACTTAGCAAGAGGTGGCACCATGGGCTTGACTTCACCTCTGTCCATAACTTGGATAGTTTGACCCCCAACAGACTCAACCCCTATCAGCTTTTCAGGCCTGATTGACATGGGAGAATCGGATGTAAGGCATATAGTCCTGAACTTTGGGATTGGACTCCTGCTGTCCCAGTCTTCACACTAAAGACTCCAATAGCCCAGATGACTGGAGCCCTGGCTTCCCTGCCTCTGCACCTGTGGTATCTGCAAGTTATACCCAACTGTTCAGGGGGGCAAAGGAGAGATCATCAGTTACATCTGTGTCCAAACCTGCCCTTGTCACTCATCTTCCCAGGGATCCTGGATGAGTGCCTCACCCTCTTGAGAATGTTGTTCCTACTGCTCCAAGAGTGGGCATCAGGAGCAAAGCAGGGACACATTAAAGGTGACATCAGTAGTGACAATGGGATGCCATCCTCAGCTTTAGTGTTAATACCAACACCAGCATCCATCTGTGCCTGCATGATGGCTTCTGATTATGCTCCCTCACCATGAGTGGAGACATAAGAACTGCACCCTAGGACCTGATGGTGGGGCATCCCTATAGCTGCCTTATGGCCTGAAGCTCTGGGGCTCTCCAGGCCAAAATCACTCATTTCTATTCCCTGTTACTTCCTGTGGGATCCTGCTGCTCCTTTGCGTAAGACCCTCCAACATCAGAAGCCACTCTCTGACAGCTGTCACTCATGTCTATCAGGACCTGTCCCATCTGGCCCTCACTCCAGAGGCCCTCCATGCAGAGATGAGCCTCAGAAGACACCCTACAACCCACATGTTGCACGTGGCAGGAGAAACTGTGTACCCACTGATCCTAACAGACTTCTTCCCATCCAACAATATGTGGATCTCCTGCAGAAGACCAGGAAACCTGCATTTGCATACCCCTCTCCATAAACCCACAGAAGGGGCCCCTTATCTCCAAGCCAGTCCTTCAGTCTGTGGAACTAGAGCCAGCCTGGGGAGGGAGAGCATGGCACCAAACCAGGAGTGCAAAGAAGAATCTGTGAAAAGCAGGCAGCCCCGTTTCCTGTCTGCCTTGTCCTCCTTCTCTCACTCTTCCCAAAGGCAGAAATATAGCCAAAGTCCTGCCAGAGGGAACTCCTTCAATTATAATTAGCTAAGTCTAAGGGGGTCATTTAGTGGATTTTTGCTTGGAAGCCTAAATTTTCCAACTAAGTCAGTTCATTTTCCACAGATGGGAAATTCAAATAAATTACCTTGTAACAGAAATTCTAATTACCAAGGACTCACACACTTAGAATAAAAACAATGTGCATTTTTCAGAATGTGCTTATTTTACCCAGTAACTACAAGTCTGCACTGGTGGCTGTTCTGTCTAATATATAGAGTGTCCACAATGGCTCTTCTATTTTACCCTCCAATTATTTACTCTCCCTCCTTCCAGGCTCTCTTTGAGTATGCAAAGAATGAATGGAGAATGACAGATATTGTCCAAAGCTCTAGACAGCCCCATCAGTCCAAATAGTCAGGCAACTCCACCTAGAACATGGAGCTAGTCAAGGTATCTTTTCTCTCTGAATGCAGCCCTCATTAAATGCTGGAAATTGTCAGCATAGACACCAGGATTCTGAAATGGGAGAAAATGGAGGACAGTTCATGAGCTGGTCCATACAATATCCAAACAATAGTCAACATGAAGAATCCAATCCCTCTGCAAACAGCTGCTCTGATTGCCCTCCCATGCCACCAAGCTGACCAGTGTGAGCAGTAGGAAGACATAAGCCAGGTGCTCAGGGGTGACTTGGTGTGGCATTTAGGGACAGCACACATTTTTTTTTTTTTTTTTTTTTTTTTTTTACTGTTTGGAATTGCAGTTCATCGGCAAGGATTCCATGAGCACATGCCACCCACTTCCCTCTCATAGTCTTTCATCAATCTTTCCAACGACCCCCAGGGGAGGTTGAGATATCCCTGTTTCACTGATAGAGAAAAGTCTAGAGATATGAAGGAATGGCCCATGTCACAGAAATTGCATGTGGTGGGTGGGTTTCAGGTCAGATCTGTAAAGCTGCTCCAACTCCAGCACCACCACCTCTCAGAGAACACTTGGCACCAGGTTCTAGGTGAAGACTCCCACTAGCAGGCTCCAGCAGGATGGAGCCAGCAGTCCCAACAAGAACCAGAAGTTTCCAGAATGGGTTCCATCAGGGTCTAGTATTACCCTGGTTGTGAGAAGGGAGGTTCAGACAGAATTCCTTATGATAAGAGCAGAGTGGCTCCCCCAGTCCCTCTCTGACATCTCCCCTTCCTTCTGCATCTCTTCTAGAACCTCTGACCTGCCCTCCAGGTGGGGTGGGGATGCTGGCTGTAAAACCTGGATATATTGGCCCTATTGCCTCAGCTGGTTGGAGTCCCCATGCCAGGCAACCTCATGGGCAGATGCCCTCAATTTGGTGGCTATCCATACCTCAGGACAGCAGAGCTCTGTCACCTGGGTAACCTTCAGCTCTTCGGAGGCTCTGGACATCAATATTCCTGGCTGGCACAACTGTACCAGTGGGACATGACACGCCAAGGGGAGGCTTTGACTGAAAAAGTAGCAGGGAACCACTGAGGCTGCTGATCAGAAGAGGGTGTGCCCCAAGCAGGGTCTTGCTGGATGGGTCTGCTGGTCATATATGGGGAAGCCCAGAAATGGGGATGAGAGACTGAGGGGAACTATTAAGACACCATGATCATGGCACAAGCCAGACCCAGGTGGGTGGGGAAACAGGGTATGGGTGAAGGGTGCTCACAGCTCTAGGGATTATTGGTGCTGTGTGGGGACACAAGAAAGGTGATCTCTGGCCCCGCTTCTCAGCTGGGACATGGGAGGCAGGATGGGCCCCTTTGACAGACATGGACTGGGAAAATGAGATCTTTCCTTGAGGCAAGTTGGCTACTTTTTACAAATGGTGAGTTTAAGACCACCTCTGGGACTTCCTAGGGTCATTTCCAGAGGCAGGTGGAAATGTGGAACCAAATGACTTCACGCAAGAGCTTCTGACCTGGACCTCATGAGCCAGGTCAGATTTTTATAGCATGCCTTTGGTTTTTATCAGGAGGTTAAACAACAAAATGGCACATGACTTTATTTTTGTCCCATCAGTAAAACTTCTGTTGACACTAACTCCATGATCTTGTCCTCATCCCTGGCATGGGGCTCATCAAGTACATCCCTATTAGGGACTCCCTTTCCTCCTATAATACCCTTGGGCATGTGTAGACAGAAAGCAGGTTAGGGAGAAGCATGATGTTTTGGCTTTGGCCCTTACACAGAGATGCTCACAGGAAAATGCAGTGTCAGATGAAGTTGCTGCATAGAGCCCAGGCTTTTCATATATTTCTTTCCACTTTCTTCTAGTTGGCAGAATAGTGTCTGTTTCCACATCAGCAGTGTTATTATGTCTCAGATCTTTTGGAAGTGGGCTCTTGACTACAAATTCCCTATTTCCTTATTCCTTGAGTAGAGAGGCTGCAACCCAGATTGGCTGGGAGCCCTCATTGCTCCTGGGAGCTCTGTTCTGAGGTGTGGAGACACCCCCGGGCAGAGTCAGCCCCATTTCCTGCCTCAGCACTGCCCATGGATGGGGGAAACACTGCCAAAGAGAAGGGCATAATTCCAGGGAGCCCCAACTGAAGAAAATGTGTTTGTAAAACAGATTTTCATCCCACACAAGAACACATCATTTTAAAGGATTTCATGACAATTTCCTTAAGTATATAATCTGATACATTTCATTCCCACTAAGGATAATGATAATCAATATTTTTATGATGCACAGCAGTTTTCAAAGTACATCTGTTTCCTTTCCAACTGACCTACCCAACATCTCCTGGGAGCCGAAGCAGGTGTCATTCCCCAATTTTACAGGTAAATAAGCCAAAGGGCTGCCAAAGAGTAGAGTGACCACCTGCAATCATGTGATTGGAAGGACATGACCCCATACCTTCTCTACAGAACCTCATGAAGTCACTGTGCTTAATATGCTTTGTTTCTATCAACTTGGAAGTATTAGCAAAGAGGCTAAGAGCATAATATTGGAGCAGACGAGCCTATTTCACACATCACAGTGTACAAGGAAATGAAAATACTCCTAAAAGGATCTTAGTTACATGGACAACTCATGCCTGCACACAACAATGGTGGCTTTTAAGAATGGCAGAGGCAATGCAAGGGTGAGCAAGCCAAGGTGACCTTTGTTAGCAAACCCAGTCACTGCCATATCCCAGGGCCTCAAAGCCTGCCAAGAAGAGGAGGATGCATGGCTGCAGTGAGGTCAGTCCATTCCTGAGATTGTAAGGACTCAGTTTTCACACTAAGTTTCCTTTCACAAGTGAGACTCAGAGCCAGGAGAGAGGGCTGTGAGAGGTGCCAGTGTGAAGTTGCTGGGCTTGCAGCCTGGGACCCTGGGAGACCCCTCAAGGAAGAAGTCAGGGGTGCAGTGGGGAGCGGATAGCATTTTGCCTGAGATTTTTCAAAGCTTGTATGTGGGACCTAAACACTCCCTCTCCAAGTCCTCTGGGTGTGTGTTTACCCTGACCTCATTAGTGTATAAATCTGTATCAAAATCTATACATCTTCCCTGACTACACCATACATATAAGGCATAATAGATGTAAAATCTATTACAGTTCATAAGGACAAAGAAAAGAGCCCCCTTGATGCCCTACCAAGAGAATGAACTTGAAAGTATCTGACAGGAGGCATTCAAACAAGGCACATCATCCAGGATGGGAGCATTCTCTGCACCATGCCCTCTAGCACCTATCACCCCACAGAGATGCAATAATAATAGCAGGTATTTGCACAGTGCTCACTATGAGTATGGCACTGTTCTAAGCACTTCATAAGCATTGAAAAAGTAAACAACTAAAAAAAATAATTTTTCATACAGATGAAGTCTCTGAAGAAACCCAGACAGGGTGCTGTAATGGGCTGCCCTTATAGCTAGCATGGTGAGGGAAAATATCTCTGTGAAATAAAACATGACAGATGAGAAAGGGCCAAGGGCACAAATAGCTGGAGGGAGTGTAACACAGACAGAAGAAATGGCAGGTGCCAAAGTCCTGGGGCAGGAGAAAAGTGGCTGGTTCAAAGACAGAAAGAGGCTGTGTTACTTAGGGGAGAGAGAGGGAGGCAGATGTTCATAAATCATCAACAGGAGGTTCATTTTGGTTTTTATTTCTCTCTGTTACTTTGGGTGGTTTACAAAAGAAGAAAAAAAAATGCAACTCTATGTCCCTAAGCATGCAAGGAATTAAAGAACACACAGTGTTCAGCACAAAGTAGAGAGTACCAAAAGCCTTGCCTATAATGACCCCACTAATCCACATAACAATGAGGACTATGGTCCTAATTCACAGAAGAGGCAACAGGGCTCCAAAAGTTAGGTACCTTCTTTGGGATCATGGTCCTAGAGGAGAACTCCAAATATGTTCACTACACTGTGTTACTGAGTCACTAGCAGGGTCATGAACTTTAGTGACCCTGCAAACCCTACATGTTACTTTTTTCCATGAGATTATTTGGACGGAGAGACATTCTAGTGACTTAGAAAAGCTTCAACTCCCATCCAGGAAAGTCTCAGTCATGTTCTCTCTATGATTCCCCAACTGGAGACATTATAAATCCCTGGTTGGGGGGACTTGTTTCCATTCCCTCCAGGGACCAGTTCATACTCTGGTTCAGTCAAGAAGTCCAACATGTGGCTCAGATAAGACCGCCATGTTACAGGATTCTGGGGATCACTGTTGAAATTTTCTTATGGATTTCCCTTGAGTGGGCAACACCATGGTAATTGTAGGCTCAGATCACATTCAGAACCAAACATAGAAATAAGAAGCCCCACAATCTGGCTCTAAGCACGTTTTCAAAATGAGCTTGTGCTTTTCCATCCAGATGCAAGAAAGCTTGGAAAAGGGCTTATAGGTTTTTAATTCATTTCATTTGCTTCAGCTTAGAGCATGAAAATTCATTTTTTGAGAAGAGCCACAGGTTTCTGCTGGTGAAATATGACTTGCCTCTTTATAAGAGAGAAAATAGACCCTGAATACATTTATTTTTAGGGACCATACCCATGCCCATTTTTGGGCACCATACCACATTTTGGACAGCAAATTTAAGAAGCATTCCGGGACAATGTCCCATAAATGGTTGGATTACATTTTACAGAACATAGACACTTAGCATGGTCTAGGCCTATACTGGGGCTAAGTCAAATGTGACCTGAGGCATTTACTGTAACCTGTACTGACCAGTTTGAGGGGTCATCAGAGGGCAGGGGTCACCTGGCAATCTGTCAACAACCCTTAGATCCATCGAGTTGCAGTGGTCCCAGCCTTGTATGGCACTAGTGACAGACACACCAAGTGTCCATCCATCTCTGGCATCCTCCACCCTGCACTAATCACATTCCCAATATCTTCCAAACATGCTGTTTTTGGGTCCATTTCTAGCTCTAATTATCTGACTGGCAGCACTAACTCTGGAAATGATAACAAAATTCTTGAAATCATTAAGGGAAGGAACATTGCTCAGCCATTTTCTTGTTTAGCAAAGACAGCAAATTCTGGGTAGGGTAAAGAAGATGAGACCATAATACTCAGATATCTCATCCAGAGGGAGAGTGGAGGTGTTCAGGGAGATAGAAGTACCATATGTAACTAAAGCTCATGAGTGTTAATTGACAGGTGGAAATGATGAAAGGGAGAAAATTAAAGGAGGGAAATGTTAGCATGTGTAACAGCCATATTCACTGATGAGAGGGTAAACCACACTTGAAAAGCATTATTTTCCCAAAAGGCATATCAAGAGTGGTCTTCAGCATTGATTGGAGAGGATCACTCCCTGTGTGGTTGAGGAAAAAGCACCATCCTAAAGAAATTCTACATGGGGAGAGAGATGCAGACCTCTGACCAAGCCTCTGGTTGCCTCCAAGACCATCGAGTGGTGTTTTACATCTACTCATTCTTTCATAGATTCATTCAACACACATTCCCCAGGTATAGACATGTGCCAGATTGACCCAGGCACTTCAGATAGGGCAGGAGGCAGTAGACCCACATTCTCACCCTCCAAGAGCCTACATCCTGGTGGTGGGAGAGACAGACATTTAAAAAGTAATTTAAAAATGTATAGGATGTACAGAGGAGGGAGGGGGAAACAAGGCAGAGATAAGGACAGAGGTGGAATTTTCTGATATTTTAATTAGGATTATCAAGGAAGCTTTGCTAAGGAGGTGACATTTATGCAAAACCACAGGGGTTGAGGAAGTAGCCTTATGGGTATCTGAGGGAGAAGCATAACAAGTCCTGTGGTAGGGGAAAGGCACCTGGGGATGCCTGAGAAGTAGCAAGGAAGCCAGGCCAGTAAATCATGCAATTATCCGTTCCAAACAAGTAGAGAGAGAAATGGGAAATAGAAAAATACTGCACTGAGGCAACTGGCTGGCTCAGCCAGTGGAACATGCAATTCTTGATTTCAAGGTTGTGAGTTTGAGCCCTATGTGGGATGCAGAAATTGCTTAAAAATGAATATAAAAAAATCTCTATCAATCTTTAATGTAAAACTGAGATTTGAAATAGAAATACAACTTTGGGATTTTCATAGTCTCAGAATAGAAAACTTGATAGAATATAGCCTCTGGTTTTGGAGAGATCCCTTTCAAAACTGTCTTTGTCACTCCCTCAGAAAAAGGAAAGATTGGGGGAGGGAAGAGCAGAACAAATAAATATATAAAATAAGATGGCAAAAAAGCCTAAACTTATCAGTAATCATAATAAAGGTAACTGGATTAAACTTGTCAATAAAGATACAAACACAGTTAGTCTGGAATAAAAACAAAATACCATTATATGCTATTTTAGAAACAGACATGCAAAATATAAAAACACAAATGGTGTAAACAAAAGGATTTAAAAAAAGATATACCAGGAAATTATTAACCCCCAAATAACTACAGTTATATCAACAGACTTTAAGGCAAAATAACATAAAATATAGAAAAAGGTCACTACATAAGAAGATAGTGATTATAAACTTGAGTGCAACTAATAACTTTTAAATATATAAAGCAAAGACTGGCAGAATAACAAGAAGATATTGCTAAAGCCACCATCATAATGAAAGAACCCAACAAAAATAAACAAGTAGATCTAGCAGACAAAAAAAAAAATAAGCAAGGACATCAAGCAACACAAGTAACAAACTTGAATGAAGGAGTGCATATGGAATATGTACCCATTAATTGGCAGAATACATTTTTTTGTAGAATCACAGAGAATATTAACAAACATTACTCATGTATTGGGCCATATAACAAGTCTTGAAAGATTGTAAAATTCAGCCTCATATGTCATATTTTCTTAACGAAATGCAATGAAGTTAGATATCAATGATAAAAATATTTAAAGTGAAATGCCTTGGTGGCTCACTTAGCTAAGTGTCCAACTCTTGATTTCATGTCAAGTCATGATCTCACAGTTCATGAGATCAAGCCCTGCATTGGGCAGAAGACATGAATAGACACTTCCAAAGAAGACATCCAAATGGCCAACAGCCATGTGAAAAGATGCTCAACGTCACTCCTCATCAGGGAATTGCAAATTAAAACCACACTGAGATATTAGCTCACGCCGGTCAGAGTGGCTAAAATGAACAAATCAGGAGACTATCAGGAGATGCTGGGAGGATGTGGAGAAATGGGAACCCTCTTGCACTGCTGGTGGGAAGCAAATGGTACAGCCACTCAGGAAAACAGTGTGGAGGTTCCTCAAAATTTAAAAATAGAACTGTGTGACCCAGCAATAGCACTACTAGGAATCTACCCAAAGGATATAGGAGTGCTGATGCATAGGGGCACTTGTACCCTAATGTTTATAGCAGCACTTTCAACAATAGCCAAATTATGGAAAGAGCCTAAATATCCATTAAATTATGAATGGATAAAGAAAATGTGGCTTATATATACAATGGAATATTACTTGGCAATGAGAAAGAATGAAATATGGCCATTTGCAGCAACGTGGATGCAATTGGAGGGTATTATCCTAAGTGAAGTAAGTCAGGCAGAGAACAAAAGATACCATATATTTTCACTCATATGTGGATCTTGAGAAACATAACAGAAGACCATGGGAGAGGGGAAGGGGAAAAAAGTTACAGAGAGGGAGGGAAGCAAACCATAAGAGACTCTTAAGGATGGAGGACAAACTAAAGGTAGATGGGGAGTGGGGGAGAGGGGAAAATGGGTGATGGGCATTGAGGAGGGCACCTGTTGGGATGAGCACTGGGTGTTGTATCAAAACCAATTTGACAATGAATTAGATTAAAAAAAGTTAAGATCAAGTTGGGAAGAACTTCCATCTTGAAAATATTGATTTTTCCTATCCATGAACATGGAATATCTTCCCCTTTATTTATTGTTCTTTGGTTTCTTTCATCAGAGTTTTATAGTTTTCCTCATATGATCGTATACATATTTTATTAGATTTATATCTACGTATTTTAGTTTTTGGGTGCTAACATAAAGAGTATTGTGTTTTAAATTTTAAATTCCACATGTTTCTTACTGGTGCATAAGAAAGCAATTCACTTTTGTATATTAACCTTATAACCTGCAACCATGCTATAAATGCTTATTAGGTCCAGGAGTTTTTGGTAAATTCTTTCTGATTTTCTACATAGATGATCGTGTTACCTGTAGACAATGAAAGTTTTATTTCTTCCCTCCAAATTTGTATACCCATGTATTTCCTTTTCTTATCTCATTGCATTAGTTAGGACTTCCAGTACAATGTTTAATAGGAATAATAAGAGGTGACATCCTTGGTTATTCTTGATCTTAGCCAAAATGTATTTCCTTTATATTTATTAGAAGAAATGCTTTGAGTTTTTCACCATTAATTATGATGTTAGCTGTACGTTTTTTGCAGGTTTAAAAAATCAAATTGAAGAAGGGACACCTGTATGGCTCAGTCTGTTAATTGTCCAACTCTTAATCTCATATCAGGTCTTGGTTTCAGGGTCATGACTTCAAGCCCCACATTGGGCTCTGCACTCGGTGAAGCCTACTTTAAAAAAATCAAATTGAGGAAGTTCCTCTCTTTTAGACTGGTGAGAGCTTCTATCATGAATAGATGTTGGATTTTGTCAAATACCTTTTTGGCATTATTGATATGATTGTGTAATTCTTTTTTAGCCCGCTGATGTGATGAATTACAGTAATTGATTTTCAAAAGTTTGAACCAGCCTTGCTTACCTGGGATAAATCCCGGTTGGTCACATCTATTCATGAGAGATTGGTCTGTAGTTTCATGTGATGTCTTTGCCTGGTTTTCATATTAGGGTGTTAACCTTATGTAATGAGTTAGGAAGTAGTCCCCCTGTTTCTGTCTTCTGGAAGAGACTGCAGAATATTGATATAATCTCTTTCCTAAATCTTTGATAGAATTCACGAGTGAACCCATCTGGGCCTGATGCTTTCTGTTTTTGAAAGTTATTAATTATTGATTCAGTGTTTTAAATAGATATAGTTCTATTCAGATTGATCTTTTTTTTCAATATATGAAATTTATTGTCAGATTGGTTTCCATACAACACCCAGTGCTCATCCCAAAAGGTGCCCTCCTCAATACCCATCACCCACCCTCCCCTCCCTCCCACCCCCCATCAACCCTCAGTTTGTTCTCAGTTTTTAACAGTCTCTTATGCTTTGGCTCTCTCCCACTCTAAACTCTTTTTTTTCCCCTTCCCCTCCCCCATGGGTTTCTGTTAAGTTTCTCAGGATCCACATAAGAGTGAACACATATGGTATCTGTCTTTCTCTGTATGGCTTATTTCACTTAGCATCACACTCTCCAGTTCCATCCACGTTGCTACAAAAGGCCATATTTCATTCTTTCTCATTGCCACGTAGTATTCCATTGTGTATATAAACCACAATTTCTTTATCCATTCATCAGTTGATGGACATTTAGGCTCTTTGCATAATTTGGCTATTGTTGAGAGTGCTGCTATAAACATTGGGGTACAAGTGCCCCTATGCATCAGTACTCCTGTATCACCTTGGGTAAATTCCTAGCAGTGCTATTGCTGGGTCATAGGGTAGGTCTATTTTTAATTTTCTGAGGAAACTCCACACTGCTTTCCAGAATGGCTGCACCAATTTGCATTCCCACCAACAGTGCAAGAGGGTTCCCGTTTCTCCACATCCTCTCCAGCATCTATAGTCTCCTGATTTCTTCATTTTGGCCACTCTGACTGGCGTGAGGTGATATCTGAGTGTGGTTTTGATTTGTATTTCCCTGATAAGGAGCAACGTTGAGCATCTTTTCATGTGCCTGTTGGCCATCTGGATGTCTTCTTTAGAGAAGTGTCTATTCATGTTTTCTGCCCATTTCTTCACTGGGTTGTTTTTCGGGTGTGGAGTTTGGTGAGCTCTTTATAGATTTTGGATACTAGCCCTTTGTCCGATATGTCATTTGCAAATATCTTTTCCCATTCCGTTGGTTGCCTTTTAGTTTTATTGGTTGTTTCCTTTGCTGTGCAGAAGCTTTTTATCTTCATAAGGTCCCAGTAATTCACTTTTGCTTTTAATTCCCTTGCCTTTGGGGATGTGTCGAGTAAGAGATTGCTACGGCTGAGGTCAGAGAGGTCTTTTCCCTCTTTCTCCTCTAGGGTTTTGATGGTTTCCTGTGTCACATTCAGGTCCTTTATCCATTTTGAGTTTATTTTTGTGAATGGTGTGAGAAAGTGGTCTAGTTTCAACCTTCTGCATGTTGCTGTCCAGTTCTTCCAGCACCATTTGTTAAAGAGACTGTCTTTTTTCCATTGGATGTTCTTTCCTGCTTTGTCAAAGATGAGTTGTCCATACGTTTGTGGGTCTAGCTCTGGGGTTTCTATTCTATTCCATTGGTCTATGTGACTGTTTTTGTGCCATCAGATTGATCTTCTTGTGTGAGTTTTGGCAGATTGTGTCTTTTAAGGAATTGGCCCATTTAATTTAGGGTACTAAATTTATGTCTTTCATCACTTATACATAAATAAAAATTATGTAAATACATAATTATATATAGTATATATATAATATATATATATTAAATATAAATAAAAATTATAAATATGTATAAATTTATATATATGAACAGCAATGATACAAAAGATGGGAGGAAATAATTAAAATTATTTTGGTATTATAAGGCACTCACACTACCTGTGAAACAGTATGGTATTACTTGAAAGTGGATTTGGGGGAATTATAAATATATTTTGCAAACTGTAGAACAACCACTTAAAAAAAGTAAAAAAAAGGATATAACTGAAATGCTAAGAAAGGAGAGATAATGGAATCATAGAAAATACACACATAATTAAATACACTGTTGCTACCATTATTTAGAACTGTTACCTAGATCAACTAAAGATAAAAAAGATTAGATAACTTTTACTTTCACTATTCCTCCTCTGATGCTTTGCTTTTCTTTATATAGATCTTAGTTTTTTAACCAGTCTCATTTTATCCTCCGAAGAATTTCTGTTAACATTTCTTGTAAGGCATGGCTTCCCTAAATTTCTGTTTGTTCCAGAAAAACTATTTCTCCTTCATATTTAAGGAATAATTTTGCAGAATAGATAAGTCTCAGTTGGTAGTTTTTCTTCACTTTGCTGTGTTCTTGTTTGCATGGTTTCAGAGAAGTCACATATAATTCTTATCTTTCCTCCTCTATAGCAAAGGCATTTTTCTTTCTCTGGTTTGTTTCAAGATTTTTTTCTTTATCTTTGAATTTATGCAATTTGAATATAATATTCTTAGGTGTACATTTTTTGTTTTTGTTTTGTCCTGCTTGGTATTCTCTGTTTTCTAGATGTGTGGTTTGGGGTTGGCATGAATTTGGGGAAGCTCTCAGACATTATTGTTTTAAATATTTCATTTGTTACATTCTCTTTCTTCTCTTTGTGATATTCCCATTGAACATCTGTTATACCCTTTGTAGTTGTCCCACAGTCTTTGGAGATCCTATTCTAATTTTCCTTCTTTCGTATTTTTTTCTCTTTGCCTTTCCATTTTGGAAATTTCTATTGAAATATCTTCAGTCTCAGAGGTTCTTTCTCCAGTCTTGTCCATTTTATTGATAAGCCCACTGAAGGCATTCTTCATTTCAATTACAGTGGTCATGATCTCTAACATTTTTATTCTTTCTTAGAATTTCCATATCTCTACTTATATTCTCCATTTGTTATTGGACGCCGTCTACTTTATTATTAGAGCCCTTAGTATGTAATCATAGATATTTTTAATTCCTGATAGGATAACTCCAACATCCCTGCCATATCTGATCCTGAGGCTTGCTTTGCCTCTTCTAACTGTACTTTTTGTCTTTTAGTATGCCTGTGTGCTTTTTCATTCTTGATAGCCAGATGTGAGGTACTGGGCAAAATGAACTGTGGTAAATAGGCTTTTAGTGATATGGTGGTGCTGTATGGGTGAGGGGAAGTGTTCTGTAGTTCTAGGATTAAATCTCAGTATTTCAGTGAGCCTGTGCCTCTGGACAGTGAACTTCACCAGTACTTCATGTTTCTCAGTCCTGCCTCAAGATGGGAAAGGATGGTTAGAGTGAGCTGGAATTGGGTATTTCCCTTTCTCCAGCTCTGTTAGGCTCTGATAAAAGCCTAAGGGTTTAGGCTTTGGTGAAATAGTTTCTCTTGAGGGCACACCTTATTAAGGACAGAATGCTCTCACATAGTTCAATATGGTTCCTTCCTGACATCTTCCTTTCCAGAAGAGCAAGGAGACTTTTCTGACATTTACTGTGATCACTTGGTAGAACTCCTGGAAGTAAAACTCACAATATTTCCACCACCACCCCCAACAACTGGATTCTTCTGGCATTTTTCACTCATATTTACTCATACTGAGCCTCCAGCAATTCATCAATTACAGTTCAAATTTTCCTACCTTAGTGCTGCTCATGTAAATTGTGAATCTCTGAATCTGTGTATCTATCTCTCTAATTTGAGGGTTTGTCTTGGAGCCTCAGTTCTCTCATGGATCTAAGAAGAGTTGATTTTTTTCCAGCTTTTTACTTGTTAGGATGGAGTGGCAACTTCTAAGCTCCTTACATGCAGAACCAGAAACCAGATGTTGAGGTGAACTTTTTAAAGGACTTTGGCTAATTTTCAAGATGATAATAGATACTTTAATATATAATAGAACTTAAAAAATTTAAAAACCAGTTGAATTAGGTGTAAAAATACAGAATTTTACTCTCTTAAATTAGTATGGCATATTGTATTTTCATAATATCTAAGTCTTCCAATCATCCTTAATTGTATGTGAGGATTTTTTTGGTCCATTTTCTGAAGGGAGAAATTGAGACTCAGAAGGGTTTCTTACCCGTTCAACATTACACCACACTAACATTAACTCAGGCCCTTCTGCATTTTAGGGGTGGAAAACTGACCATCAGATATCTCTGTTCTGTCACTGTTAAATACCATGCATTACCATTGTTATTAATTTAAAGGATCTAAAGTGGGACAGCCAGTCTAATTCTGCCCCTGCAAACTCTATGGTCTCTTTGTTGGCTGCATTTGCACATTTATGTAACTGGCCTCTCCCCTGTGGCATTTGAATTTGCCAAAGTCCTACCAGATCTTATAAAAAAGATTGTTCAGAGTACAATATCTGTGCTAACTCTCCCAGAGGTATATGAATTTTAAATGAGAATGCTTGTTAACTCAAAAGGGATGACTCTCTAATGGCTGAATTTTAGGAAGTGTGGTGGAGCTGAGATTTTCAGCTGGGTTATCCTGCGTGTAGTATTTTAGGTCAGACTTTCTCTCCTGTGCTAAGGTATGTGGACCTGGGCACTGCCTGACACACTGTACAGATGCTGTCTGCAGAGCACCCAGGGATGACATCTTGATTCCTCTCTATCACACTTCTTGGGGCTTAGGACCTGATAAAAAGGGAACTTGGGACCAAGGAGCAGGCTATTCTGGCTGTGTTGTTCAGAAGGAAGCTTATGTGTTACCATCTTTGAATTATTGTGGTCATTTCCCCCATTTTCCTGACTTCTGCTTCTCTTGACTGCCCTGTTGATACAGTGCTGAGCTCCTGGGGGATTGACTCTTTCTAGAGACAACAGTTGAATTCAATCAGTGATTCCCAAGCCTCTCTGCCCTCGCACCAAATGCATCAGTGAAGGATGCCTGGAAAGATTACAACAAACAAACAAACAAACAAACAAACAAACAAACAGCAACAACCAAAACCTTTTCCAGGGCCTAATTTTCAGGGATTCAAGAGGACTTAACCCAAGGAATCTGTATCTTTTTTAAAAAAATGGTGAGGAAATTAAAAGAGCATTTTATTGTGGAAGCTTTCAAGTCTAGACAGCAGTGAAAATAATAGTTTATTGGGCCCCTATGTACTCACTGCTCCAGGTCAATGCAAGGAATTTTTGCCATCAAGCCCCACACATACACTGCACACTGGATCCTTGTGAAACTTGTTCTAGGCACCTACTATGTTCTCAGCAAACATTTTCATGCTTCTAAAAGAGGAGGATTTTTAACATAATACCTGCAGATTTATCATACTCAAGAATCAATAACAATTCCTTAGCATCCAATACCATGCAAGTGTTTAGGTGTTTAGAATTGCTTGATACAAATGAGAATTCCAGTGAAGTCTTCTTATTGTGTTTTATTGGCATGTTTCAAATATCTCTGTTAATCTGTAGATTTCTCCCCCCCCCCCTCTTTTTTTGGTTTCCTTCGAAATTTATTTGTTGAAAAAACTAGGTCCATGATCTCTAGAGCTCCTTAAATTTTCTTAGGCACATGAGTCACCTGAAGATTTTATTAAAACACAGATTCTGACTCAGTAGGTCTGAGACAAAGCTGGGATTCAGTGTAACTAGCCAGCTTTGGGGCAATATGGGGCTGCCAGTCCTTGGAGAACTCTTGGGGAGGAGGCTACTCAAAGGAAGATTGCAGATGTACCAGCATGGTGATGCTCCACCCTTCCTGCAAACTGGGGGTGATCCCAGGCTCTGGTCAGATTCAGATTGATGCTGGTGAGTCCCCTGGAGCATGGTGCTGTGTATTCCTTCTGCTGCCCACTGGGTCTGTGTACAGCCAAGTTCAGACCCTATGGGACCAGCAGCTTCAAGCCCTCTCAGCCATCATTTTCTGTAGCTGTAGTCAGAGGTTGTGGCCAGCTTGGACAACCATGCACCAACTATATTGTGAAGAAGGCAGTGCTGCCCTCTTTGTTGCTGCATGGGTCAGGAATGGTAGCAGGCCCCTGAGTGTCCACGTGGGCTTTGTTGGGAAGGATAGAACATTGCATTAGGGACCACCAATAAGCAATACTCCTCAGGATCCATGACTTTGACATTGGGCTTGGCCAAGAGACATCTGCAGAGGTTTGACAGGTCTCGTGAATCAGGGCTTGGAATTCTCCCCTTGTCCCATCGGGAAGCCTAGTTAGATCATGAAATGATGAAAGGAGAGAGAGGCCCAGCTGAAAGTCAGCACTTGAGCCCCAGGCTTGAGAATGGGACCATCTTGTGCCTTCCAGTCCTAGCTAAGCACCTAGAAGTGAGCACCTTGTGGAATTTAGCCAACCCATGGAATGATGAGAAATAGCAAATTGTTGCTGTTTTAGGCCACTATGTCTTGGTGTTTTGTCACACAGCACAGCGAACTGAAGCATTGCTGGGTAACAGCCTACCAGGTACCTAGGAGATGGTGCCCTGTGAGCCAGGACCCCAAACCTTCCCATTCTCTAGGATCTGGAAAACAGGGGTTAACTCCCAAGACCTGAAGATGCTTTGAGAACAGAACAAACTTTACATTCCTACATTTAAGTGTCAAATCATGGCTCCTATCCAAAGGGAGGCCATAGAAAAGGACCTGGGGACACAGGCTCTGGAGTTGGAGGCAACAGGTGTGAACCTTGGAGCAACTACCCTGGCTGGTGTCCTTGTACACATTATTCTTTTCTCTCAGCTTCTGTGGCTCCATGTTTCAGAGGCATGTGTCAACTTTAGGGCATTTGTGAGAAGTAAGCAAAATGAGGTGTTTAGAAATGAATATATGCAGAATGGCCATACACTCTATTATTATTGTTATTAAATACCATCCATAGATTTAGAAGACAGTCTGAATGCTCTCTCTCCTTCTGTTACTTGGAGTGTGGTCCACAGACCAGTAGTGTCAGCATTGCCTGGGAGCTCAGTAGGGCAGTAAATTCTTAGGCTCCAGCTCAGACCCACCACATCAGAAACTCTGGGGGTATGGCCCCTGAATCCACAAGCTCTCTTGGTGATTCTATTACTTCATTTTTAACATATTTCTCTGTCATAAAATAAAACATGAGTACAAAAATCATATGGCCCAATAAATGATTTTAGGCAGACATGCTCATAAACACCACACAGGTAATGACGTGAGTCTGTCAGCACCCAAGAAGCCCCTATGTGCCCATCTGGGATCATCTCACTGCGTTGTTTTAGTTTAGCATCCACATGTACTTCCTGGACGCTACAGTTTCCTCTTCCTCTATTTAAAATGTGATGTGTCTCTTAATTTACAGTTCCCTCTCCATACCTCTTTCCCTTTCTCTTGATGGATATGGCCTGGTTGACCTGTTTCCCAGACTGAGTTTTGCAGGCAGGATGAATGTGTGCAGCATAATGGTTCTGCTGTGCTCGGTTTCTGCAGTTGGAACCATAGCCTGATTAGACACAGGTGTCATCTCACTATCCAGACCAGACAGGTGTGTCCTTTCACCAAGAGGAATGTCTGAAGGGTTCTCTTTTTGTAAGGTCAGCAGCTGCTGATGCTTAGTGCTTAGGAGCATTAACTCATTTGGACTGCAAAATGATGATCTGTTTCTATCATTTCTTTTTCACTTATTAACTGGGATAGTTTTATAAAGAGACACGTTTACTCATCTACTACAGATTATCCAGAGATATAGGTTGTATAAGGAAAGGAGGGTAATTCTTGATGCTTTCCCTTTATTTAAAGGTACTGCATTGATTTCATATATCTTCAAAAAGTGACCAATACATTTAAAAATTATTATGAATTCATGAATTTATATTTTATGGGTTTCAATATATTACAAATAAACTCTGTTTTGGTGCACAATTTATCTAGTAATGGGAGCCTCTTCCTGTTGGCTCTGGAGCCCTTTTGATGTGACCCAGTGTTCTTTCAGAGTGTCCTTGCTATCTGCTTTGACAAGCAGTTCCAGACTTACCTTATACATCTTGTACATTCAGGACTATATTCTTGAAGCTAGATACATTCATTGTTACTGGGTTGGTTATTTTTTCTATCGTCTATCTATCTATCATCTCTCTATCATCTATCTATCTATCTATCTATCTATCATCTTAAAGGTAAAATACCTAATGAGCTCATACTGCTATTGTCAATCCAAATTTAGGACTTACAGGGATTTACTTCCCTCTTTTCCATTCCATTGTATCTCATCTCTCCCACAGCAAAAATCCTGATTCTTAAGGTCACAGGGGTTGATAGAATTGGAGTATGACATAGTTTTTGTTTTATTCCATATTGTAAGCCAACAAAATAAGATAACAACAGGACTGACTACTGCTGCTATTAATACGATGGCTAGCCCAGTTAGAATTATTTACCCTGTGCACTCTGCATTCCTCTACTCTCTGTGATGTCATGGGATCTGCACTGGCTTGGCTCCAGACTCTCGTGGCCCTCCATTAGCTTTGTTCCCGTGGGTAACTGTGCATTCTATGCTCACCATGAGCCCTTAGGTCGATGTTTCTGCAGTCATCTTGGTCGTCTAAAGCTCATTCTAGTAGATTCCTCACGATATGACCCAGTGAACATTATTTATTGAGTTGGTGCACACTGATAACTGTTTGTACATGGCCTTCATAATTAAATCAGTTTTGCTGGATATAAAATCCTTGGCTTCCATTTATCCCCCTGAGTCTTTTAAATATATTGCTCTATCTTTTGCTATCACCAAGCGTTAGTGTTCAAAAGTTTGGTTAATTCATTTCCCTTTCCATTACAAGTCACTTACTCTTTTTGCCTGGATGCCCAGAGGATTTTTTTTTTTTTTTTTACTTTAAACTTTAGTAATTTACTTGAATAGGTCTTGACAGTGCTTGTCTTGGATTGATATTCTCTTCTCCTGCTTTGATTTTCTTTCTCTGGCTCTTATTTGTTTTATATGAGATCTTTGTTCATGATTCTTATCTTTACAAAGTTCCTCTTTCACCTTTTTTTTCTTTTTTTAAAGCTTATTTATTTATCTTGAGAGAGAAAGTGTGAGTAAGGGAGGGGCAGAGAGAGACGGAGAGAGAGAATCTCAAGCAGGCTCTGGGCTGTCAGTGTAGAACCTGATGCAGGGCTCTACCTGACAAACTGCGAGATCATAACCTGATCCGAGATCAGGAGTCAGATGCTTAACCGAATGAGCCACCCAGGCACCCCTCACCTTCTATTTCTCTAAGGAATTTTGTTGTGTTTATTTGTTCTTTATTCCTTCTGACTTAAGTCTTTACTTCTGAAATAATGTTACTTTATTTCTAATTCCATCATGATGTGTGTGTGTATGTGTGTGTGTGTTTTACTTTATTTGCAAGTTTCTCCAAGTTATTTAAGGATGTTCATGTCACTTAATGTGCTTATATCTTTTGGGGCGCCTGGGTGGCTCAGTCGGTTGAGCGGCCGACTTCTGCTTGGGTCATGATCTCGCGCTCCGTGAGTTCAAGCCCCGCGTCAGGCTCTGTGCTGACTGCTCAGAGCCTGGAGCCTGTTTCAGATTCTGTGTCTCTCTCTCTCTCTGACCCTCTCCCGTTCATGCTCTGTCTCTCTCTGTCTCAAAAATAAATAAACGTTAAAAAATTTTTTTAAAAAATGTGCTTATATCTTTTAATTTGTACTGGAAGAATGGGTCTTAGCTTTGACTTCTGTGGGCCCATCTTTGGGCATGCTTTGATTGTTGGTGGGCTTATTATTTCACTCTTACTGTCTTTTTTCTTGTATTAATTTTGTATAGTATTGGATTTTCTCACTTCTTAAGTAAAGTAAGTTTTCCTGAACCTTCAGAGGAGAGCATGTCTAACTTTGATTGTTATCCTGTATGTTAAACAACGGGCTGCTGCTATTGGAGACTGCCCAGGTTGTTTCCCCACCCTACCTCTGCTGTGTGGGCATCCCACTCCATTCTACTCTGTTGCCTGGTGTCCCCTCAGTGTGGGCTCTGTCCTAGAATGGAGTTGTGTAGGCCAGGGTTAAGGGTTTGGATGGCCCAGCCTGCCTGCCTTGTCTCACTGCTGACCTCTTGCCCTCCCTGGTGAATGAGATAAGCCTTTCTTGCTTCAGCTGCTCTTTTCAGATCGGCTTGCGATGCCCTCTGATCTGGTGGTGTTCTGTTCTCAGGTCTGGAAGTCTGCTTCCTGGGTCCCCACAGGTTCAGGGCTGGTAGCTATGGGTGTCTCTCCTCCCTCCTTGTTGGGTATGGGAGCAGCTTGCCGTCTAGTTTTGCTCTAAGTGTCCACAGTGTTTGGTTCCACTGCTTAGCTGCTGTAAGAGTGTGTGGGAGTGGCCACAACAGAGTACTGTTGACTCAGGGCTTAAACAACATATTATTTACTTCCCAGAGTTCTGAGCCTAGAAGTTCAAGATCCAGGTATTGGCAGAATTTGTCTCTCCTTGGCTTGTAGATGGCTGTCTTCTCTCTATGTCCTTACACAGCTTTTCCTCTGGTATCTGTGTGCCCAGATCTCTTCTTATAAGGTCACTGGTCATATTGGATCAGGACCCACCCTAATGGCCTCCTTTTAATTCAGTCACCTCTTCAAAGGCCCCAGATATACAGTCATGCTCTGAGGTAGTGGGGTTTAGGGTTTCAACATGAATTTTACAGGGACATAATTCAACCCATTAAACTGTTGAGATTTGGAAAGACTAGACACTCTTCCACTGTTGCTTCATCTTCCCAGGGTCTCCCTTTCAAGGTTGGTTGATGTTTCTCACGACTGTGTGAGCTCAAGAAGCACCACCCAACCCATTCCCTTCATGTGGCCCTATTTGTAGTGCCCACCTCCCTCCACCTGACATCTAAGGGGCTGTCTGCCATGCTAGATGCAAGCCCCATGGCCACAGTAAGTGCTCAGTAAATAGCTATTGAGTAAATAGTCAGGAAACAGCAAGGAGTGTTGTGGAGTAGGTTCAAGTTCAGGCTCTGGACGTGGATTTGTGCCTTTGA
The DNA here is from genome assembly GCF_018350195.1 of Panthera tigris. NCBI lineage: Eukaryota > Metazoa > Chordata > Mammalia > Carnivora > Felidae > Panthera > Panthera tigris. The sequence goes on along the minus strand of NC_056662.1, from coordinate 49,068,645 downwards.
GCAACTGGCCTGAAGGCCTCACAGGGACTGACTGCATGCCCTCCAAGGCCTATCTTAGCTTCCCTTTTCCTTACCTCAGCAAGGCTATATGGGTGCACTGCTTTAAATAAAATGGACTTCAGAGGTAGCATTTAGCCCACGAAACAAAATCAGGCTCATCTCTTTGTTTTACATTCCTTGCATTCAGAAGTGACAGTGGGAGTTGGCCAGGACACAGAAGGTTAGGAGGGTCATTGTTTTCAGGAGTCAAGGTGCTTCCCACAGGAGCGCTCTGTCCCAGGGCCTCTGACTGAGAACTGGCCTGCAACTTTGCCAAGTTCTTTGGGGAAATTTTAGAGAAGCAGTTTGCCAAAGAGAGTGGAGAACTTGTCAGAAGCAGACTGTAAGGAAGCAGCTGAGGGCTAAAAACATTGGATGGACAGATGGGAGAACAGGACTTGGCCTCTCCCACAACACTTTTCTTTCCTGTGTTTGTGTCCATCATTCAAGTATTCAGTCATTCATTCAAGCATTTGGGCTTCAGTGGGTAAGAGCTTCATTGCTTTTACATATCAATCTGTGCAAAATTCACATCTGATATCATAAAAGTTCCCTTAAATCAGGAAAATCTGACTTCCAGTTCATTTTACATTCATTTGTTAAAAAGAAGGGGATCTGAACTTGGGTCTGTTAGGAACTGAGTCAGCGTTCATAGCCAAAGTTCAGAGGTGACATGCTGAATTCCAGCAAAGATGGTGGGTCTTCAGCCCCTGCCCTCAGAGACCTGACTCTGGACCACAGGATGGAGCCCCTACCTCACACATTCACTCACTCATTCAGCTGCCACCTACTGAGCACCTGTCTGTGGAGCTGCCAGATGTCCAAGCTGCCAATTAGGACAATGAACCAGACTGAGAGTAATAGTCAAGTCTCCCTTCACTCACTGGGACTAGACAGGCAAAGGGCACTGGAGAAAGGCACTGGCCCCCCCAGTATCTTGTCTGTGGAGCTGCCAGGTGTCCAAGCTGCCAATTAGGACAATGAACCAGACTGAGAGTAATAGTCAAGTCTCCCTTCACTCACTGGGACTAGACAGGCAAAGGGCACTGGAGAAAGGCACTGCCCCCCCCCCCAGTATCTTGTTTTCCCAGAGAACATCACTGGGGCCAGACCACATGCAATTCAGGCTGGTTGGAGGGGGGTGGGGTGCAAGGATTATCTCCTGGCCAAGCATCCTTGGATGAAAGGCCCCTGTCTTTTTATGGACCCTAGGGGCCAGGGGTGGTGTAGGAGTGAAAAAGTATTGAGTTGGGAGAAGTGCCTTAGCCAAATACCTGGATAAGGAGCCCGTAGAGGAGGTGCCTGGGCTTGGAATGCAGATGTCCCTAGTACGTACATAGGAGCACAGATGGGAGGGTGCACTTACTTCTGATCACAGCTCCCTGCAGACACTGTAATGTCCTGGCCCTGTGGAAGTAAGCTGTGGGGAGGGAAGCTGGCCTGTGAGGCCTGCCAAGCTAAACCTTGGGATTGCCTGTGGGTGTGTCTGAGAGAGCACACACAGCATCTTGGCCTGAACCCAGGCTCCTCTCTGCAGCCAGCCCTAGCCCAGGAGTTGGGACTGGTTCAGTGAAGACACAGACAGTATTGACCCTGGGGCCATGCTTGTGCCTGAATGATGGTGAACCCCGACCCTGCTATACAAGAACCAGTAAATGTGGCCAGCTTGTGGAAAGCCCCCAATACAGGTTTCATTCACCACCCACCATGGGACCCACCTTCCCTCCTTCATTTATATTTTTCTCTGTCATGATCAGTTTGGCCCTTGGCAGTTTCCAAAGCATTTTGTTTTGTTTTTCTCAGCCTTCAAAACCCAGTGCTAGGTTCTCAAGCCTGGCTGCACATTAGAATAATGGGGGACCTTTAAAAACTGCTCTGTACTTAGTTCCCTTCCCTGGAAGTGCTGCTGTAATGTGCTGCCTGTATTCCCTAGGTGAGCTGCCTGTGCAACCAACATGGCTCCCCTGCCCTGAAGGGAAGGCATGTTTACTGGTTTTGGAGCTAGCAGAGAAGGGGAACTGAAAATGGGGTCAAACCACTCTTTGGGGATTTAGGGCATAAAACAATAGCTTCTCCTGCCAAGAGCATGTTTAGAAACTGGAAGAAGTATGGCCCCAAATATGACTAAGAGGCTTTAAAAATCAGGATAGATTCTTCTGGTTTCAGGACATCCTGTATGTGTCCTACCTCAAAGCCCCTTGGGGGTTTGTGCTGCACAGTTTTTCTGTAACACACACACTCACTTCTGCATCAGTTTATTTGTGATGAGGGCCAATGGAAAGACAAAGTAAAATAAACTTGCAAAGAAAAACAAGACTAACAAGGAACCAAAGTGGATTTGGCTGATGAGTGCTGGATATTGTTACACTGGGCACTTTGGTCAAGTGGCAATTGTCAAACATCAGTGTGCACAGTAATTTCCTGGAGGGCTTGTTAACACAGACTGTTGGTCCTCAACCCAGAGATTCTGACCCTTCCTTGGGGAGGTGCCTGAAATTCTGCATTTCCAACAAGCCTATACTTGGCTTCACAGGGCACACCAAAATGCTGGTCAAGATAAAGCAGCTATTCTCAGAAAGCCAGTGAGAAGATAGTGCAATCAGAAAACTTCTTGCCTGCAATCCATACTGGATATTAGATTCCTTTCATTACAATTCTGGCTCTGGTGTTTGCTAGGACTGAAACCCAAGATTTTTGGTGTGGGCCCAGCATGCACATTTAAGGTAATCTGCAATTTTCTCTAATCTGGGAAGTACCACATAAATGCTGTTTTCCTCCTTGCCAGAGCTGGTACTTCAAGTGTGAGAACGTGGCAGCCTGGCCTCAGGTGAGTGGCCTGCAGCACTAGTGTGTCAAGGGCTGCCTCTGAAGCCAGACAGGAATTGTGAGTTTCACCAAAGGTTTTATCACAGGCTTAACTCTGGCCAAATGCAGAGTTTGTAGAGCTTTCCAAACTACATCCTAGGGAGACCCTTCTGGGAGATGTTACTAAGAATTCCCCCCAAAAATTCTGGAAAAGTTCTTCATTGCATCTTCTTCTTGTGCTTTAGCATTTTCAAGGCTCTGGAAAGCTCCAGAACAAAGAAGCTTAACTAATACAGCTGACCTTAGTGTTTTCTATGACTGGTTTGACCATGGGGCACTGTCTTCTCAGCTTCTCAGCATTTCTATTAGGATCTCCAGGAGCTCCTTCTCTACAGGGCAGCATTGTGAGAAATGTGTTCAGCCCCTGTGGTCCGGGCCTGGGGAAGAGGACACTGAGACTTCATGGTTTCAGAAAGCATATCAGAGGCTCTGTGTGCCTGTGTGGCATCACAATCTGCTCAAGGACACATGCAGGTAAATAGGGGTTCCCTGTGAGTGGCTCTTTCCCTGAAGCATCTGAAATATTCCAAGAATCCACAGGACTGGGTTCAAGCACAGAAATCAAATCAAGACGGAGACACACCTGCATCTTTGTTGTTATATACAGTACAGCTCCTTTGTCCACCCCTGCTTCTCTACAGAACATTGAAAGTTTAAAACACCCCCTACAAGTGCACCAAAACCCATAAAATACCTAAGAATAAATCTAACCAAAGAGGTGAAAAGTCTATACACTGAAATCTATATCTATACACTGAAAGAAATTGAAGAAGACACAAGGAAATGGAAAAAGACTCCATGCTCCTGGATAGGAAGAAAAAATATTGTTAAGATGTCAATACTCCCAAAGCAATCTACATATTCAATGTGATCCCTATCAGAGTAACACCAGCATTCTTCACAGAGCTAGAACAAATAATCCTAAAATTTGTATGGAACCAGAAAAGACCCCGAATAGCCAAAACAATCTTGAAAAAGAAAACAAAAGCAGGAGACTTCACAATCCCAGACTTCAAGCTGTATTAAAAAGCTGTAATCATCAAGACAGTATGGCACTGGCACAAGAAAAGACACTGAGATCAATGGAACAGAATAAAGAACAAACCCAGAAATGGACCCAAAATGTATGGCCAACTAATCTTTGACAAAGCAGGAAAGAATATCCAATGGAATAAAGACAGTCTCTTCAACAAATGGTGCTGGGAAACCTGGAGACCGACATGCAGAAGAATGAACCTGGACCACTTTCCTACACCATACACAAAAATAAACTCAAAATGGATGAAAGACCTCAATGGAAGACAGAAAGCTATCAAAATCCTCAAATAGAAAGCAGGCAAAAGCCTCTTTGATCTTGGCCACAGCAACATCTTACTCAACACATCTCTAGAGGCAAGGGAAACAAAAGCAAAAATGAACTACTGGGACCTCATCAAAATAAAAAGCTTCTGTACAGTGAAGGAAACAATCAGCAAAACTAAAAGGCAACTGACAGAATGGGAGAAGATATTTGCAAATGACTTATCAGATAAAGGGTTAGTATCCAAAATCTACAAAGAACTTATCAATCTTAACACCCAAAAACCAAATAATCCAGTGAAGAAATAGGCAAAAGACATGAATAGACACTTCCCCAAAGAAGACATCCAGATGGCCAACGGACACATGAAAATATGCTCAACATTGCTCATTATCAGGGAACTACAAATCAAAACCACAATGAGATACCACCTTACCTCTTTTAGAATGGCTAACATTAGTGGGAGAGAACCAAAGCATAAGAGACTCTTAAAAACTGAGAACAAACTGAGGGTTGATGGGGGGTGGGAGGGAGGGTAGGGTAGGTGATGGGCATTGAAGAGGGTGTCTTTTGGGATGAGCACTGGGTGTTGTATGGAAACCAGTTTGACAATAAATTTCACATATTAAAAAAAAAGAATGGCTAACATTAACAACTCAAGCAACAACAGATGTTGGCAAGGAGGTGGAGAAAGAGGATCTCTTGCATTGTTGGTGGGAATGCAAGCTGGTGCAGCCACTCTAGAAAACAGTATGGATGTTCCTCAAAAAATTAAAAATAGAACTACCCTATGAGCCAACAATTGCACTACTAGGTATTTATCAAGGGATACAGGTGTGCTGTTTCGAAGGGACATATGCACCCCAATGTTTATAGCAGCCACTATTAACAATAGCCAAAGTATGGAAAGAGCCCAAATGTCCATCGATGGATGAATGGATAAAGAAGATGTGGTATATATATACAATGGAGTATTACTCAGCTATCAAAAGGAATGAAATCTTGCCATTTGCAACCACATGGGTGGAACTGGAGGGTATTATGTTAAGTGAAATTAGTCAGTCAGAGAAAGACAAATATCATATGACTTCACTCATATAAAGACCTTAAGAGACAAAACAGATGAACACAAGGGAAGGGAAACAAAAATAATATAAAAACAGGGAGGGGAACAAAACATAAGTGGCTCTTAAATATAGAGAACAAACAGAGGGTTACTGGAGGGGTTGTGGGAAGGGGGATGGGTTAAATTGATAAGAAGCATTAAAGAATCTACTCCTGAAATCATTGTTGCACTATGTGCTAATTTGGATGTAAATTAAAAAAAAAAAATAAAGAAAATTAAATAAATGAAAGTCCCACCATGTGGTCTCAACATCTGGTCTTGTAACTTGCCAACCTTGGAAGTGCTGCCATGGAGCATTGTCATTGAAACCAAATGAGACAATAAAGTTCAGATCCACATGACCCAAAGCTCAGTTTGCAGCTGGCAGCATTGGTGCCCCCTGGGAGCTTGTTAGCCATGAAGGACCCAGGGCCCTGCTTCAGACCTGCTAAGCCAGGCCTGCCCTGAATGAGATCCCTGGGAGATTCATAGGCACATTAGAGTTTAAAGGCACTGTTTTAAAAATAACTAAAAATTTAAAATACAAGCAATGTGCAAATATGCCGGTTCTCAAGCTTGGCTGAACATTGCAATCACTGGGAGCTTTTAAAGTACTTACTCTCCCCCACCTCCATTTTAATTTTATTGGAATGGAGAGCATTCTGGGTTTTTTAAGATCCTTGGGCGATTCTAAAATTCAGCACACTGATTCCAGCGCTTCAGACCTTTAGTGGTGGAGCATTTCTCCCTTGCTTGTAACCCCAGCACCTGGACCAGTGCCTGGCACAGTGTTGACACAAAAATCACAGAAAAACATTTTGCTGCTGAACTGAGTTTATCCTGGAATTCCAGATCATATGGAGGTGGTCCTGCCAGAAGCCCCCTTGCCTGAATAACAGATAAATTCATCCTAAGGAAGGAACTTGGGTCAAGATTGGTATGTGAACAATAGATGTAGGGCCTGTGTCCTTAACATGATAGATGTCAGTCATTCACAGCCCTCCCCTTGATGCTGAACTAATGGGAAGGGGAGCCAGGCCCGTGTGATGGGTTGTTATATTTTAGGGCCTTTTTTTTGTAATCCCTAGACTGCAGCACAGGTTATAGATGAATGAGAGGCAATAATTTCAAGACAGGATGTCAAGTGTCACTTACTCTCCAAATAACCATCTGTGTCTTTTCAAGCGTGTGAGTAAAATGCTTTGAAGTTCTCAGGAGTGAAGGACTACAGCCTCCCAAGCACCTTCTTTGAAGAATGTTCTCCACACAGAGTTCTGCATGGGCCGCAGGCTGCGGAGAAGGTTCCTGGCAGGGCCTTCTGCCTGGGCCACGGGCTTCTGGTGACAGGATGGAAGCAGCAGTGGATGGATCCCCTTCACAGCCCTCACCAGCAGGCTACCCCCTAGCACTCTGGCCCAAATGACTTTAAAAAATCAAGAAGGGGTGCCTGGGTGGCTCAGTAGGTTAAGCATCCAACTTCAGCTCAGGTCATGATCTCGGGGTTCTTGAATTCAAGTCCTGCATCAGGCTCTGTGCTGACAGCTCAGAGCCTGCAGCCTGCTTCAAATTCTGTGTCTCCCTCTCTCTCTGCCCCTCTCCTGCCCACACTCTGTCTCTCTCTCAAAGTAAATAAACATTAAATTAAAAAAAAAAAAAATCAAGAAAGAACAGCAGCCTGAGGCATCTTGAGATCACTATTCAGCCAGCTTCCCGGCGCTACTGCCACAGAACTGGGAAGTGGGACAGAGAAATGACCCCATTCAGGGAAATGAGTATCCTGCCTTCCAAGCACCCCTTTGACAATAAAGTTGACAGAAAACAAAAATATATTTTCTGCTTGGAAAATGTCTGAGACGAATGTCCAAAAAGTCCTGTGTACTAGTCAGACCCGAGATCGTGGGTGTGGAGATGGCCACCAGTATGGGAGAGGCGGGGGCACCTGGATGGCTGGTAAAGCCCCTGCCACAAGCACTCACCCCAGCTGTGCCCGGAGCAGAGTGGTCTCAGGAAGCTGCAGTGGGGGAGGTGGATGCAGTCTGAGGGGACACTCGTGACAGATTTCCATCCAAGGGTGATAGGGATGCTCTCAGTATCTTTCTTCCTGGGTACCTAAGGCTGGGAGGTCTTCTTCAGCAAGTTGGGACTGTGATTTCTGGCTCTCTGTCCTCTGCAGATAAAGGTCATTCTCTATTATTATTGCACATTAAATATTACTGTTTCTCTGTTCTTCTCAGGCACAGAGGGGCTTGGAGGTGGCCATGGGGCAAAGTGGAGGCAAAACCAGTGGAGGGAGGGATGCCTGGGCCTGTCCTTTGTGGAGTGGCTGTGCCTCTACTACCCTGCTGGTCCCCTCCAGGCTGGGGCTGGTACCTCCAGCTCAGTGCTCTGCCTGTGGGCTGGGCCAGCTAGCTCTTGCCCCATATACTCCCCTGCATAGCACCCTCCTGCATGCCTACCCGCCCCCCACATACCTTCTCCCTGCATGCCCAGACACCTTTCCTTGGCTCCAGAACCTCTTCTTTCAAAATCAGAGTGACCTACTTGTGGGCCTACATGGAGAAACAAGAACTTATCAAAAGAACGCTCTCAAACTCGAGAATTATTTCCACGAATACACACTGGAGGCTTAAACTGTGTTTAGGCATTGAATGGACCTGGTAAAGGGTCTGTACTGAAGACAAAAAGGATATATGTAACCAGCTAATAATATAAATCAGGATTGTGACAGAATATCCAGGTCTAGAAAAGCTTCCAGGTTGGGAACTGGGACATGCACAGCGGGACAAAAAAGCAAGGCTGAATATGGGACTATCTCTTACATAGGCAAGGTAGAGCCCACCATGGGGTGGGCTGTGTCCCCTTCCAGTGTGTGTCAGTGGGGTTGGGCAAGCCTTTGCTCTTCCCTGTCTCCCACATGGGCTTGGAAGCCTGTGCTGGGAAGTAACTCCAGACAGAAACAATGTTGCCTTCTGTCCTCCTGTGTGTGCTGGTTGGGAGGTGATGTTGGTTTTTGGAAGATGTACAAAGTGATTCAGGGCAGTGGTGACCCAATTAGACAGAGGTTCAGGGATGAAATTGCTGCTTTTGTTTGCAAATGAAGTGGGGACTTTCAGGGGAGTTGTTTGAATAAAGTTGGAGGGTGTGGGGTAGGGGGAAAGCACTAGCTGGAAGTGGGGTCTGAGTCACTGGTGGGCAAGGGAAGGCTCTAGGCTCCCAGGGGGTAGCTGAGCAGAGTGAGAAGTCCCTTTACAGAACCCCTCCCCCCCTTCCCCCCCCCCCCCCCAGCCTCCTGGCCGGGGCTTGTGGACTGGAGAGGGGACAGACTCATTCTGTCATCCTCCTGCCTCTGACCTTCTGTGGTCACACCTGGTGGCCTGGCCCTTACCTCAAGTCTCCTCTGCCCCCAGGCTCTACATCTAGCTGCGTCTAGTAACAAATCCAAATTCCTGCAAATTAGGAAGGACCCTCCTAGCTGGGTCCTGACCTCTGTCCTACAAGCCCTCCCAAATCCGTTAAGAATCCATGCTTGGTTTTAAGCACATTGCTTCTCCCAACTTCAGACTTCATACAACATCAGTAGTGAAACTGCCCACATCCCTGTGCCCCAGCCCCTCCTGTCTTACTCCAAGGAAAGGCAGCATACAGGGGTCCAAACTGCCAATGCCTTCAGGGAGCACTCTGCAGCTCCTGGCTTTGGTTTTATAGAATTTAACTTTACTCCTTGTGGCTGCAGGTGTTCCCCCTGGGATGGAGTTGGAGGAGAACATCCTGGGCTCTCTGGCACTTTTTTTCATTCCTGTGTGACCCATAATCAGGTAAGCTGGGCAGCATGGCCCCTCCTCACAGTTCTGCATCAAGGATGCTAAGGCCAAGAGTAGTGCAGTCTCATGAATGAGAGGTGTGAGAGAATTATACTTTCCTAAGAAGAAGCAAATGGGTACTTCCTCCTGGGAGGTGGCCCTAGGCCAGGTCAAAAGGCAGGACTGTGCCTACCCATGTGTACATTTGAATGATGAGGTCGGAGACTGTCTGCCCCTGAGAAAGGGAGGAGGCAAGGAGCATTGCTTAGGAGGGACTCTGTCCTCTTCAAGGGTGGGGGAGAGTGCAGTGCCAGGTGGAGGGGAGATGGGGCATAAATGTTGGTAGCATTTACATTTCCTATGTCAAGACAATTTTCCATATGGTAAGTTATATACATCCTGCTGTGTTATGTTCCTGGGGTTGCTATAACAAATTGCCACAGATTTGGGGGCTCAGAGTGACAGATGGAGGCCAAAATCTGAAATTGGCATCACTGGCCCTAATCAGGCATCAGCAGGGTGCCCCTCTGGATGTTCTAAGGGAGAGCCTATTCCTGCCTCTTTAAGGCAGCTGGGGTGCTCCTTGGCCTATGCTCACATTGCTGTCCTCTCTGCCTCTGTCTTCATATGCTCCCTCTGACCCCTCCTCTGGGTTGGGTCTGCCTCTAGTAAGGAGGACTCATGAAGGCATTTAGGATCCACAGAAAATACAGGACTATCTCCTCATCTCAAGACCCTTAACCTAACCACACACGCAAAGTCCTTTTCTGACATATAAAACAACATTTGCAGGTTCCAAAGGTTAGGACAGGCATATCTTTGGGGGCCACTTTTCCCACTCCCCTCCTTCCACCTAGATATTTCTACTTTTAATTTTCCAGTGAGGATGATTTTCAGGAAAACTAGTACCCTTTTCCAGTTGGCTGAAATGCCTCTACCCTGAGTCAGTAATTCTCTCAGCTCTATCACATGCTTCCCCCAAATGCCTTTTCTGCCCCTCTTGGGAGTTGCAGGGGACATAGGGCTGGAAGTCAGCTGTACATAGGGCCAGAGCCCCTAAAGCCAGCCCTACAGTCAAAGACTCTGAGTGCTTGGGACCTTTGGTCCCCTCTGGCATCCTGAGAGACAGACTGTGTCTCAGGTGGCTGATGCTGCTCTCTTTGAGGTCTCCAGCCATCCCCAGGGGGTGGTGTCACCACAGCCTGGAGTTTCCTCATCTGCAAAATGGAGTAAGAATAGAACTTAGCCTGTGGAATGGCAGGTGAGGCTGTGGACCACACAGCCTTTCCACAGTGTTCCTGATCATCCCCACATCCTTCCTTCTAACAGCTGGCATGGCCCTGGCAGACCTGGATCTAACTCTTGTGGGCAGATATTCTGAGGAAGATGTCAATCCCGGCCTTGGATGTCTCAGGTCCCTCCACTTGACACATGCTAAGAGCACCTGGTGGGCCAGGCACTGTCCTGGGCACTTGGGGTACAACAGTGAGCAAAGTGACTGGTGACCCTGCCATCAGGAAGCCTATTTGCTTGTAGGAGTGAGTAGTAAACATGATGGCATGACACAGTCTATTAGAAGGGGGTCAGTGCTGTAGATGAAAAGGAAGTTGGAGGCAGTTGAGGAGCAGCAGCATGGGGCAAGGGTGTGTGGGTGTGTGGGCTAGGTTGCTTTTTTTTTTTGAAGATTTTATTTTTCTAAAAGTATTCTCTATACCCAATGTGGGGTCGAACTCACAACCCTGAGATCAAGAGTCACATGCTCCACTGACTGAGCCAGAAAGGCTCCTATAGTCTCTGTTTTGAATGAGGTTGTTGCGGTAGGCCACATTGAGAAGGTGACATTGGAACAACGATTTGAAGGAGGTGAGGGAGGTAGCCCTGTGGATATCTGAAGGAAGAGCCTTCCAAGGAAAGGGCACCACCTCTGCAAAGGTCCTGAGGTCAGAGGCAGATTGAGGAACAGCAATGAGGCAAGTGTGGTCAGAGTGAGTGAGTGAGAAAGTGTGATAGCAGATGGGGTGCAGGAGACCAGAGCTGGGAATGGGGGAAGACTGTGTTGGAGCACTGTCAGGACTTCCCAGAGATTATCAGACACAGTCCTGGTACCATTAGAGCTCATAACCCCAAAGTCTTCGCCTGCTTTATGCTGAAGAAAGGGACTTGGAAAACAGACCACCTCACCTTCAGCAGGGAGAGGAGCTAGAGATGGTGCATTGCTCCCCATAGACATTCTAGCCTTCCTAGAACAAAGTTCCCTGGTCACCATGAAGTGGCAGTGTCTTTTCCAGGTTCCCAGGATTCCCAGGATGAGCAGGTCCTGAATGGTTCTAACTGGGGTAACAGGAAGTCACCACGTGAGCCCCGAGCACCATGCCAGCCACTACAGTAAGAGTCACCCATTCTTATCCAATGATTAGGGCCTCTGCTCTGACTGCTGCCTCCAATCCCTTTGCTAACTCCTTTCTCCTCACCCTCAGACCCGCTGGACTCTCCTCCAGAATCTCCCACAGAGACCTCATGTATACATTCCCCCATCATGTCATTACTCTTGGCCATACCTGGCCCTTCTCACTCATATCCTGCCTCCACAGCCCACTCCCCAACTTGGCCCTCCACTTCTCTTTTATCCCTTCTTTTCTCATCTGGACTACAAATGCTGTGACTTCTGCATTCATAATGACTCTGACATCTCCCTGTTGTGCCCATGCCCACTGTGCAGTCAGGGGCTCATCATCCTATTGCAAGTAACATCCGTGTGGCTGTCCTGCAGCTCCCCGGATGGGCCTCCGAAAGCCCCCAGCATGGAACCTGCATATCTGCACACTTACACACACCAGGCCCATGGCCCCTGACAGGTTTCTGTCTTTAGTTTCACCCCAAGTATCCATATTTCATATTGTGACCAGTTATCTTTGTGAAAAATAATATTAACTTTGTTACTATGAGGCTTATACAAAAACTTCCCTTGGTATTATGCTTACATGTGAAAGATGAGGAGCTGTATCATTGGAGGTAGGAATGAATAAGGACACACAGCCTCATCATCTACTGTAGCCCAGTTTTGGCAGACTAGACAATACAATCAGGTAAGAGTCAAAGTAAGAATAAGATATTAGGAAAGGCAAAATTGTCAGTGTTCAGAGAGATGGTATGATTGTATGCTTTGGAAAGTCAGGATAATCACCTGAAAACCATTGAAAATAAAAACTCAAGAAAGAAAATTATTATACTCCTTCAATAACTTTTCCATGTACAAATAACTAGTTAAATATTATGAAAAATACTTCATTTAAGATAGCAATTAGGTGAGACAGTAACAAGATATAAATTTCAAGGGAAATACATAGGGCCTGCAGAAGGAAAACTTAAAAACTCTGCTAAAGAGATTAAATTAAGGTCTAAGCAGATGGGAGGAGAGAACTTACCACCATCTAGAATGGCTCAATATTATAAAGTTGACCACCCAACTTTATATTTCCCGTCCTGGGAATCCATTACTCACAAAATCAGTCTAATTCCAGTGCAAACACTGACATGGTACATGGAGGGAAATGGACATGGGGAAAGGAACAGGGAAACTGAAGGAAAAGAAGAATAAAATGTAAAATGAATCATGAAGTAACTAAACCAGGTTCATACTGAAGGTTTTTATAGGTTGAGCAGAGGGTTCCAAGGTATATACAAACATTCAAATTTAGTCAATGTGGTAGTTTCAAATCAGAGATAAAAGAGAGATTACTCAGTAGATGATTTAGAAACAAGTGGCTATTTGGGAAAAAAAACACTGATTTCTGACCCAGTGCTTTACTACTCCCAAAGAATTGCAGATATAATAACAAAACTAAAACTAAAACATTATGAAGGAAAAAATGGTGGATTTGTTTGTAATTGTGAATGGGAAATGCCTTTCTAAGCAGGATATGTATCTGGAAGCTTTGTGGGGAATGTTGATCTATTTGATTAGAAATATTGAAAAAAATCACCAGCAATGGAAAAATAAACAAACTGAAGAAACATTTGCAGTCCAACTGATGTAGGGCTTCCATACTTCTTTGAGCAACATATTTTCCAAAGTGCTCTCACCGGTCAATAAGAAAAATGTTTATGAACCCAAGTGAAAAATGGGAGGTGCACAGAAATATAAATGGAATTGGTCAGTAAGCATATAGAAGAGAGGCTTGCTCAATTTCACTCAGAAGTAAAGAAATGCAACTAAAAAGAACAAAAAGATATAACCTCTCTGAAAAGGAACAAAAATTAGATGTGGGATGATGTGGGAACTTTAGGTTCTTTTAACATTTTCTTGGTGTATGTTTTACTTTTGCTTTTGAATTTTCTTCTTTACATACTGCCAAGTGTGAACAAAGGATTGCTTCAATCCAATGCTCAGTGGCATGGAGACTGGACATCCCTTCTGTTTTTTGCCCTGTTAACTGTTGAGTTCAGCCCATTTCTCCAGAGTTGCTTGATTATGTGTGGCTGGAGGAATGTCTTCTCAGAGATGACTGGAAGAGGCTGCCCCAAAGACAATACTGGTTTCCTTCTTCCACAGTGAACAGATGCTCCCCTGATTTCACTGTTCAGTGGTTCTCAAACTCCAGCCCCCCAGAAGGCCTGTGTGCAGATATGGCAGTCCCTCTTCAGAGTTTCTGACTTGGGAGGCCTAGGGGTGGGCTGAGAGTGTCATCTACTGCTGGACCCAGGACCCACTTTCAGAACTGCCTGAGTCCAAAAGCTGGGCCTTTTCCTTGATTGCTCTGGAGCACATTTCTTGGCACAAAAATGATAATCAATTTCACTGAGAATGAATGAATTAGCCCATCCGTGAGATCCTGTGCAGTGAAAAGCCGTGACAGAAGCTTGCATGAACATCCTGGCTTGAACTTGCTGGCAGGAGGAAGGTTACACTGAGGGTGACCCTCCTGGGGATGGGGAGGCCATGTAATGTCATTGACACTCCAGCCCAAGCCCTAGGCTCCACCCACAAGCCCTGCCATTACTGTTCTGGGGCTTGCCCATGGCTTCCACAGCATGCTCCATCTAAGAGTCTCTCCTCAAGTGCTGAAGAACCACTGCCCCATGAAGGAGGGTGAGTACCAGCCCATCCACCTAGCTGTTCAGGGGAGTATCCCCCACGCACATACCTAAAGGCCCCCAGACTTCCCAGTGAGTCAGAGCCCCATTTGGCCTCCATGTTACTGATGTTCTAGCCTGCCTTGTCCCACTTTCCCATCCTTTCTTGCTGCCTTCCAGAACTGCCTTTCAAATAAGCAAGATTCCTGTGTCAGGGCCTGCTTTTGAGGGCAGGACCCTACCCCAGTTTCGAGGTGACCATCTTCTTTCCAGGCTTCTCAGCTTGATGGTGATACCCAGAGACTCAGTGCAGAGTGTGTGATGCCTGGGGCTTATGAGCAGGCCATCTGGGGTGACAGGCACCTGCTGACAATGGTGGCACAGCAATCAGACTGGGTCTGTAGCAAATTACCCCTCAGGCCACGTGGCCTTTGTGCAAGGACAGAGACAAGTTCTCTAGAGAGAGTTGCCCTGGCCCAGTCCCTGGGAGGTATCTACTGGATGTCTGCAAATAAGGGTGGAAAGGAAGGGGGTTAGATTTCAGGGCTTTGGCTAAGATTTGGCAGATGACTCTGCACAAGGGACAGTGCTACCCAACAGCCACCAGGGACATGTGAGGAAGTCCCCATCCCCTGTGCACAGCAGCTGCCGCCTCCTTTCTTATGTGGAGGGATTTGCTTTTACGTGTGAAGGGTTAAAACAGTTGTGCTCTCCCCTTGTTCCTGTCCCTCATCCCCCAGAAGCCTCCTCCTCAAGTGGCCACTTCTGCCGGTTGCACAAGCAGGCAGTTTTTGTTGGGAACTGGTGGGTGGCTTGGGTGGGTTTCCCCAGAAGCAGACAAGGAAGAACAGGGGTTTGAGTGTGACAGTTTATCTGGGGGCTCCAGGAGGGGAAGAGGAGTGAAATGGGGGAAGAACTAGCTTGTGCAAAGCTGTGGGCATGGAGTTCAGGCCACTGGGGCCCTCTGGATGACAGAGTGTAGTGACCCAGAGCTGTTCTGGCTAAGAGGCTGTGAATCTAGGCTCTCCCTCTCCAGCCCCCATTTCTAATCAGCTAAGGACTGCTTCTGGAGCATTAACTCTCTGTCACTTGTGGCCTGACCCCACCATTCCAGGAAATGCCCTTTAGCAGAGTCTCCAGGACCTGCAGGATAGAGGCATTGGTGTGCATGGAGCCACAAAAACTGAGGGTTTATGGGCAGGTCACCCACAGTGCCGGCTCTGGTGAAGACCACAGGTCCATCATTTTTTATTAAAATATATGGGAAAAAGATAACTAATATAAAATGTTTTGGAATTAATGTGGAACAGTGTCTATTTAAATGAGACAAAAGCATATTATCTGTGCTTCCAGCTAATTGGACGGCTCAGGGACTAGAGGATGGGCATACAGCTCCTGTGATCTGGACTCCTGTTTAACAGAATGTATACAAACCAACATTATTCCAGCCATCGGCATTTATCTTCAAAAGTCACTTGGCAGCACTATTATCTTTAATTACTAAATACATGTGGTTGCTGAAAATCTAAAATAATACATTATAAACTCTGAATTTAAAGCAGTAAAAGAATTGGTGCTATTAGGAGCTGGGAGAAAATTAGCAATTTTTAAAGACCTTGGTAAACAAAGACCATATTGAACTTTTTAAGCACAAAAATTGCAAGAACTGTGAGGAGAGAACACCCACACTCAGCATTGTTTGGTGACAACGCTTTAGATGCAGTGGCATTGCATCACTGGGAAGATGAACCACAGTCTCCATACTGAGGCATTCTGGGTTAGGCATTTGTGAGGTGGTGGTGTGCCTGGTGGAAAAGAACAGACCTTGGAATCAGAAGATAATTTTTCCCCTCTCACTGTTCTATGAATTTGCTATTGTCAGCCAGCATCTATCTTCTGGTCCTACCCACACCCCGATTTCCTTTTAGGGAATGACATTTTCTCCTTTGGGTTTAGTCTGATGGGACCAGGCTGTCCCCATGCCACAGGGCAGGCATGTGAGCTGACTTAGGTCAATGCATCTGTGGTGTCTGCATCTCGAGGAAAGTGACAGAGTCAACAGTAGTTGGATTCATTCACCCTAGAGATAACAGCCTGGAGGCATCATTTCTCTCCTTGCAATTCCCTCTTTTCCATTCTGTTTGGTGGTCTACAGGGAAGCCTGCTCCAGACTGTGAGTCCAGCCATGCCATTTGAATGCATGGGCTTCTGGTATCCTTCTTTTGAATTTTTTTAAATTTTTTTCCAAAGTTTTTTTTTTCATTGAGGGGAAATTGGTATATAACATTACCTAGGTTTTGGGTGTATAAGATTATAATTTGACATCTGTATACACTACAAGTGATCACCACCAAAAGTCTAGTTACTGTGCATCACCCTGTGATTGATCTAATTCAACCATTCCACCCACCTCCAACTCCATTCTCCTCTGGTAACCATTGATCTGTTCTCTGTATCTTTGAGTTTGTTTTTATATTGTTTTGCTTTTTCATTTGCTTTTTTTTTTAGATTCCAAATATAAGTGAAATCATGCAGTATTTGTCTTTCTATGTCTGACTTATTTCATTTAGCAAAATGCCCTCAAGGTCCATCCAAGTTGTCTTAAATGGCAAGATTTCATTTCTTCTTTATGGCTGAGTAGTATTCCATTGTACATATTTATACACCATATCTTCTTTATTCATTCATGTATCAATGGATACCTATGGTATTTCCCTATCTTAGCTATTGTAATTAATGATGCAGAGAACGTGGGGGTTAATATATCTGTTTGAACTGGTGTGTTTTCATATTCTTTGGATAAATACCCAGAAGTACACTAGTTGGGTCATATGGTAGATCTATTCAAAGTTTTTGAGGAATCTACATACTGTTTTCCAGAGTGTCTGCACCAACTTATATGCTCATCAACTGTTCATAAGAATTCCTTTTCTCCACATCTTTTCTAAGACTAGTTATTTCTTATCTTTTTGAGAATAGGCATTCTAACATGTGTGAGGTGATATTTCATCGTGGTTTTTATTTGCATTCCCTAATAGCTAGTGATGTTGGACATCTTTTCACGTACCTGTTGGCTATCTGTACATCTTCCTCAGAAAAATGTCTGTTCAGATCCTCTGCCCATTTTTTAATTGGGTTGTTTGGTTTTTTTAATGGTTGAGTTGTATGACTTATTTATATATTTTGAATATTATCCCCTTATCAGATATATGATTTGCAAATATCTTCTTTCATACAGTGTGTTGCCTTTTCATTTTGATGATAGTTTTCTTCATCACGCAGAAGTTTTTTAGTTTGGTGTAGTCCCATTTGTTTATTTTTGCCTTTGTTTCCTTTGCTTTTGGTGTTAAATCCACAAATACATTGCTAAGAGCAATGCCAAGGTATTTGCCACCTACATTTTCTTCTATGAATGTTATGGTGTTAAGTCTTACATTTAAGTCTTTAGTCCAGTTTGGGTTAATTTTTGCATATGGTATAAAATAATAGTCCAGTTTCATTCTTTTGCATATAGCTGTCCAATTTTCCCAATACCACTTATTGAAAAGACTGTCCTTTCTCCATTGTGTGTTCTTGGCTCCTTTGTCATAAATTAATTGTCCATATATGTGTAGGTTTATTTCTGAGCTCTCTATTCCATTCTATTGATCTGCATGTCTGTTTTATGCCAATACCATACTGTTTTGATAACAATAGCTGTGCAATAAAGTTTGAAATCAGGGAGTATGATACCTCCAGCTTTGTTCTTCTTTCTTCAGATTGCTTTGGCAATTCAAGATCTTTTGTGGTTTCATACAAATTTTAGAATTATTTGTTCTAGTTCTGTGAAAGATGCTATTGGAATTTTGATAGGGGTTGCATTGAATCTGTAAATTGATTTGGGTATTATGGACATTTTAATAATATTAATTCTTCCAATCCATGGTCACAGAATATTTCTCTGTTTATTTATGGCTTCTTAAGTTTCTTTCATCAGAGTTTTATAATTTTCAGGTATAAGTCTTTCACCTCCTTAGTTAAATTAATTCCTAGGTCTTTTATTTTTTTTTGATGTAATTATAAATTGCTTTCTTAATTTCTCTTTCTTATAGTTATTAGTATATAGAAATACCACAGATTTATGTATGCTGATTTTTTTCTGAGTTTATTAGTTATAACACATTTTTTGGTGGAGACTATAGGATTTTCTATAGTAGTATCATGTCATTTGCAAATAGTTGCAGTTTTACTTCTTTTCTGTTTTGGATGCCTTTTATTTATTTATTTTTTTCTTGCCTTATTGCTGTGAGTAGAACTTCCAGTATAATGTTAAATAGAAGCAGTGAGAGTAGGCATCCTTGCCTTGTTCCTGAACTTAAAGAAAAGCTTTCAGGTTTTCACCACTGAGTATGTTGTTAGCTGTGGGTTTGTCATATATAATCTTTATTATGTTGAGGTAATTTCATTCATACTCACTTTGTTGAGAGTTTATTTCATAAATGGATGTTGAAGTATTTTATTAAATACTTTTTCTGCATCTATTGGAATAATAATATGATTTTTATCTTTCATTTTGTTAATGTGGTGTATCATGTTGATAGATTTGTGGATGTTAAACCATTTTGCATCCCTGGAATAAATCCCACTTGATCATGGTGTATGACCCTTTTAATGTACTATTGAATTTGGTTTGCCAATATTTTGTTGAGAGTTTTTGCATCTATGTTCATCAAGGATATTAGCCTATATTTTCTTTTCAAAAAATTTCCCTCTTCTCTTCTCTTCTCTTCTCTTCTCTTCTCTTCTCTTCTCTTCTCTTCTCGTTCTCTGTTCCCTTCCCTTCTCTTCCCATCTCTTCTCTTTTTTCTCTTTTCTCCCTCCCTGCCCTCCTCCCCTCCTCCCCACTCCCCTTCCCTCCTCCCTCCCCTCTTCTCCCCTACTCCCTTCCCCTTTCCCTCCTACATCTCTCCTCTCTCCTCCCTTCCCCTCCCTTCTACCTCTATTCTATTCTATTCTATTCTATTCTATTCTATTCTATTCTATTCTATTCTATTCTATTCTATTCTGCTGTCCTTCTCTGGTTTTGGTATCAGGATAATGCCTGCCTTGTAAAATGACTTTGGAAGCATTCCAACATCTTCAGTTTTTTGAAAGATAGATATTAAATCTTTGAATGTTTGTATGCTTAGTAGAATTCACTAATGAAGCCATCTGGTCCTGGAATTTTTGTTTTGGGGGAGGTTTTTGATTACTGATTCAGGATTCTTCATGATTCAATTTTGGAAGATTGTGTGTTTCTAGGAATTTATCTATTTTTTCCAGGTTGTCTAATTTGTTGGTGTATAATTGTTCCAGTAGTTTCTTTATATTTCTGTGGTATTAATTGTAATTTCTTTTTCATTTCTGATTTTCTTTATTTGAGCCCTCTCTGTTTTTCTCCTGGTGAGTCTAGCTAAAGGTTTGTCAATTTTGCTTATCTTTTCAAAGAATCAGCTCCTAGTTTCATTGATGTTTCAATTGTCTTTTCAGCCTCCATGTCATTTATTTCCACTCTGATCATTATTAGTTCCTTCTTTCTACTACCCTTAGAATTCAGTTGTTCCTTTGCTACTTTCACTAGGTGTAAGGTTATATTGTTTGCTTGAGATTTTTTCATGTTTCTTGAGGTAGGCCTGTGTTTCTATGAACTTCCCTTTTAGAATTCCTTTTGCTGCATCTTTTAGATTTTGGTATGTTGTATTTCTGTTTTCATTTGTCTCTAGGTGTCTTTTGACTTCTCTTGATTTCTTTGATGGCTTGTTGGTTGTTCAGTAGTATGCTGTTTAATCTCTATGTTTTTGTGGTATTTCCAGTTTTCTTATGATTGATTACTAATTTTATACCATTGTGGTCATAAAAGGTGCTTGATATGATTATAATCTTGAATTATTGAGACTTGTTTTGTGACCTGCTATGTGATCTATCCTGGAGAATGTTCCTTGTGCCCTTGAAAAGAATGTGTATTCTGCTGATTTTGGGTGGGATGATCTGAATATGTCTGTTAAGTCTATCTGGTCCAGTAATTTGTTTAAGGCTGACGGATCTTTATCAATTTTCTGTTAGATAATCTATCCAATAATGTAAGTGGGGTGTTAAAGCCCTTATTGTTATCATATTGCCGTCAATTTCTCCCTTTAGCTCTGTTAATATTTGCTTTATATATTTTGGTGCTTCTATGTTGAGTGCATATACATTTAAAACGCTCTATTTTCTTGATGGGTTGACCTCTTTATCATTGTGTAATGCCCTTCTTTGTCTTTTTTTTTTTTTTAATAAGAAATGCCCAAATGAATTTATTTATTTATTTTATTTAATATATGAAATTTATTGTCAAATAGGTTTCCATACAACACCCAGTGCTCATCCCAAAAGGTGCCCTCCTCAATACCC